>NC_064865.1:595476-1210476 GCF_024139225.1 Suncus etruscus | reverse complement strand
ACGGCTGACCCAGGTTCGATCCCTGAGCCTACCAGGAGTAATTCCTGAGCATTGCTGGGTATGACCAAAAAAATAAAAAAAAGTTGAAAAAAGTATAGGAAGATGACCATCTCTTTTGGAGGCAATGAGAAGAGTCAGCCTTACAAATCCCACAGAAGAGCTAGCCAGTGTGGTTTTGGAGGACACTAGCCTTTCCCAATCTTTGCCAAAGCCCTAGAAGTTCTACCAACTGGCAGGGCATGTTTTCACTTTCGAATAAGATACTTATTTGAGGTCAGTGTTTCCCAGTGTGTGTTATACAATGACTGGGCACTAGAATGATGGAGAGGGTGGTAATAGTAGCCGCTGATGCAATTGGTGGGTATTGAAAGTGGATTTCCAGGGGCATGTTGAGAGTCTGTTTTTGTTTTGTTTTGGATTTTGGTTTTTGGGCCACACCTGGCCATGCTTAAGTATTACTCGTGCTTCTCTTTTCAGGGATTATTCTAGAGGATCCTTGGGGGACCATCTGGGATGTTGGGAATTGAACCCAGGTCAGCCATGTGCAAGCCAATTTCCTTAGCCGCTGTACTGTCTCTCTGCCTACCCACCCTTATTATTTTTTTAAAGAAAAGGAGTGTTAGGCCAAAATAAGTAATCTTGAGAACTTCTGCTCTTAGCTCCTAATAAATATTCTTTCAAACTAAGGAAGTTCCCATCTCTCCATCCTTTGCCAAGAATTCTTCTAACTATAAATAGGTGTTGACTTTTTAGGAAAGGTTTATTTTGGCATCCTTTGGTGCAGCCCTATAATTTACCCCCTTTGATCTTTTAATATGATGGACTATACTGTATGATGGATTATATTGTGTTTTCTTTTTTCAGAATAAAGCATGGACTTTTGGTTGAAGTGAATAAATTTTATTATTATTATTTATTATTATTATTATTTTGGGGTTTTGGGCCACACCCGGTAATGCTCAGGGGTTACTTCTGGCTATGCGCTCAGAAGTCACCCCTGGCTTGGGGGACCATATGGGATGCCGGGGGATCGAACCGCGGTCCATCCAAGGCTAGTGCTGGCAAGGCAGACACCTTACTTCTAGTGCCACCATGCCGGCCCCAAATTTTATTATTTTAATATATTGCTGGAGTCATTTGCCTTAGAATTTTGCATTCAGGGGCCGGAAAGAGAGCATGGAGGTAGGGAGTTTGTCTTGCTTTCAGTAGGACAGTGGTTCGAATCCCGACATCCCATATGGTCCCCTGACCCTGCCAGGAGCGATTTCTGAGCGTAGAGCCAAGAAGAACCCCTGAGCGCTGCTGGGTGTGACCCAGAAACCAAAAAAGAAAAAAAAGAAAAGAGTTTCATTCAAGTTCATGAGTTTAGTTTTCTTTCCTCTTACTGGTTTTCTTGGAATCAAAGTTATGCTATAGTTATGCTATTTTCACTCTGGAAAAGTCCATATTCTCTCTTGAACACATATGTATTCCTCTCTCTCCCACTATCTTTTTTTTATTTATTTTATTTTTTTATTTTTGGGTCACACCCAGCAGCGCTCAGGAGTTACTCATGGCTCTATGCTCAGAAATAGCTCCTGGCAGGCACGGGGGGTTGGGGGGGGCATGTGGGTTGCTGGGATTCGAACCACCATCCATCCTGGATCAGCTGCTTGCAAGGCAAATGTCTTACTGCTGTGCTCTCTGGTCCCATCTCCCACTATCTTTTTAAGTAAATTTCTTTCAATGAAAACTATTTTGTTGAGAGAGAGAGAGAGAGAGAGAGAGAGAGAGAGAGAGAGAGAGAGAGAGAGAGAGAGAGAGAGAGAACAACAGGTAAAGTGTTGTCTACCTTTTACTCTTGTTACTCATGGTCTCTATTCAAGGATTATTCTAGGCAATGTGAGTTTAGTCCCCTGAACCCCATATGGTCCCTCAAACCCTGCTAGGAGTAATTCCTGAATGTAGAGCCAGGAATAACCCCTGAGCATCAGAGGGTGTGGCTAAACGATTAATGTTAAGTAACCCCTGGGTGTGACTCCAAAAGTGAAAACCAACAACAACAACAACAACAAAAAAAAAAAAACAGAGTTGAAATTGAAATGTGAAGTATCTCTTTTTTTATTTTTTTTTTTTTTTTTTTTTTTGGTTTTTGGGCCACACCCGTTGACACTCAGGGGTTACTCCTGGCTATGCGCTCAGAAGTTGCTCCTGGCTTGGGGGACCATATGGGACACCGGGGGATCGAACCGCGGTCCATCCAAGGCTAGCGCAGGCAAGGCAGGCACCTTACCTCTTGCGCCACCGCCCGGCCCCGTGAAGTATCTCTTAATAAGTGTGAAAAAATTGCAATTACTTAGGCCAGAGCAATAGTACAGAGGGTAGAGCATTTAGCTTGCACGTGTTAAACCAGGGTTTGATCGAAGCAGCTCATATGGGCCCCTGAGCCCCAGGAGAAGTTCTTGTGCATTGCTTGGTGTGGCTAAAAAAAAAGAAAAAAGGTATGGTTGGGATCAGAGTGGTGGTGCAAGCTGTAAGGCTTCTGCCTTGGACAGTAGCCTTGGATAGACTATGGTTCGATCCCCCGGTGTCCCATATGGTCCCCCTAGCCAGGAGCTGTTTCTGAGCACATAGCCAGGAGTAACCCCTGAGCATCACCAAGTGTGGATCAAAAAGAACAAAACAACAACAAAAAAATGGTATGGTTGAACTCTTTGCTTGTAGTAAACTTGAGAAGCAAAAAAAAAAAAATCTTTGACTCAGCATCTTCCCCAATTTTTTTTGTTTTTGTTTTTGTTTTTCGGGCTACACCCATTTGATGCTCAGGGATTACTCCTGGCTAAGTGCTCAGAAATTGGCCCAGGCTTGGGGGGTACCATATGGGATGCTGGGGGATCAAACCCTGGTCCTTCCTTGGCTAGCGCTTGCAAGGCAGACACCTTACCTCTAGTGCTACCTCGCCAGCCCCTATCTTCCCCAGTTTTATTTATTTATTTATTTTTGGTTTTAGGGTCATACCCAGCACTCAGCGACAGCACTCGGATTATTCCTGGCAGGGTTATTCAGCAGTCACTCCTGGCAGGCTTGGAGTAGGGGACATATGGGATGCTGGAATCAAACCACCATCTATCCTGGGTCGACCTTGTGTAAGGCAGATGCCCTATGGCCATGCTATCCAGGATCCCCTTCCCCAATTTTTAAGATGAAAGAGTTTGGGGCTGGAGAGATAATACAGCAAATAAGGTACTTACCTTGTATGCAATCAACCCAGGTTTAATTCCTGGCACCTTATATTGTCCCCCAAACCTCACCAGGAGAGATCCCTTAAATACAGAATCAGGAATAAGCCCTGAATACAACCAGGTGTTGCTTAAACCCCCCCCCAAAAAAAAAAGTTTGGGTTCTGTATTCCAAGAAGAATCCAAATTCCATAATTACATATAGATGGAATTACTTTACTGAGATGGTCATATAGTACTTTGCCTCAGAAGTTTATGATTAGGCCGGAGAGATAGCACGGAGGTGATGTGTTTGCCTTGCATGCAGAAGAACAGTGGTTCAAATCCCGGCATCCCATATGGTCGCCCAAGTCTGCCAGGAGCGATTTCTGAGCATAGAGCCAGGAGGAACCCCTGAGCAACTGCTGGGTGTGATCCAAAAACCAAAAAAAATAAAAAAGAAGTTTATAATTATATGGACTACAAGAATTAGTAGGTTTATTTTTATTAACTCTTAATTATGTGTCTGGCAGTGATAAACATTCAATGAATAGCATATTTTACTTCATTACATACGAGATAGAAAAAAAATCTTGTTTTTATTCTTGCACTCTGTTGAAGCTCCTTAGCAGACTTACTGTTATTCTTGATTGCCCTGATTATGGCAAACCTCCCTTCCTAAACCTGCTGTGGGGTACAGCGTAATTTGGTTTGTTTATTTATTTATTTAGGTTTTTATGTCACATCTGACAGTGCTCAGGGATTATTCCTGGCTCTGCTCTCAGAAATCGCTCCTGTCAGGCTCAGGGTAGCATAAGGGATGCCAGAGATGGAACCTGGGTCAGCCCCAGTTGGCAGTAAGCAAGGCAAATGCCCTACCGATGTACTATTGCTCTGGCCCCAACGTGATTTGGCTTGAAGTAACTTTGATTCGGCTTCTGAGATGTTGTGTCTGATGTCTTAGAAACACACGAGCACCTGATAATGCGATCAAACCTGAGTTCTGAGCTTGGAGAGATACTCCGGGGTCGTGGCTTGCACGCCACCAACCGCAGCTCCATCCCCAGAACCTCCTGCACATCCTGAGCATTGCCAGGAATGACTCCTGAGCACAAAGCCATTAATAGCACCTGAGTGAGTACCACTGGGTGTGGGCCAACCCCTCCCCCAATTTAAAATCTGTGTTCTGGGGCAGAGGGATAGCACAGTTGTAGAGTGTTTGCCTTGCACTTGATCAACACAAGACAGACCCGATTCAATTCCTGGCATCCCTTATCCCCCAAGCCTGCCAGGAGTGATTTCTGAGTGCAGAGCTGGGAATAACCCTTGAGTGTTACAGGTGTGACCCCCCAAAAAAAAGCCCCCCCATAAAACAAACAAACAAGTAAACAGAATCTGCCTTGCATGCGGTTGACCCACGACTGACTTCTGTTCGATCTCTGGTATTTCATATGGTCCCACAAACCAGGAGCGATTTCTGAGCACATAGCCAGGAGTGACCCCTGAGAGTACCACTGGGCGTGGCCCAAAAATTAAAAAAAAAATCTGTGTTCTAATTGTATGACAAACTGAAGTGATAGGAGGAATCTTTGGGGTCACATAAGGAGTGCAGAAGAGGAGCTCATCCATTCCCATTGATTCTCAGGAATTCTTTGAGGTGATTTATTTTGATTTGCAACTCACTTACTACTTTCTCATTTGGTCCTCAGAAAACCCGATTAAGCAGTTAGAGCTCCTTTTACACATGTTCCATATGTTGTGGCAAGGATTGAACCTAGATCATCTGTATGCAAGGCAACAACCTTACCCCTTGGCCCCTCGGCTCCTTATTAAATAAATTTATTTGGTTTTAGGGCCACACCCAGCCAGTGCTCAGGGGTTACTCTGATTATTCTGGGATGCCAAGGATCAAACTCACATCAGATGCATGCAAGGAAAGCTCCCTATCTACTGTAATATGGTTCTAGACCTAAACAAATTTATTTTAAAAGGAAACAAGGAGAGATAGTACAGTGGGTGGTTGTTTGCCTTGCATGTTACTGACCCTGATTCAATCCTGACATTCCATATGGTTTCCTAAACTCGCCAGGAATAATCCCTGAACACTACTAGTGTGGCCCATCTTCTCCTGCCCCACCCCACCCCAAATAAAAGAAAACTTGAGGAGTTGGGCTAAGGCAGTGGTAGAACACTGGCTTGGCATGTATGAGTCTTGGTTCCATCTCTAGTTTCATACTCACACAAAAAAGGAAACGTAAGGGGCCAGACCGATAGCACAATGGTAGAATGTTTGCTTTGCACATGGCTGACCCAGGACAGCCCAACCCTGGGTTCAATCCTCGGAGTTCCATATGGTCCCCTGAGCCAGTAGCGATCTCTGAGTTATATATAGGCAGGAGTATACCCTGAAAGTTATCAAGTGTGGGCCAATCCCCCCCCCCCAAAAAAAAAGGAACTTGAAAAAGTTTCTGGTTTATATACATATATTGTGCTTATTGAATGAATGTCTTGAGATGCCTCCCAGCCAATACAGTTTTAAAAAATTTTTAATTCGGGCCCGGAGAGATAGCACAGTGGCGTTTGCCTTGCAAGCAGCTGATCCAGGACCAAAGGTGGTTGGTTCGAATCCTGGTGTCCCATGTGGTCCCCCGTGCCTGCCAGGAGCTATTTCTGAGCAGACAGCCAGTAGTAACCTCTGAGCATCGCCGGGTGTGGCCAAAAACAAACAAAAAAATTAATTTAATTAAAGAATCATGGTTTACAAAATTACTGATAGTTGAGTTTTAGACATAAAAAATTTCAACACCAATCCCAAGACCAGTGTCATCAAATCCCACCACCAGTGCTCCCACTCTGTCACCCCCCACCTCCCAACCCATCTCCCCTACTCCCTGACTGCCACCTTGGCAGGTACATTAGAGTTTGGTGGTTCGGTTTTCATCTCATGTTGCCAGCATTGTTGTGTCTCTGATTTGGATGTATCACGGCACAAAGCTCTGATTCCTGTATTCCTCTATTACTTCCCTTTCTCATCTTCTTCCTTCCTGCCTTAATTTCTTTTCTACTTTGTCTTTTTTCTCCTTGACTCAAGGGTCAAGGGTGATCTAGGCATTCCACCTTCCTACATTACTGTGGGTATCCCCTCCCCAACTTCTTGTTTATCCTACCTGAATGATCAGAACTACCCACACCTAGAATGGGCGGGAAGAGGAGTCTGCTTTGGGGGGAGAGAGGGGCTAAGAAGGAGAGTTAGAGTCAGTCAGCAAGGAAGCCTGGAGAGCAGCTGAAAGGGAGACAGAGGCAGAGAGCGAGGGAAGGAGCAGAGAAGTGGCTGCTTGGGAAAGGCTAGCATAGGAGCCATGTGAGGAGATACACATGGCAGTTAGGACTGTGAAATGAAGCTGGCTGACTCCTGGCACTTCATTTGACTCCTTTGGAAATTTCTTCATCATCTCCTTGCAAACGTCAGACCCACCAGGCCATAGGGGCTGCAGGGACCAGAGCCTAGCCAAGAATGGCCTCACCATCTCCCTACCACTAGGGCTCTTTAATTTATATATTAAAACAACACATTACATTTCCTAATACAACTTTCTTATATACCATAGATAAGTAAGAGATCATCCTGTGTTTGTCTTTCTGCTCCTTCTCTTCCCCCACCTTTTAGCCTTTCCTCCTCCTCTTCTTCCTCTTCTTCCTCTTCATCCTTCTTCTTTTGGGTCACATCTGGTTCCTGTGACTTTGTGCTCAGAAATTACTCCTGTCAGATTTGGGGGACCGTATGGGATGCTGAGGATATGTGCACATGCCGACCATGTGCAAGGCGAAAATGCCTTACCTGCCCGTCTTTGTTCTTCTGGCTTATTTCATTCAATATATCTTCCCGTTCCAACCAGGTTCCAGCAAATTGTATGATTTTATTGTTTCTTGCAGCTGCATAGTATTCCATTGTGTGTATGTACCACATATTCATGATTAATTTATCTGTCTTTGAACACCTACCTTGATTTCATATCTTAGCTCCTGTATTCATTGCAGCAGTGAACACATCTTTTTGAATGAATTGTTTTGTTTTGTGTTTGTTTTTGGCCCACACCCAGCGATGTTGGGGGGTTACTTCTAGTTCTGCACTCAGAAATTGCTCCTGGCAGGTTCATGGGATGCCAGGGATCTAACCCAGGTCAGCCGTTTGCAAGGCAAACAAATGCCCTACCTGCTTAGGCCCTGAATGAATGATTTTTAAGTACTCAAGAGAGATACCCCAAAGTGGAATTACTGGGTCATATAGCAACTGAATTCTAAGTTTACTGAGCACTCTTCATACCATTTTCCATAGAGGTTGTACTAGACAACATTCCCACCAGCAGTGACTGAGAGTTCTTTTGTTTTTGGGGGTCACACTTGGCAGGGTCACTTCTGGCTCTTCGCTCAGAAATCGCTCCTGGCAGGCTCGGGGACCATATGGGATGCCAGAATTCAAACCATTGACACCCCAACTCCATGCTCTCTCCAGCCCCGCTTCTTCTTCTTCTTCTTCTTCTTCTTCTTCTTCTTCTTCTTCTTCTTCTTCTTCTTCTTCTTCTTCTTCTTCTTCTTCTTCTTCTTCTTCTTCTTCTTCTTCTTCTTCCTCTTCTTCTTCTTCCTCTTCCTCCTCCTCTTCTTTTTTTTTTTTTTGGTTTTTGGGTCACATCTGGCAGTGTTCAGGGGTTACTCCTGGCTCTATGATCAGAAATCTTTCCTGGCAAGCTCAGGGGGACCATATGGAATGCCACAATTCCAACCATTGTCTTTCTGCATGCAAGGCAAGTGCCCAACCTCCATGCTATCTCTCTGGCCCCCCTTTTTCTTTTTCTTTCTTTTCTTTTTTCTTTTTTTGGGGGGGGCTTTTGGTTTTTGGGCCACATCCAGTGATGCTCAGGGATTACTCCTGGCTATGTGCTCCGAAATAGCTCCTGGCTTGGGGGACCATATGGGATGCCGGAGATCAAACCCACATTCGTCCTGGGTCAGCTGTGTGCAAGGCAAATGCCCTACAGCTGTGCTATCACTCTGGCCTGAGAGTTCTTTTTCTATTTTATCCCTGCCAGCACACATTATACCTTCTATTTTGACATGTGCCATTCTCACTGGTGTAAGATAGCACATGGTTATCTTGATTTGGATTTCCCTAATGATAAGTGATGCTGAGCACTTTTTTATGTGCCTGCTGGAAGCCTTCCTTTGAGGAAAGTCTGTTCATTTCCTCTCTCCATTTTTTGCGGGGGGGGGGGGGGTCTCACAGTCGGCAGCGCTCAGGAGTTACTCCTGGCTCTGCTCTCAGAAATCAGAAATTGCTCCTGACTTGGGGGACCATATGTGATGCCAGGGATCTAACCCAGTTTTGTCCTGGGTTGGCCTCATGCAAGGCAAATGCCCAATGCTGTACCATCACTCCGATCCCCTCAGTTTTAAAATGAGTCCAGGAGTGTATGGTGAGATATTACAGAGGTTAAGGCAATTGCGTGGCATATGGCAGATGTCTGTTAGATCCCCTGCACCTCAGCACCAATGCCTCCACTAGTGATCCCTGAGCAAGACAGGAGAAACTACTCAACACTGGAGGGACATGGCTTTAAATAAATAAATAAATAAATAAATAAATAAATAAATAAATAACAATGTGTCTAGAGGCTGGAGATAGGGTCTGTACCCTCTGCCCCTCTGAGTATTTTAGCCATAATTTAAAAAAAAAACTGGGCATGACTCCAATTAAAAATAAATGAAATTGGGCCCGGAGAGATAGCACAGCGGTGTTTGCCTTGCAAGCAGCCGATCCAGGACCAAAGGTGGTTGGTTCGAATCCCGGTGTCCCATATGGTCCCCCGTGCCTGCCAGGAGCTATTTCTGAGCAGACAGCCAGGAGGAACCCCTGAGCACCGCCGGGTGTGACCCAAAAAAAAAACAAAACAAAAAAAAAAAAAAAAAAAAAAAAATAAATGAAATTGGGCCAGAGAGATAGCATGGAGGTAAGGCATTTGCCTTGCATGCAGAGGATGGTGGTTCGAATCCCAGTATCCCATATGGTTCCCGAGCCTGCCAGGAACGATTTCTGAGCATAGAGCCAGGAATAACCTCTGAGCGCTGACAGGTGTGACTGAAAAACCAAAAAAAAAAAAAAAAAAAGAAAAAAAAAGAAAAGAAATGATGAGGCTGGAGTAATAATAGGGCACTTGCCTTACACCAGAATTTTTTGGGGTGTGTGTGATCCAACCCCCCCCAAAGAAAAAAGTAAAAAAGAAATAGCTTCTGGCAGGCTTGTAGGACCGTATGGGATGCTGAGAATCAAACACGCATCCGTCCTGGGTCAGCCGCATGCAAGTCAAATGCCCTACTGCTATGCTACCACTCCAGCCCCTGCACCAAAATTCTATCCCAGGTACCCCACATGGTTCCTTGAGCCTTCCAGGAGTAATCCTTGAGCACAGAGCCAGGAGTAATTAATGAGCTTGGGGGGCCCTGGGGGTACGGGGTGTGGCCTCCAAAAAATAAATAAATGAAATGAACACATCTGTAGCTGAGCTTGAGGAACCATATGGGGTGCTGGGTGTGGCGCCCAAACCAAATAAATGAATAAATGAATACATCTGCAGCTCCTCCTACGATGTGCTGGTCTTTGTCCCCCAGAGTCCTGGGCAGGCCTCCCACCGGATAACTGAGAGACTTGCTGACTTCCCGCTATTGCTTCCTTCCTCCCCTGGCATTTCCCCGCTCGCACTGGCCTGCTGCCTGGAATTGTCTCCCAAGTAGATGACTTTCCTTGAATCTGTGGCTCTGGGGGAACTGACCAAGACAGCCCCTTGCTACCTGAGCGTGGCTCGGGCATGCCTGTCTGTGATCTGTCCCTCTGCACGGTCCACGCTCAACATGTCTCTCCACGGCCTCTCGGCCTGGCCCTCCTGCCCAGCTGGGTCCTTCTCTGCTCTTTCCCCACAGCTTTCTCCTGTTCTTCTGCAGTCACTCGTGGTCATCATCTTCTGATTTCAAGGGGCTTGTAATACCTGGATGGACCGTGTGGTAAAGCTCCAGGCATCAGTTAAGAGAAAGTGCTTGGCAAGAGCCACTGAGAGGATTGGGCCCTGTAATCCTCAGGTGTGACTGTGCACCCACTTAAACACTCCCCACCCCCACATATTTTCTCTGGATTCTTCTTCCTGTCTTCCTTACCCTGTAGTTTCCTACGTATTCTCCAGCTTTCCTGCTTTTGTTTCATTAACCATCAAGACATTCAGGGTCAGAGAGATAGTATAGTGGTAAGGCGTTTGCCTTTCATGCAGCTGACTCGGGATGGAAGGTGGTTTGAATCTCGGCATCTCATGTGGTCCCCCAAACCAGGGGCTATTTCTGAGCACAGAGCCAGGAGTAATGACCCAAAAACAAAACAAACAAACAAAAACTCATCTTACCCTCTACTATCTTTCCAATCCCCCTTTATATTTTTTGTTTTGTGTGTGCTTTTTTTAAATGTGGAGGGAGGTGTTACACCCAGCAGCACTCAAAGGTTACTCCTGACTGCGTTCAGAAATCGCTCTTGGCAGGCTCAGGGAACCATATGGGATGCCGGGAATCTTAGCCAGGTCTATCCCAGGTTGTTTGAGAGCAAGGCAAATGCCCACCACTGTGCTATCACTCTGATCCCCCCCCCAATATAGTTTTTTGTTTATTTTTATTTAT
This sequence comes from Suncus etruscus, assembly GCF_024139225.1. Classification (NCBI taxonomy): domain Eukaryota; kingdom Metazoa; phylum Chordata; class Mammalia; order Eulipotyphla; family Soricidae; genus Suncus; species Suncus etruscus. The sequence continues at coordinate 1,199,569 of NC_064865.1, read as the reverse complement.
TTATTTATTTATTGGTTTTTGGGCCACACCCGGCAGTGCTCAGGGGTTACTCTGGCTGTCTGCTCAGAAATAGCTGCTGGCAGGCACGGGGGACCATATGGGACACCGGGATTCGAACCAACCACCTTTGGTCCTGGATCGGCTGCTTGCAAGGCAAATGCCGCTGTGCTATCTCTCCGGGCCCTAGTTTTTAATTATTACTATGATTATTATTTTTGCCACATCTAGCAGTGCTCAGGGCTTACTCTTGGCTCTTCACTCAGAGGTCACTCCCTTTATTTAGGGGGTGGAGGAGAGCCACACCTGCCAGTGCTCAGAGGTTGGTTACTCCTGGCTCTGAGCTCAGAAATCACACCTTGCTGGCTCAGAGGACCATATAGGATGCTAGGATCAAACCCGGGTCCATCCGGGTTTGGCCATGTGCAAGGCAAATGCCTTACTGCTGTGCTATCGTTCCAGCCCCAGAGATCACTCCTGACAGTGCTTGGGGAACCACATGGGGTGCCAGGGATGGACCTTGGGTCAATTGTGTGCAAGGCAAGCATCCTACCCTGCTATACTCTCTCCAGCTCCCAGCCTCCCTTTTTTTTTAAAAAAAGATTTTACTGCCCTCCTTTTCTTCACTTTCGCTGTTGCTGTGATGACTGGAGCCTGGATACCTTACCTGCAGTGTTCACTAGGGGGTTCAATGTTTTTTCGTTCTGATGCTCCCACTCCCTCAATTTTGGTACCAGGGACCCCAAATAGTGGTGTTGCCTGCCACCAGGATCCTGTTGACTATAGCACTGTGTTTGGGTAGTACCAGGAATCAAACTCTGGCCTCATGTCTGCAAGGAAGATGATCTACCAATAAGCCTTCCTTGCTGTGTATGTCCCTTCTGCTCCTGTTGTCCTGTCACATCATACAAAACCTTCTGCTATGGTAGAACTGCTCAGGTTAAAGTCTCCTCTCTCTCTCTCTCTCTCTCTGTGTGTGTGTGTGTGTGTGTGTGTGTGTGTGTGTGTGTGTGTGTGTGTGTGTGTGTGTGTGTGTGTGTGTGTGAGTAATGGAACCCAACGCATCATCCATGCTATAGATGTGGCTTTCTGGCTGCAAAAGATTTTCCATCTATCTTAATAGCATACCAAGATTTCTCTATGATGCCAAATCCTCAGAGCCATCCCCTTCAGACAGGAACCTTCTTATCTCTGATTTCTGTCAAGCATGTCCAGGACATCCTCTGGCTGGCTCTAGTCTTGGGGCCAGGAGATCCCTGTGGAGTGGTCATCATCACTGGCTCCCATTTTCAAGCACTTCCCTGGCTCTGCTAGCCGTGATTTTTCCATATTAATACTTGCAACTGCCCTTAGTGGGGGAACCACTGCCTTTGTTCTGTAGAGAAGAAAAGCAAGTCAGAGACACTGCTAGCTGCCTGTGATCACACAGCTGGCAAATAGCAGAGCTAGGATCTCCTAATCCCAGAGCTTGCTTTGTTCATTACCATGGTAGGCCAATGTCTGTGACCTCAGGTGCCCAATATCTAATGCTGGCCTCTTTACTTCCCAGCTGAGAGTGCAAAGACAGGAGTCTTGTGGCTGTGTGTTTGGCTGCATGGATTCCCCTATATGCCCTTGAGGCCCCAGGGTTCCCTCACTTCTCTGTGGAACAAGAATCTCAAACAGAATCCTAAGAGAGAAAAACCATGGTCAAAATTCATGCAGCCAGAAAGAGAGACAATATAGAAAGATAGTACAATGGGTCGGGCATTTGCCTTGCCACCCAGATTTGAGCTTTGCCATCTCATATAGTCCCCAACACTGCCAGGAGTAATTTTTTTTTTTTTTGATTTTTGGGTCACACCCGGCGGTGCTCAGGGGTTACTCCTGGCTGTCTGCTCAGAAATAGCTCCTGGCAGGCACGGGGGACCCTATGGGACACCGGGATTCGAACCAACCACCTTTGGTCCTGGATGGGCTGCTTGCAAGGCAAACGCCGCTGTGCTATCTCTCCGGGCCCGCCAGGAGTAATTCTGAGTACAGAGCCAAGAGTTAAGCCCTGAGCACCACCCAAGTGTGGCCCCAAAAAACAAATAATGTAATACATAAAATTTGGGGGCCGGAGAGGAGATAGTATATCTGGCAGGGCACTTGCCCGGCACACAGCAAACCCTGTTTAGATCTCTAACATCCCATATGATCCTTGAGTACCATCAAAGGTAATTCCCTGGGGCCGGAGAGATAGCATGGAGGTAGGGTGTTTGCCTTGCATGCAGAAGGATGGTGGTTCTAATCCCAGCATCCCATATGGTCCCCCGAGCCTTTCAGGAGCGATTTCTGAGCGTAGAGCAGGAGGAACCCCTGAACACTGCTGGGTGTGACCCAAAAAGCCAAAAAAAAAAAAAAGGTAATTTCCAGATGGGGCTGGAGTGAGTGATAGCACAGCCGTAGAATGTTTGCCTTGCCTTGCATGCGGCCAACCCGGAATGGACCTGAGTTCAAGTCCCAGCATCCCATATAGTCCCACGAACCTGCCAGGAGCGATTTCTGAGTGCAGAACCAGAAGTAACCCCTGAGCATCACCAGTGTGGCAGAAACAAAGGAAGAAAATGAGGACAGGAGAGATAGCATTGTGGTAGAATTTTTGCCTTGCACGTGGCTGACCAGGGACAGACCCAGGATCAAATCCCGGCATCCCAGATGGTCCCCAAGCCTTCTAGGAGTGATTTCTGAGTGCGCAAAGCCATAAGTAAACCCTGAGCACCCCTGGGTATGGCCCCAAACCCCCTACCCCCAACCAACAAACGAAAAAGAAAAAGGGAAGAAAAGAATGAGGAAGAAGAAGAAAGAAAAGAAGAGGCCAGAGCCCTAGCATAGCACTAGGTATGCAGTCGGCCCAGGTTCTATTCCTCACCATCTCATATGGTCCTCCAGAGCCTGCCAGGAGTAACTTTTTTCTTTTTTTTAATCACTCGCCCACCTCTCTCAGGAGTAATTTCTGAGCACCTCTGGGCATGACCCAAAAACCAAAAAGAAAAGAGAAGAGGGAGGGAGGGCAAGATAAGGAGTGAAGATCCACCACCTGTCCCACCCAAGGAGAGACGTGACAGATGTGGGTCAGCAGCTGAGGTTTCTTTCAAACCATTTCTGTGCTGGAGTTTCAGGCTACTTCCCAACCTTCAGATCCAGATCATGGAGATATCCTGGCAACAAGGGACCAGATGGCTGTACCCAGGGTTGCAGGATAGCAAAGGGTTGGCACTGAGAAAAGCCTTCTGGCTGGAGGAGAAGTGACCCTGTGTGGGTCCCAGCCCCAGTCCTCCTTTCTACTGGCTCTTATCACCAGTGAGATACATGTCTCATATATGTGGCCTATACTTGTGTTGTTTTTTAGATTCAGTTTTTTGTTTTTGTTTTTGGGCCACACCCGGTGATGCTCAGGGGTTACTCCTGGCTATGCACTCAGAAATCTCTCCTGGCTTGAGGGACCATATGGGACGCCGGGGGATCGAACTGCGGTCCATCCTAGGCTAGCGCTTACAAGGCAGATGCCTTACCACTTGTGCCACTGCTCTAGCCCTGATTCAGTTTTGTTTTATTTATTCAGTAGTCAGCTTGTGGGGGTAGGGTTGGTGCAGGGGATCCAGCCCAGAGCTTCCTACATGCAAATTATAGACTCTTCCACTGAGCTACATCCTTGCCCAAGAAAGTCATATTTTGCTTATTGATTGCATTTATTTATTTATTTATTTATTTATTTATTTATTTATTTATTTATTGAGAGGTGGTTTCTGAGCCACATTGCTGTTGCTCAGGCGACCATCATATGCAGTATCAGGACTGGAAATGAGGTCTGCTGTCTGCAACTTAAGTATTTATTTTTATTTTGGGGAATCTGGGGCGAGAGATAGTGTAGCGGGTAGGCCACTTGCCTTATACGCAACCGACCTGGGTTCAATCCCTGGTAGCTCTTATGAGCCCTGAGCACTGCCAGGAGTGATTCCTGAGTGCAGAACCAAGAGTAATGGCCCAAAAACAACCTCCCCAGCTGGTGTGCTCAGGGTACCTGGAGTCCACTCTGCTGATACCTGGCTAAAAAGACCATGATTCCATGCTTGAACCCTGTGATGTGGTGCTGCTGTGGCTCCTGAATGGTGCCAAGGACCAAGACCATTATCAGCAGTGCTGGAAGGGCCAGGCAGAACCAAGGATTAGACTCTGGTCCTTGTGCAGACAGGTCATGTACCCTAACCTCCAGCAGTCTCTTTGGCTCCTAAAAACATTGTTTTTATGGTGAAGAGAGAGAGAGTGAGGAATGCTTAGGGACCACTCCTGATGGGGTTCAGGGGACCATATACAGAGCCCGAGATTAAACCTGGGTTAGCCGTGTACAAAGGAGGCACCTTAAGGGCTGTACTATCTTTCTGCCCCTCCTCAAAGTTTTTGAGTCCCTCCTGTGCAGCAAACATCATTCTGATTTTCCTGGGCCAGCCTAAAGTTGACAGTGTCAGCAGAATATATATGTGTTGGTGATTTGAGTCAGCAAAGAGATATCCCAGTGAAAGGGCAGCGGAAAGCTCGGGTGGGGAGGGGAGGCCAGAGAGGCCAAGTGAGGAATGTGACTTGAGTTACAGCCCAGCAGATGAGGGAGTGGGTCCTGTGGATCTCCCAGGCAGGACATTCCAGGCAGATGGGACAGCAAATACAAAGGAACCAGGTATGCCTGGTATGTCCTGGGGACAGCAGAGGCCCGTGGGGCCAGAGCAGCGTGAGGGAGATGGGGTGGTAGGAAATGGGGGTAGGGCAGCAATCCTGGAGGGTCTGGGGGGAAATGGTGAGGACTTTGGGGAACAGTGATATGGCGAGCTTCAGGGGCTGCTGTGTTGAGACTCAACTTGAGGGAGCAAGAGGGGCTCAGGCCCTTCATCAGTAGGTCTCTGTGACCCAAGGAAGGGCACCCAGAGGAGATGGGGAAGTGGGAGTGTTGTTTTGAATGTAGAATCAACAAGGAATAGATAATGGGTTGGATTTGGGAGAAGGGGCAAGGTAATTTGACCTGCCTTTGATCCCTGACACCTTCTAGATCCCTTGGGCACTGCATTAAGCCCCCAGTTCCATGCCAGGAGTGAGCCTGAGCACTGCCCATCCAAAAACAAATAAATAAGCAAAGGCTTGAATTTGGACCAGGGAAGCAGCAGAGAAGAAGGAAAAAAAAGAGGAGGTGAGTTCTGGGCCTAAGAGATGGTTCAGTGGGCTGAGCACAAGCTTTACGAGAAGTAAGCCTGGGGCTGGAGAGATAGCATGGAGGTAGGGTGTTTACCTTGCATGCAGAAGGACGGTGGTTCAAATCCCCGGGTGTGACCCCCCCCCCACAAAAAAAAAAAAGAGAGAGAGAAGCAAGCCTGGTTTCTGTCCCTAGTACCACATGATCATCTTGCCAGGAGCAAACCCTGAGAACTGGTGGTATGGCCCAATTTCTCCCCAAAAATAAAAGGGTGGGTTCTGGATAATTCCCCCTTCCCCTCGTTATTGTTGCTGTGATGATGGGGTCACATACATGCCTGACTGTTGAGCTCATTGCATTCTGCCTCATGTGTAGTGCTCCCTGGGGGTGGCTGAGGGCTCACACTTATGCTTGCTGTGGGTGAGAGGAGGTGCTCTCCTGATCATGCATTGGCCTTTTTTTCTTCTAGGGGCATGCCCAGTGGTGTTCAAGGCCAACTCCTGGCGTGGTATGTAGGCTCTTTTCTGGCAGTGCTCTGGGTCCTAGCCTCCAGAAGATGCAGGCATGTACTCCAACCCCTGAGCTGTCTCTCTGCCCTGCACATCATTTTCCTTGAGGCGATCCCATACACCTGTGTGGGGTGCAACTGGAAGTTGTTAGTGGCACCAGGGATCAGACTGAGATCAGACCCGGCCTCACATTGCCTTAACCACTACCAGCCATCCCTGGGGCCCCTGGAGCTGAGAAGGGAGAGTCCGGGTGTTCTGCGAAAGGATTAATGTGATATTTGGAGGATAGAAGTCAGGATGACCCTGTGTTGGGGCTGGAGTAATTGGAAGGAGGGAATTGCCATTTTCTGATCAGATGAAACCTGGGGAGAAGCAGGTGTGTTGGAGAAAGAACAGGATCTCAGTTGTTGAGCTGAGTTTATTTTTCAGTTTATCTTTATTTATTTATGTTTTTACCTGTGGCATTTGGGCCACACCCAGCTGCTCTCAGAGCTTCTTCATGGCTCTGTCTCTGGGTTCACTCCTGGTTATCTGCTGTGCTAGAGATTGGAGCTCTATTTTCCACATACAGGCAAGTGGTCTACCACGGAGCCTAAATCAATGTGTTCTCTTTATAAGATTCATTTATGTGCCACATCTGGTGGAGCATGTGCGCCGGCCAGCCTCTGAGCCATCATCTCAGCCAAGAAAGACGGATTTGGGGAATAATGACTTCTCTACTCACCAGCAGTATCCAGTGGACCAGAGGCCTTTTCTATGATTCTATGCCAAACTTGTAGTAGTTCAGTGACGATCTGAGGATGCAATGCTGCTCTGACTCTGTCCCATAGGGCCCCTCAGGGCACTTGAAGGTGCTCTTGGGGACCACGCTGTGCTAGGGGTTAAATACTAGGGGTAACGGGGTCAGGATACACCCCTGTGCTAATTATTGTGTTATTTGTCTTCCCCCAACCCCTGAATCTTTGTTTCTGTTTTTGGCCATTCTCAGCTGTGCTCAGGACTTACTCGGGCTCTGTACTCAGGAATTATACTTGTCAAGGCTCATGGGAAGATATGGATGCTGGGGACTGAATTCAGATCTGCCCTGTGCAAGGCAAAATGCCCTTTCCTCTGTACTGTCTCTCAGTGATAGCACAGCAGTAGGGTGTTTGCCTTGCATGCAGCCAACCCAGGGTGGACTTGGTTCGATCCCCAGTATCCCATATGGTCCCCTGTGCCTAACAGGAGTGATTTCTGAGTGCAGAGTCAGAAGTAACAACTGAGTGCTGCCAGGTGTGGCCCCAAAACTAAAAAAATAAAAGTTCCAGGAACTGCTCTATGCAAATAGAATTTTTGAGTGGCTCTTTTTGGGGTGGGGATAAGGGTGAGTAGTGAGTCTTTATCAGTGGTGCTCAGGGCTTACTCCTGGTTCTGAGTTCAGAGGTCACTCTAGCAGCCTCAGGGGAGCTGGGATTGAACCCAGGTCAGCCAGGTGCAAAGTAAGTACTATACTGTCACTTGTCCCTTTTGAATGGCTCTTGGGCTGAGAAGGAAACATGATAGCACAGTGGTAAGGCGTTTGCCTTGCGTGTGGCCAACACAGGACAGACGGTGATTTGAATCCTGGCATCCCATATGGTCCCCTGAGCCTGCCAGCAGCCGTTTCTGAGCACAGAGCCAGGAGTAACCCCTGAGCGCCACCGGGTGTGACCCCCCCCCCAAAAAAAATCAAAAAAGGAGGATCATGATGGGGCTAGAGGGATAGAACAATGGGAGGGTACATGCCTTGCTCATGGCAGACCCAGGTTTGATCCTCGGCATCCCATCTGGTTGGTTCCCTGTGAACTGCCAGGAGTGATCCCTGAATGCTGTCAGGTGTAGACCTCAAACCATAAATAAATAAATAAATAAATAAATAAATAAATAAATAAATAAATAAATAAATAAATAATAAAAAGGAGGAGTAGGTTCAGGCCAGAGTAGGTGCAGCAGGTAGGGTGTTGGCTTTTCTTTCCTTTTTTTTTTTTTTTTGGTTTTTGGGCCACACCATGTGACGCTCAGGGGTTACTCCTGGCTATGCGCTCAGAAGTTGCTCCTGGCTTCTTGGGGAACCATATGGGACGCCGGGGGATCGAACTGCGGTCCGTCCTAGGCTAGCGCAGGCAAGGCAGGCACCTTACCTCCAGCGCCACCGCCCGGCCCCTTGCTCTTCACTCTTTTTTTTTTTTTTTGGTTTTTTTTTTTTTTGTTTTGTTTTGTTTTTTTTTTTTTTGTTTTTTTTTTTTTTTGTTTTTGGGCCACACCCGGTGACGCTCAGGGGTTACTCCTGGCTATGCGCTCAGAAGTTGCTCCTGGCTTCTTGGGGAACCATATGGGACGCCGGGGGATCGAACTGCGGTCCGTCCTAGGCTAGCGCAGGCAAGGCAGGCACCTTACCTCCAGCGCCACCGCCCGGCCCCGGGTGTTGGCTTTTCATGAGGCGAATTTTGATAGCCTGAGCCCTGCCAGGAGTGATTTCTGAGTGCAGAGCCAGCAGTAAGGCCTGAGCATAGCTGGGTGTGGCCCAAATAAATCAAAAGAAAGGGCCAGGAATGCAGAGCACATGCAAATAGCTGCAGCCCTGAGTTTGTCCCACCCCTTTCTGTAATATACATATATCCTTGGGAGAATTGGAGAACTCTGTGTATGGATTGTTTTGATATTGGCTTAGGATAATTTTTAATTGTGTTCATTGTCTGTGATTATGTGGCACATTGTCCCATACTTAGGAGTGACAAGCTAAAACATTTGGGTTGAGGCGTCATCTTTCTTGTTTAGAATTAATGTCTTGGGCCCGGAGAGATAGCACAGCGGCGTTTGCCTTGCAAACGGCTGATCCAGGACCAAAGGTGGTTGGTTCGAATCCCGGTGTCCCATATGGTCCCCCGTGCCTGTCAGGAGCTATTTCTGAGCAGACAGCCAGGAGTAACCCCTGAGCAATGCCGGGTGTGACCCAAAAAAACCAAAAAAAAAAAAAAAAAAAAAAAAAAAGAATTAATGTCTTAAGGGCCCGGAGAGATAGTGCCTGCCAGGAGCTATTTCTGAGCAGACAGCCAGGAGTAACCCCTGAGCACCACCGGGTGTGTCCCAAAAACCAAAAAAAAAAAAAAAAAAAAGAGAGAGAGAATTGATGTCTTAAGTAGTTCTACAAAACAATGTACATTTAGGTGGAAGGTACATGGATGCATCACACCTTTTTTGTAGCTTTCATGGGGCTGTGAAATTGTTTGGAGAAGAATAATATTTACATAGTTCTTTCCAATTTTGGAAAAATGGAAAATCCCATTGTGGTGTTTCAGACATGTTTTAGTATCCTTACTTGTTTCACAGTTTTCACCTTTTTTTTGGAGGGGCACACCCGGTGGCACTCAGGGGTTACTCTTGGCTCTGCAATCAAAAATTACTCCTGGGGCCCGGTGAGATAGCACAGCCGCGTTTGCCTTGCAAGCAGCCGATCCAGGACCAAAGGTGGTTGGTTCAAATCCCGGTGTCCCATATGGTCCCCTGTGCCTGCCAGGAGCTATTTCTGAGCAGACAGCCAGGAGTAACCTCTGAGCACCGCCGGGTGTGACCCAAAAACCAAAAAAAAAAATAAATAAATAATTACTCCTGGCAGGTTTGGGGAACCAACCATATGGCATGCCGGGAATCGAACTCAGGTCAGCTGCATGCAAGGCAAACACCCTACCCACTGTGCTTTTTTTTTTTTTTTTTTTTTTTTGGGTTTTTTTTTGGGCCACACCCGTTTGATGCTCAGGGGTTACTCCTGGCTATGTGCTCAGAAATCACCCTGGCTTGGGGGGACCATATGGGACGCCGGGGGATCGAACCGCGGTCCGTTCCTTGGCTAGCGCTTGTAAGGCAGACACCTTACCTCTAGCGCCACCTTCCCGGCCCCACCCACTGTGCTTTTACTCCACCCACCCCTCATTTTCTTTTTTTTTTTTTTTTTTTTTGGTTTTTGGGCCACACCCGTTTGATGCTCAGGGGTTACTCCTGGCTATGAGCTCAGAAGTTGCTCCTGGCTTGGGGGGACCATATGGGACGCCGGGGGATCGAACTGCGTTCCGTCCTACGCTAGCGCTTGCAAGGCAGGCACCTTACCTCTAGCGCCACCTTCCCGGCCCCTCCTCATTTTCTGAAGCAAGGAACTGACTAGATCTCTGGGTGTCTCCCACCCACTGAACTGCATTTATTATTGTAGTTGATGCAGTAGGATAGTTATTCTTCTCTGTGTGTGTGTTGCCAAAAGTTTGTGTTTTCAGTACCACAACCACTACTAAACCTCCTTCTCTCCCTCCCACTATCTTCTCTCCCCCACCCTCCTTGTGCTGGGTATTGCATAAATCTTACATGCAAGGCAACCTCAACCTCTGAGCTGCATGCTCAGCCACAACTAATTTTTTCATGTTTGTTTTGTTTTGGGGTCACACTGGGCAATGCTCAGGGGTTACCCCTGGCTCTGCATCAAAATCAATCCTGGCAGTACCCAGTGGCCATATGGGAGGCTGGGGATCGAACCTGGGTCAACCCCGTGCAAGGCAAGCATGCTTTACCTTACTGAACTCCAGCTCCAGCCCCTGGGGTTAGAGTCTTATCATATCTTCCTTGCTCCGAAGAGATAACACACTGAGGTTGGGAATAACTTAAAGAACTAGAGCACGTAGTTTGCATGCAGGAGACCTGACTTTAATGCTGGCACCTCGGGAGTCGCCTGAATCCTAGGAAGGATTTCTAAGCACTGGGGGTGAGGTGGAGTTGGGAACCCCTCGCACCACTGGGTGTAACACAGAACCAAACAAAGGTGACTGAGCTTCCAGCGACTCCCTCCTCGTAGGTGGTGCAAAGCCAGGCTTGGAACTCAGGCACCCGGCTGCTAAGCCTGGCCCACCTGTCCATCAGGGTCCCTGCTCCCTGAGGCCCCAGGACTGTTTGGCCTCTCCCTGTCATCACCGGAGGTCTGGCGGTAGCTGAGCCACAGAGTTCAGAGCTGGAGGTGACAGGGCCTGACACTGCCGGGTTCACCCACTCAGTTCTCAGGGGGGACGCTGCCGGGATGAAGAGAAGGAGTGGGAGCGGGAAGGAGGGGGAGAGAGACAGAGTGTCCTTCCTCCCAGGCTTTTTCATCTGACCGGTGACATTCCATTCCCAGCCTTGCTCTAATTTGCTATTTTATTGAGTAACTTTCTATTTGAATGCTTCCGTGCAGAAACTCCGCCCCGTATTGGCCAGGTCACCGCTTCGCCTTTTTTTTCCCCATATAACAAGGGAGCCCCTATTCCTTTGAAGTGGAGGTGATTGCTAAAGTTCCCAGGAAGATCAGCCAGCTTTTCAGGAAACTCCTCTGCCCTTGTGCAGTCTGCAGTCTGCCTGCCCGCTAAGGCCTCTGCTTGGAGCCTCCTGACCTGCTCACAGGGCCCAGAAGCCCTGGGTGAGTGAGTGCTGGGCATGAAAGCCCTCCCCAGGCCTGGCCGAGCGCTCCCTCCCAACACCCTGATCGTCAAAGCTCCCTTCCTCAATGAGTAAATCAACAACGAATAAATCAATACACACTCACAGAGCAACACAAGGGGTGGGAGGAAGAGGTAGTTTAGCACGTGGACTCTGACGCTCGACCTGGGGCGAATTCGGCCTCTGCCACCTCCTCCCTGGGTGACTGACCTTGGGCAGATTATTTAGCTACTCTGAGTACTGGTTTCCCTTTCTGCAAAGTGGGGCTGGAAGATGCAAATGGGACCAGGGAGACTGTGCAAGAGTTACTGTATGGCTCAAGGCATTTACTGTGCACAGGGCTGAGTTCGGTTCCATCCCTAGCATCGCCTATGATTCCCTGAGCTCTGCCAGGAGTGATTCCTGAGCACAGAGACAGGAGTGAGCCCTGAAAACTGCCTTGTATGAACCCAAAGCAAAACACAATAGTCTGTATGCATCTTACAAGATTGGTATAAAAATGAAATGAGTTCATCAATAAAATCATTTTATTTTAGGGGCTGGAGAGCTATTATAGCATGTAGAGCACTTGCCTTGCATGTTTAATCCTCAGCTACACATATGGCCTTTGAGTCTTTTGCTTTGTTTTGTTTCGTTTTGTTTTTTATTTTGGGTCACACCCAGCAGCATTCAGGGGTTACTTACTCCTGGCTCTATGCTCAGAAATCGCTCCTGGCCTGCTCAGGGGACCATATGGGGTGCCGGGATTCGAACCACCGACCTTCTGCATGCAAGGCAAATGCCTTACCTCCATGCTATTTCTCTGGCCCCTCTGGGCCTTTGAGTCTTTCCAGAAGTGATCCCAGTAACCTCTGAGCACCACTGGGTGTGGTCCTAAAGCCCCTACACAAAACAGAAGGCTTTCAGATGGGAAACAGGGTTTCTGACATTAATTTATAAGCCCTTTTAGCCTATTCTAAAAACTATAATCTGTTTACTGCTATGTTCTCTCTCTCTCTTTCTTTCTCTCTCTCTCTCTCTCTCTCTCTCTCTCTCTCTCTCTCTCTCTCTCTCTCTCTCTCTCTCTCTCCCTCCCTCCCTCCATTTTTTGTGCCATACCCTGTCCCCTGTGGTGCTTAGGGTTGTGTATTCAGGAATCACTCCTGGTGAAGTTTGAGGAACATATGGGGTGTCGGGGGTCAGAGCCAGGTCAGGCACATTCAGGACAAGTGCCCTATCTAATGTACTATTGCTCCAGCCCCTAACCCTCTCTCTGAAAAACAGGTTGTAGGCAGGGGACATAGTTCAAATGGCTGAGGCACAAGCTTTGCCTGGTGGAACCCATGTTTGATTCCTGTGAACCCTCAGGAGTAGCCTTACACTGTGCTTGTGCTCTCTCTTTGGGCCCCAGAAAGCCACCTGGAGGGAAGACGGTCAAATCTCAGGGCACCAGGTTGTTCTTCTCCTTTCTGGGAACTTCACTCTGACTAGAGGCAAGTCCAACCAGGGTGCCAAAGGAGAGCTGTGCTTGATGTCCTTAGGAGTTGAGAGGTCAGTGTTGTTCCTAAAGCTGGATTATTCTAGAAAGACTTTGTGGAGATTGGACCTGAGCTAGACTAGGAAGGTTGAATAAAGAAAGTGAGCAGAAGGCTAGAGGGAAAGTTCCAAGCATGCATTGGCCCAGGTTTGTTCCAGGTCTCACATGGCTCCTGAGCATTGGGAGTAGCTCCTGAGTACCCCTAGGAGTGTCCCCTGAATCAAAAGAATAGGTTTTGGATTCGAGGGTAAGGCACACCCACAGGTGCTTGAGTTTATTCCTAGCTCTGTGTCTGTGATACTTCCTGGTGGTTCTTGGGGGACCATATATGGTGCTGGGATTTGAACCTGGGTCGACCATGTATGAGGTAAACCAACCTACCTGCTGTACTATCACTTTGGCCCCCCAAAAGAGTGATTATTTTTACTTTATTTAAAGAAAATGGGGCCGGGAGCAATAGCACAGCAGTAGGTCATTTGCTTTGCATGCGCTAACCTAGGACGGAATGTGGTTCCATCCCTGGCATCCCATATGGTCCCCCAAGCCAGGAGCGATTTCTGAGCACATAGCCGGGAGTAACTCCTGAATGTCATGGAGCCAGGAGTAACCCCTGAGCGCTGCTGGGTGTGACCAAAAAACAAACAAACAAAAAACAAAAAAAATGGAAGGAGGGAAATGCATCACATAGTTGAGTATAATACATTTGTTTCCAGATAAATGAGAGAAAAGTCTTTTTTTTTTTTTTTTTTTTTTTTGGTTTTTGGTCCACACCCGGCAATGCTCAGGGTTTACTCCTGGCTGTCTGCTCAGAAATAGCTCCTGGCAGGCACGGGGGACCCTATGGGACACCGGGATTCGAACCAACCACTTCTGATCCTGGATCGGCTGCTTGCAAGGCAGACGCCGCTGTGCTATCTTTCCGGCCTCAAAAAGTCATTTTTTTAAAAAAAAAAGGGATAGGGCCCAGAGAGATAGCACAGCAGTGTTTGCCTTGCAAGCAGCCGATCCAGCACCAAACATGGTTGGTTCGAATCCCGGTGTCCCATATGGTCCCCCGTGCCTGCCAGGAGCTATTTCTGAGCAGACAGCCAGGAGTAACCCCTGAGCAAAGCTGGTTGTGGCCCAAAAACAAAACAAAACAAAACAAAAGGATAGGGAGCCCGAGAGATACCATGGAGGTAAGGCTTTTGCCTTGCATGCAGAAGGTCGTTGGTTCAAATCCCGGCATCCCATATGGTCCCCTGAGCCTGCCAGGAGCGATTTTTGAGCATAGAGCCAGGAGTGATCCCTGAGCACAGCTGAGTGTGGCCTAAATGCCCCCTCATCAAGAATTGAAAGAAAAAAAGAAGAGAAGAAAGTTTTTTAAAAAAATAAAGGGAAAAAGGTAGAGTAGCAAGCACATATGAACAAATTATTATATCTCCAATGAAATCATTAATATAATATCAGAAGGCTTAGCAAGCACTTGTTAGCTGTCCATTCAGTTAAATTCGTGTGTTCCTCTAGGAATGAAAGCTTCAAACAAAATTGTCCAATTCAAAGCACTACTATTATGGATACTGTGGCTTTTGTGGGGCATGTTCTCAGCTTCCAAGCCTCCTGGAAAAAAGGAGAATGCAGGTGGAGGGTGCCTGCACTCTCTCCCAAAAGCCCCAGTGATATCAACCCCCAAACTGTCGTACCTGAAGTTTGGTCAGATTGGTGTCCCCAAAGAGAATCATAGAGGAGTAGAGAGCCAGGGTTATCGGCAAAATGGTGACTCTGGGTAATGGATACAGCAGGTGTGCTTTGGCAGGGCAAGGACTTAGCCCACTAAGAGTGATAAAAAAAAAAAAAAGGGAGGGGGCCGGAGTGGTGGCGCAAGTGGTAAGGCAACTGCCTTGCCCATGCTAGCCTAGGACGGACCACTGATCGATCCCCTGGCATCCTGTAAGGTCCCCCAAGCCAGGACAGCTTTCTGAGCACATAGCCAGGAGTAACCCCTGAGTGTCACCGGGTGTGGTTCTGGTTTATAAAAAAAAAAAACACCAAAATTGAAAAAGAGCAGCGTGCTAAGTGGGCTGCACAATGATGGGAGAGATTTGCGAGAGAAAGGCAATGGAGACTGCTTTTGTTTCAGAAGTTTGCAATGAAGATGCTGCTGCCTTTGCCCCTTCCCGCATAGTGTCTAATTGGAGGGAGTCTTCCCAACTTTCTAACTTTCATCCATCTTGCTGTAGTCTCAGGCCAGTTAGAAGTGATTTGTTTGTTTGCTTTTTTGTTTTTGGGTCACACCTGGCAGCGCTCAGGGACTACTCCTGGCTCTATGATCAGAAATCGCTCCTGGCAGGCTCGGGACACAATGTGGGATGCTGGGATTCGAGCCACTGTCCTTCTGCATGCAAGGCAGACGCCCTACCGCTATGCTATCGTTCCAGCCCCACAAGTGATTATTTTATACTAAATAAAATTTTGGTGTCTTCTATTTTCTTTCTTTTCTTTTCTTTTCTTTTCTTTTTTTTTTTTTTTGGTTTTTGGGCCACACCCGGTGACGCTCAGGGGTTACTCCTGGCTATGTGCTCAGAAGTCACTCCTGGCTTGGGGGACCATATGGGATGCCGGGGGATCGAACCGCGGTCCGTCCAAGGCTAGCACAGGTAAGGCAGGCACCTTACCTCTAGCGCCACCGCCCGGCCCCTTTTCTTTCTTTTCTTTTTCTTTTTTTGTATTTGGGTCACATCCACCAGTGTTCAGGGGTTACTCCTGGCTCTATGCTCAGAAATCACTGCTGGCCGGCTTGGGGGACCATATGGGATGCCAGCATTCGAACCACCGTCCTTCTGCTGGCCGGCTTGGGGGACCATATGGGATGCCAGCATTCGAACCACCGTCCTTCTGCTGGCCGGCTTGGGGGACCATATGGGATGCCAGCATTCGAACCACCGTCCTTCTGCATGCAAGGCAAATGCTCTACCTTCATGCTATTTCTCCAGCCCCTTTTTTCTTTTTTTTTTTTTTGTTTGTTTGTTGGTGGGGGTTTCATATCCAGTAGCGTTCAGGGGTTACTTTTGACTTTGCACTCAGAAATCGCTCCTGGCAGGCTCTGCCGACCATATGGGATGCCAGGAATCGAACCACCATCTTGTCCTGGATTGGCTGCATGCAAGGCAAATGCCTTACCGCTGTGCTATCTCTCTGCCCCCCCCATCTTCTCTCATCTCTCTCTCTCTCTGGGTCACACCCGCCAGTGCTCAGGGGTTACTCCTGGCTCTGTGCTCAGAAATCGCTCCTGGCAGGCTCAGGGAACATATGGGATGCTGGGGATTAAACCCAGGTCAGCTGCATGCAAATCAAATGCCCTACCCTTGGACTATCACTCCAGCTTGTTAGACTTCCTTCCTTCCTTCCCTCCTTCCTTCCTTCCCTCCTTCCTTCCTTCCTTCCTTCCTTCCTTCCTTCCTTCCTTCCTTCCTTCCTTCCTTCCTTCCTTCCTTCCTTCCTTCCTTCCTTCCTTCCTTCCTTCCTTCCTTCCTTCCTTCCTTCCTTCCTTCCCTTCTTTCTTTCGTGTTTGGGTCACATTCGGCAGTGCTCAAGGGTTATTCCTGGTTCTATGCTCAGAAATTGCTCCTGGCAGGCTCTGGGGACCATATGGAATGCCAGGATTCGAACCACTGCCCTTCTGCATGCAAGGCAAATGCCCTGCCTCCATGCTATCTCTCCGGCCTCTTTCTTCTCTTTTCTTAAACTTTTTCACGTGTGTGTGTGTGTGTGTGTGTGTGTGTGTGTGTGTGTATTATCTTGCCCACTCTTTTCTGTATTCAGGGTCACTCGTGGTGAGAGTACCTAACCAGGCATTATTATGGATGAGTCCTGTCTTTTGAGCCATCTCCTTGGTCCTGTCTTGTGAGCCATCTCCTTGGTCCTCAATGTTTCTCTTTATTGTTTTCTGTTTTGCAAGTATGGCAGTGTTTGGCAGTCCTTATACTTCTGGTGGTGCAACCTGGGATGCTCCAGTTTTTCATTTCATCTCCCTGGCCCCATTTTTGTCAACTTTTTTTGTTTGTTTGTTTTGGGTCACACCTGGCTGTGTTCAGGGCTTACTATTGATTCTGTGCTCAAAAATCATTTTTGGCAGGACTCGGGGGACCATGTGGGATGCCAAGATCAAATCCATGTTGGCCTCATGGAAGATATACACCTACCTGATGCACTAGAACTCTGGCCCCTTTTTGTCTTTTTTTTTTTGTCTTTTTGGGCCACACCAGGTGGTACTCAGAAGTTATTCCTGGCTCTGTGCTCAGAAGTCATTCCTAGCAGGCCCAGGGGACCATATGGGATGTCGGGGGTCAAACCTAGGTTGGCTGTGTGCAAGGCAAATGCCCTCCCCACTGTGCTATCACTCTAGCCATCTACCCCTTTTGTTCTAATAAGCATCTTTATATCTCATTTGTGGCCTGATCAGGCAAATTTCATTAGACAAAAACAAGTACTTTTTTTTTGGGGGGGGGGAGTTTGGGTCACACCCGGCTATGCTCAGGAGTTACTCCTGACTCTACCCTCTGAAATCGCTCCTGGCAGGTTTGGGGGACTATATGGGATGCTGGAATTCGAACCACTGTCCTTCTGTACACAAGGCGAACACCCTGCTTTCATGCTATCTCCCCAGCTTAAGTGCAATTTTGTTTGTTTGTTTGTTTGTGGGCCAACCCAGGGCTGTTCAGGGATTACTCCTGTCTCTCTGCACTCGGGAATTACTCCTGTTGGTGCTCGGGGGCCATATGGAACAATGGGGATTGAACCAGGTAGGCTGCATTTAAGGCAAGCACCCTACCTACTGTATTTTCCAGCTATACAAGTGGAATTCTGAGAGCCATTTCATGTACAGAGAAAGTGTTTGGCCATAAATGTCGAAAGTCAGGTATTATCTAAGATGTAAAAACCAGGTTGAGTAGTACAGATAGCAGAGAATTAAAGAATATGAAGAATAGATATGAGATAGAGAGATAGTGAATAAAGTGCTTGCCTCACACATGGTTCATCTGGGTTCAATACCCAGTACCACATATGGTCTCTTTTTTTTGGGGGGGGTTGGGCCACACCCGGTGATGATCAGGGGTTCCTCCTGGCTTATGCGCTCAGAAATCACCCCTGGTTTAGGACACCATATGGGACACCAAGGATCGAACCGAGGTCCATCCTAGGTCAACCCCTTGCAAGGCAAACGCCTTACTGCTGTGCCACTGCTCCGGCCCCATGCACATATGGTCTCCTAAATCTATCAGGAGGGATCCCTGAGCACAGAGCCAGGGATCAAACCTGGATCTTATAATATAAAGCTTCCAATCCACTTAGTTCTTTCCATAGCTCCATTATTATTATTATTATTATTATTATTATTATTATTATTATTTTGGTTTTTTGGCCACACCCGGTGATGCTCAGGATCCACTCCTGGCTATGTGCTCAGAAATTGCTCCTGGCTTGGGGGACCATATGGGACACCAGGAGATCGAACGTGGTCCATCCTAGGCTAGAGTGCACAAGGCAAACACCTTACAGCCTATGACACCACTCTGGCCCTGAGATTTTTATTTTTATGTAATCATCTTTTGGGGAGTGTGTGTATGTGTGAGAGAGAGTTTGGGGCCTTGGTGATGCTAGGATTATTCTTAGCTCTGTGCTCAGGAATTACTCCTGGTGGTTCTTGGGGAACATATGGGGTGCCGGTGATCGAACCTGGGTTGGCTGCGTGCAAGGTAAATGCCCTACTTACTGTGCTCTCTCTTCAGCCCCTGAGTTGGGGATGGCTACTCCAGCTAATTGATTGGGATTGTCCTGAATGGTGTTATAAATTGGGGTATTCCACATGCCAAGCATGTGCTTTAGTCCTTTATGGTAGTTCTTCTGCTTCCTATTTTATTTAATAACTTTCCAAACTTTATCTAAAAGAAAACGTAGGGAATATGTAGAGAAGACTTTTTTCTTTGTTTGAGCCATACTAATTGGTATTCAGAACCTACTCCTGGATGTATGCTCTGCAACTCTTTCAGCAATGCTCAGAAGAACTCTTAGAACCAGGGATCAAATTCAGATCAAACACCTGTTAGGCCCTGAGCACCTCCGGAAGCTACCCTGTAATGGTTCTTGAACACGGTTGCTATAGTCCAAAACATAAAAGAAAGAAAATTAAATGGAAAACCCATAAAATACATGACAAGAGATAGGGAGTTTGTGCTTTGTAGACAAGAACCTTGGATTCAATTTCTTTATTTGTTTTGGGGTCACGTTCAGTGCTACCCGGGACTTACTTCTAGCTCTGCACTCAGGAATCACTCTGGCAGGCTCAGTGAGTTATATAATGTGCCAAAGATTGAACCCAGACTGACTTGTGCAAGGCAAGCACTCTATTTACTGTAGTATTACTCTAGGCCTCAAGCCCCGGCCCCCCTGCCTCATTCACTTTCTCACTTTGCATGCTTTCCAAACACCACTGGGAGTGATCTTGGAACACCAAACCAGAAATAGCAGACTAAAAATATGAAAAGGGGGAGCTCGAGATAAAGTGCAGTGGGTAGGATATTTTCCATGTACTCAGCTGATCTGTGTTCAATCCCTGCCATCCCATATGTTTGTCCAAGCACCTTCTGGAATGGTTCCCATTAGAGACAGGAGTAACCCCTGTAGGTTAACCTGTAGGGTGTATCCAAAAAATAAAAATAGAGAAGGGGCTTGTTAGAATGTAATGAACATTTGGGCCAGAGATATAGCACAGTGGGTAAGGCACTTGACTTGCATGTAGCCAGCCTGGATTTGGTCCCCTCCCTGAACCATATATGGTTCCCCTGAGTACTGCCAAGAATAAGCCCTGAGCACTGCTAAATGTATCTTCTCTCCCCAAATAGGGTCATGTGTCATTTCTTTTTCTTTTCTTGTGTTAGATTTTTGTCCATACTTGGCAATGCTGGGATCTATTCTTGACTTAATGATTGGGGGTTGTTCCCATGGTTTTTCTGGAAACCATGTGGTAACCAGGGATCAAACTGAGGTTGGCCATATTCAGGCCAAGCTCCTTACCTTCTGTGCTATATCTCCGGCACCATGATGTGTCATTTAAAGAGATTTTGTTTGTTTTTGGGCTACACCCAGGGACCTCCGGGGTTACTCCTGGCTCTGCACTCAGAAATCGCTACTGGCAGGCTTGGGGGACCCTATGGGATGCCGGAGATTGAACCCAAGTCCGTTCTGAGTCGGCAGCGTGCAAGGCAAACACCCTACACCCCCTAAAGAGATTTTAATTATAACAAACCTCATATATCTATATCTATATCTGTATCTATATCTGTATCTATATACATATAGATACAGATATACATATATACATATATATACATATATACATACATATATATATATATATATACACATGGTTGCAGAAAGAAATCCAGAAGTTTCAGTCACTGGTCCTCAAATTGGTGCTGGTTGCTGGACTAAGATAAAGCTATCTCTACTTAATACAGTGTTATTGTTGTTGTTGGTTTTGGAGTCTTATCTGGCAGTGGTCAGGGGACACACAGGATGTTGAGGATCAAACTCTGGCTAGTTGCATTTAAGGCAAGCACCTTAACTACTGTACTATCTACAGTACTTTTTTTGTTTTTGTTTTTGGGTCACACCCGGTGACGCTCAGGGATTACTCCTGGCTTTGTGCTCAGAAATCACTCTTGGCTTGGGCGACAATCTGGGACATTGGGGGATTGAATCACGGTCGTCCTAGGTTAGCGCATGCAAGGCAAATGCCCTATTGCCTGCGCCACCGCTCCCGCCCCTATCTACAGTACTTTTTTTTTTTTTTGATTTTTGGGCCACACCCTGTGACGCTCAGGGGGTTACTCCTGGCTATGTGCTCAGAAGTCGCTCCTGGCTTGGGGGACCATATGGGACGCCGGGGGATCGAACCGCGGTCCTGTCCAAGGCTAGCGCAGGTAAGGCAGGCACCTTACCTCTTGCGCCACCGCCCGGCCCCTATCTACAGTACTTTTTAACTGCTGAGGTGGATGGTGTTTTTCCACGGTGTACAAAGTTACAAATTTGGGGCTGGAGAGGTACAAGGGTGAAGGCACTTATCTTGCATTGGCAGATGTAAGTTCAATCCCTGAGCACCCCCCAAAGTGATCCCTGAAGACAGAGTTAGGAGTATGTCTGTCAGGTGCAGCTGAAAAACCAAAAAAAAAAAAAAAAAAAAAAGACTCCTGCATTACATCCTGCTGACCCTAGTTCGATTTCTAAACAGCATACGGTTTCCTCTCTCCTCCCCCAGCATGGCCAGAGAATATACCTGAACACAGAACCAAGAATAACCCCTAAGTACTGCAGACAAGTGCGGCCCAAATGAATGAGTAAATGAATGAATGCAAACACTATTTGGATGTAGCAAAAGCTCTAAAAACACTTGACTCGTATGTGTGAGGCCCTGAGCTTGATCCCCAGCAATGCATAAATGGACTCCTAAAGAATACTGAAAAGTTTAATAGTACATCTTTCATTTAAGAAATTGCCTACAAAAATCATAATGATCTTCTTATTCGTGTGTTTGTTTTTGGGCTATTCGTGGTGCTCTGGAGTTTTTGTGGTGTCTGAAGCTTTCTCTTGACTCTGCGCTTAGGGGTCACCCCAGGCAGGGATTGGGATAGAAATGTGGTCGTTCATGTGCCATGCAGGTGTCTTGCCCAGCTGTCATCAGAATGACCTTATTTTTTTTTAATGTCTGTTTATTCATAGAACAGTTTTAGAAAAATAAACATTGATCTTGGAAGGTCATCTCTAGGGGCTGGAGTGATAGGACATCGATAGGTATATGCTTTGCATGTGGTCAACCCGGGTTCGGTCCCCAATATCCCATATGGTCCCCGAAGCCTGCCAAGAGGAATTCCCTGAGCATCCCTGGGTGTGGCCCTCAAAAATAAAATAACGTAAAAGATTATATCTAAAAGGTGAAATTGCGAATGTGTATTATTGTTTTCTGTTTTCTAAAATACAAATAGATATTTTGGTGATTCGAAAACGACATTAAATTTTCTGGTACGAAAAGAACAATTCTTTGAAAAGATGCTTATGTAGAACTTGCTTCTTTTTTAATGTGACCGCTCCAGGAACGCGCTTATGTCCCTACGGAGGACCCTGAAAGATGTAGGGATCCCCAAGGCCTCCTATTTGGAAGATAACTGAGGTCTCAAATCTGCATCTGGGCTGTAGGAATCCCACTTTAGGGGGAAAATTACAAAATAAGCCAAAGTTTGGGAAGTGGAAGAAATAGCAGCTGGAAGATTTCTTAGAGCCTGAGCAAGAAACTCCTTCAGCATCTGTTTTCTCCACCCACGTTTTCCTCAAACAGAAACTAAGGCGGCTTCAGGGCTGGTCCAAGGCCACAGAGCCAACAACTTAACGACAAGGTGAGGCCTTGAAGGCCTGGCCTTTGGGCTGCTAGCGTCTCTCTAAGGTGCCCATCCAGACCAGCCCTTCTGAACCTTTCAAAGCACAAGGAAATCACCGGGGTTCTTTGGAAAGCAAAGTTTTGATTCTGTAGGTCTGGGGAGGGTTGAGGCTGCATTTCTAGAGCTGGCGATGTAGACGTTGTTGTTGGTGGGGGAGAAAAGGTGAGGGGGTAGCTCTCAGTCAGAAGGGTCTTGCAGAGCACTTAGTCTGGAGGAGCCTGTCTGAGAAACTCAGTCTGTCCGTCCGTCAGTCCGTCCATCCATCCATCCATCCCAGCCTCGCCGGTCTGAACGTTGCAACTTGTCCCCTACGCCTGTGGCCTCGTCCTAGCAATAAGTGGTGTCCTGATGTTATACTAAATTTTTTTTCTTTTATTGGTTTTGGGGTCCCACCCAGCAGCGCGCAGGGGTTCCTCCCGGCTCTAGGCCCAGAAATCGCTCCTGGCAGGCTCAGGGGACCCGATGGGGTGCCGGGATTCGCACCACCGTCCTGTCCTTCTGCCTCCGTGCTATCTCCCGGGCCCCAATGTCACCCTACATTCTTAAGGGTTTTGGATCCCGATGCAAAGCTCGGAGCTGCGTTGAGCAGGAACAACTTGTATTTTGGATTGTGGATTGTGGGCCCCAGCCGGCGACGCTCAGGGGCCACTCCTGGCTGTGCGCTCAGAAAAGGAACAACTTTTAGGATCAGGAATGCTGCTGCTGCTGCTGCTGCTGCTGTGTGTCCCTAGGAAGCCGGGTTCGAGGAATGAATGAGCACGGGGCGCAGCAGGCCAGGAAAAGCGGTGCCCGACGCGGGTGGGCAGGGAGGGAGGGAGGGAGCGAGCCAGGGGCCCACCTTGTTCCCACGAGGCCCGTGGCCGTCTCCTCCGGGGGTCCGAGGGGCCTGGGGACCGGAGGAGGAGGAGGAGGAAGAGGAGAGGGAGGAGAAGGAGGAGGAGGAGGAGGAGGAGGAGGAGGAGGAGGAGGAGGAGGAGGAGGAGGAGGAGGAGGAGGAGGAGGAGACAGGCCGGGCCGGGCGCCAGGCTCCTCCCAGGGCCGGGCCGGGCCGGGCCGGGCCGGGCGGCTGCGTCGC
The DNA here is from genome assembly GCF_024139225.1 of Suncus etruscus. Lineage (NCBI taxonomy): Eukaryota > Metazoa > Chordata > Mammalia > Eulipotyphla > Soricidae > Suncus > Suncus etruscus. The sequence continues at coordinate 1,176,330 of NC_064865.1, read as the reverse complement.
TCGGAGCGCGCATTCCTTTCGGCGGCGGCTCGCTGGGCGCGAGGGGCGGAGCGGGCGGCTGTCAGGGAGCGGCGGGCGGCCTGTCGGTCGGTCGGTCGGTCGGTCGGTCTGTGTGTCGGTCTGTGTGTCCGTCCGTCGTCAGCCCGTCGGGCCCGCTCCGCACTCGGCTCCGTCCGCTGCCCTCCCTCGTCCGCCCGCCCGCCCGGCCATGGAGCTGCTGTGCTGCGAGGGCGCCCGGCAGGCGCCCCGGGCCGGGCCCGACCCCCGGCTGCTGGGCGACCAGCGCGTGCTGCGGAGCCTGCTGCGCCTGGAGGAGCGCTACGTGCCCGGCGCCTCCTACTTCCAGTGCGTGCAGAAGGAGATCAAGCCGCACATGCGGAAGATGCTGGCCTACTGGATGCTGGAGGTGCGCGCGCGCGCGATCCGGCCCGCGGGCCCCGCTGCGCCCGGCGCCTCCCGTCGCGACGGGCCCTGCCCTGTCCCCGGGGCGGCGCGCCTGGAGGACCCCGGCCCGCCTGGGAGCGAATGCCCGCGGGAGGCGGGCGGCCGGGCTTGGGGCTCCTCCCTTCCCTTCCCTCCGTTTCCCTTCCCTTCCCTTCCCTTCCCTTCCCTTCGCTTCCCTTCCCTTCCCTCCGTTTCCCTTCCCTTCGCTTCCCTTCCCTTCCCTCCGTTTCCCTTCCCTTCGCTTCCCTTCCCTCCGTTTCCCTTCCCTTCGCTTCGCTTCCCTTCCCTCCGTTTCCCTTCCCGTCCCGTCCCTTCGGGGCGCAGTCCCGCGCGGCCGCGGGGTTCCCCCTCCGAGGGCGCCTCGCCTCGCCTGTTGCGCGCGCGCGGGCAGGGACTTTTCCGCGCCCCGCTCTCCTCCCTCCCCGCGGGGGCAGGGAGCTCCGCTTCCCTTCGAGCCCTCCGAGGAAGGACGTCTCCGCGCCCCTCCGGCTCCCGGGGAGGAAGCGGGGGGCGTCGCCCCGGGAGGCGCATCCTGCTCCCGGCCCCGGCAGCGCTTTGACGTCCCGGCCCCGGCCTGCCTGCCTCCTCCCTCCCCTTATCGCCGGCCGGCTCCCGCGTCCCTCCCTCCCTCCCTCCCTCCCTCGTCCCTGTGCCGCGGCCCTTGCCACCTCCTGCCCCCCAAGGGACCGCACTGACCACCCCCCCCCCCCCGCCCCCAGGTGTGCGAGGAGCAGCGCTGCGAGGAGGAGGTCTTCCCCCTGGCCATGAACTACCTGGATCGCTACCTGTCCTGCGTCCCCACCCGCAAGGCCCAGCTGCAGCTCCTGGGCTCCGTGTGCATGCTGCTGGCCTCCAAGCTGCGCGAGACCAAGCCCCTGACCATCGAGAAGCTCTGCATCTACACCGACCACGCCGTGTCCCCCCACCAGATGCGGGTGCGTGCGGACCCCGACATTCCCAACACACACACACACACACACACACACTCACAACACACACACACACCATGCCATCTTCTGTGCAGACCCCAACATTCCCAACACACACACACACACACACACACACACACACACTCACAACACACACACACACCATGCCACCTTCTGGTCCTGCGGCCTTCCCCGGAGGCTTGCCAAAGCCCAGACCTCCCTCCACCTTTTGGGGAGGCAGCTGAAGCCCCTCCTTGGCTCGGGGCATCGTGGGGTGCTGCTGAGAGCGGCCCACCCGCAGGATCCAAGCCCCCTCACCGCCACCACCCACCCACCCCGACCTCCAGGGCCTGCCCTGCACGCCTCCTTCGTGGTCTTTCCCCCAGATAGCAACAAGTCAGACTGCATGTCTGCCTGCCACTCACGAGTACTTTGCCTCTGGGTTTACACAGCCAGCCACGGCGAGTGAGTTATTTATTGGCAGCGGCAGGACGTGCCTGCACACCCCCATTGCAGTCGGTGGGGGAGTGGAATGCGCTTCCCTTCGTGCGGGGGAAGGGGGCCCGTGGACTTTGGGACAGAAAAGCCTGGTCGAGTTGAGTTGAGTGGACTTACGCCAGGCCCCAGGCCCAGCTTGCTGGGAGGGAGCTTGAGGCTCCTAGTTCCAGCCCACCACCTTCTTCTTCTTCTGCGCCTTGAAGGGTCCCTAATCCCCCAGTCTGCCCTTTCTGAGGAGCTGGAGCAGCTGCTTGGGGCCCCCCTCCGGATTGGATTGGATTGGATTGTGGAATCCGCTCTCCCCTGCAGATCCCCCTGGCCAGAGGCTGGAGGAGGGGCCCAGGAGCTGCAGCTGCTTCCGATGCGATAATGATGCCCCCTCCCCGGCCCGCCCACTCGGGGCCAAGGTCTTTCATAACTGCTGCGGGGCTGCTGTCACTCCTGTGGTTTGGGAAGTGGCTCCCCAAACTCTCTCACTGGCTTGCTCGCTCTGGGCGGCCTCCTCCGGGCCTGGAGGACAGAGAACAGAGAGTCGCCGCTTCTCTTTCTCTGCTGGGCTCCTCTGAGGAAGTGGGGGGCTTTGCTGGGACCTGGAAGGAGTAATCCAGGCTGTTGGGGTCCTCTCCCGGAGAGCAGGGGGCGAGGGGGAGCGGATGGGCGGCTGGCACCTTCCTCCACCTTTCTCTGCAGACGCCAAGCTTTCTCCTGACACGGAGCGGAGTCCCTGGGCCTCATCTCCTGGGGAGGAGGGCAGCAGGCAGGCGGCTGTGATTGGCTGCGGGGAAGCCAGGGTACTGGGGCCCCCGACTGCTGCTTGTGGAGGAACAGAATTCCTCTTCCTGCCAAGTAGCTCTCAGAGATGGGAGTAGAGGCCGGAGTTGGGAATCCAGGAGGCCCCCACAGTTCTTTGTGAGGAGGCTGGTAGATTCTGGCAAATCTGAAGGTGGAGCTGGTCTGCAGGACCAGGGAAGCAAGATGACTTTGCAGGAGCTTGGGCCAGGAGGTGAAAGGGGCGCTCATGTTTTAGGGACAGTGGCTTGGGACTGCCCAAAGGTCTCTTGGCCCCCCTCTCTCAGCTGAGACGGCGGGTGGGGCCTCAGAGGCCTCTAGAAGGTCAGTTCATTGCAAGGGGCCCTGGAGAAAGGTCTAACTCCTGGCATGCTAGACACGATGAGGCCCAAAGCAAGGGGACCCGATTCTGGTCCCCCAGCCTGGCTTGCTAAGGGCATGAGGCAAGCCCGGGCTTTGGCTAGCCCAGGTTGCCTTACAAACTTGGAATGTGCTGGAAATGGCTTATTGCTCCTAGGAGTATGTCTTCTCACACAGCTAGGGCTGAGATTCTCGGGGTGCCCAGATACAGAATGAGTGATGGGGTGGCTATCTGCCCTCAACTGGACCCAGACTCCAGAAGGCAAGGCCGTCCCACACTAGCGCCGGCTCGGAGCCCAGGGCGTTTGGATCCTGGGACCCAAAGCAGGCTTGTGGGTCCAGGCCAGGCTGTTTTCTCTGGGGTCCTGTGAAGCTGGGGGCTGATTTGAGGGGTCAGATACTTGACTGAGGCCACCTCTGGCTTGGGGAGCTTAGAAGAGAGGCTGGGTGGAGTTACCGGGTCTGCCTCAGAAAGGGGTCAAACCCACTAGTTCCTTCCTGAGATAAAACGTGAAGAAATTCTATTTGCAATTCAGAAACGGGGCCAGTCTGGGAACCCCAGGATTGGGGGTGGGGTTGCCACCCTCCCTCCAGGACCCAGCAGTGAGATCCAAAATGGTCTTGAGGGTGTCAAGGTGGAGAGCCCCTATAGTCTCTCAGGGATTCTAGGGTCTCCAGACCAGTTCAACATCCACCTCTTAAGAGTCAGCTGGCCTTAGGCTCAACAAGTTCCAGCTAAAGGGTGTGGAAGTAGGGTGCGCGACCTCAAGATCCACCCCCAGGTCCCACCAAGGGGATGTGGGTTGAGTTGGGCAATCTCCCCTTGGAGGAAGCCCTGGGGGGTAGGCTTAGGAGCTGGGTCACAGGAGGCAGTGCCTCGGGCTCACTGGCGTCTTCAAGCAGCTACGACACAGAATTTAGGGGCGAGGTTCATGCTCACCTCCCCATTTCCTAGTCCATGCCATGGTGGAGGCACCCCTGAGAGGTCCTGGAATCCACAGTCTCTGCCTTGGGAGAGGCAGGTGAGGTGTGGCTTAATGGGCCTTTCAGAGAGAACCTAGCAGGTTGCAGACAGCCAGAGTAGAGCACAAGGCTGGTTCTGCTATCCTTGCTACCTTGCAGATGTGTGGTAGATGAAAAGTCAAGTCTTGTTTCCTTCTTGTCTCCCCTTTCCCCCTACTTCCCTGCTCATCCCCCACTGGGATGTACTGTCTGGCTGTTGTGCCCTGAGACTTCTGCTTCACTCTCCCCTCCTCTTCTTCAACCACTGACCCCAGCTCTCCACTGCACCCTGCAGGATTGGGAGGTGCTGGTACTGGGGAAGCTCAAATGGGACCTGGCTGCTGTGATTGCCCATGACTTCCTGGCCCTGATTCTACACCGCCTGTCTCTGCCTCGAGACCGCCAGGCCCTGGTCAAAAAGCATGCCCAGACCTTTTTGGCCCTTTGTGCTACAGGTAAGAGCCCGGCGCACAATTTCTCCTATTTTGTTTGTTTTTGGCTAAATTGGGGGGGGGGAGGGAGAAATATCAGACTAGGAAGTAGGAATGGTGAAGAGGAAATTCTTGAATATACCTTTCAAGGCCCTGAGTGCAGATTAGGCCTTGCTTGTATTGTAGGCAGCTTACTTTGGTTTTATCCCCAGCACCTACTTTATGGTCCTCTGAGCACCACTGGGAGCACCCCCCCCCCCCAGGCATAGATCAGGGAGTAGTACCCCTGGCAGTTCTGGGTGTGGCTCGGTCCCCTATCCCAACTGATTTGAGTACCTCAGTTCTAGTGGAGCCTGCAGGCAGGGAGCATGAACAGATGCTTGGGACGTGGAGGATGCTGAAAGAAGTGACTCATCTTGAGGGATTTGTGTTTTTGTAGTTTGGAATGAGGGACCTACCTGGTGTTTAGGGATTCCTAGATCAGTACCTGAAGATCATTCCCAGCGTTGCTTGGGAGATTGTACCTGGGGCTCTAGCCCTTTCGATCTAGTTCCGATGCTGACATCGGAACAAACAGCATTTGGCCTGTTTTGTTTCTTCATCCGGAGGGACTCAACCTATGCCTGACCACTGGCCAGGGTCACTTTCAGACCTCTGTAGGCCTAACCTCTAGGAATCAGATGTCCACCCTCTCTAGGAAGGATTTTCCCCCTGCCGTCCTCTGTTGTGCACTTTCTTTACTTTGGAGTTAGGCCACATCCAATGCTCAAGGATCATTCCTGGTGGGCTCAGGGGATCGAACCCGGGTTGGCAGTGTGCAAGACAAATGCCTTACCTGCTGTATTACGTTCTGGTTGCCCGAGATTCTTTTTTGTTTTGGGGGGATGAGGACCATGCCTGGCTCTGCTCTCTGGGATCTCTCCTGGGGTAGGGCTCAGGGAACCCTATGGGATAGGTCGAACCTGGGTTGGCTGCATGCCAGGCAAGTGGCCCACCTGCGCTATCACTCCCATCTCATGCCAGAGATTCTTTTTTTTTTTTTTTTTTTTGGTAGTTTTTGGGTCACACCCGGCAGTGCTCAGGGGTTACTCCTGGCTTCATGCTCAGAAATTGCTCCTGGCAGGCACAGGGGACCATATGGGACGCTGGGATTCGAACCGATGACCTCCTGCATGAAAGGCAAACGCCTTACCTCCATGCTATCTCTCCAGCCCCATGCCAGAGATTCTTAAGGGGTATTCAAGGCCTCACATTTCTCCCTGCCTTCCATTTCCTTCTCCCTCTCCCTAAGATTACACTTTTGCCATGTACCCGCCTTCCATGATCGCCACGGGCAGCATCGGGGCTGCCGTGCAGGGCCTGGGGGCCTGCTCCATCTCGGGAGACCAGCTCACTGAGCTGCTGGCTGGAATCACTGGCACCGAAGTGGTGAGTGTGGCTGAGCTTGGGATCTTCTGCACAAAGCACGAAGCAGCGCGGTTCCCTGGGCCTCCAGTAGATGGCGGCTCCTACCCTAACCTCAGCCGGGCCCTGCCCTGGTTCCACACCCCAGCCTCCCTCGGTGCTGGTGAGGCCATGTGTCCTGCATTGTTCGGGGAGCGGATCCCGCGGTGGGCGGGAGGCCACGGTTCCCGCCGCCCTTCTTGCCAAATGGGGCGCCCCAACAGGGGGTAGGGGCCTGGCGTTCAGCAGGGCTGTGCTCACACCCCGCTTGCCACATCCTCTTGCCAGTTTCTGAGAATTGAAGCCTGATTCCTGGGGCTGGGCCGTGGCCTTCCCCCACATCTGCTGCCCTGAGCCGGGGGAGGGAAGTGGACCTCTCTTCCAAAGCGGGGAACCGTCTTCTCTTCCTTCCATCCGGCGGGCCCTCCTCACTGCTCCCCACTTGTTCCAGGACTGCCTGCGGGCCTGCCAGGAGCAGATCGAAGCCGCCCTCAGGGAGAGTCTCCGGGACGCGGCCCAGCCCTCCGGCAGCCCAGCACCCAAGGCCCGCAGAGGCTCCAGCAGCCAGGGGCCCTCCCAGACCAGCACCCCCACAGACGTCACTGCCATCCACCTGTAGCCACTGCCACCCACTCCCCGCCCTTCAGGAACGAACCGCATCAGAAGCCTGAGGGAGTTCCTTCCTGCTCGCCCATTGCCAAGCCCAAGGGGGTGGGGGCCACCCTCTCCCTGCAGCGTGCACAAAGGGGCCTGGCCGGCCACTCTGGGGTCAGGCTCCTCCTCTCCCCCTGCCCCCGGATCTGACCAGCTCAGCTCCTTTCCCCATTGTAGCTGGCTCCCGTGCTGAGCTAGTCAGACCATTTCAGACTTATGTGTACTACATGCACCAGCATTCCTTTTGGGGTCCCCTTGTCTCGGGGGAGAGGGGACGTCTCATGTTCTCTACTGCCAAAACGCCCCTAGCGTTCTCAAGGTCTTGCACCTTCTCGTTACCGCGTTTCGATGTTTATTCCTGCATTAGTTTCGGCCGTTCTGATGGAAACGTGTGAGGGCAGATGGTCTGGACAGCGCCTCCCCGACACACTTGGGAGGCCCTGGAAGATTCGTGCTCAAGGCTGCTTCTAGAGCAGAGGGGGCCAGAACCAACCAGTTCCTCCTGCTTGGCTTTCATGCGGCTCCCGTGTGCCCAGGGAGGTGCTGAAGGAAGAAGTGGCTTTAATTTATTAACTGCTCGAATACAACTGTGAGGAGGGTATAGAGCAGGAACCCTGAGTCTCTCTCCCCTTTGCAAAGAAATGGCCAGAGGATCTTGTGGCCATGAGCTGCTACAGCCTGGGGTGGGGCCAGCCTCCGCCTCTCCCTTCGGCCCTTTGCCCCATCCTTCCAGGGGGGATGAAGTGGGGACGGAACCCCCTGTGTCTGGAGAAGGGCAAGACCTGTCCACACAGGTCTTATCTAAGGCCACAAGGTCCAGGCCGGCCGCCCAGGACCATCAGCTACCTTAATAAAGATTCTGGAATAAAATGGTTCTGCTTTCCTTCCTGAGCTGGTGGAATGGGCAAAGGGCCAGAGTAGATATTTTAGGCCTGTGGGCCATATGGTCTAACTCTGATCTGGTCACTTGTTTCATAACGTGACATGTATGTTCTCGAAAAATCATTGCATGAAACAGAATTGCATAATAAAAACCACAGGGTTATGGGAAAAACCAGGCTTAAGGCACAGCCAAAGACCGTGGAGATTTTAGTTTAGTGGGGGCAGATGAGGGCGGGTGGGAATGGAATATGCGCACACCTGGTAGTGCTGGACTTTGGGGTGGATCCAGGTGGGCTGAACCTGGGTCTCCTGCAAAAACACATTCCAGCTCAGTGAATGAGCGAGCATTGCCTTGGGAAGACCTGGAGTGGACACACCAAATGATTCTCATTGCTCCAGGTTCTCTGCTCAAGGATCACTTCTGCAATGTCCAGGGGGTGAAATATGGAGTATCAGTGATAAAATATGCATCATCTACACGCAAAGGTAGGATTCTACCTGCCCAAGAATGACACTAAACATGGAATCAGGGGGCTGGAGAACGAGTTCAAAGGGTGGGTTGCTGCTTCTACAAGCAGGAGAGAGCCAGCTAGTAGCTCCAATGTCTCCCAAGCACTGCTGGGTGTGGCCCCAAAACAAGACCAAAAAGGAAATGGTAGTATCACTTTTACGCATTAGATGGTGAAACACAAATAAATAGGGACCTTTATTTTACAGAAGACCTGAAATTTGGCTGAGGTAAGTGGAAGTGGAGTTTGAACATCAGGGGTGCGGCCCCACTCCAGAAGGTGAAGAGTAGATGGGAAGGAGGGGCACGGGTTAGTGGAATCCATTCTTACTCTGGGCTTCTCAGATAGCCGAGGCTTTCACAAGGGAACATGAGATTTACCTTGCCCTCAAATTGTCTCATTAAACCAACTGGGTTGTTCATAAAGAACTTGAACAAATGACTAAAACAAGGCACAGAAGTCCTGAATATAACTGCTGCTACGGACTGTAACAGCAGTTGGAAGGTTTCTGAGAACACTGAACCAGAACATATTTACGTAATTTTCTCCTGTCATAAAATACTGTCCCCACAGGGGTCAGAGCAGCAGGAAGCAACAGCAAGTAGGGCATTTGCAACCCGAGTTCAATCCTTGGCATCCAATATAGTCCTCTGAGCTTTCCAGGAATGATTCCTGAGTACAAAACCCCTAAGTACCGCCTGGCATGGCCCCCAAAACATAAAACAAAATCCATACTATTCTAGAATAATCAGCCTCAGCTTATGGGTCCTTAAAAAAGGAGCATTGGGGGCTGGAGAGATAGCACGGAGGTAAGGCATTTGTCTTGCATGCAGAAGATGGTGTTTTGAATCCTGCATCCCATATGGCTCCCCCAAGCCTGCCAGGATCGAGTAATCCTGGCCGGGTGTGACCCAAAAACAACCTGCCAATCCTTGATCTAGGCTAGGGTCGTCTTTTTTCTTTTTGCCTTTTGTGACACCTGCAATGTTCAGGGCTTGCTTCTAGCTCTGCTCAGGGATCACTCCTGTCAGGGTTCAGGCCACGTGGAGTGCCAGGGATCAAACTTGAGTCACACCCTATCTGGTGTACTATTGCTCCAGTCCGAGCTCTAAGATTTTTCCTTAGCCAAGGAGGTTAAGAGCAGGTATCCAATAATTTCTGCTTGACTTTTCACTCTACCCTGTTTGCTTCTGGAACCCCACTTCCAAGGGTTTTCTCAGGGAGATCTTCTAATCTACCAGGACATCCCAGTTCCTAGCCCCCTCAAATGGGGTGTGCTGTCGAGTATGTCCCCAGAGACTAACAGGGCAGGGGCTTGGGAGACAACAGGAGAGTGAGGAGATTCCAACATGTGAAAGTGGGGGGTATAGTTTCAAAGAGTACTCCCCAACTCCATCAAAGAGGGACAGCAGGGTGTGGTGTCGTGTCAACCACACAGGTGTAGTAGATAACTGCTCCTGCTATACCCCACACCCCTTGACTTTATGCCCTAGCCAAGGAATGGCATCGACATCAGGTCCTAGGAGCAATGGAAGACCTGGGCTGGGAGGAGGCCCAGAATGAAAGGGAGCCAGGAGAGCCCCAGCACCAGGAAGCTGGATGCCTCTGGCCTCTCCTTGCTGACTCTGGTCTTTGGGTGTTCAGGCCATGCCCTCCTCAGGTCGGGCAGCACCAGGGTCCTCCCATGCTCTTTAGGCCATAATGCACGCCCGTGTGCTTATTTTATTAGTCCATGGTGATGGAGCCATCCTCCACGTCTCGGGGGACAGCATTCTGAAGCTCGCGCCTGATTTCGGGGGACACCTGTGCATGGGGCTGCAGGCGAAGCAGCTCCAGAAGGGCTTCTTTCTGCTCTGTGGACAGGTCCGCCTTGTAGCGCTGCACCAGTGTCAGGAGGCATTGGTGCCAGAGCACGGGCAGCTGGCGTTTCTCTGTCCGGAAGCCCAGGAAGTGGAAGACCAGGGCGTCGAGCACACGGTAGGGAAGGGCGTACTTTTTGTCCAGCAGCAGCCGCAGGAAGATGCTGTTGGCGCCGCTGTACTCCATCTCGGCGATCTTCAGCATGGCCGCACTGCAGGGGGCGGGCAGTGAAGGTGGGGCCCGCTCAGTCCTCCAGTGCTCTTCTCCCCAGGGAGCAACTCAGAGACCCCCCTCTGACTGCCCCCCACAGCCCCTCCCACCCACATGCCCTTGACTCCTACTCCTATCAGCTCTCTGTGTGGCCTCATCTAATGACAGCTGTCTCATGCCATCTCCAAACCTTACTCTAAAACTACTGGGAAGGTGTTTGGGGTCGCTCCTGGCAGAACTCAGGGGACCCAGCGATGGCCGGGGATGAAACCTGGTTTCTCATACACAAAGCCTGTGCTCAGCCTGTTGAGCTCTCCAGCCCAACTCTACATCCTCTCTTTCAGTGTCACTGACTCACTGTCTATCGACATGCATGGTGCCAGACTCCAGAAGCGTGTTCTAGTGGGAATGACTTGGTTTTGGTTTTGGGGGGGCCACACCCAGCAGTGTTCAGGTCATGTGGAGCTGTGCCTGGGATCCAAACGTGCAGAGTACCTGGGATTGACTAAGGCTGGCTGCCTGCAAAGCAAGTGCCTTCAGCCCTGGACTATCACTGGCCCAGGAAATTACATCTGCATGAAGTAACAATGGTGTCTGGTCTGAACACTTCTCCCAGGACAATGCTGAACTTCCTTCCTTCTGTCCTTCAGGGCCCCGCCATGGCCCTCTCACCCCCAACTCCCCAGCCACTTGCCATTCCCCACAGACCCACAGTGGTGGCACTACCTGGAGTGCAGCACAGGGATGGAGCACTTGGTGATGATGCTGCCCACGATGATGGCTTCCCGGAGGGTGCAGGTGCCGGACTCACACAGCGGGATCAGGATCCCTGTATGGGGGCGAGGGACAGGAGTCGGGAGGTGGCACCAGGAGCAAGCACCCTAACCCCCAAGTCCACTGGCAGCTCAGCCTCCCCTGTTTCTCCGCCCCAAGCTGTCACCTTTGAACCAGGCTCCAGGCTTGAACAGGGCCTTCTTGAGTGCCATGTAGAGGTGGAAGTTGAGGCGTTTGTACTCGGCGATGTCGTCTCGGACCCGGGGGAGCAGAACGAGGTTATAGAAGCGCTGGGCCATGCGTTCCTTCAGATTAGAGGCGAAAATCCTAGTTTGGGGAGTGGGTGGAGGGAGGGAGACAGTGGGTCATTTGAGTAAGAAACAACTGTGGCTATTCAGAGTACCTGATGTCACATGTAAATTAAACCACCAGGCAAATAGCCCGAACACTGTAAGCCGCCCTCTCTACCCCCTCACACACTGCACTGTGGGCAGGCCTGAAACCAACACTGGGGGATCAGCGCACAAAAAGACTCAAAAACAAAGGCAGGGAACCTGTGTGTTCCCCTCACTTGGGCAGGGTGCCCTGGTTGACCTCCTAACCTTGTGGCTTGGTACATGGCCGCGGCAGTCCAGGCCTCAGGATCCGTGACATAGAGAATCTGTTCCCAGTTGGAGAGTGCAGGGATGATCTTGAACGCTTTGGGCAGCTTCCCGCTGCGGTATTTGGACAACACCTGGGTACAAGGGTGTGAATCTCTATTGTTAACAGCTTACTTACTAGCCAGGGGCCACAGTGACACCCCCGCAATCCTCCTGCTCTGCCCATTATGGGGGTGACCTTACTTCTCCAGGAGGGAAACCAAGCCCAGAAAGGAACCAATGACTCAAAGTGGCTCTGCCACTAAATGGCAAGGAAGAATCTAAATGTGGGTACTGGGACTCTTCTATTTGGGGCCACACTCAGAAGTATTTGGGGGGGGGGGGTCACCTACTCAATGCTTGGGAGCATTCCCAGTATGCTCAGAAATGAGCCTGGGCCGGCCGCATATAGAACATGCTCCACCAGCCCCTGGAGTAGTGTCTTTGGTCCCATGGTGAATCGGAAGCAAATTTTTTATGGGCCACATGGGCTCTGAGGACTCTTCTCAGCTCTTACCTCCCGAACCCCTTTGTAAACCTCCAGCACCCGGGGGTCCAGCTGGGTAATAGGAAAACCGGACACCTCAGACATGACCGTCTCCACTTCTGTCTGCTTCTCAGTCAGCTTCTCCATGATGATGTCGGCCAGGGTGCGCCTGTGGGGCAGGGCAGAAGGAAGGGAGCAATGCTGGGGTCTCCCACAGTCCTTCCTGAGTTCCAGCAAGCTCAAGGGCTTGCTGAACTGTGCATCTCTGTCTCCTGCTAGGCTACCCACCAACTCACCCACCCAGATAGGCCAGAAGTATAGATTAAACTTATCCAGCTCAGCTGAGCCGGGTTCACACGGTTGCCTGAACGTCACAGGGTAGCTCTCAAAGTTCTGAGCAGCACTGTCTCCTGGCATTGAACCATCTTGGCAGAGATGGCTGAGAACCCACTAGTGGGGTCCTTGAGCCTCCCAAGGGAGTCCGCTTAGGAGCCCCCCCACCCAAATTAGATCAACACAGAACACAGAAGACCTAAGCCATTCAACTGTGGACAAAGCTGACAGCTGTGCTGAGATAAAATGTCTGGGCTTCATGGCCTGAGAGGGAACTCAGGCGGTGAAGCATAGGTGGAGCCAAGTGTAGGCCCTGAGTTCCAACCCCGGCAGCACGTGGCTCCTTCTAGTATTGCTGGTCCCGGTCATGGCGGGCCATTAATACTCTGGGGCTGAGCTCCTCTGGCCCATGTCAGGCCAAGCTCTACTGAAGTGATCCCTCTTCCATAAAACAAACTGCCTTAGTTCCAAGCACCACCCCTAAGTATCATTAGGAGTGACCTAACAAATCCTGAGGAATCAGGATTTAGGAGGAACAAATCCTGAGCACAACTAGGAATAAATTCCGAGTATTCCCTTTGCAACACACATACACATACACACACGTGTGCAAGCCAAAAACCAAAATTTGATTTTAGGGCCACTCCTGGTGGGGTTCAGGGACCATATGCAGTTCCAGGGATCAGACCTGGATCAACCACATGAAAGACAATTGTCTTACTCCCCTGTTCTCTCTCTTCAACACCTAAGCCTGGACCCTGAAGTTAGCTTGCCTGGACCCAAACACAGGTTTTACTACTACCTGCATGATCTAGACTTGTTTTCTTATCTAAAAGGTAACAGACAAAAATAGGCCTAAGAGAAGGCTCACTGTGCTGAGCACATCCAAAGCATGCAGGAAGCTGAGGCTTGATGCCCAGCACTGCATGGTCCTGAGCACTAGATATGGTCCAAACACAAAACAACCCTCAATGATCCCACTCCTCTCAAAAGCGCAAATCAAAACAAAAAAACCCCCACACATATCAACACAAAACGAAAACAAAACACTAGGAAAACTTATCCCTACCTTGCCTACCTTGTAAGGCTGAAACAAGGCAGTGCACATTATGTGGAACTCTCAGGCCAGAACAACACACAGTATCCGACAACCTGTTTCCAATACACCTGTCTTATGCCGAGGACTCTCCAGTGACCATCCTGGTCTGACCTCTGGAGAGTATCAGGCACATGTCAAGCATCTGCCAATTTTACGGAGATAGCTCATTAGGGACAGACAACGACATAAGTTCTCCCTATTTTGGCTTCTTTGGGAGGTCAGGTGCTCTGGGGACAATATGGTAGGTACAGAATCAACCTGCTGTTCCTTTTGGCATGCATCCACCACAAGCGTAATGTGTAGAGGCTTGGACTGCAACTATATGACGGTCAAGGAAAATTGACTCCCAGTGCCATAGGCTTAGGGGACGATATGGGATGCTGGGAATCAAATGTGGGCCAGTAAATGCCCTACTCATTGGCATCTCTATGGCCCCTAAATTCTGTAATAGGCAGCTCACCCTCAATAAAACATTGCTCAGTGTGTGAGGCCAGGGATATAGCACAACAGCAGGGCATTTGCCTTTCTTGTGTGAGGCCCTGGATTTGATCCTAGCATTGGAAAAAAGAATGATAAAAAAGGAGCCAGTCTCAAACCCCAATATTATAGTAGTGTCAAATTTGAAAAACCATGGATAAAATAAAAATTAGGGAAACTGATTTGGCCCAGAATACTGAGTGGACTACTAAGAAACCGAGTGACCAAAGGCAAGGGTGTGTGTGTGTCTGACCCTGCACGCTATGGAAAAGCTCCACATGTTTCTCCAGGTGATCCAGGCAGATGTAGGACAGGGGTACAGACACAGAGGAGGAATTCTAAGTCTCGGATAATGTTGTCAAGAAGGTGCTCCATGTAGAAGAGCGGAGGTGCTTGCCTGCTGCAGCTGTTCCCAGACCTGCCTCCCCGAATTCCCTGGCCCTGCCAGACCTACCGGGCAGGAGGATCCTTCTTCATGAACATCTCGATGGCACGCTCATCCTCAGGGTCCACAACCACCTCTGCATTGGGGCCTGGTCCTGTCATCGTGGCCGCCTTCTCCAAGGTGGGCCACTCCTCGTCATCAGATCCATCTTGAGGCACCCCAGGACCTAGCAGAGGGGAGACGACCCGGTGAGCAGGGCAAGCAGTGGGCATGGTGCGTACAAGCAGGAAACGATGGGACAACAATGTAAGTCGCCCAGTTAACACTCTCACTTTAGGCCCGGAGAGATAGCACAGCGGTGTTTGCCTTGCAAACAGCCGATCCAGGACCAAAGGTGGTTGGTTCGAATCCCGGTGTCCCATATGGTCCCCCGTGCCTGCCAGGAGCGATTTCTGAGCAGACAGCCAGGAGTAACCCCTGAGCACCGCCGGGTGTGGCCCCCCCCCCCAAAAAAAAAAAAAAAAAAAAGCACTCTCACTTTAGTGACGATCTTCAACAGTTAGTTCCAAACGAGGCACCCAACCCCCAGATGCTCCAAAGCACCGGCCCGAAGTAGGCACTACCCTGCTTTAACGCAACTTATCAGCAGGCAGGAGGTAAGTCACCTGTCAGGGCTACTCTAGACTGGGTCTGTTCTACACACTATGTTTTGGGTGGATGTATGCCAAAAGGAAGGCAGACAGAACAGCCCACTACCCAAAGTCAGAGCCCTAAAGCTCCATCAGCAACATCTCTCAGCTGGACTAATATGCCTCTCCCAAAGAGATAGCAATATGAGCAGATAATTGCAGAAATGGAGAACTGTAATTTCCACATTGGCTAGTAGTTTCCTATTGCTTCTAGGACAGTTTTAAATTCCAGGCACATCAACATAGAAGGGAGCAGAGTGTCTAAGTAACAGCATCAACAAGACATAAATAGGGGGTAGGGGAGAAGGAATAGTGTAGTGGGTAAGTTATATAAACTTCCTCTGACCAACTTAGGTTCAACCCCTGGCATTCCATATAGTCTTCAAGCAGGCCAGGATTGATCCCTAAACAAAGAACAAGGAGTAAGCCCTGAGAACCAAGAGTGACCTCCAAAATAAGACATCAAAAAAACAGTGCTGGAGAGCACAACAGGCTTCACGCACAGTCCCGTTTCAATCTCTGGCACCACAGGAGCCCTGAATAAAGCCATGAGATGCTCTTGAGCACTGAGGTCAAAAAAATCTCAGTCCAGAAAGTTTACTAGGCCAAGCACATGCTTTGCATGCATAAGTCTGGGTTCCATCTTCCACAGAGCAAATGGTCCAGCACCTTCAGGAGTACCCCAAATTGGGGGTATTCCCTGAGATATCCTCTCCCATATTTCCAGGTACAATCTAATTACTTTGTACACCTGGATCCTAATGGCCTCACCAGGACCACCACCATCACTGTATGAGATGGCTAAGAACTCACTAGTGGGGTCCTTGAGCACTGCCGGTGTGACCCAAAAACCAAAAACCCAGAAAAAAAAAAAGCCAACACTATTATGGAGTCTGCATTTTTTTACTTATTTTTTATTTTTTTGGTTTTTGGGTCAAACCTGGCAGGCTCAGGGGACCATATGGGATGCCAGGATTCGAACCACCGACCTTCTGCATGCAAGGCGAACACCTTACCTCCATGCTATCTCTCCTGCCCTGGAGTGTGCATTTTATTTTTAAAATTTAAACACCATGGTTACAAGGTTGTTCATAGCAGTTTTTTTTGGGGGGCGGGGGGAGGCCATACCCGGCTGCGCTCAGGGGTTACCCCTGGCAGGCTCGGGGGACCATATGGGATGCTGGGAATCGAACTCGAGTCAAAGGCTCTACCATTGTGCTCTCTGGCCCCTACAGGGTTTGTTTTTTTCCAGATAAAGTTGTGCAGTCAACAGTTTCCCTCTTCCCCCTCCCCTGCCTGCCCCTTTTACTTCTTTTTCCTCTCCTCCCCATTTCTTTTGACATTGTGGTTTGCAGTACTGTTAATAAAGGGGTGCCACCATGCCCCTTTCATATAGACCCTTCTCTACTGTAACTGCACTGTCCGTACTTTGTGGCAAGCTTCCTGCCATGGCTGGTCCTCCTAATCCTCTTCTCTATTGCTGCTGGATATCATCCCCACACTGCCTCTTATTTCCTTTATATCCCACAGATGATGGAGTTTGGATTTTAATGGGCAGCTAGATAGTAAAACACAAAACATATTCATCTTTTGGGCCTATTAAATGTCAACAAGTGATTTGTGTTTGTGTACCGAGGGGGAGACTTTGAGTCATACCCAGCAATGTCTGGGGAACCATGTGGTACTAGGGATCTAACTGGATTAGCGCAATACAAGGCAGATACCTTAATTCCTATACTCTCCGGCAGTGCTTATATGAGGGAGGAGGGGTGCAACAGCGATAAGGATTAAATCTCGAGTCTCAAACAGTCAATGCAGGCCTGTCATATCCCCAAGTCTGGCTTCTACCTTTTCATTCTTTTCATTTTTGGGCCAAATACAGCTTAGGGACTATTGGTGCTCAAGAAAACACTATGAAGTACTGGGGATCAAATTCAGGCTCCATCATGCAGGCAAAATATGAACAACCACCCTCTGAGCTATCTCTGTGACCCACTTTGCCCCATTTTTAAAAATATGGAGACTAGGGGCCGGGCGGTGGCGCTGGAGGTAAGGAGCCTGCCTTGCCTGCGCTAGCCTAGGACGGACCGCGGTTCGATCCCCCGGCGTCCCATATGGTCCCCCAAGAAGCCAGGAGCAACTTCTGAGTGCATAGCCAGGAGTAACCCCTGAGCGTCACAGGGTGTGGCCCAAAAACCAAAAAAAAAAAAATATGGAGACTATACAGGAGTTAAGGCATTTGCCTTGCAGGCAGTTGATGCTGGTTTGTGCCCCCAACACCTGATATGGTTGATCCCTGACTTACCGAGCAACCTAACACCCCCACCCCCCAAACCATAACAATAACATTTTCTTGAACTAGGAGATAGTTCAAGGGGCTGATGCATATGTAGGAGACCCAGGATGAACTCTGGCACTGTACAGTCTCGTAAGCACCACCAGGAGCCTTCCCTGAGAACTGAGCCACAAGTAGCTTTTGAGTACTATTGGGTGTACTTTCCTTTCTTCCCTTGTAAAATGTACAACAGAGTAGAGAAGCCGGGACTATGGAGATAGGCGAGAGTGTGGCCATTTTTTTTTTCGTTTTTTTTTCCCCGGCCACACCCGTTTGATGCTCAGGGATTACTCCTGGCTAAGCGCTCAGAAATTGCCCCTGGCTTGGGGGGACCATATGGGACACCGGGGGATCAAACTTGGTTAGCGCTTGCAAGGCAGACACCTTACCTTACCTTACCTTACCTCTAGTGCCACCTCACCGGCCCCGAGTGTGGCCATTTTAAGCAGTTTCAGAGCAAGTCTCTTGAGAGGAAATGGTGAACTGATATACTAGCATGCAGGTGTTTGAGGACAGAACAAACTATAGAGCAAAGGCCTTAAATTGCTTGAGTTTTAGCCACATTGGGTCCTTTTGGGGAACTATAATCTGTGGTGCTCCAAGAACCATAAATCTCTAGGGATCAAACCTGGGTCTCGGGGAAGTAATAGTACAGTGGGAAAAGTTGCTACCATGAATGAAGGCAATCTAGGTTTAATCCTCCGTATCCCATATGATCCTGAGCCTGTCAGGAGTGATTCCTGAGAGCAGATGGGAGTATCCCCTGAGCATCACTGAACCCTCTGCTCACAAAAAAACACAAAGAAAGTGGGTCTCTAGCATGAAACTTGGGCCTCCCACTCAAACCTTTTGAGCTCTTTCCAGCTGTTTGGCATTAAGATAGAGTAAAAACGATAAAATCGAGCACAGGAAAAGCCAAAGTAATAATGAAGACAGAGCTCATAGGGCTTTGCAATCCTCATTATTGTCCTAGGAGTGGGCAGTGATCTTTCAGGGGACATGGTGCCTGAAGTGGGAGAAGTGATCTAACTGATCCTTCAGATATCCTGAAGGCAGTGCCAATGGAATTTCTTGTTGTTTTGGTGTCACACCCAGCAGTGCCCAGGGATTACTCCTGGCTCTGTGCTCAAAAATCATTCCGGGGAAGCTCAGGGGACTAGAAGGGATACTGGGGATTGAACCCAGGTCAACTGTGTGCAAGGCAAAGGCTCTTATCGCTCCAGCCCTCCCCCACAATGGGACTTCTTTTTTTTCCTTTTCTTTTCTATTTTGCTTTTTGGGTCACATCCTGGGATGCTCAGGGGTTACTCCTGGCTAAGCGCTCAGAAATCGCTCCTGGCTCGGGGGACCATATGGGACAATGGGGATCAAACCAAGGTCTGTCCTGGATGGGATGCATGCAAGGCAAACACCCCACTGATGTGCTATCACTCTGGGGGCCCCATGGGATTTCTTGACTGATCAGATCTGATGATAAGAGAGTCCTGTAAGGACATAGTGTCCTGAAAGGACACTATGCTATTAACAGAGATACAGTATAGGAAACAGATTTAGGGAGGTCAGGATATCTTTATGGTACATGTTAAATGTGAGATCTGTTAGATTGTTGTGTGTATGTGTGGTTTTTTTTTTGGTTTTTGGGCCACACCCATTTGACGCTCAGGGGTTACTCCTGGCTATGCGCTCAGAAGTCGCTCCTGGCTTGGGGGACCATATGGGACACCGGGGGATTGAACCAGGGTCCGTCCTAGGCTAGTGCTGGCAAGGCAGACACCTTACCTTTAGCGCCACCGCCCGGCCCCGTGTATGTGTGTTTTTAATCATGGCATCACAGTTTACAAGTTTTAAAATAAATTTGATTTTTGGGTCACACCCGGCAGTGCTCAGGGGCTACTCCTGGCTCTACACTCAGAAATCGCCCCTGGCAGGGTTGGTGGACCATATGGGATAACAGAATTCGAACCACCGTCCTTCGGCATATAAGGCAAAGGTCCTACCGCTGTGCTATCTCTCTGGCCCCTGAAATCATCATTTTATATTAGCCTAGTTGCTACTACATCGATTTTTCCATCATTGTCAAGGTCCCTTCTCTATTGTCCCAAGACACCCCCTTACCCCCAATCCATTTAGCTTTCTCTGATCCTAGTTCTATATCTCAGAATTTGTTTTCATTGAGAGATGAGCTCTATTAAATTCTGAATAAGAAATCTCAAATAAACATTTGAATTAAGAAGTAGGGATTTAAGGAAGAGATTGGGCTAAAAGCAGTTACTAAACTGGAAGCAATTACTAATTACATGGTATTATTGACGGTGCCTGATAGAATGATTTGGACAGAGGCCAGGACTAAACCTTGTGGCAGCTCAAAGCAAGACACTTGTGGTAGGGGGCTGGAGAGAATACAGGGATGAAGGCACTTGTATGCAGCTGATCCGGGTTCAGTATGGCTCTACATATGGTGTCCTCAGCACTACCAGGAGTCACTTCTGCACAGTGCCAGGAGTAGCCCCAGCGCACCATCGTGTGGCCCAAACATCCTCTTCACCAAAAAGAAGTTAGGGATAAAAGGTGGAAAAGCATATCCATATGTGATATCTCAGAAGCCATGTGAAGGTAGAGCTAGGAGAACAGGGCTGCTTAAGTGGGTTTTTGTACGTTTGTTTTTGAGTCACAACCTGTGATGTTCAGGGATCACTCCTTATGGTTCAGGAGACCGTAAGAGGTCCTGGGGATCAAACCAGGGTCGCCCACATGCCAGGAAACGCTCTACCTGCTGTCTCTTTAGCCCATGTTCATGTGTGTTAAAAGCAACTCTCAGAACAAATGAAACAGGCCAGAAAAGAGGATTAAGGCTAAGCAACGTGGAATTCAATAGTAGTACCCTAGCAAAAACAAAAAACAAAAACACGGGGCGTCTTTCACTTAATAACCCCTGAAACAAAACTCTGTGGGCTTTTCTTTTTTTTGGGGGGGGGGAGCGAGTCATACTCGGCTATGCTTATGGGGATACTATTGTCATAGTGCTGGCAGGTTTCTCCGTAGTATGGTTCTCAGGACCCTACTGTGCCGGAATCCACACCTACAAAGCAACGCTTTACTACTGAGTCACCTTTCTAGCCAAGGCTCTTTTATCTCGTCATTCCTGTATGGTGCTAATGGTTTGACTCTCTCCTGGGCTAGGCGGTAATATCCTGAAAGCAGGCATCTATGCATTTCGTTGGTTTCTGCAGTCCACCCACACGAAGCGTGCAGTCGTCGGCCTCCCTGAGACTGGACTGCACACGTGGGTGGGCAAACGTCAGTTAGCCAAGAGTGAGGGAACTAACTCTCGGTGGGTGTGCCTCGATGGGGGGAGGCTAACAGGGGGTGGCTGGCTGCAACTGGGATGCAAGTGGCGGGGGTCCCGGCACCTCGAGGAGGCCGACCCGGGGCGGGACCCACGCCCCATTCATTGTCTTCCGAGTGTCCCGGGTCGGTCGCCTTTTCGGACTTGAAGCTCCCGCCGGTCCGACTCCCTCCAGCCTCACCGAACACCTCCCAGCCACTCACCCAGCCGCGTGGTGCGCTCCCGGGGCGCCGTGGCCTTGGCCTTGACCCCGGCCCCGGCCCCATGCTCGGCCTCGAGCTCCTCCTGCTGCCGCCGCGCCTGCTGCAGGATCCTGCGGCTCAGCCTGGGCTCCACGTACTCCTCCTCTCCGGCCCCGCCGCGACCCCGCCGCTTCTCCCGCGTCCCTGCGCGGACGGCGTCCCCCGCGAGGATCTGCTCGGCCAGGGGCGCGTGTTTCTCCGCACGGTCGGCCCCGCGGGCCGGCTTGATCTTCGGCATGGCCCCGGAGCAGCTCGCCGGCGGACTTGAACACACGTGGGGAAAGGCAGACAGGGGCCCGGACTGCGCTTGCGCGATGCGCGCCGCTTCCCGACTGCGCTTGCGCAGTGCACGTCGTTCCCGGACCGCGCTTGCGCAGTTCGCGCCAGTTCCCCAGAGGCCCAGCGGCGGGACACAGCGCCCCCGTGCGCCCGGAGGCTCGAAGCGCCAGCAGCGTCTCTCCACCCTCCTCACCAAGTCGCGGGTCCGGGAGGGAGGCGGCCTTCCGAAAAGACGCTTTCCGTTCTGCTTCTCCACTCGGGGACAGCCCTGGCCGTGAGCTTCGAACTCGCTCGATGCAGGCCCATGGTGGTCCGCCAAAGACCAACTTCCGGCGTAGAAGCTGGGAAAAGCGAGAGGGAAGGAAGAGATGACGTCATACGAGCGACGCCCAGACACGCCCCCGTCCTTTCCGGTCGGGCGGCGTCCGGCGCGGGGCCCGCGTCACTTCCGGCGCAGGCTCGCGTCACTTCCGGCGCGACTCGCTCCCGTGTGCTGGGAAGCGGAGGACTGCGCTTCCAACTCTCTTCTGGCCGCTTCTCCGCCCCGCGTCATGGGGGTGACCTGGTATGCCAGGGGGGTCTGGGGTTCGTGGGGCAGGATTTGGGGGTCTTGCAGCGTTTTCGGGCACTCGAGGAAACGCAGCCTTCGGTGGAGGCTGGGGTCGGTCGTTTCCTTCCGGGGCTCAGGAAGATGGCATCGGATTGTTGTCCTCCAGGAGGACGCCCGACTCTGGGGCCGCCAGGGACCCATCCTCTTGGTACGTCTTTCTGCCTGGGAGGGCCAAGACCTTATTTGTTTATTTATTTCTTTTTTGGGGGGCCTCAGGGGTTCCTCCTGCCTCTGCACTCAGAAATCGCACCAGGTAGGTGTGGGGGACCTATGAGACGCCGGGATTCGAACCACCGTCCTCCTGCTGCTTGCAAGGCAAATGGCCTCCAGCTTGCGCCACCGCTCCAGCCCCTTGGTACATCTTTCTGCCTTGGTGGGTCAAGTATTACCCGGGGTAAAACTTTAGAATCGGAAATAGAATCCACACTAAAGCTTCCTCTGGAAGACGTGGCTGGACATGGTTGTAGCGGTTACCAGGAGTCACTTACGTTTTGGGGTGCTTTTTTCTTTTTTCTTTTTCTTTTTATTGTGGTCAAAGTGAAGTACAAATCTTTCACAGTAATTTTTTTGGTTTGTTTTTTGGGTCACACCCGTCACCGCTCAGGGGTTACTTCTGGCTCCACGCTCAGAAATCGCTCCTGGCAGGTTCGGGGGACCATATGGGATGCCGGGATTCAAACCATCATCCTTCTGCATGCAAGACAAACGCCCTGCCTCCATGCTATCTCTCCAGCCCCTTTCACAGTAATATTTAGGGCACATAGTAACAATGAACGAGAGGGGCATTCCTACCACCAGTGTTGTCCTCCCTCCACCCCTGTTCCCCAGTATGCATCCCATATCTCTGTCCTTTACCCCTCCTCCCCATAATGCTAGTGAAACTGTTCCCCACTTGTACAGCTTGTTGTAGATTGGGTATCGATTCTGTTGTTTTTTCTTTTTTTGATTGGTTTGGGGCCATATTCCAAGCGTGCTTTCTACGGCTACTCTGCCGGGGGCGGGTGGGGGGGGGACTTTGTGGTGCCAGAGATGGACTTAGGCATCTCTCCCGCATAGTTTTCCAGTCCCAAGAAACTTTTTTTTTTTATTTTGTTTTTGGGCCACACCCAGCTTTGCTCAGGGGTTACTCCTGGCGATCTGCTCAGAAATAGCTCCTGGCAGGCACAGGGGGTCATAGGGGACCCCGGGATTCGAACCAACCACTTTAGGTCCTGGATCGGCTGCTTGCAAGGCAAACGCCGCTGTGCTATCTCTCTGGCCCCAAGAAACTATTTTTTTTTTAATAGTACTTTAATAGGGGCTCGGAGAGACAGTATACGGGTAAGGTTTGCACGAGGTAAGGTGCTGACACTCCATCCACCTCTGAGCCCCTCCATGAGCATTGCCAGGGTGCCTGCACTGCCACCCTCATAAAATGTATTTTAACAGGCAACACATTCATCTGGAAGGAGTCTCTACAGAGTGATTAAGAACCTGGACAAGGGGCCGGTGAGATAGCATGGAGGTAAGGCGTTTGCCTTCCATGCAGGACAGTGATTCAAATCCCGGTATCCCATATGGTCCCCCGTGCCTGCCAGGGGCGATTTCAGAGCATAGAGCCAGGAGTAACCCCTGAGCGTGCCGGGTGTGACCCAAAAACCAAAAAAAAAAAAGAACCTGGACAAGGGGCCAGAGCAGTGGCACAACTGGTAGGGCATCTGCCTTGCATGCACTAATGTAAGACGGACCGCTGTTTGGTCCTCCAGCGTCCCATATGGCCACCCAAGTTTCTGAGTGTATAGCCAGGAGTAACTCCTGAGTGTCACCGGTTGTGGCCTCAAAACAAAAGATCCTGGACAAGGTCCCAGGTTCCCCGCTTGCCTTTTTTATGTTTTTTTACATTTGGGGTATGCCTACAATGGGCGATGCTGAGGTCTTATTTCTGGCTCTGCACTCAGGAATCAATCCTTATGGTACTCATTGCATGGGATGCCGAAGATTGAACCTGGGTTGGCTGAATTCCAGGCATGTATCCTACCCCCTGTATTATCACTGTAGCTCCATGTTCCCCATTTCAATCCTTGCTATCCAACACCAAGCTGTGTGAGCTGGTGCAGGTTATTCAGCACCCACTACTTCAATTTCCTTGTTTGTAACTGGAGATAAAGAATAGCCCCTCTGGGTCCGGAGCAATAGCACAGTGGTAGGGCATTTTGCCTGGCATGCAGCTGATCTAAGATGGACCTTGATTTGATTCCCCGGCATCCCATATGGTCCCCGAGCCAGGAGCGATTTCTTAGTACATAGCCAGGAGTAACCCCTGCGCGTCACACAGTGTGGCCCAAAAAGAAAAAGAAAAAAAAGAATAGTCCCTCTAATTCAGGGGTCTCAAATTCAATTTACCTGGGGGCCGCAGGAGGCAAAGTCAGTAGTAAGCCTTGAACATTGGGGGGTGTGGCCCAAACAACTAAAACAAAACAAAACAAAAAAAAGATTCCTCTAGGGCAGGGCCACAAAATGTTGTACAGAGGGCCGAGAGTTTGAGACCTCTGCTCTAATTGGTCTTCACTAAGAAGCTTGCCACTTTGTGGGGGCTGGGGTAGCCTCACAGGGATGGAGGGGAGGGGGAATAAGAAGGAGCTAAAAGATGGTAAAAAGTGTTATATATAGGCCAGAGCGATAGCAAAGTGGTAGGGTGTGCAAGGCAAACGCAGCTGACCCCAGACAGATTTGGGTTCTATTTCCAGAATCCCATATCCCATATGCCCCCTGAACCTTCCAGGAGCAATTTCATTTTTTTTTTCTCTTTTTCTGGTGACGGTCAGGGTTTACTTTTGGCTATGCTCTCAGAAATCGCTCCTGGCTTGGGGAACTATATGGGACGCTGGATTATGGGATTATGGCTGCACTATTGCTCCAGCCCCAGGAGCGATTTCTGAGCATGGAGCCAGGAATAACCCCTGAGTGCCGTCAGATGTGGCCCAAAAACCAAACAAAAAAAGTTTTATGCAAAAAATCTTCTATCTGTATGAGTAGTGTAAGGACGGTGGTTTGAATCCCGGCATATGGTCCCCCGAGCCTGCCAGGAGCGATTTCTGAGCATAGAGACAGGAGTAACCCCTGAATGCTGCCGGTGTAACCCAAAAACAAAAAAAAATTTTTAATTTAAATTTAATTTGAAGTGGAAAATAACCACATATGACTTGTAACAGATGGCTCTATATTAATAAACAAACAAACATCCTAACCCCTTGGGCTGAAGAGAAAAGTCCGTGGGCTGTGTGAGCACATGCAAATCGTGCTTTGCAGGCAGGAGGTAGGTGTACTTACCAAACAGTCAGGATAGTCCTTGAGCGCCACCTTTTATGGCCTCTAAAGCAAAAACAAAGCAAAACAAAACAAAATGTGGTTCATTCCACAGTACCACAGTGGGAGAGGCTTCTCTTTCGGATGTTGACACACATGCCAGTACTCTGCAAATACTAGGATGATAGAGCAGAAGTTTGCTGTGCTGGGAGGTCCCCAGAACTCATTGGAGTTCTCAGGGACTCTCAGCCTCTCTTTCCTTGTCTTGAAAAGGAGGGCCTGGGGCCGGAGAGATAGCATGGAGGTAAGGCGTTTGCCTTTCATGCAGGAGGTCATCGGTTCGAATCCCGGTGCCCCATATGGTCCCCTGTGCCTGCCAGGAGCAATTTCTGAGCCTGGAGCCAGAAATAACCCCTGAGCACTGCCGGGTATGACCCAAAAACCACAAAAAAAAAAAAAAAAAAGAAAAGGAGGGCCTGACGTAGGAATCACCTAGGATTCTACAGATCATTCTGTCCTGATAAGTTGTGCTTTTGTAGGTAATCTCTGGACTGCTGTCTGTGGTTATCGACAATTTACTTTTCTTCCAGTGTATCCCAGATGCCTGTGGCTGAGGGTAAGAGTGTCCAGCAGACCGTGGAGCTCCTTACTCGGAAATTGGAGCTACTTGGGGCAGAGAAGCAAGGGACATTTTGTGTTGACTGTGAGACCTATCACACAGCAGCTTCTACTCTTGGCAGCCAAGGTAAGTAGATGGATATGCAGGGTTGCTGGAATCCTGCTAATCAACGACATTCACATTCACCGAAGTCTTTCTGTTATGTAATGATATTTTGTTTTTGTTTTTTTATTGTTTGCTTTTTTGTTTGGGCCACACCCAATAGTGCTCAGGTACTTATGGTTCTTCCTCAGAAATGACTCCTGCCAGGCTTGGAGGAACTTATGGGATGCTGGGGATAGAATCTGGGTTGGCCATGTGCAAGGCAAAAACCTACCTGCTGTGCTATCATTTGGTCTCCTGGTTTTGATTTCTTGTTTTGTTTTGTTTTTTGGGTCACACTCAGCGGTGGCGTTCAGGGGTTACTCCTGGCTCTATGCTCAGAAATCGCTCCTGGCAGGCACAGGAGACCATATGGGATGCTGGGATTCGAACCACTGTCCTGCATGAAAGGCGAACGCCTGACCTCCATGCTATCTCTCCGGCCCCTGGTTTTGATTTTTGAATCACATCTTTTAGTAATCAGACTACTCTTTGCTCTGTGCTTGGGAGTTACTCCCTTTTAGTCCTATGGGGACCATGCAGTGCAGGGATTGAACCCAGACCTCTATTCTCAGCCCTTTGAGTTATCTCTTGATCTGATCTTGCATTTTTAGTTTTGTTTTGAGGCCAGAGCTGACAGTGCTTAGGGCTTCTTTCTGTTTCGGTGCTTAAGGATCACTCTGGTGGGGCTCGGGGAAACATATGTTGTACCAGGAATCAAATCTTTATGTAAGGCAAGTGTCCTATCCACTGCACTATCACTTCAGACCTGAGCTTGCCTATTTAAAGCAGTGTCTAGAGATATAAGGGTCTTGGGTCAGATCAATAGGGTTAGAGCTTTTCTGGGTTTGGCTGTGTTTCTTGTTTAGCTTCTGCTAGGCCTCATCCTGTCACTTGCATTATCACATCTTCTCTTTTTTCCTTAGGTATATTAAAGCTTCTGTTGTTTCTCATCTTTGATTTTTTTTGTTTGGTTTGGGGTCACATCCAGTCAGGGCTTACTCCTATTCAGGGATCATTCCTGGCAGGACTCTGGGAACCAAAAGGGGTTCCAGGGATCAAAGCAGAGTTGGACATGTGCAAGGCAGGCATCCTGCCTACTATACTATCTCTCCAACCCCTGTGTTTTTGTTTTATTTTGTTTTGAGTGTTGGGTCATAACTGACTCAGGGCTTACTTCTGATTCTGTGCTTAAATCATTCCTGGTGGGACATTGGGACCATGTTCAGGGGTTCCAACCCAGGCCAACTACAAGCAAATACCTTACCAGTTAACTATCACTCCAGCACATCTTCAGTTTTTGGGTTTTGGGTCACACCCAGCATCGCCTAGGGGTTACTCCTGGCTCTGCGCTCAGAGATCGCTCCTGGCAGGCTCGGGGGACCATATGGGATGCCGGAATTCAAACTAATGACCTTCTGCATGAAAGGCCTTACCCTCCATGCTATCTCTCAGGTCCCCTTGTTGGTTTTAATCCCTGTTTTCTGTCCTTTTATTCAATCCCTTCACTGAAACTCTCTGGTATGGATTTCTTTTTTTTGGGGGGGCACATCCGGGGACAGCTAGGGGGTGGGAAGAAGATGGTCTTAAACAATTGGAAGTGCCTGGGGGGGGGAGAGGTGAGAGGGCCATGCCTATCAACAATATTTAGGGAGCCCTGGGATCCAACCCAGTCATCCTGCTTGGATCCAACCCAGTCATCCTGCTTGCAAAGCAAGTACCCTAGCCATAGAAGTTTCTTTATAAAAGGCTGGGGCCAGAGTGCCAGTACAGTGGGTAAGGTGCTTGCCTTTCCTGGAGCCCACCTGAGTTCAGTCATTTGGCACCTCTTCGCTGTTGCTCCTCTTAGCTCCCCTGAGGAGTGATCTCTGAGTGCAATTATGAGTAAGCCCTGAATAGTACTAGGTGTTGCGCCCCCCCCCCCCAAAAAAAAAAAAACAGGAAAAGGAAAAATATAAGAAACAAAATTGGAGAAGCTTGTGTTTTCTCTTGAACATCTCTTTCTTGCTTCCCTCTCACATTTCTAAATAGCTTTCAATAAAAAAAACTATTTTAGTTCCTTACAGAGCTGGAGTGCTAATACAGCAGATAGGGCACTTGCCTTGCATACAGTCAACCCTGATCCCCCGGCATCCCATACGGTCCTCCCAAGCCAGGGGCGATTTCTGAGCGCATAGCCAGGAATAACCCCTGAGCGTCACTGGGTGTGGCCCAAAAACCAAAAAAAAAAAAAAGAAGTTTT
Organism: Suncus etruscus; assembly: GCF_024139225.1. Taxonomy (NCBI): domain Eukaryota; kingdom Metazoa; phylum Chordata; class Mammalia; order Eulipotyphla; family Soricidae; genus Suncus; species Suncus etruscus. The sequence continues at coordinate 1,148,335 of NC_064865.1, read as the reverse complement.
CATCCTTGTCTTTAGTGAGTTTGTTCAGATTGTTCATTTCCTGAAGCCAAGGTCTAAGTTTTTTATTTGTAAGATTTTTTTCTCTGGGTCTCCCCAGAGGAACTCAGGGGACATGGGGTCCACTTCCACTTCCAATGATATTGGACCTGTTTACAGCGCTAGGCTGGTACCTATGAGCTCAGATCCAGTGAAGGTGCTGCTCAGGTTGGAGTGTGATGACGGGTAAAGAACATGGGGCTTTGTCCATGCAGGGCTTATACTCCACACCCGAATAGCCATCCTGACTGCTGGCTGCCCCTTAAACCTGAGCCAGAGTTGGGGAAAGTTTAAGTACTTAGTCAATATTTATGATTTTGGCAGTTCATTCTTGAATTCTTGCCTACTATGATCCTGCTCCACTGTCTACTTATTTAGATATATATAGGTTCTTTCCTTCTTACAGAAAACCTATAATACTTAATGTGACAAGTCATTTCTCAGAGCCTGGAGCAGATAAGTAAATCTTCTGATTCCAGATCCAGCTGTAGTTGTACCACTTGCTTCCTACAACCTATTTTCCCTCTTTTTTTTAAGAGTGCTTGTTTTGGGGGCTATATCAGGGGATCCTGAGGGCTACTATTGCCTCTGTGGTCAGAGGTTGTTTTCATCAGTGTGAGAGACCAGGAGTTACTCCTAGGGTTCAAACCTGGACTTTCTGCACGCAAAGCATGTGTTCATCATATTGAATACTCTGGTCCTTGTTTCCTAAGTCTTATCTATCTATGCTGGCATTCAGTCCAATATCAGGCATTGGTGGGGGGGGGGGGGAGTTTGAGTCACACCCGGCGGTCCTCAGGGGTTACTCCTGGCTGTGCTCAGAAATCGTGTGCTCAGGCACAGAGGACTATATGGATGCTGGGATTTGAACCCCAGTTTGTCCTGAATCGGTGGCCCTATCAGGCATGTTATAAGACAGTCACTTTGTGGTCGGAGTGATAGCACAGTGGTAGGGCGCTGGCCTTGCATGTGGCTGAACTGGTTCCCCAAGTTTATCAGGCTCAATTTCTTAGTGCAGATACAGGATGGCCCAGAGCACTACTGGGTGTGACTCAAACAAACAAACAAACAAATAAACAGACAAAGTTACATCCTCAGCCCTTAAAATTCTTACAATTTAACAATCTCAAGGTTTAAATTCTTGGGCTGGGGAAAGCACTCAATAGGCTGAGCCCTGCATGAAGCCCTTAGCTAATCAGTGGGACCCCGAAGTTTGAAATAGCTTCAGTACTGAGGGTATAAATCAAGCACCTTCACCCTACCCCCCAAAAATTTTAAAGCTGGGAATGTGGTTCAGTGGTAGAGCATATTCCTTACATTTATGAGGTTCTGAGTTTGATTGATCCCCTGTATCACAAACAATTTTAAAAAGAGTTGAACCATTTCAAGGGTGCTGCAGGGCTGTGGGTGCTGCACTTTTCTCTGTAGAAGTGGATTTTCCCTGCCTAATATCCTACTGCTCCTCTGGTCAAGGCTGTTGATGAAGGGATCCCTTTCAAACCTTCACTAAATTGCCATGTAACTTTGGTCTACAAATTTTTGTTTCATTTTTGGGATAGGGTACCCCACGTCTAGAAGCGCTTGGAAGCTCCCAAGGTTCTTGAGACACCATGAGATGCTGTGGGTAGAGTCTGGGCTCCTGCATACAGACTGTTCTCCAGCCCTTTGAGCCATTTATTCTGCCTGCACACATTTATTTATTTGTGTTTTTCTGTTTTGGTGACACCTGGTACTGCTCTGTGCCTACTCCTGACTCTTCTCAGGGGTCATTCCCACCAGCGCTGGGTACTTAGCAGACCACATGTGGTACACAAGATAGAACCGTGGTTGGCCACATGCAAAGCGGGTGCCATAACCCCTGTACTGTCTTTCTGGCCCTGCACACACATTTTCTTTTGCAGTTGTTTTGGGGCCTATCCATGGCAGTGTCAGGATAAGGTTCGCATGGGCCCCGTGCAGTATATGGGACAAATGAACAGCTTTTGCTCTCCCACTCCACCCACTGCAGACTCTGCCAGATAGAGTCTTGGTGCTGAGCAGCTTTCTGTCCCTCTCAGGTCAGGCCGGCAAGCTGATGTATGTGATGCACAACTCTGAGTACCCGCTGAGCTGCTTTGCTCTCTTTGAGAACGGGCCTTGCCTCGTTGCTGACACCAACTTTGATGTGCTCATGGTGAAGCTCAAAGGCTTTTTCCAGAGTGCTAAGGCCAGCAAGATTGAGACCCGGGGCACCCGCTACCAGTACTGTGATTTTCTCGTGAAGGTTGGCACCGTCACCATGGGACCCAGTGCCCGAGGCATCTCCGTGGAGGTAAGACCTCAGCGATCTGGCAGAGGGAATGTGGGAGGGATCAGCTGTTCCCAGAATATATATCCACGCTCCTTCTCTCCCCTATGCTCACTTTTCTCCCCTCCTCATTAACCTTGCAGTGTTTCCAGCTCAGGGTGGGAGACCTTAGACAGAGGTGGGGAGGGAGAATACCAGGAGCGTGTGCAATGTGGAAGGGACCAGTCACTCAACGCAGGGGCCAGGCTGGAGAGACCACACGTGTTTCTCCAACAGGAGGCTGGGCTTGGTCCCTGGCATTGCTTAATCGACTTTCCAGCTCTACTGGGTTTAGCCCTCATGGCTCCATGAGCACTGACAGAAGTGCCTCCTTCCCTCTATTCGCCCTCTCCCAAAGAAAGACCTGAAAGAGGGGTCGTAGCAGTGGTTCAAGCAGTAAGGCATCTGCCTTGCCTGTGCTAGCCTAGGACAGACTCCCGGCGTCCCATATGGTCCCCCAAGCCAGGAGTGATTTTTGAGAGCAGAGCCAGGAGTAACCTGAGCGTCACCAGGTGTGGCCCAAAAACAAACAAACAAAAAAAAAATAAAAGAAAGGCCTGAAAGAGGCACAAGTTGCTCTGGGCATTCAGGCGCATGAGAGCACAGCTGTATTTGGTCATTAAGAGGCTTCTGGTAGGAGTGCTAACAGACTTGATTGTAGAGATCTGGGGATACAGAGTGTCAGAAAAAAAAAGTATCCGTAGGTGGAGAAAAGAGGGTGTTTCTGCTCTGGAACTCTAGAGACTTCTAGTGACAAGATTTCTTACACCTTTTAGCTGGTGACCCATCTTGTGCTTGCTGAATCTCCTTGGGGTCATTGTTTTCCCACACATTTCCAACTCGGTAGAGCACACACTTGAGCTGTTGATGGCTCCTTACAGTTTACCAATAATTAAAATGTTTGCTTTTCAGCTCCTGGCACCTTGATTGGGAATTGAGTCTACCTTGGTAGAATATTCTGTTTGGAAAAAATTGGTCTCTCTCCCCCCGCGCTTACTGTCTCACTGTTTGCTTTCTTTCAGAATTTGGAGACAGAGGGATTTTTGTGGACAGGGTTGTGGTTTAATATATAAAGATACAAATACATATTTTGAGACTTTAATGGGATGGGGCTGGGGTCTAGAATTGCGGTGTTGGGGTTGGGTGTTGGCGGTGGAGCAGTGCAGTGCCAGCAGGTATATGTCTCGGGCTGAGGAAGATGCATACGAAGCAGACCTGGTTCTTGTTTGTCCCCCTTTGTTCTTTTATATTGTTTGGGGTTCATACCCAGTGGTGCTCAGGGTTTGCTTCTGACTCTGTGCTTAAGGATCACTCCTGTAGGACCTTGGAGACCGTGTGCAGTGCCAGGGATCAATCCAGGGTCAGCCGTATACAAGGCAAGTGTCTTACCTGCTGTACTGTCCCTCTTTGTTCTGTTTGGCCCTCAGGTGGACTATACCCCTTGTGTGGTAGCTGGTGACTGCTGGAACCTGCTGCTCGAGTTCCTGCAGAGCTTTCTAGGCAGCCATACTCCAGGGGCTCCTGCAGTATTTGGGAACAGACATGATGCTGTCTACAGCCCAGCAGACACCATGGTCCAGTACATGGAACTTTTCAACAAGATTCGCAAGCAGCAGCAAGTGCCAGTGGCCGGGCTTCGCTAATGGCTGACCTCTGTCTTCCTGGACTCCACAGGAGAAGCCAGCACTATTCCCTCAGGCCCATGGACCCCAGAGACCCAGGAATAGACTTGGAGGATTGTCTCCCTTTCTTGTGCCTGGCTTTGACTTTTGCTTGGGGACTCTGGATTTCCATTTCTTGACCTTCACCCATAGGCCCCCCAACACTGGTTTGCCCCATGTCTTGCTGGACTTGATCTGTCCTCAGGAACCATAATTGTGAAGAATGGAGAAATGTGGAACTCTCCTGCTTTAGGGTAAAAGGTAGGATGGGAAGGCCACTGCTAAGTGTTGGTGGGACATCAGAGTGGTGGTGTGGCCTGACCCCAAAGCAGAGGACAGCTGCCCTCAGTGAGGGCGCGGGGATGGAATAAAGACGCTTCGTTAAAGACCTGCCTGTGACTGGGTCTCTCCAAGAGATTGGGGCAGGGAGGTTCACTTGCTTGACTCGTTTTCTAATCTGTTTGCTGAAATGAATTAGAACCAGGCTTTTCTTGGGTGTTGTCTGAGCCTTTTGAGGTCTCTCTCAGACAGTTCCTTGTGCTGTGAATTTTGTTAAGCCATAGGCCAAGCTTCTGTAACAAAGACACGAATCCTTGTATTTGTTATTTTCTCTTTCAGCAGTAAAGACATACCAAGAGGGTTTAGGAAAGATTGAATTTTGTAGGATCTCCAGGAATTTGTCATCAGCCACTCCTCAGGGTGTCTTTGCAGGCAGGCAAGATCTGGGCACACTCGTCTGTTCCAGGGTCCTGTGTACTTTCTGCTTTAAAGGTTATGAGCTGGGATTGTACAAATCACTATGGTCACACTGTGCTGAAAGGGATATTGGGAGAAAAAGCCTCTTACTTCAGGCCTAAATAGATAGTATAGCAGGTAGGGTGCTTGTCTTAGATTTTTTTTTTTAAGGGGGGGGGTTGTTGGGCCACATTTGGTGGTGGTCAGGGGTTACTCCTGCCTCTACACTCAGAAATTGCCCCTGGCAGGCTTAGGGGACCATATGAATTGCTGGAGATTGAATGAAGGTCCGTCCCGGGTCAGCTCGAGAGGCTTTTTAAAGCTCCTAGTTTGTTGTGACTAGAAGATAAAGGAGAAATTGGAAAATGGGGCCTTTACTGTAGCCTTTACTTACTTACATCTAGATAGTTGTGCTCAGAAGTGCTTCAGGCTCTTGCTTCATGGCCAGTGGCCTGCATCTAAAGTGTTTGGTTATGGGTTTTGTATGGGATAGTACTGCTTTCAGTGTCACTTTCAGTTTAGCTGGACCCAAGAAGTTAGTCTGCACCCCTGGCTTCCCTCTCAGCATCCCGGCGTTTCCAGTTCTGTCACCCAAAGCTCAGTGAGAACTAGAGGCAATTAGCCTAAAGGCTGCTCCCTTCCTGCCCCAGGCCCATGCTTTGGTGTCTTGAGCTCTTTCTCACCCATTTGGTTCTCCAGCTGTTACTCTTCCCCCTCCCCTGTTTGCTCTACTGTACAGAACATTCTGTCATTTCACACTGAATGTATAGCCAGTAGATCTCCATCCATATTACTCTGTGTCCTTGGAGTCTGTCCTACTGCAAGTGCTCAGGGAAACAGATCTGAGAGCTGACGTGTTTGTTTCCCATCTCATTTTGGCTTCCTAGCTCAGTTCAGCTCTATAACTGTAAGACCTGTCTTCTGTCTTTTTTATATCAACTCCCTGCTTATTTTGAGGAATGTTTTAGAGATGGTTTTTTTTTTTTGTGTGTTTTGTTTTGGTTTGGTTTGGTTTGGTTTGGTTTTTCGGCCATACCCGTTTGATGCTCAGGGGTTACTCCTGGCTAAGCACTCAGAAATTGCCCCTGGCTTGGGGGGACCATATGGGATGCTGGGGGATCGAACCGCGGTCCTGATCCTTGGCTAGCGCTTGCAAGGCAGACACCTTACCTCTAGTGCCATCTCACCGGTGATGGTTTATATTTAATAAAATGAACAGATCTTGTGTTTTTGTCTGGTGATTTATATTTATATTTGGTCTTGTCTAGACTTATTTGTATCTATGTATGAGATGGGATTAAATGTAGGACGGATTTTGAACATAATGTGTTCCTAAGAATATATAGACATTAAGTGTGGTAAATAGAATATGATGCATTGTAAGGGGGAATTCTGCTCCCTAAAAATTACAAGAATGTAAACTCCTAGTCAGACTTCATCTCTAGACACCATCTCATGCATTTTCAGATTTCTCCTTTTTGTTCTTCCCCTTTTGAGCATCCATATTTTAATGTAATTTTATTTATTTTGGTAGGCCACACCTGGCCTTTGCTTATTCTTGGCTCAGGGATCATTCTTGGTGGGGCTTAGCGACCATCTAGGCTGCCAGAAATCAAACATGAATTGGCTGCATGCAAGGAAAATATAAAAGTATTTATCTAGGCCCGAAGTACACATTTTAACAGCTTTTAGTCAACTAAGTACCAGATAAATCTTTCAAATATCTACTTTGAATACCTTTGTCCATGTTTCTTTTGTGTCAGCTAATTTATCATTAAATTTATCATTTATCAGGAAATTTATCATTAAAAAAGTAGGGGTTACCCTATTCTCTCATTAACTCCCTCCCCTCCCTTACATTGGTACCAGAATCAAACCCAGGACCTTATGCTTGAAGGCATGCACTTGACTTGTTTTAAGACTAAGCTACTTCCCTGGCCCTTCCTATACATTTCTTAAATGATTTGACAAATAAGCCTTCACTAGCAAAGTCTCAATAGCCAGACTGAGAATAATAGGAAGGGCCAAAGTCACCTGACCTTTGTGGTCAACTCTACTTGGGATTGAAAAGCATTGTTTAGGATAGGAAATGGATAATATTTGAAAGTTTAAGTTGAATGAAGTTGAGGAGCATTTGAAGAAGGTTATCCTCATTATTAATTAATTAATTAATTTATTTATTTATTTATTTTTGATTTTTTGGTCACACCTGGCAGTGCTCAGGGGTTATTCCTGGCTCTATGCTTAGAAATCGCCCCTGACAGGCACAGGGGACCATATAGGATGCCAGGATTCGAACCACCGTCCTTCTGCATGAAACCTCCATGCTATCTCTCCGACCCCGTTATCCTCATTTTTTTTTTTTTTTTTGGTTTTTGGGCCACACCCGGCGATGCTCAGGGGTTACTCCTGGCTGTCTGCTCAGAAATAGCTCCTGGCAGGCACGGGGGACCATATGGGACACCGGGATTCGAACCAACCACCTTTGGTCCTGGATCGGCTGCTTGCAAGGCAAATGCCGCTGTGCTATCTCTCCAGGCCCATTATCCTCATTTTTTAAATGAGAAAAACTCTGGGCTGGAGAGATAGCACAGCAGTAGGGCGTTTTCCTTGCATGCATCCAACCCAGGACTGACGGTGGTTCGATTCCCCACATCCCACCCAGGTGTGATTTCTGAGCGCAGAGTCAGGAGTAACCACTGAGTGAAAAACTTTAAACTCTCTTGTAATAAAAAAGAGAAAAATAACAACAACAACAACAACAACAACAACAAAAAACTCCCTTGTAAATGGAGAGCCTGTTTTGTTTTGTTTTGTTTTTTTGGGCCACACCCGCTGACACTCGGATACTCCTGGCTATGCGCACAGAAATCGTTCCTGGCTTGGGGGACCATGTGGGATACCAGGGATCGAACTGAAGTCCATCCTGGGTCAGTCATATGCACCTTACTGCTGAACTATTGCTCCAGCCCCTTTGCCAGCAAATGAATCCTGGGTCCTAAGACTCCTACATGGGGAACATGTACTCCAGCTCTCTGAGCATCACCCTACCCATGCATTTTTATTTATTTGACTTTTTTTGTTTGTTTTTGTTTTTGGACCACACCTGGCTGTGCTCAGGAGTTATTTCTGGATCTGCACTCAGAAATAGCTCCTGGCAGGCCCAGGGGATAATATGGGATGTTGGGAATTGAACATGTGTCCGTCCCAGGTCTGCTATGTGCAAGGCAAACACCCTACCGCTGTGCTATCACCCTGGCTTCTATTTAATTGATTTTAACATTTGTTTCTTTTTTTTGTTTGTTTCTATGCCACTCCAGGTGGTGCTCAGTGCTTATTCCTGGCTCCGTGCTCAGGGATTACTCCTTAAGATGCTTGGGGACCTTATGTGGTACTTGGGATTGAACCTGGGTTGGCTGTGTGCAAGGCAGTACCTTAACCTGCTGCACTATCACTCCAGCCCCTATTTTAAACTTATTTCATTATAGTTTAGGTAACATGGTACCTTGCTCTGAGGTTTTAAAATGCCAGGAAGATGGTTCAAGTGCTACATCTCATGACTGATATGTGTGAGGCCCTGAAATTGATCCCAGGCACCACCTGCCCTCCACCTCTCTCTAGTATTGTTGGGAGGGATTCCAGTTTAAAAAACAAACAAACAAACACAAGTTCATCTAAAGGGACGACTGCAAAGTTACACACAGCCTTTTCCACAAAAGTCTGGGGCCAGAGGGCTTCTGCTGGGGACTGGGGTTCTGGTTTGTGTTGCCTCCTAGTGGTTTCCCAGAGCACTTCTCCCAGTTCTGTAGCTACTTCCTGCTTTCAGTGGTCCTCAAACTATGGCCCGCGGGCCACATACTGTATTTGTATCTGTTTTGTTTCTTCATTGCAAAATAAAATATATGCAGTATGCATAAGAATTCTTTCATAAGTTTTGTTTTCACTATAGTCAGACCCTCCAATGGTCTGAGGGACAGTGAACTGGCCCCCTGTTTAAAAAGTTTGTAGATCTTGTTTGCTTCAGATCTTGCATTCTAAGGCTCATTTCCCACCACTGTTTGGTATCACTTTGCACTGAAGGAAAGCTCCATAGATAGACCATTCCAAGAGCTTCCCCAACTTGGTATGTCCCAGATTTTAGGATGAGGCTTTAAGTGATATTTTTTTAAATTCTCATCTAATAATATGCCCCAGGGACCCAAAATACAGACTTTTATGGTAAGTGTAAAGTAAGTGTCGAGGCAGGGTTGATGCTGCCTCTTCTGGACATTCACAGTGGCTCCAGAGTCAGTGGGCTGGCGTACGCTTTGCTGTCGCCACACTCATCAAGCCTTAACTCTACCAGATGCCACCTTTTCCTCTCTTACCTTCTCCATATGTGCTGCTACACCTTGGACTGTAGGCCCCAATCAAAACTGCCATGTGGGACTAGAGATAGCACAGTGGGTAAGGTGTTTGCTATGTATGCAGGTGATCTGGATTTGGACCCTGAGACCTGCCAGGAGTGGAACCTTATCACTACTGGGTACGGCCCAACACTTTCTATCACAACAAAAATCTGCTGTGTGGAGTGGCAGAAGCCAGTTGTATTTGGAATTTAGTGGTGTTCTGAGGCTCTTTGGTCTTTGAGCAGTCTCTTAGGAGTGTCCACTGTCCCAATTTTCTTCCCCCATTACAATTCCCCTGCCTGCTTTATGGCAGACATATTTCGTCTTCTCTCTCCCTCCAACCTTCCTTTGTTTTCTTTTAGGCACCGGTTTGCAATATTGCTTTATTGTGTGATGTGTCATATATCTTACTGTATATATATTTACCTCTTTCATGTATCATGTATATTACTTTACCTCCTTCAGCTCCCAGTTCTTGCCCAAAGTGATCACTTTTGTGTGTGTGTGTGTGTGGTTTTGGGGTCACTCCCGGCAGTGCTCAGGGGAAACTCCTGGCTCCATGCTCAGAAATTACTCCTGGCAGGCACGGGGGACCATATGGGAAGCCGGATTCGAACTGATGACCTTCTGCATGAAAGGCAAACACCTTACCTCCATGCTATCTCTCCGGCCCCCAAAGTGATCATTTCTAACTATCACTGTCATAGTGGTCCCTTCTTTGCCCTAACTGTACTCCCTCGCTCTTTGTCATAATCTTTCTACCAGAGGCCTGTCCTGGCAGACTGTATTGTGTTTAATGAGGGAACTTTTCATTAGTTTGTTTTGGAGTGGAGAGGACTGATTTTTTTTGTTGTTGTTGTTAAGTTGTGAGGGCCACAACCAATGGTGCTAGGGGAAATATGTGATGCTGGGGATCAGACACCACACAAGCAAAAAACAATGGTACATTGTCACAAGCTATATTCCTAGACCAAGGACTGAGACTCTAAAACAGGGGTCTCAAACTCGCGGCCCAAGGGCCGTTTGCGGCCCTCCATACAACATTTTGTGGCCCGCGGCCGGCCTTCAAATATCGCAGTATTGGCAATTATTCGATAATAATCACAATAAAAATCGCATTAAACATTCGCATACCCCAGCAGTTTCGTTCGGGGTATGCAAATGTTTAATGCGAATTTTTGGGATTTTTTTTTTTACTAATGCGATACATTATTGCGAATATTCGATAAGTGAAATCCCTATGTGGCCCTGCCTCACCCCGACTTTGCCTCCTTCGTCCCCCAGCTAAATTGATTTTGAGACCCCTGCTCTAAAACTAAAGCCTGAATTCTAACATTCCTGCAGGCCAGCAGCTCCCAAGGGGAGCCTCATGAGGCCAAAGATGCCCTGAACTGGACCAGGTTTTGTGTCTGCATGCAGTTTTTGAGATTAGGATTTATAGGCTTCATTAGAGTATCTCAAATATCTTGGTCCAGAAAGCCTCCTAAGGAAGAATCTGATCCTGGAAAGGAAATAGCAGGAAGCCAAAAACTGAACGAAAGCCATGTAGGTTTGAGATGTGTTTGCTGGCTTATTGTGAGCATGGCTTTTCCTTGCCTTTTGGATCTGTCCATAGGATCCTCTCCAGGGATTTTCTTTCCTCCTTCATTTTACAGTTCCTCAACCCTTTCAACCAGTTGCTGGGGAAATGGACTATTTCATCTTTCCTATTGGTTCCCCTTTCTCTTGTCACTATGCACACACACATCTTAGAAATGAGTAGGAGTAAATAGGCATGAAGTAATCTTCAGAGCATTTTTGTGGCCCCAGGATTTATTCTTCCATTATGACACACTCCATGAGATCTCAGAATTATTCTCTTGTGATGAAACTCAGCATATGAGTATATTTTTATTTTTCACAATTGATGAGCCAGAGAAATAGTTCCTTGCTTCTCATGAAATTAGCAAGTCTGAAAAATCCTTACAGATCTAGAGAGAAAGTACAGAGTTAAGATTCTTGTCTTTCATGTGCCAACCCTGGTTTGATCCTTGGCACCTTCAGGAGATATCCCTCACCACTGCAGCATATGGCCCAAACACCTCTGCTCCCCAATGCTTATGCCTTAGGTGATAACATGATGGCTGGAGTTTGTTTTTCATTTTGAAGCCCTGGGTTCTATCTTGAGTATCACGAAGAACACTGAAATGGAAGTAGTCACTGAGCACCATGTTGGGGAGATAAGTCAGAGGACTAGTGAGAGTGATTTGCCTCTGAGAACCCTAGATTTTATCTCACACTGCTTTGTTTCCTGAGCACATTGGTGTAAGGTGTGAGATTCCTTATACCAAAACTTTCTTGGAACTATGAGGGTAAAGAATTCCTTTTTTTTTTTGTTTTGTTTTGTTTTGTTTTTTGGGCCACACCCAGTGAAGCCCAGGGGCAACTCCTGGCTGTGGGCTCAGAAATCGCCCCTGGCTTGGGGGACCATATAGGATGGGGTGGGGGTGGGATCCAACCAAAGTCTGACCTGGATCAGCTGCATGCAAGGCAAATGCCCTATCATTGCGCTATCAATCGGCCCAAGAATTCCTACTTTTTTTTTTTTTTTTTTTAGTTTTTGGGTCATACCCTGCAGTGCTCGGGGGTTACTCCTGGCTCTATGCTCAGGAATCACTCCTAGCAGACTCGGACCATATGGGATGCCAGGCGTCCTTCTACATGCAAAGCAAAATGCCTTACTTCCATGCTATCTCTCCGGCCCCAGAATTCTTAATTTTTAAAATATTGTTTTCTTGGGTTGTTCTTGCCGGTTCTCAGGGCTTACTCATGGCTCTACACTCAGGATTTATTCCTGGTTGACTCTGAGGACTAAATGGGATACCAGGGATCAAACAGGTCATTTGCATTCAAAGCAAGCACCCTACCCACTGTTCTATCACTCCGATCCCATTTTATTCTTGTTTTGGTTTTGGGCCATACCCATTAATGGTGTTTACTCCTGCCTCTGCACAAAGGTCATTCCTGGTGGAAATATACAAGCATGCACCATCTTGACTCCCTTCTCTCCAACCTGTAATTGAATTTGTTTTGTTTTTTGTTTTGTTTTTGGGTCACACACGGCAGCCCTCGGGGATTATTCCTGGCTCTCTGCTCAGAAACCACTCCTTGCAGGCTTGGCGGACCGTATGGGATGCCAGGATTCGAACCACTGTCTTTCCTGGATCATGTCTGCTTCTGCATCCAATCTCTTGCACCCCTGAGCACCTCCGAGCGTGGCCCCGAGCGAGGCAGAGTGTGACGCGCGGTGTCCCGCGTGACTGCCTTCCTCCTGTGTTTTTCTGGCTTTTGTGTGGCTGCTCCAAGTGTCCAGGCAGGCTGTGCGCGTCGACGGCGGTCGGCCGCTCTCCTCTGGCTGCCCTCGTCGAAACACGCGGCCGCGGGCGCCCGGGGTCCGTCTCCAGGCCCCTCATCTGCCGAAGGGCCCTGCGGACGGCGGGGCTGCCGGAGGGTCTCCCCGAAGTGCGGGAGAGAGGGACCGAGACGGAGGCAGAGGCAGCGAGCTCGTAGGTCGCGTCCTGCCCGGGGTCCTCGCCGAGCCCGGAGCGAATCGGACAGCAGCCGGAGCCCCGAGCGCGGGAGGCGAGGCCGGAGAGCAGCCCCGACGGACGGACGGACGGACGGACGGAGAGCGAGCGGGAGCTGAGGTGAGGCGAGGCGAGGCGGGGCGGGGCGGGGCGAGCTCCCTTCCCGGCTCCCGCAGGCGCCCTCTGTCTGGAAGCCGCCTTCTGCCCTTCTTCCCCTCCAACTTCGCGCGGCGCGCCAGCGGCTGCAGCCGGTTCGGTTCCGTTCGGTTCGGGCCGGGCCGGGCCGGGCCCCGCGAGGGAGCGAGTGACTGCGAGCGCGCGCGGCGCGGTGGGCGCCCTGCGGGGCGGGGCGGAGCCTGCGCGCGGGCCAGCCAATGGGCGTCGAGGCGGGCGGGGTCTCGGGGAGCAGCAGAGGCCCCTCCCCTCTCCTCCCTCCGTTCCCGAGGCGCAGCCCGCGCGCGCCGGCGAGGGCGGCCGAGGGGGCGGGGCCTGCGCGCGCGGGCCGTCCCGTGGGCGGCGAAGTGGGCGGGGCCCCGGAGCGACGGAGCGGCGTCGCGGTGACAGCTCGCGCGTGCGGACGAGGGTCGGCGGTCGGTAGGCTGGGGGCGGCCCCTTCCCGAGAGGGATCCCGCGCGCGCCGGGCGAGGGCGGCGAGGGGGCGGGGCCTCCGGGCGAGAGCCAATGGGTGTCTGTCGCGGTGGGCGGGGCCACCGCCTCTGCCCCGCCCCTCCGCTCCGCTCCCCCTTCCCGAGGCGGCTCGGCGCGGCTCGGCTCGGCTCGGCTCGGCGCGGCGCGCGCCGGTGAGGGGCGACAAAGGGGCGCGCGGGGCCCGGCGGGCGGAGGGGCCGGGCCGGCCGGGCGGGCGGGAGGACGACGGAGGGGGCGCGCCCGGCATGGGGCTCGAGGCCGGGCGGACGGGCGGCGGCGGCGAGCGGCGCCCGGGCTGAGCGGGCACAGGAGTCCCCGGACGGGCGGACGGGCGGACGGGCGGCCGAGGGAGGCTCGCCTGGAGCGCGCGGTGAGTGGAGCGGAGCGGGGCGGGCGGCGGGCGGGGGAGAGGACCCGAAGTCGGGGCGCGCAGGACGGGCAGGCTCGCTTTGTTGCCGCGGACTGCGGGGCGCCCTTTGTGCCCCGGCCGCCCCTCGGTCCCTCGCGCCGAGCCCCGCGGGTCCCCCGAGCGCGCCGCCCGGTGCGTGTGCGCGTGCGACGGCGCTGCCCGCCGGCCGGCCGAGCCCGCCCGCGTCCCTGTCCCGCCCGGTCGGCCCGGCCGGGAGCGGCGACCACTCGCTCCCGGGACCCGCGGCCGAGGCCGACCCCGGGCGCCGAGCGCGCTGCCTCCCGCCCCGGCCTTCCTTTCCCGCACGAGCGGCCGGCGCGAGGTGGAGCCCGCCGGGCTGCTCCGAGACGAGCGCCCGCCTTCGGGTGCCGCCGCCTTTCCCTCGCGCCTCGCCGAGCGCCGGCAACAATGGTGGGCGAGCCTCTCGCCGGGCAGACCCTCCCGAGGAACGAGAGACTTGGAGTCGAGGAATTCCCTGCCTCATGATTCTCCTGCACTGCTTAAAATGGTAGCCGCTACGTGGAGCTGAGAGGTGTCGCGGCATTGCACTCGGTGCCCAAGAACAACGGACACTCGACTGACTTTCTTTCTTCCCTTCTGGGCTTCTTGGGGTCGCACCCGGGGATGATCATGAGCGGCCTCCAGCTTGGTCCGAGGATTCTTGTGGCGCGCGGTCTGGGGCTTAAACCCAAGGTCTCAGGTGCGTGGCGTGGCGAGTGCTCGGCCACTGAGTTCCTTTCCCCGGACCGCCTTCTTCACATCCTTAGCTGAGGTTATTTTATGAGTTGAGTTAAAAGATCTCGGGCCGAAGCAATAGCACAGAGGTGAGGCGTTTTGCCTCGCACACAGCCAACACAGCACAGATCCCACTTGGAATCCCCGGCATCTAGCTCACAGGGTCCCCGAGCCTGCCAGGAGGAACCAACCCCTGAGCGCCACCGGGTGTGACCCAAAAAATAACAATAACAAAAAACATTGAAAAAGAATCTCTTCTTTCAAACTTGTGTAAAATTTGGGTTAGCACTCTTTGGGTAGCGATATAAAGAACAAAGATTACGTTCACGGAATTTGTGATATTTACCAGAAACTAGTTTTTTGATCTACTCATTGTCAGAAACCATTCTTGCTAATGTACAGGAACCATTCAGAGTCTTGAGTATTTCTGGTTTTGTCGGCTGTGTTTCTGGATTCTAGATGCTGATTTCTTTTATGTTTTGTTTCGGGGTCACCCGCCTAGTGATGCTTGGTGTTCATGTTCAGCTGTGTACAAGGCAGACTCCCTGATGACTGTGCTATCTTTCTCCAGCTTCTACTCGGATTCTTTTAAGCTGGTGACTGGGTAGATTCAGTTAGGAATTCAACAGGTCTCTCTCTCTCTTTTTATTTTTAAATGACTGTTCTTTCTACTATGTTTTAAGAGGATTAGTCTTAAATTTTATTTTATTTTGGGGGGAGAGGCGACCACACCAGGTTACTCAGGGGATACTCCCGGCTATGCGCCCAGAAACCGCTCCTGGCTTGGGGGACCATATGGGACACCAGGGGATCAAACCGCGCGATCCGTCTTATGTCAGCACATACGAGGCAAATGAGGGCCCTAACGCTTGCGCCAACGCTGCAGTCACTAGTCTTAAATTTTTTTTTTGGTTTTTGGGCCACACCCGGCGGTGCTCAGGGGTGACTCCTGGCTGTCTGCTCAGAAATAGCTCCTGGCAGGCTCGGGGGACCCTATGGGACACCGGGATTCGAACCAACCACCTTAGGTCCTGGATCGGCTGCTTGCAAGGCAAACGCCGCTGTGCTATGATTCTCCGGGCCCCCCAGTCTTAATTTTAACCTTTAGGTACAACGTTAATGTTTTTGGAAACTAATATGTGCATATTCCATTCCTTTCTAAATGTGTTTGGACTGGTGTTGCCAGTGGCTGTACTCTATTATATTGCCATTTTCATGATGAATTCTTTCAGAATTGATGTAATTTATATGTTATTTAGGTGTATTTGATATTGATGAGAAATTATAAGATCAAAGGAAAGCATCTCTTTCATTTCTAGCTATATATTTCTATGCTTATGTTGTCATGGTCCACTAAACCCCAGTTTTCTTTGTTTTATGGCTTTTTTTTCCTGTGATGTAAAAGAGTTTAAAAAAATTCACTTAGAGAAATGGGAAGGGGGGGAGGGAGGGAGAGGGAGAGGGAGAGGGAGAGGGAGAGGGTGGCTTCTCTAGAAAGGAAGAAAGCCAATAGGACACATCTCAGGTTGAGATGGGTCAATCTTTTATATGGAGAATGAACCTGCATATGGTTATTCATCAACTGATGTATCTAAAACTAAAAATGGATGATCTTTTAATTTAGACATTATTATTAATGAGGACTCTGATCAATTTATCCTTTTTATTTGTTTAATAGAATTTTCTTGTGTGTGTGTGTGTGTGTGTGTGTGTGTGTGTGTGTGTGTGTGTGTGTGTGTGTGGTTTTTGGGTCACACCCGGCAGTGCTCAGGGGTTATTTCTGGCTCCAGGCTCAGAAATTGCTCCTGGCAGGCACAGGGGACCATATGGGACCCCGGGATTTGAACCAATGACCTCCTGCATGAAAGGCAAACGCCTTACCTCCATGCTATCTCTCAGGCCCCTGTTTTTTTTTTTTTTTTTTTTTTTTTTCTTTTGTGTGTGTGTGTGTGTGTGTGTGTGTGTGTGTGTGTTTTGGGTCACACCCAGCAGTGCTCAGGGGTTGTTCCTGGCTCCATGCTCAGAAATTGCTCCTGGCAGGCACGGGGGACCATATGGGACCCCGGGATTTGAACCAATGACCTCCTGCATGAAAGGCAAACGCCTTACCTCCATGCTATCTCTCCGGCCCCTCAGGCCCCTGTTTAATAGAATTTTCAATTGAATCTTATTTGATTACAGTCGCATTTGCTAAACAAAGATACTTTTAAGAATATATTTTTGGATTTGACTAGATGGTATATAATTGTTTTTCCCATTACTTGTAGAGTCTTTGGATGGCAAGAGACCTTGAAAGGACCTCTAGTTTATCCTGCAACTTCAGTCAATATCCTACTTAAATTATCCCAGGTAGATAAAAATTTTTTCTGCTTTTGCAAATCTTAAGTGGCTATGGGGCAACCTTTTTAGATAATCTTTTCTAGTGTTTTTCTGTTTTCTGTCAAAGGAAAGCCATCTTTCTTACTAACTCACAATGCCTTATTTTTATTTTTTCTTGCCTCGTTCTTAATTTTTCTGTACATTCTACAAACTCTAGTACTTATAAGTACTTACAAGACTAAATTCTCTATAAAACTAATAACTGACGCATGAATAGTGTTTTTATGCTAAGATCCTGGCAAATTGTAACTCATTTACTCTCCACAACTGTCCTGAATTCTGCACTATTATTGTTCACATTTACAGGTGGCGAAATGGCGACTCCTTGAGAGTCATCACTTGTTCAGGTTATACTCGTTTCTTTTTTTTTTTTTTTTGGTATTTTGGGTCACACCTATGCTGAGCGCTCAGGGGTTACTCCTGACTCTGCGCTCAGAAATTGCTCCTGGCAGGCTTGAGGAACCCATTTGAGATGCCGGGATTAGAACCACTGACCCTCTGCATGAATGGCAAAAGCCTTACCTCCATGCTATCTCTCCAATCCCATACTCAGACATTTCTACAGCTGCTTGTTTGATAATGTTTTAGAACTAATGCTAACTGAACGTTTGGTCAAATACTCACCACATGATACTTTTATTTTTAAGTTGAGAGGGTAATTCTACCAAGTGATAGATATGGATTGGAACTTTGACATTTCTCTTACAGTGTCTTATCTGATGATTGTGCTCTGTTATTCCCTCTATTCCAATAATTCATCTGGAATCATTCCATTTCTCTTTTGTTTTTTCTTTTGGGCCAGGACTTTTTTGATTACAGATCACTCCTAGCAGGGGAACCATATGGGGTATGGAGATTGAATCCAGGTGGGCCTTGTGCAAGGCATGCTCCATAACTGCTATACTATCAGTCTGGCTCCATTTTGATTTTTTTTTTTTTTTTTTTTTTTGCTTTTTTGGGCCACACCGTGATGCTTGGGATTTACTCTTGGCTAGGCGCTCAGAAATTGCTCCTGGCTTGGGGGACCATATGGGATGCTGGGGAATGGAACTGCCTAGGTTAGCATGTGCAGGGCAAACATCCTACCACTTGCTCCAGCCCCTCCATTTCAATCTTTTAATGTTTTTTTATTGCCAACCTTTAAGTTGTCCCTGTCATTACTAATATTTTTCTGAGTTTCTTTGTAAATGAGTAATTTAGCCAACTATATATCTTTGTTTACTGAAAAGATTACATCAGAATTTCTATATGCTCCCTTTTTTTTCCACTTAATTACAAAATTACATTTGGAAAACAATCTATAACCCCAAAATGCCCAACTGTATTATAGATTGTTACCCATCTTCTTTTTTTTTATTAAAAAAGATATAATTTGGGCTGGAGTGTAGCACAGTACATAGAGCATTTGCCTTGCAAGTGACTTGCATGTGCAGGTTCAATCCCTGGAATACTATAGGGTCGCCTGATTAGCACCAGGAATGAGCTCAGAGCCAGGACTGACTCCGCCAAAACAAACAAAAGACAGTAGACTTGTACCTTATTAGTTTGCAAGTGAAAAATTATTGCCAACTAAGCTTAAAAGGGACTTAGATTTTACTGTGGATCTCTCGGTGGACTCAATGGTAGTACAGTGTGTAGGGCACTTGCTTTGCTTTGCACTCAGCAATCTCGCACAAACTCCACCAGGAGTGACTGCTGAGTGCAGAGTCAGCAATAACAACTGAGCATCGCCTAGTGTGAGTCAGGAATCTCAGTACAGGCTTTAGAATGAATTTTGTGGTTTCATGTTTTGTTGTATTGATTGTAGTCTGTAAAATATCCTTTTACCTATGAAAGATAAACACAGTTCATGGTGACATGCTGAGAGATAACATAGGGCCTGGAGTGCATAGTTTGCTTACTGGAACCTCGGGTTTATCCCTAGCAGCCCATGAGTCCCCAGCTCTGCTGGGAGTGGCCCCCAAGCACAGCGTGCAAGGCATAACCCCCCAGTCATTTATAGGTGTGCTACCCTTCAAAAAACAACAACAACGGGCCTGGAGAGATAGCACAGCGGCGTTTGCCTTGCAAGCAGCCGATCCAGGACCTAAGGTGCTTGGTTCGAATCCCGGTGTC
Organism: Suncus etruscus; assembly: GCF_024139225.1. Lineage (NCBI taxonomy): Eukaryota > Metazoa > Chordata > Mammalia > Eulipotyphla > Soricidae > Suncus > Suncus etruscus. Next base: position 1,129,337 of record NC_064865.1, on the reverse strand, counting down.
CCATATGGTCCCCCGTGCCTGCCAGGAGCTATTTCTGAGCAGATAGCCGGGTGTAACCCCTGAGCACCTCCGGGTGTGACCCAAAAACCAAAACAACAACAACAAACAACAACAACAAAAAACTATCAAGCCCAGAAAAACCTGTTCACGGAGAAACCCCTTTGCTGGAAACAAAACTCTTTAAATCCTGACATAGGCGGTCACATACTGGTGGAGCCTAAGGACATGTCAGCTGCTTGTGATGCATGGCAAATTAATGTGTGAAAAAATAGGAACCACATGACCCTTAATAAATGTATTTGAAATTTTCTTTATTTTGTTTTTGGACCATTTCTTGGTGGTGCTCAGCACTTACTCCTGGCTCTTCACTCAGAGATCACTCCTAGTAGGGCTTGCAGTATTCAATCATATGTGGTGCTGGGGATTGAACCCAGTTCAGCTGTGTGCCAGACAAGCACTCTGCCCTCTGTACTATCGCTCCAGCCCCTATTTGAGGATTCTTTAGTTTTTTTTTGTTTGTTTGTTTGTTTTTTGTTTTTTTGACTTTATTTGAGAATTTTTCTTGTTTTTATTTTTGGGCCACACCCAGCAGTGCTCAGGTTACTCCTGACTGGGCTCAAAAATCACTCCTGGAAGGCTTAGGGGACCATATGAGATACTGGGGATCAAACCCTGGTCAGCCACATGCAAGGCAAAAACTGTGCCCAATGGCCCCAATTTGAAGATTCTTTTTTTTTTTTTCTTTTGGTTTTTGGGCCACACCCGGCGGTGCTCAGGGGTTACTCCTGGCCCTGCTCAGAAATAGCTCCTGGCAGGCACAGGGGACCATATGGGACACGGGGATTCGAATCAACCACCTTTGGTCCTGGATCGGCTGCTTGCAAGGCAAACGCTGCTGTGCTATCTCTCCGAGCCCCTACCAGTTTTTTTTTTCGGGCCACACCCGTTTGATGCTCAGAGGTTACTCCTGGCTAAGCGCTCAGCAATTGCCCCTGGCTTGGGGGGACCATATGGGACACCTGGCGATCGAACCGGGGTCGATCCTTGGCTAGCGCTTGCAAGGGAGACACCTTACCTCTAGTGCCACCTCACCGGCCCCCCAATTTGAAGATTCTTATGTTACTTCTGGATCTAGAAAAGATCTGAGGACAAAATGGATCATCTCAAGAACATTGAGGGCCAGGGTTGTGGCTCCATGGTAAAGCCCGTGCTTGCTTTTATGGGAACCTTGATACTGTTCCCGAAACGGCAGAAAAAACAGAAGGGGAAAAACACCAGCAAACGTGATTGACATGAATACAAATAAATTTGCTTGATGGTAGGAGAATACATTTAAAAATTCCTTTACCTCCCCTACTTTGCTCCTCCAATAATCTAGATTTTATTTATTTATTTATTTATTTATTTGTTTATTTATTTTTGCCCTCAGGGGTTACTCCTGGCTCTACGCTCAGAAATAGCTCCTGGCAGGCTCAGGGGACCATATGGGATGCCGGGATTCAAACCACTGTCCTGCGTGCAAGGCAAATGCCCTGCCTCCATGCTATCTCTCCGGCCCCTGATCTTTTTTTTTTTTAACTAAATGAACTATTTTATTAGATTATATTAAGTAAATTATTATTAAAATTTTTATGTCTTTTCAGCTGTTATCATCAAAAGAGATGACAGCTCATATTTTAATCTCCCCCCACCCCATTTTGGACCACACACAACTATGTTACCCTTTTTGGGGGGGGGGCACATATGGAGGTGCTCAGGGGTTACCTCTGGCTCTGCATCCAGAAATTACTCCTGGTCAGGGCCAAAGTGATAGCACAGCAGTAGGGCGTTTGCCTTGCTTGCTGCTGTCCCCTGAGCCTGCCAGGAGTGATTTCTGAGTTTAGAGCTGGAATAACCCTCGAAAACCCCTGGGGGTGGCTCAAAAACAGAAAAACAAGTCACTCCTGACAGACTCATGGGATGCTTGGGATCAAACCCAGGTCAGCTGTGTGCAAGGCCCTTGCTATTGTTACAGCCCCAACTCATGACTCTATTCTTGGGAGTTGTTCCTGGTGTTGCTTGGGACCATGTTGTCGGGAACTGAATCCAGAAATTCTTAATGTAGAGCATACGCTGTCATGGCATACATACGTATGCCGTCCCATCTCGCTGTCCCCTCATCTTCAGTCTTTATGAAAAAGGGAGCCTGTTCATTTGATACAGTCATGACCTCCAAAACGAGTCTGTTCAATTTTGTTGCAGTGATTAGTAGCTGAATTCTAACAAATGTAAATCATTTGTGGGATCCTTTATGTCCCCCCTTAAGTGATTCTTAAAGCTACGAAATATAACTCCTTATTAAAGCTGATTGTAATAATTAAAAACACTTTGCTTTCATAAGGATGAGAAGATTACAAATTATTTGGAAAGCATTCTTTCTAGTCATACATTATTGTTTCTGAGACCCGGGCAGTTTTTAAAGACTGTCGTGCTCTTCCTTTGCCATTTACATGTTAATAGAAGTGAACAGTAAGGCGCACTTTTCTGAGATTTTCAGGCTTGTTTTCATTATATGTCAAGTTGTAAACAGCATTCTGTGACAGGTATTTTCTCTCTTTGTCTTCTATTGAGCTAATTAGTAATTTACACTCTGGTAGCATCTCTTCCAGCTTGTGTGTGTGAAAATGTTGCCACTCTGTGCCTTCCCTGCAGCCTGGGCTGGCAAATGATTAGGGGCAGATGTTGGTTAGTCCATCGAATCAGGGATAAAATCAATTTTGTGTGCTGCTGTTCTTAGAAATGTGCTGGTGTTGGGGCCAGAGAGATAGCATGGAGGTAAGGCATTTGCCTTTCATGCAGAAGGTCGTCAGTTCAAATCCCAGCGTTCCATATGGTCCCCCGTGTCTGCCAGGAGCAATTTCTGAGCATGGAGCCAGGAGTATCCCCTGAGCACTGCCGGGTGTGACCCAAAACCCACACACACAAAAAAAGGCAAAACAAAGAAATGTGCTGGTGTCTAGTCCCTATCGATGTATAGCGCCCCTCCCCCCACACCGTTCAAATCGGATGAAGTGACCAGTAATCCGGGGCTGCTAACCTTGATTCAACTTTAGATTGCTAGAAAGCAATCTAAATCTGTCTCCCACCCCCACCCCAACACTGGGATTTGGAAGGATTAGTGGGGCAGGCTGGCACACAGTAGAAAGCCAGGGAAGCTGGTCTTCCCTATCACCTCCACCTGCCCATGAAAATGCAGAGCTTCTTGCCATTCATTGTCTTTAGAACTCAAGTGGTTCTCTTGTTGGGCAAGTTCTGAAAGGAGTGTGAGTAGGGCTGTTGCCAGTGAATTGAAGATGCCTTTATGTGACATTTATATCCCTTCAAGGGAATAAGCTCTACCTTTCAGAATGCTGCTGAGAGTGACCAAAAGATAATGTACAGCTTGGCTTAGCACTTTGTCACATTGGTGTTCTGCTCTTTCCTGCTCCTCCTTTATCTCTCTTAGTATTAGATGTGGGAGAAATGATGCATAGTCGTATCTGTCATGTGCTCACTTGCACAGACTAAGTGGTCATATTAAAGTAGCAGGAGTGAGCCAGAGCGATCTTACAGTTGTAAGACATATGCCTTGCAAATGGCCTACCTGGATTTAATACCCAGCACCCCACAGAGTCCCTTGAGCACTGCCAGGAGTGATGTCTAAGTGTAGAACCAGGAGTAACCTCTGAGCATCATCAGTGATAGCCCAGAAATTAGAGAGAGAAGAAAAAAGCACAGATGTGTTCAACAAAGAACACATATTTTCATTGAGAATTACAAGAAGTGTTTTTTAGGTTTTGTTTTATTTGTTTGTACATCAAAATTTTCATTTGTGATGTGAGAGACAGATTTCTTCCATCCCTAAAATGAATCACCTCCTGCCCTGAATAAAATTAGGCAGAGTCTCCCTTCTCCAGGGGAAGAATGAGAAGGGCAGGTGCCGCAGTCTTCAGTCTATGGATCTGTCCTCCCTTTCTCAACAGAGTGTACTTGCGCCCCCCCTCCTCACTACTCTCTTGTCTCATCATCCCTTTTTCAAAGGCCTTCACATTAAACCACAAAAATAAAAAAGCAAGCTGGAGAGATAGCATGGAGATAGGGCGTTTGCCTTACATGCAGAAGCATGGTGGTTTGAATCACAGCATCCCATATGGTCCCCAATCCTTCCAGGAGTGATTTCTGAGTAAAGAGCTAGGAGTAACCCCTAAGTGCTGCTGGTGTGACCCAAAAAAAAAAAATCACCTCAAATATGTAGGGCAAGGGTTCTGGTTGGGATATGAAGCTAAAAGGGCACCAATTGGAGGAATCACCCCTGTTTCTGCTGCAGGGCCTCTTCCTTTGCTGCATCTTGTAGCAGCTGTATGTCAACTTCATCTGCTGGCAACTGCACGGACTGGACCACCAAACCCCAGATGAAGCAGTTCTTCACAGATAATGTGGGGGTATTTCTCAGGGGCTGTCACACAGATGTCAGTTTGATATTGAGATACTGGTCCACAGAATGGAGCGTTCCACAGATGCATGATGCTTACGCCACGGAATCTTACATCTGTAAAAGGAGGTGGGTGTGAGGAAAGGGGGGAGGTTGGGAAATGGGCCAGAAGCAGGGATGCGCTTTCACCAGAGAATTACAGGAAGCTTTGATGGGAATTTACTTATTTGTCAGTTTTGAGCTTAAGCCTTTCTTTTATAAAGTACTTTCTAGTTTCTTTTTGGATCATATTCAGCTGTGCTCAGGGGTCACTACTAGTTCTGTCTCAGGCATCACTGCCAGGGATCGAACCTGGGTCGGCAATGTACAAGACAAGTGTACTTTTGTTCTAACCCTTGAGTTTATACCTTTCTAGAATGTTAGATAATTTGTGGTCCTTATTTTTGTATCCTGGACACTGATTTATCAGCATCATAAGGTCAAAATCCCTGTTAGAGCTAGAGTTGCTCTGAAGTGCCACAAAGAAAGTCAAATATAAAAATGAATAGGTCTGCTAAGCCATCAGTAGTAATACTAGACACCTACCCTTGACAATGAATCAGTATTTACGTGTGTATGTTATATGTGTATATAAACATATATGTATATACAAACCCATACACACAGGAACATCTTATATAAGCATTAATAGAGGGGCACCTGTAATATAAGGGGTACTATTATTATTATCTATTATTATCACTTTATTTTCATAATCTACAATGACTTCAGCATTCTTATGAATTACCATTTGTTTATTTGTTTGTTTGTTTGTGTTGTTTTTGGGTTTGGGGCCACACCCAGTGACGCTGAGGGGTTACTCCTGGCGGTGCACTCAGAAATCTCTCCTGGCTTGGGGGGATCGAACTGAGGTCCATCTTAGGTTAGAACTTGCAAGGCAGACACCCTACCACTTGCGCCACCGTTCCAGTCCTGAATTATCATTTCTAACACCTTGCTTACTACCTTTTGTCATTTTTCTTTTGAGGTATTGGAGAATGAACCCATGCAGGATAATCTGTCACTGAAGCTACATTCTTCAGCCAGGACTTTTTTTGTTTTGTTTTGGTTTTGGTTTTTGGGTCACACCTGGCAGTGCTCAGGGGCTCCTCCTGACTCTATGCTCAGAAATCGTTCCTGGCAGGCTCAGGGGACCACATGGGATGCCGGGATTCAAACCACTGTCCTTCTGTGTGCAAGGCAAACGTCCTTCCTCCATCCTATCTCTTCGGCCCCAAGACTCCTTTTTTTTTTTTAATGTTCTGATATTACTAGTTACTATCTATTGTCATATTTATATTAGATATTCATGGCTAGAATAGATTCATGTCATTTAACATATGGATGAGATCAAAGTCATTCATAAGCAACATTTTTTGTTTGTTGTTATTTTTGGGCAATACCCAGTGACGCTTAGGGGGCCATATGGAATGCCAGGTATTGAACAGAGGTCTGTCCTGGGTCATCCGAGTCCAAGGCAAAGGCCCCACGCTGTGCTATTGCTCCTGCCCCCCTAAGCAACATTTTACATAAAAAGGCAAAATAACGATAGACAGATATCACACAGGGATTTGAGTACATAACAATGGAATTGAATTTGAAAGAAGCATTTCTAGAATGGAGTAAAAAGTAAAACTGTTGAAACAAAAAAAGAAAAAAAAAACCTTGAGCCAGAGGTAGCACAGTGTGTAGGGTGCTTGTCTTGCATGCAGCCAACCCAGATTTGATCCCTGGCATCCCATATGGACCCCTGAGCCCACCAGGAATGAATCCTGAGCACCACAGGTTTGGCTCCAAAACCAAAATAAATACATAAAAATGTAGAGTATGTGTAAGTACTATTCAGCCATAAGAAAGGATATCCTACCATTTTACACGTGGTTGGGTCTTCAATGTCTTATGCTATGTGAGATAAATCAGAAAAACAATAACTATTTTGTAGTGACTGTGTGGAATCTAAAAAGTCAAAACTGGGGCTGAAGCCATAGTTCAGCAGTAGGGCATTTGCCTTGCACTCGAATGACCCAGGACAGACTCGGGTTCAACCCCTAGAATCCCATCTGGTCCCCTGAGCCTGCAAGGAGCGATTTCTGAGTGCAGAGCCAGGAGTAACCCCTGAGTGCCTCTGGGTGTGCCCCCCCCCCCCCCAAAAATAGAAAACAACCAAAAAAAGGTCAAAACCCCTAATGGCATACATTTGTTGCTTGTTCTGGAGAAACCCATGGAGGGAGGAAAAGGGAGAGAGGGAGAGAGAGGGGTGTGTGTGTATGTGTGTGTGTCTCCCACTTCTCTAAATTTACTAAAAAGGGAAATATGTCCTATGTAGAGTGTGTGTGTGGTGTGGTATGTGTGTGTGTGTGTCTCCCACTTCTCTAAATTTACTAAAAAGGGGAGTATGTCCTATGTAGAGTGTGTGTGTGGTGTAGTGTGTGTGTGTGTGGTGTATGTGTGTCTCCCACTTCTCTAAATTTACTAAAGAGGGTAGTATGTCCTGTGTAGTTAGAGGACCCAGAGCCACTTGTGGCAGAACCAGCTCTGCGTGGGGTTGGCATTTGGCAGGGCTGCAGTGCTCTGGACTGACAGTGATGAGGGCCATCAGAGTGCTACAACCAGTGGCATACTGACACGATGCACTGCTAAGGGTCAGCCTCAGGCTCTTGGACGTGTTAGGCTATGCTTTATCACTAGAACTATCTCTTTGCTCTTTACTGGTGTACCTTTGTGAGTAAAGACCCACTGCTCTATGTAATGAATGTAGATATTATACTATAATAATGGAATGTGATAGATATTGTTACATGTCATATTGCAATAAAATTTATCAAAGTAGCATTGACCACTTAAATATGAGCCTGAGTGCCTCAGGGTGTGCCCCCCCAAATAAAGAAAAGGAAACTGAAATGTACAGATAGCATGGATTGAAAAACTGATATGCATTTCAAATGAAGGATATTGAAAGTGCTTTCATTAAAAAGATCAAATTCATTTGCTTTTGATATTATTGTCTCCGTGCTAAAATCCCAAAATAATCAAACATAATGAGTCCCCTCGTTTAAATTATGTGATGGTTTATTTGCTTGAATTTTTCCCCTTTGCAGTTCATCTTAGCCTTTTATAAATTGAAAACATATCTAAGTGATAAATTCAGTTATCCTACTTATTTGCAGAAAAGGAAAACTAACTCATTTTACTAATCAAACTGAAAATTAAGCAAGTTGATACTGGGTAATAGCATCTAGCATCTAGCCACTTCCCTCTGACTACAGAGGTTCTCTTTTTAGCATTGTTAAGGAGTTCTTAATGTTTTTTTATTTTTGTTGGATAGGAATCTAGCAGTGCTCAGGCCATTTCTGGTGTTGCTGAGAAAACCATGCTGAGGAGTCGTGCATGTAGAACTGTGCTTTGAACCATTTCCCCACCCATTTTTGTTTACAGCCAAAAATTCATGCCTGCCCATTAGGGACTGGTTAATAGCGTAGACAGATTCAGACTGCAAGCAGAAAATGAGTAAGCAGTCGAGACTGCAGTAGATCTCAGATTTATTTGCTGATGTAGGAAGCGTATTTTTGTTAATTTTGAACCACACTCTGATGCTCAGGGGCCACTATTCCAGAGACTTGGTAACCACCAGGGACACTCATGCTCTCTGGCCCTTAGAACTCTCACTAACTCTAGATTACATTTTGAGAGGACTTGGGCAAGATTTGGACCATATGTAGAGATACTCAGGGGCTATTGCTGGCCCTGCTCATGAATGCCCCCTTGTGGTGGTCTGGAGACCATCTGTGGGAGGGAGGATTCAGGCCAGCAAGATAGCAAGGTGTTTTACTTCCTCTATTATTTCTCCATTGTTAGACAGATCAGAGGATAATACAGGGGCAGAATACTTGCCTTGCATGTGACAGACCCAATTCAGTCCCCAGTACCACATACGGTGTCAATGTTCCCCCATCCCACACAACCAGCACTGTCAGGAGTAATTTCTAGCAATCAGGAGTAAGCACTGAACTATTTGCTTGAATTTTTATGGACTACAAGGTGTGGTTCATAAACCAAAAACCAACAAAAAAGCCTGAGAATGGAAGTAATAGAAAACATGTTCTTTATTTATTTATTTTTTTTTTTTTGGTTTTTGGTTTTTGGGCCTCACTCGGCGGTGCTCAGGGGTTACTCCTGGCTGTCTGCTCAGAAATAGCTCCTGGCAGGCACCGGGATTCGAACCAACCACCTTTGGTCCTGGATCGGCTGCTTGCAAGACAAACGCAGCTGTGCTATCTCTCTGGGCCAGAAAACATGTTCTTTTTTTTTTGTTTTTGGGCCACACCCGGTGACACTCAGGGGTTACCCCTGGCTATACGCTCAGAAGTTGCTCTTGGCTTGGGGGACCATATGGACACCGGGGGATCGAACCGCGGTCCGTCCAAGGCTAGCGCAGGCAAGGCAGGCACCTTACCTCTAGCGCCACTGCCCGGCCCCAGAAAACATGTTCTTGAAGAATTCTTCTGTCATAGTCACGAAGGAGGACATCACCCCAAGAAATTTGAGAAAGACATTTGTGGACTTTTGTAGATTTGGGTTTTTGGTTTTGGCTGGGAGAGGGGATTTGTTTTTTTGTTTTGTTTTGTTTTGTTTTTTGGTTTTTGGGCCACACCTGGCGGTGCTCAGGGGTGACTCCTGGCTGTCTTCTCAGAAATAGCTCCTGGCAGGCACGGGGGACCCTATGGGACACCGGGATTCGAACCAACCACCTTTGGTCCTGGATCGGCTGCTTGCAAGGCAAACACCGCTGTGCTATCTCTCCGGGCCCAGGGGATTTGTTTTTTGCTACACCTGCATTGCTCAGGGTTTAATCCTGGTGGGGCCCAGAGGACCATGTAGATGATGGGAATTGAACCCTGCTGCAAGACAATCACTTTAGCTCACTGTACCATCAGTCAAGTTTGGGAGTAGAAAATGAGTGCTGGGGCCGGGGTGGTGGCGCTAGAGGTAAGGTGCCTACCTTGCCTGCGCTAGCCTAGGACGGACCGCGGTTCGATCCCCTGGTGTCCCATATGGTCCCCCCAAGCCAGGAGCGACTTCTGAGCTCATGGCCAGGAGTAACCCCTGAGCATCACTGGGTGTGGCCCAAAAAACAAAAAAACAAAAAAAAAAGAAAAGAAAAGAAAAGAAAAGAAAATGAGTGCTATATGGTAAAAAGAGGAGGTTGCAATAGAGATTGAAGCCAATTGGGACTTTTAAGGGACCTGCATTTTGTATGGAAACATAAGAATAGTTTTTGGTTTACTTGGTTGTTAAATAAGGACCCAATAAAGACCAAAATAAGGACATGTAAAATGTTTAGAACAGTGACATGGTTATTGCTATTATTATTATTATTTTAAAGTCTGAATAAATTTTTCTTGTTATTTGAGGCAATGATTCTGTTGATGTCAGGTCTCTTAATTTTTACTTCCAAACTACTGCTGCATTTGGGGCCAGAACGATAGCACAGATAGGGTGTTTGCCTTGCTCACTGCCGACCTGGACAGACCCAGGTTAGATCCCTGGCATCCCATATGGTCCTCCAAGCCTGCCAGGAGTGATTTCTGAGCTTAGAGACAGGAGTAACCCCTGAGTACCTCAGGGTGTGGCCCAAAGAATAAACAAACAAAAAAACCCAAATTATGGGGCCGGAGGGTGGCACAGCGGTAGGGTGTTTGCCTTGCACGCACTAACATAGGACGGACCATGGTTCAGTTCCCCCGGCATCCCATATGGTCCCCCAAGCCAGGAGCAATTTCTGAGCACAGAGCCAGGAGTAACCCGTGAGTGTCACTGGGTATGGCGACAAACAAACAAAAATGAACAAACCCAAATTATTACTGAATGTAATTATTTCTATACATTCTAATTAGCTACTTTTCTTCTATGAAATTCTACTGATCATGTAGCTTGGGGTCTTTTCCCAGTATTGACAGTTGGCATTCCAACCATTTCTGTTCTTCACATTTGATCCTCCTACTCACAAACTGTCAAAATATGAAATACTAAAGAGTTAATATGTTAAAGCTTTAGATTGATGATGTCCTATAAGTTTTGGGTTCACTTGCCAGTATTGAATGTATATGATTAAACATGTAACAATGACAAAAGGGGGAACACATTCTTTTGGAAAAGATTTTTCGTGCCATGGGATATGGGATAGATCTTCACTTTGCACTGAATGTGTGAATCAGTTTTTGTTAGCAGTGCAGTGTAATGAGCATATTAGCTATAACACCTCCATTGGCAGCCAGTAGTCTGCTTGTGAAATCTTTTAGAAAACAGAAATCTGACAGTTGAAAAATTTTTGAGGGAAATTACATAGAACAAATAACGGAGGAAAATATCTTAAAAAAATTGTTTTGAGAGCTGAATAGAAAGTACAGCGGATAAATGTACTTTACCTTGCATGTGCCTGATGCAGGCTTGATCCCAGGCAGTTCATAAGCCTGGCCAGAGCTGGATGTAGCCAAAATTCCAAATTAAATCATTTTTTTAAAAAGTCTTTTTGTTTGGTTTGGTTTGGTTTGGAGCCACGTCAGCTGTGCTCAGGGCATACTCTTGGCTCTGCCTCAAGGATCACTTCTGGCAATGTTCAGGGTACCATATGGGATGCTGGAGAACTAAACGGTTTGCCACATGTAAGGCAAACTGTACCATTCCAGCTCCCAGATAATTTTTTCCCCAAAAAGATTTTTACTTATAGACTGAAATATGTAAGTTTGTGGAACTTTAGAGTTTTGGGGAAAGAAGTAGGTGGGCTTTTGAGCCAAATCAAGTAGTGCAATGGGGCAATTTGTGGTGCTGTTTATTGCCATTACATGCAGTATGTCTGAAAGACCAGGAGGTACTTAATCTCTGTTCTGTCTCTTCAGCCCCATCTTTTGAAATCTCTATTTCAATCTTGAATTTTTCATTGAGAGAGCTTTAGTTTTACATTTATTTCAAGTTTTTAAAATGGGGGTTGAAGAAATAGTACAGGAGGTCGAGTGCTTGCCTGGCATGCAGCTGACCCGGTTTTGATACCCAGCATTCAATATGGTCCCCCAAGCACCACCAGGAGTAAATCCTGAGTGCAAAGCTAGATGTTACCCCTGAGCATTGCCAGTTGTGACCAAGAAACAAAAACCAATTGAATATACAGTTAAAATGCATCTTGAAATATGTTTTGAAGTCTTTGAAAAAGTTCAAAAGAAATAGCAAGAAAAATTTATTTTTAACCACAGTGCTTATGAGGTGTTCAGTGTATTGAATAAAATACCCATGAATGAGAAATATTCTAAATTTGTGCATAATTTTCTGTGGACATAGTCTAACATTTGTGGATTTGGCCTCTGTTCGGTTCTCATTCCCATCAACAGTTTCCTTCCCTACTCTAGTAGTATTCTTTTTAAGTTGTTTGATGTGCATCCTTTGTTCCATGTGCATCTCTATAAAATACCTTGTGATGATTTGCAATATGTATCTTGGATTCCAAAATTTCTCACTGTACCAGTCTATTGTCAAAATTGGTTATAAGGTACAACAGGAAAGGTGCTTGCTTTGCACACTGACTATCCCTTTTTTTATTTTTTTTGGTTTTTGGTTTTTGGGCCACACCTGGCATTGCTCAGGGGTCACTCCTGGCTGTCTGCTCAGAAATAGCTCCTGGCAGGCACGGGGGACCATATGGGACACTGGGATTCGAACCAACCACCTTTGGTCCTGGATCGGCTGCTTGCAAGGCAAACGCTGCTGTGCTATCTCTCCGGGCCCTGATTATCCCATTTTGATCCCAGGCATCACCCTGAGCCCTGCCAGCTGTGATTCATGAGCAGAGTCAGAAGTAAGCTTCACACATCACTGGGTGTGGCAAATAAGTATTTAATAAATACTATGGGCTATAGCAGGGGTGGCGAACAAATCCCACACAAAGAGCCAAAATTTTAAACTATGTGAGTCAGAGAGCCACACCACGCAGTGACCTGCCGAAACAGACAAACACTCACACAAAAGCATCTCATTTTAACAATTATATATTAGGGCCCGGAGAGATAGCAGAGCGGCGTTTGCCTTGCAAGCAGCTGATCCAAGACGAAAGGTGTTTGGTTCGAATCCCGGTGTCCCATATGGTCCCCCGTGCCTGCCAGGAGCTATTTCTGAGCAGACAGCCAGAAGTAACCCCTGAGCACCGCCGGGTGTGGCCCAAAAACAAACAAAACAAAAAACAAAAAACAAAAAAACAAAAAAACAATTATATATTAAACACATACTGCATTTTGCCATTTTGGTGAGGGTCAAAATCCTGTTTGCCACCCCCTAGGCTATAGGGTTCTCTACAACCTCTCCTCATTCTTAAGTGAGTCTCTCTCTTTTTTTTTTTTTTTTTTTTGGTTTTTGGGTCACACCCAGCAGGGCTCAGGGCTTACTCCTGGCTCTATGCTCAGAAATTGCTCCTGGCAGGCTCGGGGGACCATACGGGGTGCCAAGATTCTAACCACTGGCCTTCTGCATGAAAGGCAAATGCCTTACCTTCATGCTATCTCTCCAGCCCTGAGTCTCTTTTTCTTAATCATGTCACTTCAACCCCAGCAGGATCTTTGCTTTTGCTTTCTTTACCTTCACAAATGTTTGCTTGATTTAAGAAAAAATGTGTGTGTGTGTTACACATCTTACTCTAGATTCTGTTTTCGCTCGTCTAGGCTTTCAAAATGTCTGTTTGATTCTGTGCATTTAACTAATTGCTGCAGCATAATGGTATTCCATGGTGTGCATGTATTCCCAAAGTGATGAATGCCTAGCTACTGTAAACAGTGCTCCCAGTAACAGACAGCTATGTGTCCATTACAGGCATGTTTGAGAATTTCTTTGTGATGTGGACTTAGAAAGGTATTGTGGCATAATGCCAGATTGCGGAATATATGTCAATTAACACTTCGTAGGTACTACTTTGCCAACCTCCCCAACACTTGCTATTGTCCTTTTTTTGGGGGCGGGGGATTTTGTGTCACACCTGGCAGTGCTCAGGGTTTACTCCTGGCTCTATGCTCAGAAATTGCCCCTGACAGCCACAGGGGATCATATGGGTTGCCGGGATTCGAACCACAGTCCTTCTGCATCTAAGGCAAATGACCTACTCAGGCCCCTCTATTGTCCATTTTTCTAACTGGGCCATGTAATCTCTTTTTTTTCTTTTTGGGCCACACCCAGTGATGCTCAGGGATTACTCCTGGCTACGCACTCAGAAATCTCTCCTGGTTTGGGGGACCATATGGGATGCTGTGGGATAGAACCACAGTCTGTCCTAGGTCAGCACGTACAAGGCAAACGCCCTACCACTTGCGCCACTGCCCCAGCTCTTTTTAATTTTCTTTTATTTCCCACAGCCCCCGCACCCCTTTTTAATTTTCTAATTACTAGTAAGTTTGACCATTTTATTGTATTCTTGTAGCTGCTTCTCTTTTATGATATAAGAATTGAAAGAATAGATGGAAGTTTTATTTTTTGTTTTGTTGCCACACTTGTCTATGCTCAGGGGTTACTCCTGACTCTGCACTCAGGAATTATTCTTGGCCATGCTTAGAAGACTATATGGGGTGCCAGAATTGAACTTGGGCCAGCCATGTGGATGGAAAAGATCCCACCGAAGTACTATCTCTCTGGCCTCAAGTTTTGTTTTTATTTATTTTTGGTTTTTGGGTCACACCCAGCGGGGTTCAGGGTTTACTCCTGGTTTCTGCACTCAGAAATCATTCCTGGATGGCTCTGGGAATCAAAATATCCTTTCTGGGTTGGCCATGTGCAAGGCAAATGCCCTACTGCTGTGCTATCTCTATGGCTCCAATTTTTGTTTTCGAAGGCTTATAGATTGTGTTTTGTAAAATATTAATGTAGAGCCAATAAGATAGTTCAAAAGGCAAATAAATCACTTGCTTAGCATTTGTAAGATCCTGAGTTTAATCCCCAGCATCACATGACTCCTACCTCTCAGGGTGTGGCTGTGTTGGCTCCCAGCCATCATCAGCCCAAGAACTCTTGCTATGTCAAGCTTCACTGGGAGCCTGCCACTGCCACTACCATCAGCAGTATTAGTTATGGCCCCTTTAAAAAATTTTAGTGTGGGGGCCAGAGCAATAGCACAGCAGTAGGATGTTTGCCTTGCATGCGGCCAACTTATGATAGACCTAGGTTTGATCCCTGGTATCCCATATAGTTCCCCAAGCCTGTCAGGAACAATTTCTGAACACAAAGTCAGGAATAACCCCGGAGGGCCACTGGGTGTGCCCCCCCCCCAAATTAATGTGTGTTTCTCAAACTCCAAAAAAAGTAAGAACACCTTACGTTATATAGAAGCTTAATATATTCATTCATTTTCTGATTTCAGGAGACTAGGAAACAGTTTTATAAGCATTGAACTTAAAAGCTATGGAAACAGTTTTATAAGCATTGAACTTAAAAGCTATGGAATATATGGGGCCGGAGAGATAGCATGGAGGTGAAGTGTTTGCCTTGCATGCAGAAGGTTGGTGGTTCAAATCCCGGCATCCCACAGGGTCCCCTGAGCCTGCCAGGAGCAATTTCCGAGCATAGAGCCAGGAGGAACCTCTGAGCACTGCCGGGTGTGACACCCCCCCCTAAAAAAAAAAAAAAAGCTATAGAATATAATTTAGCTACCTTGCTAATCTCGTCTTTATTTTGTCCTAAAAAATGAAAGAGGCCAAAGAGATGATAGCACAGCCTGCAGGGTGCTTGCCTTGCTTATGGCTGACCTGGTTTGATCCCCAAATTCCCTATGGTTCTCTAGCATCACTAGAAGTAAACCCTGAATGTCACTGGGTATAGAAGAGAGAGGAAGAGGGGCAGAGAGAGAGAGAGGGAGGGAGGGAGGGAGAGAGGAGAGGATTTGTTAGGCAAGTGCTTTGTCTCATTAGTTTTAAATCTGGTTAAAAATCAATAGTGGATCATTAAAGAAAGGGATGGAGAGATAGCTCAGTGTGCTTAATGCATGCAAAGCTTGCTTTGCAAGCCAGAGGCTCAATTCGATTCCAAGCACAAATCTGGGAGAATCCCCGAACATTACTGACAGTGACCCAGAAACCAAAATAATAATAATATCTAGCTTTTGTCCTATGTTTTATCTTATATACAGCCCAACTAGATGTCAGAAAACTGAATAATAGCATACAACAGCTAATCTACTTGCCTGGCCATGAAGAACCCAACACATGATCAATAAATGTGGTTTGAGTTTTTATTAGGCTACACACTTGTCGGTGCTCAGGGGATACTTCTGGCTCTTTGCTTAGGATCATTCATGGTGGCGCTTGTTACCATATGGGGTGTTTGAGATTAAGCCCAGATAGACTGAGAGCAAGGTAACTAGCTGTTCTACTCTCAGTATTACCCAGCCCTTGTCATAAATATTTTTTCTTCTTTTTTTTTTTTGTTTTGTTTGTTTGTTTGTTTGTTTGTTTTTGGGTCACACCCGGCAGTGCTCAGGGGCTATTCCTGGCTGTCCTACTCTCTATATTACCCAGTCCTTGCCATAAATATTTTTTCTTCTTTTTTTTTGGGAGGGGGGGGGGTCACACCAGCAATGCTCAGGCTACTCCTTGCTCTATGCTCAGAAATTGCTCCTGGCAGGCTCAGGGGACCCTATGTGAGGCCGGGATTCGAACCACCATCCTTCTGCATGCTAGGCAAACACCTTACCTTCATACTATCTCTCCGACCCCTCTTTTTTTTTTTTAAGGGGAGTTTGGGCCATACTCAATAGAACTCAGGGTTTTTTCCTGGTTCTGTTCTCCAGGATCACTCCAGTGTTTAGGGAACATATGTGGTGCTGGAGATCAAGTAGGGTTTAACAACATGCAAGGCAACCACTTTAGTTCCTGTACCATCTTTCCATCCCAAGTCTGTTTAGCTGAAAACTACTTAAATTAAAACGCTAAGCTATTCTTGGAAAGACTTATGAAACTTATTGAGTCTGTTAAGTAAAATTATGTATGCGTTCTTCATCTATAAAATGCTGCTGATACCTGCCTCATTATAATTGTTAACCAGGCAACATAGGTAAAAACACCTCAACCAGCTTGGTTTCTAGAAAGAGTTTAATAAATGTTCATGAAGGTTTTCATTTTTTTTTCTTTTCTTTTTTTTTCTTTTGGCTTTTGGGACATACCGGCTATGCTCAGGGGTTACTCCTGGCTATCTGCTCAGAAATAGCTCCTGGCAGGCACGGGGACCATATGGGATGCCGGGATTCGAACCAACCACCTTAGGATGGCTGCTTGCAAGGCAAACACCATTGTGCTATCTCTCCGGCCCCTCATGAAGGTTTTCTTCCTATTTAACTTGTTGCTTTGTGCTGACAAACTGTTCTACTTTTAAAACATATTTGATGGGGCAGAGCGGTGGCGTGCAGCTGGGCGTTTGCCTTGCACACGACTGACCTAGGACGCACCACAGTTCAATCTCCCGGCATCCCATATGGTCTCCCAAGCCAGGAGTGATTTCTGAGCGAAGAGTCAGCAGTAACACCTGAGCATCACTGGGTGTGGCCCTAAAACCAAAAAGAAACAAACAAAACCTATATTTGATAATGATAAAGATGTTTTAAAAGTGGCTTTTAAAAAGGAGGCCCATATGGGGATGGTACCAGTTTCTCCCTTTGCATGCAAGACAAATGCCCTACTGTTATGCTATCTCTCTGACCCCTCAGCTCTTTATTTTGGGGTGGAGGTGCACAACCAGCTGTGCTCAGTGAGGGCTAGAGAAATAGTACAGGGGTTAAGACATTTGCCATGCACATGACCCCTGTTTGTTTGTTTGTTTTTGTTTCGGCCACCTCGATGCTATGCACTCAGGGGTTACTCCTGGCTCTGTGCTCAGAAAACATTCCTGGCAGGTAGGGATCATATGTGATGCCGGGAATCAAACAGGTCTGTCCTGAATTTGACTCTTGCAAGGCAAGAGTCTACCACTGTGCTATTGTTCCGGTCCTTAACCCCATTTTAATCCCTGGTGCCACTTATGGCCTCCAAAACATGTCAGGAATGATTCCTAAAAATCCACCCCCCCCAAAAAAAGTAAGATATAAAAGCATACTGCAAAATTTTTTTTGGTTCCAGAGCCTCATACATAGAAGACCAGTGTTTCTTATCAATAGTACATATCCTCGGCTCAATTTTGGCAAACTGGACTCTACCAAATACATATTTATTTGTACAGAGTGTACACAAAAAGCAGGAGGAGGTGTGGTTTGGGGTGAGGAAGAGGCCACATGCTGCCTTACCTTCTCACATGCTACTCCCAGTGATGCTTGAGGATCCCATGCTGTGCCTGGGATGGAATCCAGGCCTCCTGCATGCAAAGCATGTTCTTTGAGTTGTCTCCCAGCTCCAGAAGCTCATTTTTGTCATCAGTCCTGCTGCTTTACAAACCATTTGAGGTATGTGTTTGTGTTTTTGTTTTGTTTTAAATTTGCAAAGCTTTTTTTTTTTTTTTGCAAAGGTGCTGAAGCTATAATAGCTAGTAAAGAACTTGTCTTACATGTGGCCAGCCCAGATTGATCACCAGCATCCCTTATGACCGCCCCCCCCCCCCCAAACACTACCAGGAGTGATTTCTAAAGCAGAGCTAGAAGTAATCTGAGCATTACCAGGTATGATGGTAATGCAAATATTCTCCCACAATTTTTTAATAGATAAATTTACATAGGTTTTTATTGTTTGTTTTTCTTTTGGGACCACACCCATTTGCTCAGGGGTTACTCCTGGCTAAGGGCTCAGAAATTGCCCTTAGCTTGGGGGGGGGAATCCTATGGGACGTGGGGGGATCGAAATGCTGTCCTTCCTTGGCTAGCACTTGCAAGGCAGGCACCTTACCTCTAGTGCCACCTCACTGGCCCCGGTTTTTCTTAATGATTAGGAAAACGTTATTCATTGAGTGTGTGTGTGTAGGTGTATGTGTATGTGTATAGGTGTGTGTGTAGGAATTTCCATTCATGTTTGTCTGTAGGAATTTCCAATAGGTCAAAGATCTATATTGATGAAACTAGGATACCCAGATATCCAATGAATTTTAGGACTCTTGAGCGCTACCTAAAAGATCAGCTCTTTTTTTTTAAACTTTATTTATTTATTGATTGGTTGGTTCTTGGGCCACACCCAGCGATGCTCAGGGTTTATTCCTAGCTCTGCACTCAGAAATCACCTGTGGCAGGCTGGAGGCCCATATGGGGATGGTACCAGTTTCTCCCTTTGCATGCAAGACAAATGCCCTACTGTTATGCTATCTCTCTGACCCCTCAGCTCTTTATTTTGGGGTGGAGGTGCACAACCAGCTGTGCTCAGATTAATCCTGGTTCTGCATTTAAGAATTACTCCTGGGACCAGAGAGATAGCATGGTGGTAGGGCATTTGCCTTGCATGCATAAGGATGGTGGTTCGAATCCCAGCATCCATGTAGTCAGCCCTGAGCCTGCCAGGAGCGATTTCTGGGCATAGAGTCAGGAGTAACTCCCTGAATGCAGCCGGGTGTGACCCAAAACCCAAAAAGAAAAGAAAAGAATTACTTCTGCTGGGTACTGGAGTGGTGGCCCAGATCAGTAAGGTGTCTGTCTTGCTGGCGCTAGCCTAGAACGGACCGTGGTTTGATCCCCCAGCATCCCATATGGTCCCCCAAGCCAGGAGCATCACTGGGTGTGGCCCCCCAAAAACCAAAATAATAAATAAAAATTAAAAGAAAAGGAAAAAAAGAACTACTCCTGGTGGACTCAGGGACCATATATGGGGTTACGGGGACCAAACCTGAGTCAGCAGCTTGCAAGGCAATAACCCTATCTGCTCTAGTATATCTCTGACCTATACTCAGCTCTTTTATCCCAGTTTAGATTCCAGACTCCGGAAGGTTTGAATATCAGTATATTTTTTAACCAGATTACTGATTTAAAGTCTGCTTTTTTTGGTAGCAAGGAAAAAAATAGCTAAAGATGTATACAGCTCTTATCTACTTGAAGTAGGTAAGTATGTGTTCACACACTTTTTCTTATTTTATCTTCTCAGCACCTTTGGAAACAAGTAGAACTGATGCTAGATCCATTTACAGGTGATACGGGTAGGAGGTCCCACAACTTTAGTGAGTTGCTCCATAGTCACTTTTCGGATTAGGAGATAGCTTGGGGTTTAGATCCAGGTTTTTCATTCTTTTTTTTTTTTTTTTTTTTTTTGGTTTTTGGGCCACACCCGGTGACGCTCAGGGGTTACTCCTGGCTATGCGCTCAGAAGTCGCTCCTGGCTTGGGGGACCATATGGGACGCCGGGGGATCGAACCGCGGTCCGTCTCCTAGGCTAGCGCAGGTAAGGCAGGCACCTTACCTCGAGCGCCACCGCCCGGCCCCAGGTTTTTCATTCTTTTTGAGACTTAAAAATGTTTTTTACTTCAGATTATTTTCAATGATGGTCAGAGTAAATAACTTAATTCTAGTGCTTTCTGCTTAACAGAAAATAAAAATCTTGTTTTGCCAAAGAACATGGAACTGGTATTCAGTAAGAAACAAGCCCCTGGAGGAGGCTGGCAAATGGGATTGAGGGCATGTAGAAGGAAATTCCTATGGTGGAGAAAAATGTTCAAACAAGAGGAGTGCATGGTGCTGAAAGGTGGCAAAATGTTATGTATGAAGAAACCCTATGTGCAAAAGAACTGTAAATCACAGTGCAAAATTTATATATATTTAAAATCCTAGCCACTAGACCACCAAGGAGCATGCAAAAATTTATATATTTTTTTAAAAAGTGCCGCTTGTAGAAGCAGACTGGTGGGAGGCAAATGGGGGAAAGTGAACACTGGTGAAGGGATTAGACTTGAAATATTATATTCCTGAAACCCATCATGAAGAAATTTGTAATTTCATGGTGACTATATAAAAGAGTAAAATTAAAGCAACCCCCCCCCCCCCGTGATTTTTTTCAGTTTTTGTGCAGAGGCCTGAATTCAAACTTAAATCATTCAGAGTTGTTAATGGATAAAGCCTATGGCAGCGTATTAACTTTGGTTTCTGATTTTGTTGGTTTTCTTTTGCGGGGGGGCCACACCCAGTGATGCTATACGCTCAGAAATAACTCCTGGTTTGGGGGACCATATAGGACGCTGGGGATCGAACCCAGGTCCATCCAGGGTCAGCCCTACTGTTGTGCTATCGCTTTGGTCCTGGTTTTGTTTTTGGTTTTGTTTAGGGACCATCTCTGGTACTGCTCATTCCTGACTCTGTACTCCTGTGGGGCTCTGGGGACCATATGGGGTGGTGCTGGGGAACAAATTTGAGTTTGATCAGGGTTATGTGCAAGGCAAAACTCCAATCATCTCTCTGGCCCATAACTTTGAATCTTAAAATGGGTTTAGTCAGATTTTAAGCTTTTGTTTTTGGGTCACACTCGGTGGCGTTCAGGGGTTACTCCTGACTCTGTGCTCAGAAGTCGCTCCTGGGCTTGAGGGACCATATGGGATGCTGGGATTTGAACCGGGGCTGTCCTTTTTTTGGCCACATGAAAAAAAAAAAAAACTACCACTGTGCTATCATTCCGGCCCCTTTACACTTTTTTTTATGCTGTCCTCTTGTGCTTTGAAGTGTAAAATATTATCCTACCTATTGCATTAGTATTTACTATGGTTAATGTGAACAAAATTTTAGAATTAAAAAATTGAACCTAGAGGGCCGGAATGGTGGCGCAGCAATAGGGTGTTAGCCTTGCACGCAGCTGATCTAGGACAGACCACCGTTTGATGCCCTGGTGTCCCATATGGTCCCCCAAGCCAGGAGTGATTTCTGAGCAATTAGCCAGGAGTAACCCCTGAGCGTCACTGGGTGTGGCCCCAAATTTTTTTCATTTGAACCTAGAAATTACGTAGCTCTTCAGTTGCTGAGTGAAATTCATGCTTCCTGTTATCAAATGTAAATTACTATCCTTTCCCACTAAGTATTTGGGCAAAAGATTTCATTGTGGGCATAATACAGAGAGACCGTAAAGTGCCTGCGTTGCCTTGGGACTGACCCCATTCAATCCCAGGCACTGTGAGGAGTAATCCTTGAAGACTGCATGGTGTGACCTCATTAACCCCTACCACATTCTCCCCATAAAAAATGGACTTATGAGTTTTATTTTTGCTGGGGGCCATTGCTGGTCATACTCAGTGATTACTCCTGTCTCTCGCTCAGGAGTCACTTCATGACAGACTGCAGTAACAATGTGAGATGTGGAGACCAAAACTGGGTCAGCGTACCCCACACCCACTGTACTCTCTCTCTGCCCCAAAATTTGTAACCACCTTAAAACTTGAGATTTCTGGGACCAGAGTGATAGCACAACAGTAGGGCATTTGCCTTGCATGCGGCAGACGCGGACATACCCGGGTTCGATCTTCAGCATACCATATGATCCTCCAAGCCTGCCAGGAGCGATTTCTGAGCACAGAGCTTGGAGTAACCCCTGAGCACTGCCGCCTGTGGCCCCAAAACAAACAAACAAACAAACAAAAAAAACCCTTGAAATTTCTTTTTTGTTTTTGAGTCACACCTTGGCTCTGTGCTCAGAAATTGTTACTGGCTTAGTGGACCATATGGGATGCCAGGGACCAAACCCCAGTCAGCCATGTTCAAGGCAAACACCCTACCAGCTGTGTTATCGCTCTGGCCCCAAAACTTGAGATTTCTTTAGTTGTGCCAGTGCTCTTTGTCTTTGAAGTTATTTTTATTGTTCATGCTCCGTTTTGGTTTTGGTTTGGGGCCACACTTGGTGGGCTACATGGTGCCCGGGATCAAGCCTGGCATATCCGCATGCAAGGCAATCTTACTTTCTGTACTATTGCTTCTTTTCTTTGAAGTCTTCTAAGCTGTTATTACTTTGATATAGCTATGACTAGTCATTTACTTTAAAATTTACTTTTTTAGGGGCCAGAGAGATAGCACAGCATTGTTTGCCTTGCAAGCCACCAACCCAGGACCTAAGGTGGTTGGTTCGAATTCCAGCATCCCATATGGTCCCTCATGCCTGCCAGGAGCTATTTCTGAGCAGAGAGCCAGGAGTATCCCCTGAGCACTGCCGGGTATGCCCCCCCCCCAAAAAAAAAATTACTTTTTTAAATTTTAGTCTTGGGCCACAGATATTTAGGACTTATTCCTGGTTCTTTGCTCGGGGGTCACTTCTAGGGGTTCAGGGGATCATATGTGGTACCGCAGATCCAACTGGAGTCAACCACAATTACTCCTGTACTATCTCTCCAGCTCAGAAAAATATTTTTAAATTGAAGTCTGGTTTATTATTTTGTATTGTTTTGCTTAATTAATCTAATATTCCTAAATCCTTTATAACATGGATTTTTGTTTTGTTTTGGGGCCACACCTGACATCGCTCAGGAGTTACTCCTAGCTCTGCACTCAGAAATCGCTCCTGACTTGGGGGACCATATGGGACGCCGGGGGGATAGAACTGCGGTCCATCCTAGGCTAGCGTGAGCAAGGCAGACACCTTACCGCTTGCGCCACCACTCTGGTCCCAGTCTTCTCATTCTTTTATCAATTTTTATTAAGCCCCTAGTAAAACTAGATGCTTTTAAAATATACTTTATTATTTTTATTAAGACACCAATTTACAAAATTGTTCATAATAGACTTGTTTCTGGCATTCAATGTTACAATGCCAGTCCCTCCATCTGTGTCTCTTTACTTCTACCAATGTCTCTAGGTTCTCTCCCATCCCCCAGCCTGCCTCCTTGGCAGCCATATAGTAAATTTATTTTATATTTATTTCGTTTTGTTTTTTATTGGGCCACACCCAGTAACACTCCGGGTTTATTTTTGGCTGTGTGCCCAGAAATCATTCCTGGCTTTAGGGGATGCCGGGGATTGAACCCAGGTCCGTCCTGGGTCAGCCACGTGCAAGGCAAACACCTTCTACTGCTGTGCTATCACTCTAGCTCCTATTTTATATTTCTTGCTCTCCAACAAAATTTGCAGTGGTCCTCAAACTGTGGCCTGAGGGCCACATATTGTATTTGTATCTGTTTTGTTTCTTCATTACAAAATAAGTGTGCATAAGAATTCGTTCTTAAGTTTTGTTTTTACTATAGTCAGACCCTCCAATGTTCTGAGGGACAGTGAACTGGCCCCCTGTTTAAAAAGTTTGAGGACCCTTGTACAGAGGATAAGGTATTTGCCTTGCACACAACTGACCTGGATTCAATCCTTGGCATCCCACATGGTCTCCTGAGCCTGCCAGGAGTAATTTCTGAGTGCAGAGCCAGGAGTAACCCCTGAGCTCTGCTGGATGTGGCCCCTCCTAGAAAACAAAAGCAAAAATGTAAAGGCTGAAGAGGTAGTACAGTGCATAAAGATCATACCTTGCCTGTTGCCAACCTACAGCTTGATCTCTAGCATTCCATATGGTGCTTGCATAAAAACAGGAGTAATACCTGAGTGCAAAGCCAGAAGTAACCCTTGAACATTGCTGGGTATGGCCCAAACCCCCAAATTAAAAAAAATTTTTTTAATTTAAAGATTTTATTTTGCATGTGGGCCATATTGTAATGATGTCTTCCCTGCCATAAAGCTTTTTAAAATTTTATGCTAATATAATTACATGAAATAAGCAAAACCTACAAATGTAAAAGTAAAGAGAAGAAAGTTTAAATGGGAAAAGGTGAACAGGTTTATAAAAGTACAGAGTTATTGGGGCCGGAGAGATAGCATGGAGGTAAGGCGTTTGCCTTTCATGCAGAAGATCATCGGTTCGAATCCCGGCGTCCCATATGGTCCCCCGTGCCTGCCAGGAGCAATTTCTGAGCATGAAGCCAGGAGTAACCCCTGAGCACTGCCGGGTGTGACCCAAAAACCACAAAAAAAAAAAAAAAAAAAAAGTACAGAGTTTTTATCCTTATATGGAATATTGGTTTTATATTTCAAAAAATAATACATTATAGATATTAAGTGTCTACGTTAATATGTAAAAGATTGAAAAATATGGGTTTTGTTTGTTTTGTTTTGATATTAGGGCCACATCCAGCTGGTGTTCAGAGTTGATACCTGACTCTCTGCTCAGGAATTCCAGAGTATAGCAAAAACCCTTCTCACTGTACTATTGCTCCAACTCCCAATAATAAAAATTTCAATGCAAAAATTTCTCATCAAACATAGAGTAATAAAAACAAAGAAAACATTAACTCTTTTTTTTTGGCCACATTCAGTTGTCTCAGGATCTACTTCTGGCTCTATACTCGCACTCCTGGCAGTACTTGGGACCATGTGGAGTTCTGAGGATGGAACCTGGGTCGGCTGCATGCGTGACAATCCCCTGACCCACTGTACTAGCTCTTCTGTTCATTAGTACGGATCGATATGTATAAAATGCCTTAGAAAACTAGGAGTAAACATCCCTCTCTTAATTTTGTAGAGGGCAACGTCCGTACCATTAGTGCCACTCATGTTGAGAAGTCCGTCCCATTCTTTAATGCGCCTTGTAAAACTGAATTCACTAAGCTGTTGCCTATCCATGAGGCTCCGTATCATTCCTTCAAATCTGATCCTCTGTCAGGGGTCCTCAAACTTTTTAAACAGGGGGCCAGTTCACTGTCCTTCAGACTGTTGGAGGGCCAGATTATAGTAAAAACAAAAATTATGGGCCCGGAGAGATAGCACAGCGGTGTTTGCCTTGCAAGCAGCCGATCCAGGACCAAAGGTGTTTGGTTCGAATCCTGGTGTCCCATATGGTCCCCCGTGCCTGCCAGGAGCTATTTCTGAGCAGACAGTCAGGAGTAACCTCTGAGCACCGCCGGGTGTGGCCCCCCCCCCCCAAAAAAAAAAAAAAGAACAAATTTCTATGCACACTGCATATATCTTATTTAGAAGTGAAGAAACAAAATGGGAATAAATACAATATGTGGCCCGCGGACCGTAGTTTGAGGACCATTGCAGCTGAACAGAGTGTTCTTGGTGAGATGTTCATTTCATTGAGTTCTTAGGCTACGTCCCTCATTCTCTTCTGGCTGGTCAAATCTCATTTCATAGATCTTTTTTGAATATTATGGCCTTTTATAAATTCTTTTTTGATCTTCTATTTTCAATATTCTGACTCTGGATTTTGCCATTTTGAGTGCATCACTGTACTCAAGACATCACTTACTCATAGAAATAAGACAAGATAATATAGAATAATTATATGTTTTTATTTTGGAGTGTGCCACCCGACAGCTTACTAAACAAATTTTCGTGTAATTTTTTTGACTCTTGTCTTCCCTTTGGTGTTGTTACTGTGATTGAGGATGGAGATCATGGGCCAGAAAGATAGTACAGCAGGGAGGGCATCCCATGTTGTCGATCCCTGAACACTGCCAGGAGTGATTCCTGAATGCAGAGCCATGAATAGCACTCGAGCATCCCCAGGTGTGTTCTGAAAACTAAACAACAAACCAACCAGGAATGGAGGTCACACACATTTGGTTATGGTACTCACATAACTCATATACTCTGTCATAGGGTGCCAGATAGTTTTACAATGTACCTTTGTATATAGTACTGGTGATCACACATGAAAATGGCGTTGGATTCATACTTGGTGGAAGTGAAGCAGTACTAAGAAACAAACAGGGTAACCTCATATCCAAAAGGCACCTTTTGCCACTGTGCTGCTGGTATTTATATTTTCTTTCTTTTTCTGTTTTTTTTTTTTTTTGTTGTTGTTGTTTGTGTTTTTGTTTTGAGGCCACACCTGGCAGTGTTCAGGCTTAATCCTGTTGGGTCTCAGGGACTATATGGGGTGTAGGAAATTGAATCCAGATCACATGGAGTGCTGGGGATCAAAGCTGGTTTGACCATCTACAAGGCAAGTTGCTTTCCATTGTAAATTAAAAATAAAGAAAGATGAGAGGCTCAAAGGACAAAGCATATGCTTTGCTATTGGGAACCCCATGTTCAATCCCTGGCACTCGCTGTATAGTCCCCCGAGCCCTTCCATAAAGCTAGGATAACTGCTGAGCAGTACTATCAGGTGAGGTCTCCTCCAGAAATAGTTCCCTGTTTAGATATGAAAAAATAGTTCTTGGGAGTTGGAGATAGTACAGGGGTTAAGACAACTTGTTTTATATGCAGTCAATTCTGATGAAGTACTGCTGCATATGGTGCCCTGAGCACTGGCAGAGTGATCCTAGAGCAGAGGAGAAAGCTCTGAATACAGTCAGGGATAGCCTCAAGCCCTCCTTCAAATAATTTCCAGGGACCAGAGAGGTAATGACAGTTCGAGATGTATGTCTTTCATGATGCTAGCCCTGGTTCAGTTTACCTCATAACATCATCAGGTGCTGCCCTACAAACCCCTGAGCACAATCACATATGTCCCTAGAAGTCCTCAAGCCACCAGGGTGTATTCACATATGAAGCCTTCCCTTCCCCTTCCCCTTCCCCTTCCCCTTCCCCTTCCCCTTCCCCTTCCCCTTCCCCTTCCCCTTCCCCTTCCCCTTCCCCTTCCCCTCCCCTCCCCTCCCCTTCCCTTCCCTTCCTCGTCCCTTTTTCATTTTATTTTTTTGTGTGTGCAGAGGGCTCATATCCAGTGTACTGTGGGTTTACTCCTGGTCCTGCATTCAGATTCACTCTTTGTGGGACTTAAAGTGCTGGGCGTTGAACTTAGGTCAGCTACATGCAAGGCAAGTGCCCTAACCCCTGTACTAATTGCCTCAGCCCATCCTTTTTTTTGTTGTTTTGTTTTTTGTTTTTGGGCCACACCCAGTGGTGCTCAGGGGTTACTCCTGACTCTGTGCTCAAAAATTGCTCCTGGCAGACCATATGGGATGCCTGGATTCGAATCACCATTGGTCCTGGGTTGGCAGCTTGCAAGGTAAACGCCCTACAGCTGTGCTATCTCTCTGGCCCCCATCCTTTTTTAAAATGTGTTCAGATTTCCCTTGATCTGAGAATTTTCACCTTCACATAACCTCAGCTTTGTTCCATTAATTCTTCTTTCTTTCTTTTGTGGAATCTCACATACACATTCTCTCTCTCTCTCTCTCTCTCTCTCTCTCTCTCTCTCTCTCTCTCTCTCTCTCTCTCTCTCTCTCCCTCTCCCTCTCTCTCTCCCTCTCTCCCTCTCTCTCCCTCTCTCCCTCTCTCCCTCTCTCCCTCTTTCCCCTCTCTCTCCTCTCCTCTCTCCTCTCTCTCCCTCTCTCGGTTTGTGCTGAGGATTGAACCCAGGTTTTTGACATGCAATGTAGGCAAGCACCTACCAGCTGACTATCTCTCTGGCCCCCTCTTTTCTTTTTCACTTAGAGATGGAATTCTTTTTTTTTTTTTTTGGTTTTTGGGCCACACCCTGTGACGCTCAGGGGTTACTCCTGGCTATGCGCTCAGAAGTTGCTCCTGGCTTCTTGGGGGGACCATATGGGATGCCGGGGGATCGAACCACGGTCCGTCCTAGGCTAGCGCAGGCAAGGCAGGCACCTTACCTCCAGCGCCACCGCCCGGCCCCAAGAGATGGAATTCTTCCTCTTATCTAATGCAGAAAATGGGCAGGAGTGATAGCACCGTGGTAGGGCATTTGCCTTGCACGCTGCTGACACAGGATGGACCCGGGTTCTATCCCTGGCATCTCATGCATCCTGGCATGCCAGGAGTAATTTCTGAGCACAGAGCCAGAAATAACATCTGAGTGCTGCTGGGTGTGCCCCCCTCCCAAATAAATTAATTAAAAAGAAAAACTTTTTTTTAAAACCAAACAAAACATTTTTTTTTTTTTTTTGGATTTTGGGCCACACCCGGTGACGCTCAGGGGTTACTCCTGTCTATGCACTCAGAAGTCGCTCCTGGCTTGGGGGACCATATGGAACGCCGGGGGATCGAACCGCCGTCCGTCCTACGCTAGCGCTTGCAAGGCAGACACCTTACCTCTAGCGCCACCGCCCGGCCCCCATTTTTTTTTTTTTTTGAGCCACTCTCAGTGGTACACTGGACTCTTTGCTTAGAGGTTGTTTCTGATGGTACTCAGGGACCCATAGTGCCAGAGATCAAACCCAGGGCTCTTGCATGCATCATATGTGCTGCAGCCCATTGAGCTATCTCCCCACTCCAAGAAAGTACATTTTTTAAAGTTTTTTTTTTTGGTCACACCCAGTGGCACTCTGGATTTACTCCTGGTTCTGTACTCAGAGATCACATCTGGTAGGCTCAGGTGCCAGGAATTGAAACTAGTTTAGCCTTGTGTACTCTGTACTATTATTCCAGTTTTTGAAGTACAACTTCTTAAATATCAGTAACCTAAAAAGAATGATTATATATGTAATTTTTCAAAACCCTATGCTTTACTCTAGATATCTTTAATATAGACCTTTATATGTACTTTGTGTTTGGTCCTGGACTGGTACTTAGAGGGTTGAACTGAGGGTTCAGCCAAGCCTCCCCTATGCAAAGCATATGTTCAGCTTATTGTGTGTGACATCTCCCACTCCCCCCCCAAAAGAAACAAACGCAAAAGTTATTTGTTAAAAAATAAATCTTTCATTGTATTTATAAATTGGTTTCTTCATGAGTAGGCTTTACTGCTCTAACAAAGCATGTAAATTATAGCCTTTCCACTATTTTACACCCATTTTGAATTTACTAAATTGCATTGTAGTATACTGATCCTCTTGAATTTATAAATGAACCCATTTTTCCCTTGCCATGTATTCGCTATCCTTATAGATTGTTTTCCCCTGTAGGTAATAGAGAAGAGGAAACCTAACCAATGTCTGTGAAATAATATGGAAAACGATGGAAGAAACTTACTTAACAGGTAAGAAATAAAATTATCATTGGACTTTATTAATGAAAGCTATTCATAATAGCAATATGTCTGTATACAGTCATACTATGGTAGCAAGACTGGTAGGTGGCTGAGATACCTGTACTATTTATTAGTCTCCATTTTTGTCTTATCCCTGTTCTCGCTCCTGGATTTGGGGGACCATATGGGACGCCAGGGATTGAACCCACGTCTGTCCTTGTCAGCCATGTCCAAGAAACACCCTGCCTCTGTGCTATTCCTCCGGCCCACAGAGATTGCTATTGCACCTGATGATGTTATGAGGTAAACTGAACCAGGGCTAGTATCATGAAAGACATATATCTTGACCTGTTATTACCTCTCTGGTCCCTCTGAGGGAGGATTTGAGGCTATCCCTGACTGTATTCAGAATTTTCTCCTCTGCTTAAAGATCACTCTGCCAATGTTCAGGCATATACTGCAACTCACTATATGCAGCAGTATATATATATATATATATATATATATATATATATATATATATATATATATATATATATATACACACACACACATACTTTCTTCTGGTAGATTGGGACTATGTCTCAAAACTCAAAAAGTGAAAATTTGATTTCTTTTTCGTAATGGTGCTACAAGATACATTCTAGATTATAAGGAACTGTAGGCTTAAACCTAGGCTTTTAAAGGAGAAAGGAGTAGCCTGGGAGATAGCACAGCTGGTACAGTGCTTGCTTGTACATGGCTACCTAGGTTTTTTTTTTTTTTTTTTTGGTTTTTGGGCCACACCTGGCAGTACTCAGGGGTTACTCCTGGCTGTCTGCTCAGAAATAGCTCCTGGCAGGCACGGGGGACCATATGGGACACCGGGATTTGAACCAACCACCTTTGGTCCTGGATCCGCTGCTTGCAAGGCAAACGCCGCTGTGCTATCTCTCCGGGCCCATGGCTACCTAGGTTTAATCCCTGGTATCCCGTTTGGTCCCCTGAGCATTACTGAGGGTGATTCCTGACTGCAAAGCCAAGAGTAAATCCTGAGCATCATGAGGAATGCCCCCCCCCCCCAAATAAAATTTTAAAAGTATGGAGAAAGGAAGTTTTGGCTGCGCCAAAATAGGAGCGCCATTAAATTTTACCTCTGATTTCAAGGGATAATACTTGTTCAAAATATTCTTTGCATTGATTGCTCCTAACTTTGGAAGACATCCTTTTTAAATCTTTTTTCCTTTTTTTTTTTAAATTAGTTGAATATTTACTATGTTCTAGCCCTATCCTAAGGGTTGGAAATGTAGTCAAGCTTCATTTAATAATATTATTTCATGGGGGCAGAGCAATAGCACAACAGGTAGGGCATTTGCTTTGCACACAGCCGACCCGGATTCAATCCCTGGCCGTCTCATATGATCCCTCGAGCCTGCCAGGAGTGATTTCTGAGAGGAGTGAGAAGTAGCCCCTGAGCACTAGCGCCTGTGGCCCAAAAACAAAACAAAACAAAACAAAACAAAAAACCAACCATAGTATTATTTCAAGTCTGCAGTGAGCCACATTAAGAGACAGAACTAATTGTAGGGCTAGAGATTTTTTTTTTTTGTTTTT
This sequence comes from Suncus etruscus, assembly GCF_024139225.1. NCBI lineage: Eukaryota > Metazoa > Chordata > Mammalia > Eulipotyphla > Soricidae > Suncus > Suncus etruscus. The sequence continues at coordinate 1,098,455 of NC_064865.1, read as the reverse complement.
TTTTTTTGGGTCACACCCGGCAGTGCTCAGGGGTTTTTCCTGGCTCCATGCTCAGAAATTGCTCCTGGCAGGCACAGGGGACCATATGGGGCGCCGGGATTCGAACCGATGACCTCCTGCATGAAAGGCAAACGCCTTACCTCCATGCTATCTCTCCAGCCCCAGGGCTAGAGATTTATTGTAGTGGCTAAGTCATTTGCCTTGCTCAAGACTGACTTGGATTTTATCCCCAGCACACCATATGGTCTTGGAGCCTCTATCAGGAGTGATCTCTGAGAGCAGAACCAGGAGTAAGCACAAAGCACTTGTCGGTGCTTGACATTTTGTGAGTTGGGGTTATTTGTTTTCCAAAGATGTACCAAATTGTTTGGGCTTTTTTTGTTTTGTTTTGTTTGTTTGTTTGTTTTTGGGCCACTCCTGCTAGGCTTGGGGAACCATGCTTGGGGATTCGTCGAAGGTTGTCTGCATGTGAGGTAAATGCCCTACACTGCTGTGCTATCACTCAGGCCCAGGTTGGGAATTTTGTATCTTGCGTGGAACTTCATGTAATAAAGTTGGGTCTGTCAGGTTTCCCTCGATATAGTTGTTTGTCTTTGTTTTTAGTCAGTATTACTTATTAGAGGGAAGTGGAGGAGCACAGGGCTCAAAAGGCAATATTTTCCTGAAGGCTCACTGCTAATTTATTGAGCTATTTCTTGCCCCAGGGTTACTTTTGTCAAGAAATTTAACTTTAAGAAATGAAATGCCAGCTGACTTAGATTTATTCTGTTTTTTATTATTCAAAGAAAAATGTTCATACACATGTGAGATTTTCTTTGCCTAGAGTGTTGTTTCCAAGACCCTGTAATTTGTTTAATAGACTTTTTATACAGAAAGATATTACTTGGTTCATTTGATTGAGTCACTTAATAATGACTTAAAGGTTAACATTAATGCAGCTATCAGAGTCTGCTAATTTCAGCCACTTTCAAATTTAGACAATTGGGAATACCATTCGAATATTAATGGAAAAAGAAATTGACACCCCAAATGAATGACCAAAAAGTCCTAAGTTGAGACTAGGTTAGGCAGATCTCTAAAGGAACAGACTATGGGCTAGGTTCTTGATTGAATGGTAAACACAGGCCTAGGGCGTGGGAGGCCCTGAGTGGGATTCCCAATACCCCCTGATGCCCCTAGGCACCAATGGGTATAGCCCTGATGGTGCTAAAGTAACAACGATCTTCATATTAGTTTTGCTCTCTCTGGAAGCACTACTAATATGATACTTAGCACAGATTTATTGCTAATCTATTTATTATGTATTTATTTATGTGTGGATCTGATCCTAAGTAGCACACTGAAACCTTTGAGACTTGAACTATTAGACACATCTCAGTCTTACACTGGCCCCTGGGTAGCACACATGTCAGATAATCCCAATAGCTCAATAAAGTTTTTAGACCACACCTGGCAACACTCAGGAGTTACTCCTGGGGGCTGGAGCGGTAGCACAGGGCGTAAGACATCTGCCTTGTGTGTGCTAGCCTGGCTCTGCTCTCAGAAATCACTCCTGGCAGGCTGTAGGGACCATATGGGATGTTGGGGATCAAATCTTGATCGGCCACATGCAAGGCATATGCCCTACCTGCTGTGCTGTCACTCTGGCCCTCAATAAAGATTTTTAAAGATGGGAACTGATTTGAATCATACCCAAAGAAGATTGGTTAGAATTTCTGACCTGACTTCAATCAGGTTGTTTACTTGCTAAAACAAAACAACCACTTTTTCCTTAGTTCAGTCTCATAATAGTGTCCAGGAGAACAAATTGTTCAGCTTACGAAAGACCAGGTAACTCTCAGACACAGTGGGAAAGACAAGCAGTAAATGGTACCTTTTTTCTTTTTTTTTCTTTTTGGGCCACACCCGGTGAACGCTTGGGTTATTCCTGGCTATGTGCTCAGAAATCGGTCATGTCTTGGGAGACCATATGGGAAGCCAAGGAATTGAACTGCGGTCTGTCTTTGGTTAACACGTGCAAGGAAACCGCCCTGCCACTTGTGCCACAGCTTCATCCCTAGATGGTATCTCTGTTTTTTTCTCCCCCCCTTCGGTTTTTGGATCATACCCGGCAGTGCTCAGGGGTTACTCCTGGCTCTACACTCAGAAATCACTCCTGGCAGGCACAGGGGACCATATGGGATGCTGGGATTTGAACCGATGACCTTCTGCATGAAACGCCTTACCTCCATGCTATCTCTCCAGCCCCTAGATGGCATCTCTTAAGTGAAATTTTTCCCCAGTGTGGGGATTATGCCCTTCCCTCCAGTCTGATTTGTCATGCCTTGGCCTCTACACTAGCAGGCTCCTCCTTTCTGAACTCAGGGATATGGCTCTGTGGTGGAGCGCCAGCATTGTAGGCTTGATGCTGCATGTTCACTCAGCATTGCCCCTCATAGCAAGTGCCACGGGTATCCCTGGAGTTCCCATAAAGTGTGCCATCTCTGGCGCAGTGCAAGTAATTGTGTGGCCCCACAGCCTCCATACAACACCATGACAGTGAAGGGAAGGACAAAATCAGCCAAAAACCTTTTTTTGTCAAGCTATGTTTCTCAATTATAAGAGACTTTTCTTTAGTAAGATACAAGAAGATAAAAAGGAGATAATCTGTCAGTGTATATAGTTTGATAAAAAAAATTTTTTTTTTTGGGGGGTGCTACATCCGGTGAATCTTAGGAGTTACTTCTGACTCTGTGTTCAGAAATTGCTCCCAGCTTGGGGGACTATATGGGACCCCGGGGGATTGAACCTCAGTTTGTCCTAGGTCAGCCAGCCACGTGCAAGGCAAACGCCCTCCCGCTGTGCCACCACTCCAGCCCCAGTTTGATAAAATTTTTATTAAACCTGGGGCCGGAGCAATAGCAGGTAGGGCATTTGCCTTACAGATAGCTAACCCAAGTTCAATCCCTGGCACCCCATATGGTCCCCCAATCTTGTCAGGATTGATTTGGGGGGGATCACACCCAGCAGCGCTCAGGGGTTACTCCTGGCTCTGTGCTGAGAAATCGCTCCTGGCAGGCATGGGGGATCATATGAGATGCTGGGATTCGAATTACCCGTCCTTCTGCATGCAAGGCAATTGCCTTACCTCCATGCTATCTCTCCGGCCCAGCCAAGAGTGATTTCTGAGTGCAGAGCCAGGAGTAACTCTGAGCACTTCTAAGCATGGCTTAAGCCTCCCGCTCACCTTCTTTTTTTTATTAAACCTTTGAATGTATTGTGTGTGTGTAATTTTTCTTTTTAGGTAGGGAGTAAATAGACCTCCAGGCCAATAGTCAGCTTTGAGATAAAAGATTAGGTGAAGAATGCAGGTGCAGAGACACACCATGGCCTTGCAGGTGAAAATGACAGCTCCGGGGCGCTAGAGTTAAGGTGTCTGCCTTGCAAGCGCTAGCGTAGGACGGACCGCGGTTCGATCCCCCGGCGTCCCATATGGTCCCCCAAGCCAGGGCGATTTCTGAGCGCATAGCCAGGAGTAACCCCTGAGCGTCAAACGGGTGTGGCCCAAAAACCAAAAAAAAAAAAAAAAAAAGAAAATGACAGCTCCTACCACTCCTTACTTGTTGCAAGTCAACCCTACATGGGGTTGACTGATGGAGGGATGGAGGATGAGGTCTTTCCCCTCCAGCTTGGAGCATGCACGAGTCTGCCACCCTGTTCAGCCGGTGGTTCTGAGGTGAAGCAGCGGGTAAAAGGCTAGCAAACAGGCTTGTGAAAATATTAGCTTTATTTGGTGGATAAGACTGAAGCCAAAAGCCTCAGCATCAGTTCCAGCCAAAAGCCCTTCGCCTTCCACAGACCCTTGCCTTCCACAGACCCTTGCGTTTATCCCCCAGAATCAGGTACCACCCTAGGGTGGGAGCAGAATGCCAGGTCACACCCTAGGGTAGGGCACAATCACCAATCAGGGTAGAGTTAGTAACATAATAATCCCATTGAAATGTTTACATACACAACAGTTACTGTCCAGTTGGCAGTCTTCACTTCTGGTCAGAATGTTATGTGTGGCTGCTTGCTCCATGCCCTGGTTTTGGCACAATTTACACCTGTCACCCTCTCTCCAGAAAGGGAAAAAATACTCCAAGTTCTTTTGTCTGTTCTCCCTTGGTTGTTTCTCCCTTGACAATACTCGCCACCCCACCCCACCCCACCTTGTCAAGGCTTTGCTTCAGTGTATCTTCAAAGTACTATTTTTTTTTCTCTCTCTCTCTCTCTCTCTGATTTATCCTGGGTCTGCTCATTCACACAGCAGCTCCTTGGAACTGCAAAGCAGACAATTTCAGAAAGCATGCAAGAGAAAGAGGCTGCAAACATGGTGGATCTTTTCACAAGTTCTTAAAGCCATAAATATGTCCCATTTCAAGTTGTTCATGCAAGCAAGAAGTCTGAAAGAAAGTAGTTTAAATTGTAAACTGATCAGGTCGCAAGGGATTTCGGTTGGAGTTTACTTAAAAATGTAAAGCACAGCTGCCTAATTTTCCTGGAAGAACCTATTCATTACCTTGATATTATTTGAACAATGGAAGGAGGATTTGTGGGGAACCAGATGGAACTGTGACAGAGAGCAAGTCTGTCATAGTCCTGTTTGTTAGCAGCATCATTTTTTGTAATCTGCAGCGAATATAGCATCATTTTATATCAATAATTTTTGGTCTTTTTACACCCGCAGATAGGCCCTGGTCCACTGACCAGTAGTTGAAAACCATCATTATATGTGATGATTAACTTGAACTCTGTGTGCAGCCTTTGTTTAAAGCCCTTTTATGTTGATTTGTTAAATCCTCACACCAGCTCTATGTTGCAGAAATTATTGTCATTCCCATTTGGACAAAGAAACTAATGCTCAAAGGGATTAATTTCCCAAGATAATACTCATAATAACTAAGCTAGAATTCAACCTAGGAGATTAAAGGCAATCCTTTAACAATATACTGTTTCTTAGTTTATTTGTAAGTTGCATGTTGAAAATATCTACCATAACTATCGCACAGAGATAGTGGAAAGTCAAATAAGAAAATATACTTTGAATCAGAAATATGATGCAATAAGAAATGTGACTGTGACAGGGCCTGAGTAATAGCGCAGCGGTACGGCCTTAGCCTTGCACGCAGCTGATCCAGGACGGACCTCAGTTTGATCCCGGCGTCCCATATGGTCCCCCAAGCCAGGAGTGATTTCTGAGTGCATAGCCAGGAGTAACCCCTGAGCGTCACCGGGTGTGGCCGTAAAACAAAACAAAACAAACAAACGAAAAACTGTGACAAAATAACCCAATACCAATACGAGGAATTAATGAGAAGTCCTTCTACAGCAGGGGTGTCAAACTCAATTTACCTGGGGCCGCAGGAGGCAAAGTCGGGGTGATCCTTGAGTGCAAAGTCAGTAATAAGCCTTGAGCATGGGGGGGGGGGGTGTGACCCAAACAACTAAAACAAAACAAAACAAAAAAAGATTCCTCTAGGGCAGGGCCACAAAATGTTGTATGGAGGGCCGTTTGCGACTCATGGGCCGCAAGTTTGAGACCCCTGTTCTACAGTGACATTTCGGAGTACAGAATCATAAGGTTTAAAGATGTCCTGGGACTGGAGTAATAGCACAGTGAGTAGGACATTTGCATTGCATGTGCCAACCTGGGTTTGATCTCTGGCATCCCAGGGTCTCCTAAACCTGCCAGGAGTGATTTCTGAGCACAGTACCAGGAGGAGTAACCCCTGAATACTGTGGCCCAAAGAAAAAGGGGAAAAAATGTGTTAAAGAATTGTTTGAGGGCCCGGAGAGATAGCACAGCGGCGTTTGCCTTGCAAGCAGCTGATCCAGGACCAAAGGTGGTTGGTTCGAATCCCAGTGTCCCATATGGTCCCCCTGTGCCTGCCAGGAGCTATTTCTGAGCAGACAGCCAGGAGTAGCCCCTGAGCACCGTCGGGTGTGGCCCAAAAACAAAAACAAAAACAAACAAAAAAAAAGAATTGTTTGAAAGGGATTTTATATAAAATGGTGATTGCAAGGTGTTTAATTTTAGAGAGCCATTGAAATACACTCCCATACTATACATACCACATGCACACATACACACACACACACACACACACGCACACACGCACTCACGCATGCACGCACGCACATATGCGATTCAAAGCTGCCACCTGCTAGCATCACCCTAAGCACAGGAACAACTGGCATCACAGCAGCGTTTGCCTTGCAAGTAGCCGACCCAGAACCTAAGGTGGTAGGTTCGAATCCCCGGCATCCCATATGGTCCCCCGTGCCTGCCAGGAGCTATTTCTGAACAGACAGCCAGGAGTAACCCCTGAGCACTGCCGGGTGTGGCCCCAAAAAAATAAATAACACTGGATACAGCCAGAGAGATAGCTCAGCGGTAGAGCATTTGCCTTGCATGCAGCCGATCCAGGACTGATGGAGGTTCTATTCCCAGCATCCCATATGGTCCTCTGAGCCTGCCAGTGGCGATTACGAAGTGCAGAGCCTGGAGTAACCCCTGAGTGCCTCCGGGTATGACCCAAAATCCAAAAAAAAAAAAAAAAAAACACTGGATAAATGAACTCTTAATGAAAAACAGTGCTTCTGGGAAGAAAATGGATTTTTTTTTGTTTTGTTTTGTTTTTGTTTTTGGGTCACACCCAGCGGTGCTCAGGGGTTACTCCTGGCAGGCACAGGGGACCATATGGGACACCGGGATTCGAACCAACCACCTTTGGTCCTGGATCGGCTGCTTGCAAGGCAAACGCCGCTGTGCGCTGTGCTATCTCTCCGGGCCCAGAAAATTTTTATCCCAGCCATTGAAGTTGTTAATTAGAAAAGTAGTGGTTGGAGAATTCATTCATCTGGACTGGTGTGTTTGAATCCTGTCGGGGTTAGGAGAGAGGGTAGAATGAACTCCCATGCGGTATCATTATTTGGAGGCAAAGTTGAGGGATAAACTAGTTAAACTGTATTTTATGGTGCTTTTTTTTTTTTTTTTTTTGGTTTTTGGGCCACACCCAGCTGTGCTCAGGGGTTACTCCTGGCTGTCTGCTCAGAAATAGCTCCTGGCAGGCACGGGGGACCATGTGGGACACCGGGATTCGAACCAACCACCTTAGGTCCTAGATCGGCTGCTTGCAAGGCAAACACCGCTGTGCTATCTCTCCGGGCCCTATGGTGCTTTTTAATAAAGTTTTAAGTGTCTGTCTTATTTTGGGGATTTGTTTTGTTTGATTTTGGGGCCATACCTGGCAGTGCTCTGGGATTACTCTGGCTCTGCACTCAGGAATCACTCCTGGAGGGCTCCGGAGACCATCCAGGATGCCATCCTTTGAACCCAGGTTGGCTACATGCAAGGCAAGCATCTTTCCTGCTATACTATCTCTTCAGCTCATGTCTGCCTTGTTTTGGGTTTTTTTTTGGGAGGGGGGCACACTCGGTGACTCTCAAGAGTTATTCCTGGCTATGCGCTCAGAAATCGCTTCAGGCTTGGGGGACCATATTGGGAACCAAGGTTCGTGCTAGATCAACCATGTGCAAGGCAAAAGCCCTACTGCTGTGCTATTGCTCCAGCCCCACCGTGTCTGCCTGAGATTCCCTTTATTATTCAGAGTCTCTGTTTATTTCCCATTTTTCATATTAGAATATCTTCCTTTTTTTTTGGGTGAGGTCACATTCAGCAGTGCTTCCGGACTACTCCTTTCTACACTCAGAAATCACTCCTGGCAGGCATGGGGGACCATATGAAATGCCAGGATTCAAAACACTGTTCATCCTGGATCGGCTACTTGCAAGGCAAATGCCCTGCTGTACCACTGTGCTATCTCTCTGGGCCTATCTTCTTCTTTTTTTTTGTTTTTTTTTTTGTTTTTTTTTTTGTTTTTGGGCCATACCCTTTTGACGCTCAGGGGTTACTCCTGGCTATGTGCTCAGAAATCGCCTCTGGCTTGGGGGGACCATATGGGACGCAGTGGGGATCGAACTTCGGTCTGTCCTAGGCTAGCGCTTGCAAGGCAGACACCTTACCTCTAGCACCACCTTCCAGGCCCCTGGCCCTATCTTCTGATGTCACAGATCAGACAAATTTTATAGTGGTTTTTTTTTTTTATCCCCTACCCTTGAGGGTGTTTGTTTTGTTTTGTTTTTGGGGGGAGTGCCACAGTGCTCAGGAGGTACTGGCTCTACGCTCAGAAATTGCTCCTGACAGGCTTGGGGGACCATATGGGATGCTAGGAATTGAACCTGGATCTCCTGGGTCTGTCGTGTCCAGGGCAAACGCCTTACCGATGTGCTATCACCCCAGCCCTACCTTTCAGTTTTTTGTGTGTTTGTTTTTTGTTGTTGTTGTTGTTGGTTTTTTTTGTTTGTTTGTTTTTTGGTTTTTCGGGCCACACCTGTTTGATGCTCAGGGGTAACTCCTGGCTAAGTGCTCAGAAATTGCCCCTGGCTTGGGGGGACCATATGGGATGCCAGGGGATCAAACTCGGGCCTTCCTTGGCTAGCACTTGCAAGGCAGACACCTTGCCTCTAGCGCCACCTCGCTGGCCCCACCCTTCAGTTTTTTTTGATGGTGATAATATTACAGTGATCAGTGATTACATTCCCCACACTTGGCTGTCTTGCTTGCATAGTTTTAGCTATGACGGGGCTTATAACTCTTAGATTGATACTGTTGTTCTTTTCTGGGTTTTTTGGACCACACCCAGTGGTGCTCACTCCTGGCTCTGCACTCAGATTATTCCTGGTGATACCTGGGGGACCAGGAACACTATCTCTCTAGCACCAGAGCTCACGCTCTTGTTCAAGGCGTGCAGGTTTTAGTTGTGGTATTTGTTGGGTGTTTCTGTGGTACTCTCACACATGCTTATCAAGGACTACACTTTCTGACCATGGCCAGATATTTTCAGTTCTTGTGCCCGCCGAGGGGGCTGCACCTCGTTTTTGGTGCTTGCACATACCCAGCTACAGTGCAGTCAGAAATCATCCACAGTGCCAAAGATCAAAGACAAAGTGCCAGGGCCGGAGAGATAGCACAGCGGTATTTGCCTTGCAATCAGTCGATCCAGGACCTAAGGTGGTTGGTTCGAATGCTGATGCCCCATATGGTCCCCCGTGCCTGCCAGGAGCTATTTCTGAGCAGACAGCCAGGAGGAACCCCTGAGCAATGCCGGGTGTGGCCCAAAAACCAAAAAAAAAAAAAAAAAGACAAAGTGCCAGGATCATGTTTGATACAAATGGGACACTGGAGTTTGAACTGACCAAACTCATGTGGGACAGGGGATTATAAAACAATATGCTATTTGTTTGGGTTATCTTTTAATTTCTTAAAACCTTTTTGTTTTTTGGGTCACACCCAATGATGCTTAGGGGCATTATGATGCTCACTAAGTGCTCAGGGGTTAATCCTGGGGGTGCTTGGAGGAACTTTGAACTATTTCCCTAACGGAATGTTTTGTTTTGGGAGGAGGAGGTATTTTCAGAACCAGCCATCTTTAACTGGCTATGGATTCAGATACGCAAGGATTCAAACATAACTCAGCAAAATTACAGGAGTTCAGAGTGCGCCCTTCACCTAGGCCTGCAACAGTTTCTTCTGTGCCACTCACGTTTGAGTTCCCAGTGTGACAGGCAGTCTTTGAAAAGCACGGGCCAGCCTGCCTTTCTTCACCCTGACATACTTGTAATGCTGCTGCAGCCTCTTTGGAATGCTTCACCAGCGCCACTAAGGGTGAATCCTACATCTTTATCTAGCTGTCAGCTCTCAGTTTGACATCCAAGAGTTTCATCTTCAATATTGTATCTGAAACCAATTAGAGTCTAGGTGTCTTTTTCTTTTTTTTTCTTTTTTGCTCCCAGAGACTACTCTGGCAATGCTCAGGGGCTTCCAGGGCCACACACCTGGTGATACTTCTGAATCCTCCAAGGCTATATATCTTGCAGTGTGATCATGTGATGGAGGCCATGTGATGCTGGGGAACAGCATCCATGTTTCCATTTAACTAAACCTTTTCTTGTACTGCACTAAAATGTTTTTTGTTGATTTTAATTCTATTAAAGTACTGTGATTTATGAAGTGGGTTTTAGACATACAATATTGCAACACTGATCCCACCACCAGTGTCATCTTCCCTCAACTGGTGTTCCCAGGTTCTCCCTTAGTCCCATATGCATCCTGCCATCTTTTGACAGGCACCTTCTTTAGTTTGGTGGTTGATGTTTGGGTCTCATGGTTTCAGTATTGTTGACTATGGTTTGACTCTGTGTTTGGATATTTAGCGCTACTATTCCTTAGCACAACTGATGTACCTGGATCGCCTTGACCGTGTCCCTGTTGCTCATCATCTGTCTTCGTCTCCCGACGTCCCCCAACTTCGTATTTATCCCACCTGAATGATCAGAACTGCCCACACCTGGAACAGGCAGGGAGAGGAGTCTGCATGGGGGGAGGGAGGGGATAAGAAGGAGAGTTAGAGAAGTGTAGGAGAGGCATCAGCAGAGAGATTCAGCATCAGATTCAGCATTAGCCATTGAGCATCATCAAAGAAGCAGCAGCAGTAGCATCAGCAAAGGGAGTTGGTCAGCCTGGAAGCCAGCTAGAGAAAGCCTGGAAAAACAGCTGACAGGGAGACAGAGGCTGAGAGAGCCTCTGAGAGAAGTAGCTGCTAGGAAAAGGCTTAGCATAGAAGCCATGTGAGGAAATGTATGTGTTGGGTTAGGACCGTGAAATAAAGCTGGCTGACTCCTGGAATCTGACTGCTTTGCGAATCTCTTCGTCCTCACCCCGCAACCTTCAGACTTGCCAGACCATAGGCATTGTGGGAGGTGGGCTTAGCCGAGAAAGGCCTCACCATCCCCCTGCCAACAATAGGACTCATTAATTAATTTATATTAAGACACCAGTCCCCACTTGACTTTTTCACTTCTCCCTTTCCTATGGTGTCAAGGGTAATCTAGGCATTCCTACTTCCTTTTTTTTTTTTTTTTTTTTTTCTTTTTAGCTATTAGAGACTGCTGTTATGTTTTTATTTTGGTGTTGTTGAGGACTTTAAGAAAGTTCTAAATATGTATAATAAAAATACAATAATAATAATAATAAAAAGAATACTCTAGTATTAAAATGAAAGCTATTTTAGGACCAGAGCCACTCTAGTAGCAAGCAAATGAAGATCACATTAACTTTGACCTTAAAGTTTGTAAGGATTGGCTTGAACATTTTACATTGATATAATAATTCGAGTTGATCTGCTTTATTTTTATTTGATTGGTCATTTTTGGTTTTGGTTTTGGTCTTTGGGTCACACCCGGTGGCGCTCAGGGCGTACTCCTGGCTCTGAGCTCAGAAGTTGCTCCTGGCAGGCTGGGGGGACTATATGGGATGCCAGAATTCGAACCACCATCTGTCCTGAATTGGCTGTGTGCAAGGCAAACGCCCTACTGCTGTGCTGTCTCTCAGGCCCTGGTTTGTTTTTGTTTTGAGAGGCCACACCCAGCGACGTTTCGGCATTATTCCTGACTCTGTGCTCAGAAATTACTCCCGGCAGGCTCGGAAAACTATATGAGATGCCGTGGATCTAACCAGGGTTTGCCACATGCAAGACAAATGCCCTCCTTGCTGTGCTATCAGTCCAACCCCTAGGCATCTTTACTTTACCAGGGGTCCTCAAACTTTTTAAACAGGGGGCCAGTTCACTGTCCCAAGAACCATTGGAGGGTCTATAGTAAAAACAAAACTTATGAATAAATTCTTATGCACACTGCATATATCTTATTTTGCAATGAAGAAACAAAACAGATACAAATACAATATGTGGTCCGAGGGCCATAGTTTGAGGACCACTGCTTGAAACCATTGCATTCTGTTCTTCAGTTATTCTAGTTTAGTTTTAATTTTAGCCCATGTTTCTTTTACCATGCAGAAACTTTTATTTTGATGTAGTTCCACGTGTCCATTTTTTACTCTGCTGTCTTTGCTAATGACATTGTATCATTGAAGACATCCTTGAAGTCCAAATCTTGGAGTGTTTTGCCTATATTTTCCTCAGTTATTTTATAGATTTTGGTCTGATCTCAACATCTTTGATCCACTTTTGAATTGACTTTAGGTGGGGCACTCCTGGTGGGCTCGGGGGACCATATAGGATGCTAGGGATTGAACTCACATCAGCTGCATGCAAGGCAAATTTCTTTCTGAATTAAAATATTTATATGATTTATATTGAATTTGTAAAGGCTTGTTTTATGGCCTAATCTGTGTTGATCCTACATTAAATGTTTCACATCCACTTGAGATTCTATATTCTTAGATTGTTGGGTTAAGTGTTCTATATATGCCCACTAGGTACAATTAATTTATAATATTGTTAAAATCCTCTATTTCTATTTCCTCTTTTTTCTTACCTGTAAATATTCACTTCACAATTGGTTCTGTCAACATTTTTTTTTTTTTTTTTTTGGTTTTTGGGCCACACTTGGTAACGCTCAGGAGTTACTCCTGGCTATGTGCTCAGAAGTCACTCCTGGCTTGGGGGACCACATGGGATGCCGGGGGATTGAACTGCGGTCCTTCCTAGGCTAGCGCTGGCAAGGCAGACAACCTTACCTCTACCGCCACCACGCCGGCCCCTCTGTCAACATTTTTCATGTTTCATATATTTAAACACATTGACACTTTTTGCACAAATATTTGTGATTGTGTTTTTATGGTGAATTACTTCTTTTATCTTTATTCTTCTTCAATGTCTCATACAACCATTCTTTGGGTTTTTTTTGGGGGGGTCCACACTCAGAGATGCAATGGGCTATGAATATCATAGCTCTGCACTCAGGAATTATTCCTGTTGTTTCTTGGGGGACCATAGGGAGTGTCAGGGATTAACCAGGATCAGCACAGAGCAAAATACCTGTTGTGCTATCTCTCTGGCCCCCCAACACCTCCTTTTGTTTATTCCAGTCCAGAGAGGAGTCCTGGCTTGAGGAAGTTTGTTTCTAGTTGCTCCATGCTTTGCTAAGAGAGGAAGATGGGCATAAATGAATATACTACATTGTAGATTAACATATTAATTATTGAGACCTGGATGGTTGTGGATGGTGATGGATGGATGGTGAGGCCTTTGCCAGCCCAGGCCACGCGCCTGCAACCCCTTCCTGCCGGCTGGTCTCAGGGTTCAGGGTAGCTGCGAGGAAATGATCCACAGCAGTCATGAAGTTTCAGGAGACATTAGCTTTAATCAAGGCCCTGAGCATCAAGAGTGGCTTCTAAGCTTAAACCTTTTAAGTAGGCTCCATAAGCAGCCCTGCACTTAAACCTGCCCCTGATATCTCTCCATGCTGACAGCCTCTCTACCCACTTCCTGCTTCTTCCTTCAGACTCCCCTTAAGGCTCCTGAGGCAGCTCTTTTGTTACCTTCTAGACCCCTCTCAGAAGTGGGCTGGTCTGACCTACAGGTGATATTAACATTTAGCCTAGGGTGTGATGACACTACATATCATTAATATCCCTTTCCCTTTTCCTGAAATCTCTTTAGCTTATAGTGCTCTGGGGTTCTGTTTTTGGCTATCTTACAGCTACCTTGCTCATGTATTACTGACTCAACATGTCACTAAAGGACAAGGGTAACTTCCTACTCTGCCATTTTGCTGAAATCACTTCCTCTAATGCCAACATTAAAAAAAAAAAAAAGGGCCCGGAGAGATAGCACAGCGGCTTTTGCCTTGCAAGCAGCCGACCCAGGACCAAAGGTGGTTGGTTCAAATCCCGGTGTCCCATATGGTCTCCCGTGCCTGCCAGGAGCTGTTTCTGAGTAGACAGCCAGGAGTAACCCCTGGTGTGGTGTGGCCCAAAAACAAAAAAACAAACAAACAAAAAAAAAAACACTTTTGACAGCTGGAGAACTAGTTAGTAAAGCTTGTCTTGCATGTGGCCAACATGGGTTTAATCTCCAACATTCCCGATGGTCCCCTAAGTGATACCTAAGTACAGAGCCACGAATAAGCTCCAATTACCATGGGGTCAAAAAACAAACAAAAAACACTATTTTGAAAGTATTTTGAAATGTTCTTCACTGATGTATGAAGGAACATTAAGTGTTCTTAGATAACATAACCATGGGCTGGTAAGTTATGATTTATACATTTAAAATGTTTGGAATCAGAGAGCTAGCACCTTTTTTATTTATTTTTTGTTTTTGTTTGTTTGTTTGTTTTTGGGTCACACCCAGCATCGCTCAGGGCTTACTCCTGACTCTGTGCTCAGAAATCATTCCTGGCAGGCGGGGGGGGGGGGGGGGGGGGGCATATGAGATGCCAGGATTCCAACCACTGTCCATCCTGGATCAGCAACATGCAAAGCAAATACACGACCACTGTGCTATCTCTCCAGCCACTTGACCGTTGTTGTTTTGTTTTGGTTTGGTTTGGTTTGGTTTTTGGGTCACACCTGGCTCCACGCTCAGAAATCTCTCCTGGCGGGCACAGGGGACCATATGGAATGCCGGGATTTGAACCACCGTTCTTCTGCATGAAAGGTAAACACCTTACCTCCATGCTATTTCTCCGGCCCAAAATACAATTTTTTAAGTAATAATTAAACAGCAACGAAAGACTTGAACCTAGAACTGGAAGAAAGAATAAATCTTTATAAAAGATTAACTCCTTCGGAACTAGAGAATACAGCAGGTACAGCACTTGCCTTACATGCAGCCAAGCTGGGTTTGATCCCTGGCACCTCATATGTCCCTCCCCTAAGCCCTGCTAGGAGTTACCCCTGAGAACTGCTGGGTGTGGCTCGAAAACAACAAAAGATTAACTGCTTCTTTGAAGAAATCCCTGATGAAGTAGAACTTCTTTATTTATTTATTTATTTTTTTTTTTTTTGTAGGGGTGTTTGTTTTGTTTTGGAGCTCAGAGTTTACTCCTGAATCATTTCTTGCAGTGCTCGTGGACCTTATGGGATACTGGGGATCGAAACTAGGCTGACAACATGCAAGGCAAGCACCTTACTAGTGAACTATCTGTACAGTACCTGAGTTTTTATTCTTGGTTTATAAAAGGAATAGAACTACTCAAGGAGGTAGAGAGAGCAAGACTGGAAGTGATTTGCTTTGGTTTGGTTTAACATGACAGGCTTTATTTTCTGGTGTGTTTTTTTTTTCCAGGACTTTGAGGTACAGCTTTATAACAAAACAAAACAAAAAGTTGTTTGCCATCTTACTTTGCCTACTCTTATTGACACCTGCATGTTAGGTTTATATCATTTAATAACACTTGCTTTGCCTGCCATTGGTATTTTATTTTCTCTGGTTCTTAAAACAAGAGCTATTACATCCCGTACCTTCCATTTTCTCTACCTGAGTAACCTAGCAAAATTAACTTGAAGTAAAGCTTTCAGATTCTTTTTTTTTTTTTTTTTTTTTGGGCCACACCCGGCAGTGCTCAGGGGTTACTCCTGGCTGTCTGCTCAGAAATAGCTCCTGGCAGGCACGGGGGACCATATGGGACACCGGGATTCGAACCAACCACCTTTGGTCCTGGATCGGCTGCTTGCAAGGCAAACACCGCTGTGCTATCTCTCCGGGCCCTGCTTTCAGATTCTTGTGGTGAAAATGTTAGTGACATGGGCATTTCTTCGTGCTAGCGAATACTGTCCCGTGTACTTACCATCCTCTGTCTGCTTATCATTAAATCATTTCCACTGGAGATACGGAGTGAGTCTGCATAGAAACTAATACTAAACTGTATTTTTTATTCTATTGATAGTGAATCATATCAAAACACTTCTATCAACACTAGTCTTTTCTTTGCCACCATTGTGCCATTGTTACTTATTTCTCTTCTTTTCTCCCTAAGGATATTCAGAAGTGGATAGAGGTAGTACTGCATTTGTATCCTGGCTTTTTTCTGCATGTTCTTGAAAAAAAAAAAAAAACTTAATTTTGTTGAACCTTTGAGTTGTCATATAAAATCAGAACAATAGTAACTGGCTGTTTCAAAATAGGTTGTGTGCCTAATTACTATTGCTATGGTGGAATGACTGTTGTTTACTTTTTTCAGCAGCCTGAGAGCCTTCTCAGACAGTATTATTGTGATTATTAAGTAAAGTATGAGAATCACAGGAATGAAGCTGGTGGTTATAAATTCATACATAAATCATTGGGTTAGGTGGAAGGATTTTAAAGATACAAGAATGTCCCGTAGTACAAACGAACTCATAAAAACCTGAGTTGGGATAGATTTCCTTTCGTTGCCATCTTCCAGTTATTCATATGCATATTTCTGTGTTTTCAGGTATTCAAGTATATGTAGGTTTTGTTTCCCTGAGCACTACCAAGAGTAATTCCTGAGTGCAGAGTCAGGAGTAAGTCCTGAATACTCTTAGGGGTGTGTCCCCCTAAATAGCATGAACTAAACCATTTTACATTAAAAAGTTCTATCAGGGGGCCAGAGAGATAGCATGGAGGTAAGGTTGTTTGCCTTGCATGCAGAAGGACGGTGGTTCGAATCCCAGCATCGCATATGGTTCCCCGAGCCTGCCAGGAACGATTTCTGAGCATAGAGCCAGGAGTAGTCCCTGAGCGCTGCCGGGTGTGACCCAAAAACAAAACCAAAAAAAAAGTACTATCAGGCCAGAGAAATAGCACAGCAGTAAGGCATTTGCCTTGCACATGGCCAACCTGGGAAGGACCCAGGTTCCATCCCCAGCATCCTATAATGGTCCCCCAAGCCTGCCAGAAGCAATTTCTGAGAACAGAGCCAAGAATAACCCCTGAACCCAAACAGGTGTGACCCAAAAACAAAACAAAAAAAGGATAATTTCCTGGTTATTTTATTAAAACTGCACTTAGTAAATTATGCACATATGTATTTATATATTATTTTATTTTACCTCATTGAAATTCATTTGTGGGTATGAACAAATTCATTACAGTTACATGGTGACAGGGATGCTGAAAAAAATTATGAAATCAGTGAGTATTATTTTGTTTGTTTTTATATATTTCAGGGGTCTCCATCCTTAGTGTCCATTACCTCTTAAGACTCAAACCTTGGGACCAAAGAGATAGTACAGTAGGTAAGCTGCTTGTCTTTGTGGCAGCTGACTAGGGTTCCTTCCCCAGCATACCATAACTGCCAGGAGTGATTCTTTTTTTTTTTGTTTTTGTTTTTGTTTTTGGGTCATACCCGGCAGTGCTCAGGGGTTACTCCTGGCTCAATGCTCAGAAATCGCTCCTGGCAGGCTCGGGGGACCATATGGGATGCTGGGATTCGAACCAATGACCTTCTGCATGAAAGGCAAATGCCTTACCTCCATGCTATCTCTCCGGCAGGAGTGATTCTTGAATGCAGAGCTAGGAGTAACCTTGCATTCAAGTGAGCATCACTGGGTATGCCCCCAAACAAAACAAAGCAAACAAAAGGACTCAAATCTTTTATGGGGTCTTAAGCAGTATAATTTCTTATTTTCTTTCCTCTTCTATGCAGTATCCTGGGCTCTGAGCTCTGCTTTCATCTTCCTGCTTTGGTAAATTAATCTGCTCTTCATTCCTGTTGGCTAAATGGCTTTATGTGTTTTCTTTAAAAAGTTTCTCTATTTGCCTTTAATGAAGTTAACAACATCTGAATTTAAATGGTGGAACTCACTGGCAAACCAGGAGGTCAATAGTTTTTCGAAATGGGCGCAGAGATGGCTGGGATTTGTGGGATTTAAACAACGTGAAGTTCATGGCCATAGTGTGCATTGGCCTTTTCTCTTGTGCATACTCACTATTAGTTGAGTTCCCAGAAGTACTTCTGTTTTATTCTTATATGAGAGATGAGGGTTCATGCACAGTTCATGTCTTTGAAATGCCTTCTCTGCCTTACTTGAAAGAAGGACCCTTTTATATTTTTGCCATCAGCACATTCCCTTGGTCCTGTGAGTATTCAATGGGCATCCCCCCACTGGAGACTGAACTGAGACTGATTCTGCTTCTTTAATTCAACTGCATTATTTGGTGATTATGTGGTGTTCTTATGGGTTTGTTTTACCATGTTAGTTGGACTTTTCCTGTCTTTGCACTGTATTGATAGCACGGTTTTTAAAGACCCAAGAAAAATAATCCTAGAAAATCTCATTTACTTTGGAAGTACTGTGATTTTTTTTCATTTTTTACTCATAAAATGTCTGCTAGTTTATTTTGGAGAGAGGCACATCCAACTCTGCTCAGGCATTCTTCTTGGCTGTGCTTGGGGACTGTACTTAGGTGGTGTCCAGGATCCAATCTGAGTCAGGCCATGTTCAAGCCTTCACTGCTGCATTATCTCTCTAGTCCCTAATTTCTTCTAAAAATCTTTCGTTATGAGCACCTGTTAGATGAATTTTTCTGGATAGAATCAAGAGCAGAAAATCAGTTACCAAAAGTTGTCCAGTTTGTCTCTCTTCTCTTCTTCCTTTTCCCCCTCTTCCTCCTCCCTCTTCCTCTCATCTTGAGAGATCTGTTTTCTGGCCACTAACCGGAATACTGTATGGAGCTGTTCCATGAAAGAACGGGTATGAAAGAAAGCTCTCTTGAGAGCTGAGAAAGGGATCTGCCTACAGAATTCACATCTATAGACTATTTTCAGTAGTGACCCCTGGGGAAGTTGATTAGAAATTACCTTGGGACCTTAGCTGATATGAAATTTCTGATGATTGACACTTGATGACTGAGGCTCTGCTATATTGCCATCTACAATAAGCTGAAGAGGTCTGCACCTGGCCGGTCAAGCTTATGGAAAAAGAGGTGAGGGGCTTTTACAGTGATTTCCTTGGGCTCTCCAGATACCATAAATATCATCAGACTGCCTGAACCTTAGTTTTTAATGAAAATATAATAAACCATATATGCTCTGTGCTTATCTGTCGTTATCTTGCTGATGCTCGCATTTTTTTTTTTTTTTTTTTGTGGTTTTTGGGTCACTCCCGGCAGTGCTCAGGGGTTACTCCTGGCTCCATGCTCAGAAATTGCTCCTGGCAGGCACGGGGGACCATATGGGACGCTGGGATTCGAACCGATGAACTCTTGCATGAAAGGCAAACGCCTTACCTCCATGCTATCTCTCCAGCCCCAGATGCTCGCATTTTTAAGGCTGTTGAAAGTGTCTTTCACGCTGTAGCCTTTTATAAAGAGATAACATGCTCCCCCACCTCTGCTTAAAGTACAGAAAATTGATGGCTGGGTTGACTTTCCATCTCCACCTACAGTTTGCTACCACAGGGCATGCTTTTTGTTTATCCACTTAATTGCATATGATATATATGTATATGTATGATGTATTGTCATAATGGAATATTATAAACACCATTACCCCTTTGCTTTCTTTTATATGCTACATTTGAAGCATTCACACACAGGCTTGCCTCTTTAAAAAAATAAAACAAAGCATAGTTGGTGGTTTCTGGTATACCGCCAATTTATAATTTATTTAACCTGTTCTCTATTACAATGCCAGAGTGTTCTCTTTGTGGCTTCCTGCTTTCTCCTTTTGTATGTCTGTAACAAATACCCCCTTTATAGATGGGTGCTTCTCTTTGGACATTCATCTTCTTTGCTCTTGAAATAAAGTGCTGAAAAGTTGTGTGTCCATTCATGTTAATATGATGGATCTTCCTTCCGATGGATTTGTCGAAAGGCGCAGGACTAGGTGCCTGGTTCTCATTTTAAGAAACAGGACTTCAGTGATGGGGTTCCCATATCTTGAAACTAGCACTGAAATAAACCTCGCTGGCCTCCATTCCCCATGATCCATTTGTAGATTCTTGTAAATTCTAGTCAGATGTATCTCTATTCACAGAATTGTTCCTTTCTCCCTCAGCAGGCAGTTCCTAACATGTATATGTGTCTTCCATACCAATGGCCATGTGTGGAAAGCCCTCTCCAGCCGTGCAGGGGAAGTGGGAGGAGGGAGAGGCCCAGTGTCACTGCCTGGGTTGCAGCTGGGAGAACAGTGTTTGGCATTTCAAATAGAAACTTAGAATTGATTTTCTTAGAAGAAAACGTTTTCTGGCTACTTGCACAGGGGTATCCTAGTATTCTAGTACTATCCTAGAACTATATGATGGGCTCCATGGGCTTTTTAACTGAACCAACTATTATTCTAACATTGTTTCTATGAGGAAATGTATCCCCACATCTCATCTGGTGGGTCAGGGTGGGTGATGGATGTGGTTGGAAATAACCTACAACTGACCACTGTTTATAAATATTGTATTGGGTCTGTGTAGCCAAATTTTGTTTGGCCAAACATGTCAATTGGAAGTAGCTTTAGCTGGCAACATCAGAGAACCCCAAATATTTGGAATTTTAAAAATACCATTTTGTGCTGCTGTTTGCCTAGGTGCCGATGAGGCTTAAAATGGGCAAGGATGAGTTTCTTGCTACCTAGAGAACCATTTCATGAAAAAGGAGAATTGTGAAAAGATAATGGGTTTTTCTTCCTCAGAAATGGGCGAAGTTTCCAGAAGAGAGAAAACATTCTACTATAAGCTTTGTGTCCCCAAAGATAAGAAATACTAACACATTTTTTTTTTTTGTGGTCAAAAAGATGTTGGTTATTGAAATGGGGAGAGGGGAATGCAAAGAAATTGCTCCCTGGGGGCCGAAGAAATAGCATGAAGGTAAGGCATTTGCCTTGCGCGCAGAAGGTCGGTGGTTCAAATTCCGGCATCCCATATGGTCCCCCGAGCGATTTCTAAGTGATTTCTAATCATGGAGTCAGGAGTAACCCCTGAACGCTGTGGATGTGACCCAAAAACCAAAAACCAAAAAAAAAAAAAAAAAAAAAAAAAGAAATTGCTCCTAAATCTAAAGGGTGGTGGAAAGAGCCAGCTGGACTATCACTTCTCCCCAGGGAAACTGCAGTGGTTTAATTAATTTGTAGTGTTTGGAGATGGGGTAGGAAACGAGTATTTCAGAGTAAAACAGGGAAGCATATCGTGTCTAGTTGTCCTACTGTTACCCTACCACCACCACCGTTGTTGCAACGACAAGGATTGTACATTTGGTTGTAGTATTCATAGTTTTTTTTTTTTTTTTTTTTTGGTTTTGGGGCCACACCTGGTGGTTACTCCTGGCTCTGCGCTCAGAAATCACTCCTGGCAGGTTCGGGGGACCAGATGGGATGCCGAGAGTCGAATCCAGGTCCATCTTGAGTTGGCCACGTGCAAGGCAAATGACCTACTGCTGTGCTATCTCACCGGCCCTCACAAGTCTTGGTTGTAGTGTTGAGGGGAAGAAGGGACGGTCACACATCTGGGTTTTGGTACTTATATGCCTGGCTGTAGGAATCACACTCAATCAGTTGTGGTGCTCACAGTGCTTGCTGTGTCCCTGCCTTGTGTTGATGCACTGGAGATCACATACATTGTTATACAATCAGGGATCCCAGACAGCGGAGCCTGGGATACTTGGTGACATGCTTGGGTGGCACTGAGGATCAAGGTTATGGCCTCGTGTGTGTGTGTGTGTGTGTGTGTGTGTGTGTGTGTGTGTGTGTGTGTGTGTGTGTGTGTGTGTGTGTGTGTGTGCGCGCGCGTGCTCAAATCCAAGGGCCTTTTATATGTAAGGCAAATTCTCTGATAGTGTTTAAAAAAAAACATGGGCACCACCACTGTAAAAGAAAAAAAAATTTTTTTTTTGGTTTTTGGGCCACACCCAATGGTGCTCAGGGGTTACTCCTGGCTGTCTACTCAGAAATAGCTCCTGGCAGGCACAGAGGGCCATATGGGACCCCGGGATTTGAACCAACCACCTTTGGTCCTCTATCGGCTGCTTGCAAAGCAAACGCCACTGTGCTATCTCTCCGGGTCTGAAAAAAAATTTTTTTAATTTAAAAAAACATGGGGCTAGGGCCCAGAGAGATAGCACAGCGGTGTTTGCCTTGCAAGCAGCCGATCCAGGACCAA
Source organism: Suncus etruscus (assembly GCF_024139225.1). Taxonomy (NCBI): domain Eukaryota; kingdom Metazoa; phylum Chordata; class Mammalia; order Eulipotyphla; family Soricidae; genus Suncus; species Suncus etruscus. The sequence goes on along the minus strand of NC_064865.1, from coordinate 1,076,518 downwards.
AGGTGGTTGGTTCGAATCCCGGTGTCCCATATGGTCCCCCGTGCCTGCCAGGAGCTATTTCTGAGCAGATGGCCAGAAGTAAACCCTGAGCACCGCGGGGTGTGGCCCAAAAAAAGAACCAAAAAAATAACAAAAAAAAAAAAAAAAACATGGGGCTATTGGGGGTTTTATGGGTTTAGTCTTCGTGCCTTACCCACTCACGCTCAGGACTTATTACTGGCTCTATGCTCAAGGATCATTCCTGCAGTACTCAGGGGACCATAAGTGGTGCCAGGACTTGAAGATAAGTTGCCTATGTGCATGTCAAGCATCCTACCCACTGTTCTATCATCCAACCCTGGTAGTATGGTTTTTTAACCCTGTGGGCCCCTACAAATGTTAGCCATCAGCCATCAATCATTTCATGATTATATCAGGACTCACAGTGTAGAGAGAATCAGATTTAGTTTAGAGCTACCAGAACTAAATATTGCACTGGACTGCTTCGGAAAAGTTTTTTTTTTTTTTTTTCCATAGGAGCCATACACAGGGATGTAGGGGGAGAGGTTGGTCATACTCAACCCAGTAGTGTACAGTGGACCCAGTGCTGTGGTGTTAGGATGTTGTGATGTTCAGGCAATAGAATGTAGGGCCTCTCATATGCTAGACATGGACTGTACCATTTGAGCCATTTCCTTACCCCACTGTTGTCTTGCTTCTGAGTGGTGTCAGGTGTGGTCACTTGAACCTCTGCATTAGTTTCTTGTCAGCTTTTCATCAGTCGTTCAATGAGTTGTTGCCTAGATGACGTACTTTATTAGGAGTGAGTTGTTCAGGAGTTTGTGTCTGTATAATTTTTCATAGCTGCACTGAAGTGTAATTAGCATGTTACTGCACTTTTGTTTGTTTGGGGGCCACACTTGGCAGTGCTCCAGGGCTACTCCCAGCAGTGCTGATGGGACTCTGTGGTACCAGCAATGGAACCTGGGCAATCCAGCTCCTTAATCCATCTCTTCAGCTCTGAATAGCCTCCCCTATTTAGAGAGCACAACTCAAGAGATTTTGACATAGACGCACACTTTGGCAAATCCATACCCACACATTTGTACAGTTTGACAACTGCCTACCTCACTGCTCGAGAGAACATGGTGCTTTGGAGGCACATTGCTGCCACACAACATGATCCCTGTGGGCAAAGTTTGAAGGTTTATTGTCTTGACTTGCTCTGTGTCAGGTAAATAATTTTTCTGTATGGTCAGAGAGTAGAAGAGAAATCACTTAGTTGGGACCTCACTGTAACCCTAGTTTGTCAAGAGACCCTGTGAAACCACACATGGCTGTGACAAGCAGGCACCTTGGGTTGAAGGCCGTCTTAGCCAACGCAGCGGATCTTTTTTACTCCTCGCCTGCTGTGCTATTGCTCCAGCCCCATCTTTTTACTCCTTGACACAGCCAACCTGCTTATTCACTACATGTTCTCAGTGTATCCAGGATTTCTCTGTAATATGAGCAGTCTTCTTTGGCACATTGCCTGATGTCTGATGTCTGCCTAGAGAAGGGGTTTAAGTTCTAGGCACAGATTATTTTTGCATAATAGTATTAGTTAATGCATCCAATGTCTCATCCCTTGAAAGGCAGCTAGCTTAGCTTTATTCCACAGATGGCATGTCCTCTCAGTCATCTCAGTTATCTTGATCATAAGAAAAACCTGGGAAAAAACTATGGCTCAACATATGATCATTGCTGCTACCAAATTAAAAAGTGAAGATTTCAATTACCTTTTTTTTGCAAAAATAATAGTATTCAATATCAAAATGTGAAGTAAGACTGAGATTCTGCAATAAAATAAGAACATCTTATATCAAAAGTGATTTAAGATTCTGTGAACATAGTGATAGTTAAGTGATATGTTAAAAAGTATCTTTATGCGGAGCCAGAGAGATTGTACTGTGTGTAGGTTGCTTGCCTTGCACACACTGATCCAGGTGTGATCTCCAGTATTCGATATCATCCCCCTAGCCCCAGCAATAATTCCTGAGCTCAGAGCCAGAAGGAGCATCACCGGATCTGGCCTTCTCTAAAAATATGTGTTTTTGCTATTGTCATGAGAATTATGCTCCGTGTGATGCTGTCAACTAAACCTATGCAAGGCATGGGCTATACTACTTAAGCACCTTCCCAGCCCTGAGTTACGTGCTTTAAATGATTGAATTTTATGGCTCAATATATATGACCAGGTGATTTGTGTGTGTGTGATTTTTGTTTGTTTGTTTGTTTGTTTGTTTTTTGTTTTTGGGTCACACCCGGCGGTGCTCAGGGGTTACTCCTGGCTATCTGCTCAGAAATAGCTCCTGGCAGGCACGGGGGACCATATGGGACACCGGATTCGAACCAACCACCTTTGGTCCTGGGTCGGCTGCTTGCAAGGCAAACGCCTCTGTGCTATCTCTCCGGGCCCTGTTTGTTTTTATGAGGTTTTATTGATACTGTTTTTTGCACCACACCTGAGTTCAGGGCTTACTCCTGCTCTTCACTCAGGTATACTCCTGTCAGGGTTCAGGGTCATAGGGTGCCAGAGGTTTGACTCAGGTCCACGCATGAAAAGTTATTGCTTTACCTACTTACCTGTTGTACTATTGCTTCAGCTCATAAAAACATTGTTACTAAAATTTATTATTTTGTATAGAAATCATACTTGATGTTGTAGGAATAGATGAAATTGTTAAAAACAGAACAGAAAGTCTACACTTCAAGGAAGAGAAGCACACACAGAAACAGAGAAGGTATAATTACAAACAAGACTAACACAAATGCAAAAACCAAAAAAAGGGGGGGAACCGGAGAGATAGCATGGAGGTAGTGCTTTTGCTTTGCACACAGAAGGATGGTGGTTCGAATCCTGGCATCCCATAGGGTCCCCTGAGCCTGTTAGGAGTGATTTCTGAGTGTAGAGCCACTCTGAGCACTGCTAATTGTGACCCAAAAACCCCCCAAAAAAAAGAAAAGAAAAAAAGACTAACACAAATGACCTGTAGCCTACAGTTTATTGAGTATGTGTTGGTATTGGCTTCATATCAGATGTGAATGGTGACTGAGGAGAAACTAATAAGAGTCAGAGATGATATATAATAGAACAAGTGATACTTGCCTTGCATGTGTGGGGCCATAGGTTCAAAGATAAATAAATAAATAAATAAATAAATAAATAAATAAATAAAGGAAAAGAATGAACTTAGCTATAAGGGATCTGCTAATGCTATTTGAGAAAATTGCTGCTGTGAACTGAAGAGTTTATGGTGTTGTGATGAATATGACATTGCATATTACTCGTGTCAGAAATAAAGTAGACAAAAAGTGGGGGAAGCCCCCAATAGTGCTAAAGATAGTAACATCTTTGGCTAAGAGATACTAGTGATGGAGAGAAAGGAGGCAAATAAAGAGCAAGGAAGTCCCAAAAGTCCGGGTCTAGTTCTGACTCTTCCTAGTTAGTCTCTGGTGTAGTGCATTAGTCCTACACTAATTAGTTCTGCCTTGTCATTTCCCTATATGGTGCCAGGTATGACCCTATTCGCTGGGCAAACCAGGACAGTGCACTGACTTCCTTACATGAAGTCTACCTATTCTTCCTGTTAAAGCAACCAGGTCGGGCCCGGAGAGATAGCACAGCGGCGTTTGCCTTGCAAACAGCCGATCCAGGACCAAAGGTGGTTGGTTCGAATCCCGGTGTCCCATATGGTCCCCCGTGCCTGCCAGGAGCTATTTCTGAGCAGACAGCCAGGAGTCACCCCTGAGCATCGCTGGGTGTGGCCCAAAAACCAAAAAAAAAAAAAAAAAGCAGCCAGGTCTTAGAGACATATCAGCATGTAGACAGTGCCTTTAGATCTCTTGGTCTGACCAGGCAGACTCATTCTGGAACGTCAGTTTTGATTACTGATGCCAGCTAGCTTACAGACATACGTACCCCCAACACATCAGATAAGTGTCCTATCCTGTGGACAAGAACCACTGCTTACATGACATTCCCAGCCTTCAGGTCAGCTAAATAAATGTATTAAATCAGAGATGCTCTGTAGAGAATTCAGCCTCTTCTAGAGTACTCCGAACTGCACCCTGACCCTTAGATTGTCTCTCACCCTCCCACTTCACCTGCCTTCTGGAGAAGGGGAACGAAAGGGACAAAGAGGAAGAACAACTGTCCAAGCCACCTCCCCTCCTTACTGTCTCTCACTCAAAGCTTCTCACTGTTCCTTCCCCAGACACACCCTTTTCGGTTTTCTTCCTTCTTTTAGTTTTTTTGTGGTTTTTTTTTTTTTTTTGCCATGATATGAAAATTTAGAATTATTTTCATTGTATTTTTAATAGTCTTTAGAACCCTGTTCTCTTGAATATATCTCTTGAATACATCGTTTGAGGATTATATTAACTGTATCTTAATGTGATTTTTATCTTTTTGGAAATCTTTCCCTAATTGTATATTGACATTAAATCAAGCATCTTTCCCCCTATTTCTTGGAAATGTTAGCCAACACCAAAATTCATTTTTAATATGGCTCGCTTATAAAAAAAAAGTCTTCACTCTGTATCCTTAACCAGTCTTTGCAGATTTTTTGCAAAGATGTAATTCAGGGTACATTTCAGTAAGTTGAAGGGTTAAAATACCGAGCGCTGTCGCATATGGCAGTGAGCAGAATCGCAGATGTTGATGATGCTACGTAATTAGTATTCTTTTATGTAAATGAAGGCTGTCAGCGTGTTACCATAGTGTCTACTCTCTCTGAAGCTGGAATTTATGCCACTTGGTCTCACCAAGACCATGCAGGATTATTTCATATGCCTTGGTGAATAACTGAGAAGAAATCAATACAATGAGAGAGAAAAAAATGGAAATCTCCTAAAAGTAGATTCTCCTTTTTTCCTTTTTTCTTTTTGATTGCCTTTTATCAATTCCAGTCATTTATAGAATCCACTAAGATGTTGTTTATTTTAAAAGAATTGAAATTATTTCATGATACATGATATTTCAGGCTGTAGGTTTTGAAAGATGATTCAGTCATCTGTTACAGGGAGATAGACCCTCTTCAAATTGATGTGCTAAAAGCTAGACGTTTCTCATAAGGAAAGACAAAAATGAGATTCTTTTGTTTTTGTTTTGGGGTCATTCCTGGTAGTGCTCAGGAGTTACTCCTAGCTTTCCACTCAGGGATAAATCTGGTCATTGGTGTTGGGGAGAACCAACTGGGATGGAGGAGATCCCGGGTCAGCTGCATACAAGGCAAGTTCCCTACCTTTTATTCAATCTCAGAGATGGGCTGGAGACCCAAGAATGAGCACAATTTTTGTTGCCTTCCTTTAATATTTAGCATTGCTTTTATAATTTAATTTCTTTAAACTGATTATAATTTTTTAGTTTTCAAATTTTGAACATGAAACTATGACAGTTCAAAGAACAAAAGCTAATATTTTGTCAGGTTTATGTCTCTGTCTACAGTGGATCAGGGTGTACAGAATATTAAAGTTGTTGAGCTACCTAATGATGGAGAACTCATCTTTTCCACTCACCACTGCTTTTGAATATTATTTGCCTGCCACATTGGGTGATCTAGATGTATGTTTTAAGTGGCAGTGTTAAGACGATTACGATCTTTGGGAATTATGGTAATGAAAATGTAGTATTTCATTGCTTTGGGTGCTGAGCATCACTCTGAAATAGAGTATATGAAAGGGGAGTTTAAGCACATTGTTTCTTGAACCAAGGATGCCTAAGATTGTGTTCCCCTTTTTGGTTTTATGTGGTGTTGGCTGACTTTGCTTTGTTTTGGGACCACACTGGCTATGCTCAGGGCTTACTCCCGGTTGTGCTCAGAGATCATTCCTGGTAGTGCCCGGAGATCATATGCAGTGTGGGGGATGGAATCTCTGTACTTTTATCTCCAGCTCCAAACCAACATTTTGCTTTTTGTGTCACTTTAGTGGGCTTTCCATTTTGGGATGAGAGACATTTTTCCTCTGGAGAAGCCAGCCTGTCGAGCTTTCCCCAGGTGGTGAGCTGCAGACCTGTCCTGTGTTTTCCTGAATGGATTTCCTTTGCCATATGGCAGGTCATCGAGTCGCCACAGCAGATTTGTGCTGGGGAAAGAGCTATGCAGGCAAGGAGGTGCGTGCTCAGCAGATTTATAGATCAGAAAATGAAATCGGAAGAATTTCCAGAGTGCCCTTTCCATCAGACAGCTCCCAATGGAGAGCTTGTGGAATGGGGAGTGCTCTGTGAGAGTGTGAGTGCTTTCCTATTTTGGTTTTGGCTTTTCAATGTATTTTCTTACACGAGAATTGATTTGAAGGTGTTACATTGCCATGTTCCTTCCTGCTCACAGAAATATTCTTTATTTGTAGGATTTGAAGCTGTATATGTTTCATATACAGCAATTAAATTCCTGAAGAAACTTCGAGCCTGTTGGACAAAACAGGAATTTGCCAGATTTTGAATTATTCTAATAGGCTATTTAGATATGATTTAATGAGTGCTGAATCTTTTTTTGTGGGGGGGGGTCACACCCAGCAGCACTCAGGGATTACTCTATGCTCAGAAATCGCTCCTGGCAGGCTCGGGGGACCATATGGGATGTCGGGATTCTAACCACTGTCCTATGTGCAAGGCAAACACTTTACCTCTATGATGTCTCTCCGGCCTGAGTACTGAAGCTTTTAAAAGAAAAGCTGGGTGAATCTTGTGTGATAGTAGGTCATGATATTAAATTGTGTTTCTTTTGCTTTGGCTTAGTTTAGGGCCATAACCAACTGTGTTTAGGGCTTACTCCTGGCTTTGGACGCATGCACCTTACCTGCTGTACTATATATCTCCAGTTCTGAAGTCTTTGCTTTCCAAGCCTGCAGCCATTAGCTCCTTGTGCTTAAATTTCAATTTTAATAGGAAGAGTGAAAATTTCAGTTCTTTAGTCTCAATAGCCACATTCTAGTGCTCAGAAGTCACATATGACTAACTTTAGTATATTACTTGACAGTGCAGATAAAAAGTATTTCCATCATTACAGAAAGATCTAGATTCCTGTGAGCTCTTCATCCCTCTGCAGTTAACTGGGTTAATACAATGGTTCTGAGATTTCAAGATACAAATGAAACATCTATAAAGTTTTGTTTTTTTTTTTTCTTTTCTTTTTTAGGGGGATTTGAAGGTTTGGTTTTTGTTTTAGTTTTGGGGACACGCCTGGCAATGCTTACTCCTGGCTTTGCACTCAATGATCATTCCTGGCACAATAGAGCTTGTTCTAAAATGGAAATGCAAGGGACTGGGTATGCAGAATAGTTTTAAGAGGCCCCATATTCAGTCCCCAGCACTAAAAAAAATTAAAATGGAGATATTATGGTCCAGACAGATAAGAAGACACTTGCTTTGCACGTACCTGACCTAGGTTTGGCCCTGGTATCATATATGGTGGTTCCCTGATCACTTCCGAGCATGATCCCAGACCAAAAAAATTTAGATGAAAATTTTAGACACTTTTCCAGAAACAGATTCATCGGTTTTAGAGCACTGATCAGGTGATCTGTACATATAACAGGTATTCTATGAAAAGCTGCTGATGCTTTTGGTAGTTTGGTGACTTCATTTGGAAACATTAATGCGAATTACACACACACACACACACACACATTCTCTCTCTCTCTCTCTCTCTCTCTCTCTCTCTCTCTCTCTCTCTCTCTCTCTCTCTCTCTCTCTCTCTCTTCCCCCCCCCCCCCATTCTGGGTTCCATACCCATTGGTGGTACAAGGGGACTATGTAGTGCTGGTAATCAAACCCATATGCAAGGCATGTGCTTTCCCCCACTTGAGCCACATCCCTAAACCCATATGTGTGTGTTTTGATTTGGCTGTGCCCTATAAAGAGCAAGCAAAAATGGTCGTTTCCATACTGTTCTGGATTGCTAGATGGTAATCCTAATTTTTTTTTGCAGGGGTCAAGGTTCTGGGGGTTCCTCCCCGTGAGCTGTTCAGAGGTTCTTCTCTATTTGTTGCTTGGAGACTGTACAGTGCTGGAAATCAAAACGTGGGGCTGCTGTATATCAAGCATGCACTCTAGTTCTTTGAGACATCAACCCAACCCCCAGAGCACTTGGTCATTGAGTTAAGCATCCACAAATATGGAATTAAAGAGAAGTAAAAAGAATTTTAATCACATGCTCTCCTCTGAAAAGGATTATATCTAGTAAGATGAAAACATCAGAGAAATACTGAAAAAGCATGTAAGAACAAGGCAACAATTAGAAAAATAATATAGTACAAACTAAATCTTGACAGCATCTAAAGAAAAAGCATAACTGGTATTTAAAATGTTTCTTTTTACTCTGAGGAATCATGGATGAATATGCTGATAACATGCCAAATTCACAGCCTAGCACCACTCAGTCTCCCAGACTGTCCACTTCCCTCTACCACTGCCCCAGTGTTCCCTACCTCCTAATTCTTCACCCCCCCCCTCCCATGATGAGCTTACTACTGAAGACCATCTCAGTTTCTGTTGCCTTTGGGCCTTGTTTTGTTTCTTTTTATTTATTTATTTTTGTTTGGTTTGGGGGTCACACCCAGCAGCACTCAGGAGTGCTCCTGGCTCTGCACTCAGAAATCGCTCCTGGCAGCAATTTCTCGGGAGACCATATGGGATTCCAGGATTCAAACCACTGTCTGTCCTGGATCAGTTGTGTGCAAGGCAAATGCCCTACACTGTACTCTCTCTCTGGCCCCTCTTTTTATTAAAAAAAAAAAATATTTATTTATTTATTGGTTTTGGGACCACACCCAGTGGCGTTCAACGGTTACTCCTGGCTCTGTGCTCAGAAATTACTCCTGGCAGGTTTGGGGGACCATATGGGGTGCCAAGAATTGAACCAGGTCCCTCCCAGATCAACCACATGCAAGGCATCCACCTTACAACTGTGCTATCTCTCCAGCCTCCTTGTTTTGTTTTGGGTTTTTTTGTGGTTTTTGGGTCACACCCGGCAGAGCTCAGGGGTTACTCCTGGCTTCGTGCTCAGAAATTGTTCCTGGCAGGCACGGGGGACCATATAGGACGCCGGGATTCGAACTGATGACCTTCTGCATGAAAGGCAAACACCTTACCTCCATGCTATCTCTCCGGCCCTTTTGTTTTGTTTTGTTTGGTTTTTTGGTTTGGTTTTTCAGGCCACACCTGTTTGATGCTCAGGGGTTACTCCTGGCTAAGCACTCAGAAATTGCCCCTGGCTTGATGCCGGGGGGATCGAACCGAGGTCCTTCCTTGGCTAGCGCTCGCAAGGCAGACACCTTACCTCTAGCGCCACCTCACTGGCCCCTTTTTTTTTTCTTAATATGAGATCTGGGGCCAGAGAGATAGCACAGCAGCATTTGCCTTGTAAGCAGCTGACCCAGGACCAAAGGTGGTTGGTTCGAATCCTAGCTTCCCATATGGTCCCCTGTGCCTGCTAGGAGCGGTTTCTGAGCAGATAGCCAGGAGAAACCCCTGAGCACTGCTGGGTGTGGCTCAAAAAAACAAAAACAAAACAACAACAAAAATATATATATACATATATCGTATGGTATCTGGAACCCAACTATGAAGGACTTTGTAAATCACAATGGTCTCAATAAAATAAAATTTAAAAACTAAACAAAGGTGGCGAGGTGGCGCCAGAGGTAAGGTGTCTGCCTTGCAAGCGCTAGCCAAAGAAGGACCACGGTTTGATCGCCCGGCGTCCCATATGGTTCCCCCAAGCCAGGGGCAATTTCTGAGCGCTTAGCCAGGAGTAACCCCTGAGCATCAAACGGGTGTGGCCCAAAAAACCAAAAAAAAAAATTTTTTTAAAAGCAGGGTCAGAGAGATAGCATGGAGGTAGGGCATTTGCCTTGCATGCAAAAGAATGGTGGTTCGAATGCCAACATCCCATATGGTCCCCTAAACCTTCCAGGAGTGATTCTGAGTGTAGAGCCAGGAGTAAATCCCTGAGCACTGCTGGGTATGACCCCAAAACCAAAAAAAATTTTTTTTAAAGAGCATTGCAGTAATTGAAAAAATGAGAGAGATCATTCTGGATCTGTCCCTCTCATAACACCTGGTATTAAAGATAACTTAAGTGCTTTTCATTTCATTGAGGGTTTTTTTTTTTTTTTTTTTTTTTTTTGAGGCCAAGGGGTATAGCCTCTGCCACCTGGAATGGACAAGTAAAAAAGGAAAGGTTGCAGGCCTGGAGAGATAGCACAGCAGATATGGTGCTTGCCTTGCACACAGCCAACCTGGGTTCAATACCTGGCATCCCATATGGTCCCACAAGCATGACTGGGAGTCATTCCTGAGTACATAGCCAGGAATAACTGCTGAGTATTGATGGTTTGGGCCCACCCCACCCCCAAAAGATAAAAGAAAAAAGAAAAATTTGATGTTATGATGCAATTGTGGTTTCAGACAATAGGATCAGGCCCCCAAAAAGAGCATCTGAGAAAACAGTTAAAGGGATTGATTCTCAGTGCTTCAGGTTTAGAATGTCTCTAGGCGACCCTAGGACCTGGCGTTGCAGGTTTTTGTAGAAATGGAAAGTGGAGCTTTCCAGAAAGAGAAGCTGCCTTTAGGCGCTTAAGATACTGGCGTTGGAGGAGGGAACTTTCATGGTTCTGAAGAATAAAACATTTTTTTTACTTTTTTTTTAAATAGTTGTCATGTGGCCAGAAAGAGACCTCAGTGGGCTGAGCACAAACCTGAGTTTGAATCAACCTTTGTATTACCCTGAGCACCACCAGGAGTGATCCAGAAACCAAAAGTGTGAATTAAATGGTTGTCTAACCACTTTCTCATAGAGAAAGAGCCCATTAGGCATTTCTGGTGACTGGCACTGAAGCAAGATTAGGAGAAAAAGGGAAAAGAAACTCATTTTAAACAGTATTTTTACATCTGTCATCTGGAAGATTTGGTGTTTTTATTTTGCCTTACGATAATAGCTTGAATTAGGGATTGGGAAGACACAAGTACTCAGAGAGCAACAGACTTGTAAGATGTGTAGGGGTGAAGAGATGGTACCCAAGGTAAGATGCTTGCCTTGCATGTGCCTTTGCAGCCAGGCCAACAGCAATCCTGACTCACATCCCATCAACATATATCTGGTTCCCTGAACACGTCCAGGAGTCATTCCTGAGCACAGAGCGATGAATAGCTCCTGAGAAGCTGGGTGCAGTTCCAGCCTCCTACCCTCCATCCCCCCCAAAAGAGGATGTATAGATGGAAGCTCACAGTTTGCCTTAGGTTCTTTGGATTCAAGAAAATTAAAATAATACTTGGCACAGTAAAGGTCTTTCTCACCTTTTATCTGTACTGTCCTGTTATGAAATATTGAAACCCACTTAAATTCCCTTTTGATTCGAGGGTCTTCATCTTTCCTCCTGATACCTGAAACGCCAACTGTGTCTCTTCTCCCTGCTTCTCTGTCATTTCTGCACACAGCCAGCATCATGATCAGAGAGACAAAGGCTTTCGCTTCTCAGACATCATCAGTTCAGAACACAAGTTGCTCTCCCCTAGTGACCAGTTAGGTGCAGTCAGTGTGAAATAAGGGTAATTGACATTTTGTGAGGAACACACATCAGCCCGATATAAAACTTAGCCGACATTCATGAATTCAAACAGGCTGGGGAAATGTAAAGTTTAAAATGGGTGGTAAGGGGCCAGAGAGATTGATCCAGGGTGAGTATATACCCAATTGGGTCCACGGCATCACGTGGTACGCCAGCCCAGCTGGGTGCAGAACCCCGAAATCAAAGCAGAACAGAAACAAATATACTAATAAATTGGTACTAGTTCTCCCCTTTTAAATATTTTTATGATTTTTTGTTGTTGTTGTTGTTTGCTTTTAAGAAATATGGGGGGAGCGGAGCGGTGGTGCAGGCGGTAGGGTGGTTTGCCTTGCACATGGCTGACCCAAAACGGAACGAACGGCCGTTCCATCCCCCAAGCCAGGGCCGATTTCTGAGCGCATAACCAACCACGAGTAGCCCCTGAGCGTCACCAAGTGTGGACCCCCAAAGAAAAAAGAAGAAAATACGAGGGGGCTGGAGAGAGTGTACAACGGGTGGGGTGCCTACTTTGCATACAACCAATCTGAGTTTAAACTCCGGCCTTTCATGTGGACATATGGACCCCAAGCCAGCCAGAAGTGACTCCTGGTGTGGCCTTAAGAAAAAGAAAGTGGACGGGGCCGGGCGGTGGCGCTCGAGGTAAGGTGCCTGCCTTACCTGCGCTAGCCTAGGAGACGGACCGCGGTTCGATCCCCCGGCGTCCCATATGGTCCCCCAAGCCAGGAGCGACTTCTGAGCGCATAGCCAGGAGTAACCCCTGAGCGTCACCGGGTGTGGCCCAAAAACCAAAAAAAAAAAAAAAGAAAAGAAAAAGAAAGTGGGGCCTGAGCTATAGCGCAGTGAGTAGGGCGTTTGCCTTGCACGCGGCTGACCCAGATTCCCCCTTACCCCATATCGTCCCCTGAGCCTTCCAGGAGTGATTTCAAGGGCTGGAGTGATAGCACAGCAGGTCCCTAGGGCACTTGCCTTGCACGTAGCCGACCCGGATTTGATCCCTGCATCCCACAGGGTCCCCGTAGCCCACCGGGAGTGATTCCTGAACAGAGCCAGGAGTAACCCCTTGAGCCCCGCCAGGTGTGACCCAAAATTACTTTTAAAAAGGGGGAGGCGAGGGGCCGGGTAGGTGGCGCTGGAGGTGAGGTGTCTGCCTTGCAAGCGCTAGCCAAGGAAGGACGGCGGTTCGATCCCCCGGCGTCCCATAGGGTCCCCCCAAGCCAGAGGCAATTTCTGAGCGCTTAGCCAGGCATAAACCCTGAGCACCCAACGGGTGTGGCCCAAAAACCAAAAAAAAAAGGGGGGGAAGGCGAAGAGATAGCATGGAGGTAAGTAAGGCGTTTGTCTCGCATGAGGAAGGACGGTGGTTCAAGTGCCGGCATCCCATCGGGTCCCCGAGCCTGCCAGGAGCGAGTTCTGAGCGTAGAGCCAGGAGGAAGCCCCGAGCGCTGCCGGGTAAAGCGAACAAAGCAGCATTCTCAATCTATTCAAAGTTTGGTTTGCCGTGTGTGTGTGTGTGTGTGTGTGTGTGTGTGTGTGCGTGCGTGTGTGTGTGTGTGTCTGTGTCTGTGTGTCTGTGTGTGTCTGTGTGTCTGTGTCTGTTTGTTTTTTGGGTCCCACCCGACAGCTCTCAGGGGCCAGTCCTCTGGCAGCCTCGGGGGACCCTATGGGGTGCCCGATGAGATTCAGGCCGCCGACCTTCCGCATGCGAGGCAAACGCCCCCCCTCCGTGCTTTCCTTTCGTGAACGGTCTTCCACAGGGTCCACTCTTTGTCTATCAGCCAGTGGTAAGTGGGTCCAGAAAGGGGGCGAGCGCAGCGGGTAGGGAATTTGCCTGGCACTCTCGTAGACAGACCGGGTGGGAGCTCCAGCGAGAAGGAGTCGGGGGCCACCTCTGCGGTCCTCCTCATGGGGGCTGGGGGGGGCGGAGGGACTCTGGCCCGAAGGTGACCAACCCCCTCTCTCTGTCTGTCGGCCCGCAGGCTGAGCGCGGGGCCCGGCCGGCGCGCGTGAGCATGGACCGCTGCAAGCACGTGGGGCGCCTGCGGCTCGCCCAGGACCACTCGATCCTGAACCCGCAGAAGTGGCGCTGCCGCGACTGCGCCGCCACCGAGTCGGCGTGGGCCTGCCTCAAGTGCCCGCACGTGGCGTGCGGCCGCTACCTGGAGGACCACGCGCGCCGCCACTTCGAGCAGAGCGGCCACGCGCTGGCCATGGAGGTGCGCGACCTCTACGTCTTCTGCTACGTGTGCCAGGACTACGCGCTCAACGACAACCCCGAGGGCGACCTGCGGCTGCTGCGCAGCGCCCTGCTGGCCGTGCGCGGCCCGGCGCGGGACCCGCCGGTGCGCAGCGGCCCGACGCTGCGCTCCAGGGCCGCGGCCGACGACGCGGCGGACGCGGACGCGGCGGCGGCGGCGGCGGCGGCGGCCCCGGCCCCGCGCGCGCAGATGCAGATGCTCACGGCGCTGCGCCACCGGCGCCGCCGCCTGCTGGCCCGCGCGCTGCGCCTGTGGTTCGAGCGCAGCTCCCGCGGCCGCGCGCGCCTGGAGCAGCGGCGGCAGGACGAGGCGCGCGAGCGCAGGCAGGAGGCGGCGCGGCGGCGGCGGCGCGAGGTGAAGCGGCGGCTGCTGGAGGAGCTGGCCCGCGCGCCGCCGCGCAAGAGCGCGCGCCTCCTGCCGCCCGTGCCCGCGCCGCCCGCCGGGGCCCCCGGCGTGACGGGCCTGCGCAACCTGGGCAACACCTGCTACATGAACTCGGTCCTGCAGGTGCTCAGCCACCTGCGCAAGTTCCGCGAGTGCTTCCTGCACCGCGACCCCTGCGAGGCGGAGCGGCTCCTCGCCCGCGCGCGCGCCTGGGAGCCCGACGGCCTCTGCCCGCACGGCAACGGCGGCGGCGGCGGCCTTGGCCTTGGCGGCGGCGTCGGCGTTGGCGCCTCCACCTCTTCCTCCTCCGCCGCCCCGCGCCGCCGCCTCGAGCTCGTCCAGCACAAGGAGCCCCGCTCCAAGCACATCTCCCTGTGCCACGAGCTGCACACGCTCTTCAGGGTCATGTGGTCCGGCAAGTGGGCGCTCGTGTCGCCCTTCGCCATGCTGCACTCCGTGTGGAGCCTCATCCCCGCCTTCCGCGGCTACGACCAGCAGGACGCGCAGGAGTTCCTCTGCGAGCTGCTGCACAAGGTGCAGCAGGAGCTCGAGGCCGAGGGCGCCGCGCGCCGCTTCCTCATCCCGCTCTCGCAGAGGAAGCTCACCGGGCAGGTCCTCAAGGTGGTCAACACCATCTTTCACGGGCAGCTGCTCAGTCAGGTAGGTGTCCGTCCGTCCTTCCGTCCGTCCGGCGACTGGAGCTCCCCGCCCACCCCCGGCCAACCCGAGGAGCCCGCGTTGGCGTCCCGCTGCCCGCCGTTCCGCAGCGTGCCTTGATCGTCGCTCTTGCGGGCGCCTCTCAAAACAGTGCCCAAGGCCCCCCCACCCGCACCCCTGAGAAACGCAGCCTGCCCAGCCCGGCCCGGCTGTGCTCGGGCCCTCGGGAGCAACCGCACTTGGAGGTTCCTTGGGTGCCAAAGATCAGACTTGGACTTTGACCCCAGTCCTGAGCCCCGGGTTCCCGTGCCATCTCCCAACACCTCGGCTACCTATTTTTTTTTTTTTTTTTTTTTTTTTTTTTTTGTTTTTGGGCCACACCCGTTTGACGCTCAGGGGTTACTCCTGGCTATGTGCTCAGAAATCGCCCCTGGCTTGGGGGGACCATATGGGACGCCGGGGGATCGAACCGCGGTCCTTCCTTGGCTAGCGCTTGCAAGGCAGACACCTTACCTCCAGCGCCACCTACCCGGCCCCTCGGCTACCTATTCTTAGCTGACCTCGCTCTATTGCTTCATTTTCAATGATTGCCTTTCCCTTTTAATGAGGGCATAGGGAACACCTTTCCTTCTCTGCCTGAATGTGACTGATGCCTGTTGTTGGTCCGCCGTGAGTTGATTCGTTCGAGGCGATTGAACGACTTGTTTCCAACCCTCATACCACTCATTTGTTGTTTTGTTTTGTTTCGTTTCTTCTTTACCTTTCTTAAAATTGTCTAACCCCTTTTTGGGGCCTGAGGCCGAGGGAAGAAGCAGTGGGAGGAGTTGGAACACAAGGCTTCAAAAGTGCAAGTTTTTCCCACTGAGCCACATCTTGGTCAGAAAGCGTGCTCTCGGGGCCGGAAAGATAGTACAGCGGCAAGGCATCTGCCTTGCACGCAGCCAGTGGTTCGAATTCCGGATCTATGGTTCCCCGTGCCTACCAGAAACTATTTCTAAGCACAGAGCCAGGGGTAAACCCTGAGCGCCTCCAGGCGTGACCCAAAAAACTAAAAAAAAACTACAAAAAAAACAACGTGTCCTTCCTGCCTAGATCTTCTTTATTCATGAGGAAGGGAGCTGGCTAAAAGGATGCAAAGGACAAAGGAAACTCCTGGGCCCGGAGAGATAGCACAGCGGCGTTTGCCTTGCAAGCAGCCGATCCAGGACCAAAGGTGGTTGGTTCGAATCCCGGCGTCCCATAGGGTCCACCGTGCCTGCCAGGAGCTATTTCCGAGCAGACAGCCAGGAGTAACCCCTGAGCACCACCGGGTGTGGCCCAAAAACCAAAAAAGAAAAGAAAACTCCTTATTCTTTATTACATTTTCTGGATCTTTAATCATATAAAAACATAAGCAGACACTCCTACATAAAGCTTTATGGAGCTATTCAGAAAGAACATTTGGGGGGCCAGAGAGATTGCATGGAGGTAAAGCGTTTGCCTTGCATGCAGAAGGATGGTGGTTCGAATCCCAGCATCCTATATGGTCCCCCGAGCGATTCCCGAGTGTAGAGCCAGGAGTAACCCCTGAGCGCTGCCGGGTGGGACCCAAAAAAAAAAAAAGAAAGAAAGAAAGAACATTTTGCATTTTGTTTTGTTTACTGCTTGTTTTTATTTTGTTCTATTCTTAGGCTTTTCCCAGCATTGCCTGAAGCCACCAGAACTTCACCCATTGGTGCTCAGGAGCCATGTACTGTTGGGGTTCAAACCCAGAGCCCAGTGCATGACAAGCATGTGTTCCAGCCCTTTAAGTCATCTCCTTAACCCTCCCAATAGAACTTTTTTAGGGGGACTGGGGTCACAGCCCACAATTCTCAGGAGTTACTCCTGACTTCACTCAGGAATCACTTCTGATCATGTTTGATTGGGTAACCTTATGAGATGCTAGGGACTGAGCCCAGGTCAGTTGCACACCAGGCAAGACCTTACTTGCTGTACTACACTCCAGTCCCTCAACAGAACATTTTTAGACTTCTAATGTAGAGTGGGCAACAAGATTCAAGTAAAACCTCTAAACTTTGCACATATGCCCCTATAGTTTGTTGTCTTAGTAGTTGGGGTTTTCTGAGAATGATTAATGGTTGTTTTTTGCTTTTGCATGTGAAAGGAGCATATTTATAAGCATTTCCTCTCATCCCTAAATGTTCATAAAAAGAAAGGGACATCTGGGAACTTTACAATGGGAGAAGAGGTCTAATTATGAGGTACTTTGAAATTATACAGGCACAGGAATTTATGTTGGATTGCAACAAGAAACAAGGGTCAAAAAAGAGTAAAGTGGAAGAAAATGGTGCAACCTGGTGGAAATAATAGCATGAGAAGCAGACAGGGACATGCATGTTTTTTATCTCAGCCTAATTCCTGGAAAAACTCCACACTAAATTGATCTAGAGCACTGGAACACAATCTTATGTGCTAGGTGAGAAGAGGAAGGAATGGGCAATCATCTTTGTACTTTGCGATTTTTCTAGTTCCAGCCAGCATCACATTAGAGATAAAGCCCGGATTATTATGCTCTAATTCTCTCCATTTAAGTTAGACTTGTTATTTTAATATTACAATTGCTTTTGGGGTGTGTTTGGGGCGGGGGAGAAGGGACTCTACATTTAGATTTGGTCGTTATGTGTCTTTTTATTCTAGGTCACATGTGTATCATGCAATTATAAATCCAATACCATTGAGCCCTTTTGGGATCTGTCCCTGGAATTCCCTGAACGCTATCACTGCATAGAAAAGGGATTTGTCCCTTTGAATCAGACAGAGTGCCTGCTCACTGAGATGCTGGCCAAGTTCACAGAGACAGAGGCCCTGGAAGGGAGAATCTACGCTTGTGACCAGTGTAACAGTGAGTGCTGGGGAAGTGTGGGAGGGACAGGTGTGCTCTTAAATATCCTTTTAAACTGTTTCTCTTGCCTCTTTTTGTTGTTGTTTGTTTCGTTTTGGAGCTGCACTGGATGATTCTGGGGTTTACTTCTGGCTCTATTCAAAAATCATTCCTGGCTAATCTTGGGGAAGCTATTGAGCCGGAGTCAGCCTTATGCAAGGCAAATGGCCTACTCGATGTTACCTGTCTCTCCAGCCTTTCTCTTCCCTCTGAAGTTGGAAATAACCGACTTAATACCGGTTGGTTCTAACACATCTTTTCAAAATATGTTTTTTGTCTCCCATTTTATGAAGAACAAATATCTATGACTATTATAGTTTTTAAAAACAAAAAACTAATGGGCTGGACGTATAGAACAGCAGATAGAGTGCTTGCACGGTAGCTTACCCAGGTTTAATCCCCATCATGCCACATAGTTCCCAGACCCCACCAGATGTCTTTCCTGAGTGCAGGGCTCAGGGTACTTCCTGGGCACTGCCGGTATAGCCATAAAACCTAAAAAATCAAAATGAGGGGCTGGAGAGATAGCAGAGCAGTATGGCGTTGGCCTTGCAAGCAGGCCCTGGACCAACAGTGATTCAAATCCCGGCATCCCATATGGTCCCCCATGCCTACCAGGAGCGATTTCTGAGCTCAGAGCCAGGATTAATCCCTAAGCTCTGCTGGGTGTGACCCAAAATAAAAAAAAAAAAAAAAAATCAGACCAAGGGACCAGAGCAATAGCACAGAGGTATGGAGTTTGCCCATGGCCAACCAGGGATGGACTCGGGTTGGATCTTCAACTTCACATATGGTCCCCCAAGCCTGCCAAGAGCAATAGGATTTCTGAACACAGAGTCAAGAGTGATTCCAAGTGCTGCTGGGTGTGGCCCAAAAACTAAATTAAAAAAAATTTTAAATGAGGTATGTGTGTCTTTTTGAGTCCCGTTACAATGTTGACATTAGTTGTTATCTTAGAGGACATTTTGAAATGTGAATTCAAAATGGGGACTTGCCCTAAGAATGTTGATATTTTATTTCAGAGTGTTACAGAGGTCCAGCATAAACTCATGAGCATAGATTCTGACAGTTCTTAGTTCATGTAAACGCCAATGGCATAGCCTGTTGGAGGCCCGTGGCATGAGAAAAGCGCTACTAAAATTGACAAGTTGAAACCAAGAAAGCAAGCTATTCGTTGCTTCACAGCAGCTTCATGACTGCTTTTGTTCATTTCTTTGGAAAAAGGAGAGAATTGGTTTCTGGGTCATACTCAATAGAACTACACTCCGCTCTGTACTCAGAGGACACTCGGTGATGCTTGGAAGACCTTCTGATCCTGGTGATTGAACCGGGGTTGGCCACATTCAAGGAAGGTTCCTTAACCCCTACACAATCTCTGTGGCTTTCATGTTTCTTCTCATTTTGAGCTTTATAAAGGGGTCATAAGAAAGTGTTATTTCAGGGCCGGGCAGTGGCGCTAGAGGTAAGGTGCCTGCCTTGCCTTGGCTAGCGTTGGACGGACCACGGCTCGATCCCCAGGCATCCCATATGGTCCCCCAAGCCAGGAGCAACTTTTGAGCTCATAGCCAGGAGTAACCCCTGAGCATTACTGGGTGTGGCCCAAAAACAAAAACAAAAACAAAAAAGTGTTATTTCTTGCAGAGATCCTCAACCTTTTTAAACAAGGGGCCAGGTTCACTGACCTTTCAACCATCAGATGGAATATAGTTTTAATAAAACCTATGAACAATAGTGGTCCACAGATTGTAGTTTGAGGACCTCTGCCTGAGAGTAAGAGGAGGAGAAGAGAGACAGAGAAGAGAGGAGTGAGTCGGAGAATACTGTGCACCTTCTACAGCTAAGCAGGATAGGCAACAGCAGCAAAAACACCAGAACCGGGATGAGTTGACAGCTAAGCAGGATAGGCAACAGCAGCAAAAACACCAGCAGGCCAGATAAATGTCCTCAGCAGGCCGCATGTGGCCCACAGGCAATAATTTCAGGACCCTAATCTATGAGATAATTTATCTATTCTGTGTGTGTGTGTGTGTGTGTGTGTGTGTGTGTGTGTGCGTGTGTGCGTGTGTGCGCGCGCGCGCGCACGCATGCATGCATGCACGCACTCGCTGAATTTAGAAAAGATTTTAAGAGAAAGAAGAAAAGGCACACAGTCTCCTATAGTGGTGGATTTCCTAAGCAAGCTTCCCCAGGAGCTTTCAATTTAAAGAGAATGTTTATCTTTGGTTTTTGGCTTTTGGACCACACAACAATATTCAGGGGCCTTACCTGGTATACTCAGATTAGACCTAGATTTCCTACATGTAAAGTGTGATTCCAGACATTTGAGTCATTATCTCCCATCCCACTTGATGCCCTTTCTTTTTTTTTTTTTTTTTTATTTTTTATTTTTTTTTTTTTGGTTTTTGGGCCACACCCAGTAACGCTCAGGGGTTACTCCTGGCTCAAAAGTTGCTCTTGGCTTGGGGGACCATATGGGACACCGGGGGATCGAACCGCGATCCGTCCAAGGTTAGCGCAGGCAAGGCAGGCACCTTACCTTTAGCGCCACTGCCCGGCCCTTGATGCCCTTTCTAACCTGGCATGTACAGAGGAAACATAAAGCAAAGAAAACTCATGTTGGGGATTTGGGGATATGTAAAGATTGAAAGCTAAAATCATGAATTGTGCAGAGATCTAGAAATCACTTTGAATCCAAATAATTTGAACTGTAAGTTTTAGTGAGAAAAACCTTACAGTAGTTTCTAATATTGTTCTTAATAGAGTTGTATATGCTTTTGTGGAAAACCTGTTCTCTTTAAATCAGGACGAAAGGGGTCTACAGTGGGTAAGGCACTTGCCTTACAAGTGGCTGACCTGGACTGGAGAGATAGCACAGCAATAGGGTGTTTGCCTTGCACGCAGCTGATCCAGGACGGAAGGTGGTTCTAATCCTGGCAATCCCATGTGTTACCCAGTGCCTGCCAGGAGCGATTTCTAAGTACAGAGCCAGGAATAACACCTGAGTGCTGTCAGGTGTGACCCATCCAACCCCCCAAAGTGGCTGACCTGGGTTCGATCCTTGACACACCAATATGGTTCCCCAAATCCACCAGGAGTAATCCTTGAGCCCAGCTGGGTGTGATTTAAAATAAATCAGAACCAAAAAATGGGGGGGGGGGCTGGAGCAGTGGCGCAAGTGGTAGAGCATTTATTTGCCTTGCACACGCTAACCTAGGACGGACCACGGTTCATTCCCTCGGCATCCCTTATGGTCCCCCAAATGAGGAGCAATCTCTGAGCCCATAGCCAGGAATAACCCCTGAGCGTCACCGGGTGTGACCCAAAAAGAAGAAAATCAGGACAAAAGTTATATTTGATGTCAGGTATCATTAACAGTTAAAAATTCTGTATTTAGGGACTGGAGAGATAGCATGAAGGTAGGGCATTTGCCTTGCATGCAGAAGGTCGGTGGTTCGAATCCCGGCATCTCATATGATCTCCTGAGCCTGCCAGGAGCTATGTCTGAGTGCAGAGCCAGGAGGAACCCCTGAGCACTGCTGGGTGTGACACCCCCCCCCCAAAAAAAAAATAAAACACACACAACAAACCAAAACAAAAAAATACAAAAAAAAGAAAAGAACCTACCTATCCTGCTATATATATTGAGATATATAGTCAGTGCCTTAAGTTACCCCATTAGAGCAATATCTATTAGTTGTTGTTGGGTTTTTTGGGGTTTTTTTTTGTTGTTGTTGTTGTTTTGGTTTTTGGGTTACACCCGGCAGTGCTCAGGAGTTACTTCTGGCTCTATGCTCAGAAATCACTCCTGGCAGGCTCGGGGGACCATATGGGAATGCTGGGATTTGAACCGATGACCTTCTGCATGAAAGGCAAATGCCTTACCTCCATGCTATCTCTCCGGTCCCTGTTTTTTTTTTTTTTTTGTTTTGTTTTGTTTTTTTAATAGTAAAGCTGTTTTCACTTGAAGGCAACAGAAAGTCAAGTTAAGAGCTTTAAATGCCATTATCTTGGATCTGATAGATTAGGCTAGAAATGCTTTTTTTTTTTTTTTTTTTTTTTTAAGAAAGGATTATTTTTCTGGCTGCCAATTCATCAGTATTTTTCCAATACAGTTCAAGTAATTGCAGGAAAGGAAAGCCATGGAGGAGAGATGAGTGGCATTGATCTATTGCTTGTGAAGTTTCAAAATTACCAGTGTGCTACCTCTCTGGGTGACCAGCTTAATCATATGGAGACAGAACTGATCAATCTCAATTGAATCAGTCATCTCTTTGTGAATTTCATTTTAGGGAAACAAAGCCACATCCTATATTGTCTTCGTGTTAGCTCACACGCTCCCTCTGCTGATAGAAGCAGTCACTGCCAGTCTCCTAGCAGAGCTGCAATCATTTTCACAAATCTGTTTGGTGAATGGAAGCATAAAATAAGGCAGGCTCCTCTTTGAATTCTCTTTCTGCTCATGCTCCCACATTTCACAACTGCCGGCCTGTAGTCAGAGCTGCTCTGGCACCCTTGTTCTGTTGCAGTCTATTATGAGAAGCAACGGCTCTACAACCTATTGTCACAAAAAGCTCCGTGATACGTCAGCAGACTGTGATTTGCTGCCTTTCAAAAGTGGTTCAGACAGGACCTGGAATCAAATGCCAAGCTCTTCAGATGCTGAGACCACGATAGCAACAACTCAGACAGTTAATAGGCGCCATGGTGAACCACTGTCTTAGTTTTTTATTCTCATTCATTTGTTTAATTACTAAAACAACATAACAGCCCTAAGTCAATGGCTACAGAAAAGACTTATGGTGAAAATTAAGAGATTTTCATTTCCATTGTTTATCTGCTGTAATTTTAAAATTCAATTCAGTCACAATTTAGTAGCTTTAGAGACTAACTGGAGTCTCAGCCATGACTATGATATGAACGAGGTGAGTATGGACAGCCTATCAGTCTTGTCCTGCATAACCAACACTTTTTTCAAGAAATGGGTGTGTGGGACCGGATAGCACAGTGGTGGGGCGTTTGCCTTCCATGCTGCTGCCCAGGATGGACCTTGGTTCGATCCCTGGCGTTCCATATGGACTCTCAAGCCAGGAGCAATTTCTGAGTGCATAGCCAGGAGTACCCTTGAGCATAACTGGGTGTGGCCTATAAATCAAAGAAAAAGAGAAGAAAGAAGGAAAGGAAGGAAGAAAGAAAGAAAGAGAGAGAAAGAAAGAAAGAAAGAAAGAAAGAAAGAAAGAAAGAAAGAAAGAAAGAAAGAAAGAAAGAAAGAAAGAAAGAAAGGAAGGAAGGAAGGAAGGAAGGAAGGAAGGAAGGAAAGAAAGGAAGGAAGGAAGAGAGGAAGAGAGAGAGAAAGAAAGAAAGAGAGAGAGAGAAAGAGAGAAAGAAGGAAGGGAGAAAGGAAGGAAGGAAGGAAGGAAGGAAGGAAGGAAGAGAGAGAGAAAGAGAGAGAAAGAAAGAAAGAGAAAGAAAGAAAGAGAGAGAGAGAGAAAGAAGGAAGGGAGGGAGAAAGAAAGAGAGAGAGAGACAGAGAGAGAGAAAGAGAGAAAGAAGGAAGGGAGGGAGAAAGAAAGAAAGAAAGAAAGAAAGAAAGAAAGAAAGAAAGAAAGAAAGAAAGAAAGAAAGAAGGAAGGAAGGAAAGAAAGGAAGGAAGAAAGAGAGAGAGAAAGAAAGAAAGGAAGGAAGGAAGGAAGAGAAAGAAAGAGAGAGAAGGAAGGAAGGAAGAAAGAAAGAAAGAAAGAAAGAAAGAAAGAAAGAAAGAAAGAAAGGAAGGAAGGAAGGAAGAAAGGAAGGAAAGAAAGAAAGGAAGGAAGAGAGGAAGAGAGAGAGAAAGAAAGAAAGAGAGAAAGAAAGAAAGAGAGAGAAAGAGAGAAAGAAGGAAGGAAGGGAGAAAGGAAGGAAGGAAGAGAGAGAGAAAGAGAGAGAAAGAAAGAAAGAGAAAGAAAGAAAGAAAGAGAGAGAGAGAGAGAGAGAAAGAAGGAAGGGAGGGAGAAAGAGAGAGAGAGACAGAGAGAGAGAAAGAGAGAAAGAAGGAAGGGAGGGAGAAAGAAAGAAAGAAAGAAAGAAAGAAAGAAAGAAAGAAAGAAAGAAAGAAAGAAAGAAAGAAAGAAAGAAAGAAGGAAGGAAAGAAAGGAAGAAAGAGAGAGAGAGAAAGAAAGGAAGGAAGGAAGAGAAAGAAAGAGAGAGAGAGAGAGAGAGAAGGAAGGAAGGAAGGAAGAAAGAAAGAAAGAAAGGAAGAAAGAAGAAAGAAGAAAGAAAGAAAAGAAAAGAAAAGAAAGAGGGCCCGGAGAGATAGCACAGCGGTGTTTGCCTTGCAAGCAGCCGATCCGAGCAGACAGCCAGGAGTAAACAAAAAAAAAAAGGAAGGAAGGAGTGCGAAAAACTCTGAGCACAGAGAGATAATGCAGAGGTTAAGATACTTGCCTTGCGTGACTGGCGAGGTGGCACTAGAGGTAAGGTGTCTACTTTGCACGTGCTAGCCAAGGAAGGACCACAGTTCGATTCCCCGGTGTCCCATATGGTGCCCCCAAGCCAGAGGCAGGGGCATTTTCTGAGCCCTTAGACAGGAGTAACCCCTGAGCATCAAACAGGTGTGGCCCGAAAAAACAAAATCCAAAGCAAAGATACTTGCCTCGGGCCGGAGAGATAGCACAGGTTTGCCTTGCAAGCAGCCCATCCAGGACCTAAGTGGTTGGTTTGAATCCCTGTGTCCCATGTGGTCCCCCGTGCCTGCCAGGAGCTATTTCTGAGCAGACAGCCAGGAGTAACCCCTGTGCACCTCCGGGTGTGGTCCAAAAACCAAAAAAAAAAAAAAAAAGATACTTGCCTTGGGCCGGAGAGATAGCACAGCGGTGTTTGCCTTGCAAGCAGCCGATCCAGAACCAAAGGTGGTAGTTGGTTCTAACCCCCGTGCCTGCCAGTAGCTATTTCTGAGCTGACAGCCAGGAGTAACCTGAGCACCGCCGGGTGTGGCCCAAAAACCAAAAAAAAAAAAAAAAAAAGAAGATACTTGCCTTAGGGCCCGGAGAGATAGCACAGCAGAGTTTGCCTTGCAAGCAGCCGATCCAGCACCAAAGGTGGTTGGTTTGAATCCCTGAGCAGACAGCCAGGAGTAATCCCTGAGCACCCCCGGGTGTGGCCCAAAAACCAAAAAAGAAAGATACTTGCCTTAGGGGCCGAAGAGATAGCATAGAGGTGAGGCGTTTGCCTTGCATGCAGAAGGTAGGTGGTTCAAATCCCGGCATCCCATAGGGTCCCCTGAGCCTGCCAGGGGCGATTTCTGAGCAGAGCCAGGAGTAACCTGTGAGCACTGCCAGGTGTGACCCCCCCAAAAAAAAGATACTTGCCTTGCATGATGCCCACCCAGATTAAATTCCCCAGTACAGGGGGCCGGGCGGTGGCACTGGAGGTAAGGTGCCTGCCTTGCCTGCGCTAGCCTAGGACGGACCGGTTCGATCCCCCGGCGTCCCATATGGTCCCCCAAGAAGCCAGGTGCAACTTCTGAGCGCATAGCCAGGAGTAACCCCTGAGCGTCACAGGGTGTGGCCCAAAAACAAAAAAAACAAAACAAAAAAAAAATTCCCCAGTACCACATATGGACTCCTAAGCACCTCCAGTAATGATTCCTGAACGCAGAGCTGGGAGTAATCTCTGAATACAGCCAGGTATAGCCAAAAAAAGAAAATAAAAGGAAAAACTAGGGCCGGGCGGTGGCGCTAAAGGTAAGGTGCCTGACTTGCCTGCGCTAGCCTTGGACGGACCGTGGTTCGATCCCCCGGTGTCCCATATGGTCCCCCAAGCCAGGAGCAACTTCTGAGCACATAGCCAGGAGTAACCCCTGAGCGTTACCGGGTGTGGCCCAAAAACCAAAAAAAAAAAAAAAGGGAAAACTAGGTACAGCATAAAAATATGTCAGGGACCAAAGCAATAGCAGTTGGGTGTTTTCCTTGCGTGCAATCAACATGGGTTCAATCAATCGTCAGCATCCTGCATGTTTTCCCCAGCCCACCAGGAGTAATTCCTGTGTGCACAGAATAAGAAGTAACCCCTGTGTAGTCTTTTGAATCTGCTAGTAGTGATCCCTGAACATATAACCAGGAGTAAGCCTGAGTATCATCAGGTGTGACCCAAAATAAAATGCATACATATATGTGTATATATATATGTATATATATGCCATCAGTTTCTAAATACAAATATTTAGGAAATAGTTGTATATCCTACAAGTAAATCGTGCTCGGGGGAAAAATATCACCATACTTAGGGCCAGAGAAATAGTATAGCAGGTAGGGGCATTTGTCTCGCACATGATACCTCAATATCCGGCACCCCAGATAGTCCCCCAAGACACCAGGAGTGATCCCTGAGCTCAGCCAGGAATAGTCAGTCCCTGAGCACTACTAATGTGACCCTAAAAAAAATACCACGATCCTGGTTCTCTATTCTATGTCAAAATATATCAGGATCACTTTATAAAAAGGGGAACTGCAGTTCAGAGATTTTTTTTTTTTTTAGTTTTGTTGTTGTTTGTTTTGTTTTTGGATCACACCGATGGTGTCCAGGGGTTTCTCCTGCTCTTCACTCTTGATGGGCCCTGGGAACTAACTACATGGGATGCTGAGGATCAGTCCAGGTTGGCCGTATGCCTTAACCACTGTACTGTCTCTAGCCTCTGAAGTTCAGATTTTTGTCAAATAATATGCAATAGCTATATACAGGGAAGAATTAGGAGGAAAGCAAGGGCTTTATTTTATTTGTTTTGGAGCCACACCTGGCAGTATTCAGGATTTACTCCTGGTTGTGTGTTTAGGGATCACTCCTGGCAGACTCCGAGGGTCCTGTGGATCAAACGAGTCAGCCACAGGCAAGGCAAACTAGCTACCCACTGTACTACTGCTCCCGCCCTGACTTTTACTTATTTATATTGCCTCATAAGCAATGCTAAGAATGCAAAGATTCAGTATAAGAGCCTGAGAATGTGGAGCGGCTTTGGCTTTGCACTGGCAGCGCTCGAACTTGGGTCCCCACCTGCTTAACTATCTCCACAGCCCCAAGAAGCTTTTTAAACTTCGTAATTCACCTATCAGCCCATAGATAAAGGCAGCCTTTATTCCATGTGTCTGTCTTTTTGTAGTTTCCTTCTGTTACTTTCCTTCAATAAATCAATGGCATCTTGAGTGTGTTTTCTAAAACAGAAGCTAATTTTGAATGTAGCTGATGGCAGAAATTTGAAAGTGGATGTGTGAGGAAAGGTTTCGTTGCTTTTAAGTTATCTCTCACAGTGACTTAAAACAAGATCTGTTTTAAGATTTTTCTTTTTTATGATGTAAAAGAGTCTCCGAGGAACATTCCTGACATGGTAGCTCCATAGACATGGGGACTCCAAGCTCTTTCCATTTTCCAGCTTTCCCATCTTGGTCCAGACGGCTGTACTCAAAACGTACCTCAGGCCTCAGAGAAGTTGCAGCCATTGAAACGGTGTGAAGGGCACGCTGACGGCCTCTCTGTCTTGGAGAGCGATCCCAGGGTTGTCCATTCCTTTCCCCTCAACCAGAACTTTCACTCACCCCTTGCAGTCATGTGAGGCTGAGACAGCCAGTGTCACTAAGGGTCACGTGTTGCTCCATTGAGATCAATACTACTAATTGGGAGAATGTATAGCAGAGGCAAGTCATTGTCTCTGCTAGAGAGCAGGCAGAATGAGTCTCCTCACAATCTGTGTCTTATACCTTCCCGAACCATCTAGGCAAACGCCGAAAATCCAACCCCAAACCCCTTGTTCTGAGTGAAGCTAGAAAGCAGTTAATGATCTACAGACTACCTCAGGTCCTCCGGCTGCACCTTAAAAGATTCAGGTGAGCTAGCTCTGGGACCTCAAAAGCGGAGACGGGTTTTTGCGGAGGATGGGGGTGGTGTTGGGGCCATACCCATCAGTGTTTGGGGGCTATTCCTGGCTCTGTGCTCAGGGGTTACTCCTGGCAGAGCTCAGAGATCATATCGTGCCTAGGACCGAACAGATTATCCATGAGCAAGGCAAGCACCTAACCCATATACTCTTCATGAGCTTTCACACTAGCTGCTTTAAAGACTTTGGGAAGGACCCATGTCCCCTTAGATACAGGAAAACCATTCTATCCTCTTTGGGAAGGAAACCTGGCTGGCTCCTGTGAACCGTGCACTGTATGTGGAAATGAACTGCTTTACACCTGTCAGGCAGATTGATGGTTGAGCCCGGCAGGGGGCTTCCGCTGCCATGGCTCTGTAAGTGTCTGGACTTCACCTGGGCTTCCAGTCCAGACTCTACATTGGGTAGAGTCTGAGCAACCTGTAAAGAAGGATTTGCAGTAATACCAAGAAGAAGGAAAAAGAATGCTTGAGTGCTTGTGAGAGATTTTTAGTTTCACAGATAATATATGTAGGCATCGATGACCAGTCGCCAGTTAAGATCTCTTAGGCCCCTGTTTTACCTACACCTAATCTAGCCATGCCAGGATTTGTTGCTTCTTAATAGTAAGGCATTGTTATTTATGTTCTAGGTGGTCTGGCCGTAATCATCGTGAGAAGATTGGGGTCCATGTCGTCTTTGACCAGGTATTAACCATGGAACCTTACTGCTGCAGGGACATGCTCTCCTCTCTTGACAAAGAGACCTTTGCCTATGATCTCTCCGCAGTGGTCATGCATCACGGGAAAGGGTTTGGCTCAGGACACTACACAGCCTATTGCTACAACACAGAGGGAGGTGCGTGTGCTTTACTGTGGGGTGGGGGACACGGAAAAGGGTTGGTTTGTCCACATTTCATTGCTTTTCTTTTTTTATTTCAATTCCACCAATCATCTAGAAGGGGAAATTACATACATTCAAATCTAGTGGGAAGAATTAAGAAAGTTGGAACTGAATTCGGATGTGTTGCCAACAACATAAGATTGTGCTAAGCACTGACAGAAACTCACACATGGTGCCTATCAGTGTCAGAGGTCGTAATTATTACTAGTTACTGCTGCAGACCCCGTTTCCTTCTTGATCTTCCAAAGCAACATGACCTCTGTAAGCTCGCAGAGATCATCTGAATCTCATTAAAACAAAACTGAAGACATTTACTGAGCCTGAGCACTCACTGTGTCCTTCCTCCCTCCCTTTCCTTGGGAGGTGTGGTGATCGGGCCTCTCCCACTCCCAAGGAACTTCAGTTTTCCTGGTTCTGCTCTGAAGCAGGTGGACTGACCACAACCAGCAGCCCTCAGGTGGCCAGTGAACTTTATTCTGGCTAAGTTTCCCTTTTCCAGTCCCCTCTATTAACATGTCCTTACTTCTCCCTCTTTCTCATCTCGTAGCCTGTAATCCCCTGGCTATGTTTGCAGAGAGCCCTAATGGGCCATGAAAAAGCCTGAGTAAGGCAAGGAGCCATCAGGGGCAGGAGCAATAATACAGGGGCAGGGCTCTTGCCCTGCACACAGCCGACCTGGGCTGATTCCCGGCACACATATGGTCCTCTGAGCCCTGCCAGGAGTGATCCCTAAGCCTAGAGCCTGGAATAAACCCTAAGCACCGCCAGGTATGGCCCCCCAAATCAAAAATTACATCAGTGGATGTTGTGAGCAGTATTGAGGAAGGGGTAGGGTGGGGGTAAAGCCAGTCACAGAGATGTCTGTTGAGTTCATTTCCTTGTCACTTGCCCTACTAATAAGTAAGCACTAGGTCTACTCAGAACTTCTCTGTCCCTTTCTTCATCTCCTCGTTTTACTTGCCTAGTGGACATCTAAGTTGGGTAGTCATGTGTCTCTCTTTCCTTTGGTTTCCTAGGTTTTTGGGTCCACTGCAATGACTCAAAGCTGAATGTATGCAGTGTCGAGGAAGTGTGCAAAACTCAAGCCTACATCCTTTTTTACACTCAAAGAACAGTTCAGGGCCATGCAAGAATCTCAGAAACCCAACTCCGAGCTCAGGTGCAGTCCAGCAACAAAGATGTGGGCAGACCACGGACCTTTCCCTGAAAGGGAGGTGCTTGTCAAGGACTGGCTTGCTTTCAAACTCTTGGTGTCTATTTTTCTTTCCTCTTATAGGAAATAAGGTTTACCGCAGAAACAAAGTACTAAATTGGTCTCACTGGCTCTAGAGCAGGTGTCAGAGGACTAGTGTCTGATCGTAAGTTTACCATCACCTTCTTCTGAACAGATTTGGAAATTTTCCTTCATTTGATGAAACAAATCTAGGGCTGAAGAGATAGTAAAGGGGTTAGTAAAGGCACTTGTCTTGCACACAAATAACCGTGGTCCTAACCGTGGCACCACACATGGTCCCCCACGTACCACCAGGCATGGCCCAAAATCCTCCCCCCCAAAATTTGAAGTAGTAACTGCTATGAATATGCTTTCATCAGAGCCGGGGCAATAGTACAACAAATAGGGTGTTTGCCTTGCAAGTGGTGGGCCCAGCTTTGATCTCCAGCATCCCATTTGTGATTTTTGAGCACAGAGTCGGGAGTAATTCCTAAATACCACCAGGTATGGTCCAAAAACTGGAAAGAAAGGGGAAAAAATTATTTTTATTTTTTTGGTTTTTGGGTCACACCTGGCAGCGCTCAGGGGTTCCTCCTGGCTCCACAGTCAGAAATCGCTCCTGGCAGTCTTGGGGGACCATATGGGATGCCGGGATTTGAACCACCGACCCTCTGCATGTAAGGCAAACCTTACCTTCATGCTATCTCTCCGGCTGGGAAAAAATTATTTCATCAGTTGTTTCTGAGAGGGATGTGGATGAAAGAAAGAAAGAGAGAAGATTAAAGGAGGTCCAAGGGGCCGGAGCAATGGCGTAGCGGTAGGGCATTTATTTGCCTTGCACATGGCTGACCCAGGGTGGACCGCAGTTCAATTCCCCGATGTCCATATGGTCCCCCAAGCCAGGAGTAATTTCTGAACGCATAGCCAGGAGTAACCCCTGAGCGTCACCAAGTGTGGCCCCAAACCTCTTCCCCCCCCCCTAAAAAAAAATGGGTCTAAGCTAGTCAGCAAGCAGCCATATGTGAGTCCCCCTACTGATCAGAGCCTCAAGCAGCACTGGGAGAATTCCCCTGGGCTGAGCCACCCAGAACAGAGTATGAGGGGCTCTGGGCCAGCAGCCTTCGGAATGGGTCCAAGGTGGAAGGTGAAATCTGAAGTGTCCTACCTACAAAGGAAATAACCATTACAACAAGAGCTGAAAAATTATCTGCAGCCTTTTTAGATGGGTATGGCAGTTGAACAGTGGAATCTGATTTCCCCCCTTCAAAACCGCTTTTTTTCTCATGTCTGTGCTGTCATCTTTAATTGTTCCACATTCTCTGTCACTGGCAAAGGAGCACTTTGCACCGAAAAGATGGGAAGTGCCACTCGATAGTTGCTGCAAGCGAGGCCCAGGGATCCTAAATAGCACATCCCATCTCAGCTGTAGGACAGGCACAGGGTTTGGCAAGGAAGGCTAGTAGTCTGTGGTGCTCTCACAGATTACCATTATGGTAGTAGGCAGAGATGGCTGCTGCTGGGTTTTACCTCCATGCTTGTCATCCTCTCCCTGGAATGCAGATTTACTTACCCTGCAGCGCCCTTCTTGCTCCCGAAAGGCTACAGTGTTCTGTTCGCCACAGATTAGGGAAGTTTTTGCTTTCCTGGGACGGGGAGATGCTTGGGAATCTGCCTCCTCGATACCCAGACGGTTGATTGTTGATTGCCCAGTAGTTTCTTGCCAAATCTGACAGTACTTCGTTTCTTGACCCCTCACCCCCAGTCCTTCCCAGAGAGAAGCAGGGATAGAAAAGAAGAAAGGCAGCTTCATATCCTGCATCTGTTTGTAAGTGAAATGATGTTGCTCGCATCAAAACTCTTGTCCCCTGGGAATATCTCTTCTTGATCTTAACTCCTTAGGCCACACCTGCGTTCCTAACTGCCAACTTCTTGGGACCACCCCAGTCAGTCACCACAAAGGCTCATCTTTTGACTGAGCATCCCCTCTTAATATTTCAGTTCAGGTAGAGAAGTGCAGTTGTCACTTGGAGGAGGGGCAATATTGGAGTTTGAGGAGGGGGAAATTGGAAACCAAGAAGCTAAAGCATGAAAGGCCATAGCTTTAGCGATGTGGTTAAGCCTCATTTCCTGAGCAGCTCTGCAGCATTTGCTGTGGATCTCCTTCCAGGAGACAAAATGGCTCCCTTAGAACTTGCCAAACACCACTGAGACACAGAGTAAAGTCAGACAGAAAATCGCTCTCCCGAGAGGAAAGAGGGAGGGACTATATTTTAAATTAAGCTTGCTTTTTCCAACACTGTGAGGTTCCTGTAATATTTAGCTTTTATTTGGAAGCGATAGCGTATGGCATTTTTTATGCTATTTGGTTTATATTGTCTACGGCAGGCATCTTTGTATAAGCTTAGCCCAGCCTCATCCTCAACCCTCGCCTGGACACTGTTTTAAAGTGTCACAGCTGTCCACACTGCCAGAGGCTCTGGTGGGAACTTGATGACTCTAAATGCACATATTGAAGGTGGCGTGTTTGCTGATGACTGGCAAAAGAAAAGACCATTAATTGAAAGAAAAGAAAAAGAAAAGAAAGAAGAGCGAAAAGGAAAACATAAAGTGTGCCTCCTTTCATTGAATGCTATTTATAATTCCAGAAAAAGAGGACTTCGAATGGAAAAGGAAGAAAGGCATCCCGCAGACTATCCAGAGGGGGGGAAAACACTTTTTAAAAATTAATGGAAAATGAAAAGACCTTACATTTTTAATTACAAAGCATCTTATACCAAAAATGTCAGTGATTGTTAAACAAATTAAGGACTTTGTAGAATGTTTTAACTCAGCTGAGCACCCACGTATTAGATTTGTAAATCTAATTGGAGTAGAAGTCAACAACCAGAGTCTGCACTGAGCTGCACAGCCATGAAGGTGCCCTGTGGGACCAGACCCACAGGGTACTCAGGCAGTAGCACCAGGTGCCACTGAGAACATAGAATTTATGGAGATTTTATTGAAGAAATAAGTTTCCTGCTGCATAAGCCAGTGGCTGTTGTGAGGGATCCCTTTGCCTTTAATTTATTTGCATATTGAAAATAGATTAATTTCTTGGTTGCATCTTATTTTAGATTGAAGCTTCCTAAGAAGAAGAAAATAATCAGGTAGGTAGATGCTACCAAATGAAACCCAAGATCTCCAAACTGGACCTTTGGGCCGCCTCCTCTCAGACAACTAGTTAGGAACACTGTGTTGTTGGCTGGTGTGTTTACTTTCTGCTCTAGCCAGCCAGGATGAATGCACCTGGCCTCAGAAAGGATTTTTACCTCAATCTTGCTTGACCCTCTTACTTGTGCTTGCCTCTGAGATGAGCATCCAGCTCATTTTTAAAAAAGAAAAGAAAAACTAGGAATACCCTCAACAGTTAGGAACTGAAGTTCTTATACCGCAGGCAGAGTACTTGCCAGCTTTGATCCAGCCCTTGACCCATCCTCTCAGGAAGAGAATGGGCAGTGCCACGCTGTAAAGAATTTCGGGTGTCGTGAATCTCATGGCTAAAATTGGAAACGGTAGAAGCATTAATGTGTCCTATGGACTCAATAGCAGAGTTTATTTTTCTTTTGAATAGTAAGGCTTCTAGAGTCGATGCTTGTGTGAGTTCTCTACTCTGGCGAGAACTAATGAAGTGGGTAGGCTGACAGGGAGGCCTGGCCCTCTCCTCTGTAGGCCCCAGCATTCGCCTGAGAGAGGCTGAACAGTAGTGGCAGAAGGAAAACTTGGGTTGAGGGGGTGGGTTGTGGGTGGGAAGACAGGGAGGGAGAAATGAAGTTTGTTTAAACTTACTGATAAAGCTTTGTGAACTAATTTTATACAATTCATAAAATTTGGTGCCTTGTAACAACCCAATTATGGTATGCATGGGATTGAAAGATTAAAGGAAAGGATTCGTTGTCATTTGTAGTGGCAAAATGGGTCTGTCTAGTGTTAAAGACAATTGGTATCAGACTTTTTGAATGCATTTCTTGTTGTATGTCAAAGCAAATTCCTACCAGCAAGTTCTGAAATTCTACAATATTGTCCCAAATCTTTGTACTTGTGATCACTCACCTAAAGGCTGCTTTTCAAGGCAGACTCTGTATCCCATTCCTCTCTACCACCCCCTCACCTCCTCCTTTTATGTTCAGACATTAACGTGGGCCTTTTCCACTCAGGCTGAACAGGCTACCTCTTCCGAAATAGACACAAGAACCTAGTTTGGAGTCGTTTCTCTCAAGTGAAGAGTTGCTTTTCCAGCCAGTTGGAAGAGCACGAATGTTCAGAAAAGGCCTTTCGTTTTCCTAACAACTGGCACCTTAGTTGCAGAAATACAAAATGGTTCCTCTTGAAGTGGCTCCCCCATTCCTTCTGAAATTCTTTTGCACAAAATTTCATGAAGTGTTGTAGATCGTAGTCCTCTATATGCGATCTTATTGATGGTGAGGCAAGCCGTGTACTGTGCATATACAAGAGAAGACGTGGAGACCCTGTCTCAGCCTGGCCCCTCTCCCTGGCAGTTGCTGATGGGGCAGGTCTAGAGGGGCTGCAGCAGGGAGAGAGCCAGTCTTCTCACCTGCAGAACTGCTACTGCATGCTCCATTTACTTCCATCCCCTGTTTCCAGCTGAGCTCCAGACTTCCCCAAAGGGTGTTTAGAAAGCTCACCCCTTGAAGCACACTTGATTGGGTCCCTTAACCTAACTACTGGCCTAATTAATTAGATGAGGTAATTGTATCTCTGGGTACTCGTGTGGCCACTTAGGTTTTTTTTTCCTGGTAAGTATGCATCACCCTGGTGGAGCAGTTCTTTTTGTTTGTTTGTTTGTTTGTTTTTGGGTCAGAATCTATTCTAAATATGACTGGGTTTAAGTTCTATCTTTCATGCTCAAATTAACCATTCCCTTGAGAGCTTTGTACCTGTTTCCAGCTCATTACTCTAAATACACTGTAGCCACACTATTTCATTGAAGCCGATGGTCATTTTAGTGTTCTTCCATGCCTAACTTTAAATTGCATGTTGCCATTAAAACTCTGAATAGAGATCAGGCTAGAAACTGAAATTGACCATGTTAGTAATTGCAATGATGAAAACCATCTTTCTCTTACAAAAATGATTTATCAAATTGGGAAGGGAGCTGGGAGATCAAGTTCAGTGGTAGAGTACTTGCCTTGCATATGTGAAGTCCTAGTTTGAAACTCAGCACATAGAGGGGAAAAAATGGAAATTGTAGATGTTAGCTTTCTTTGTAGGGAGATTTGGGGAGTGGCCATATCCAGTGGTGCATGGGCGCGACTCCCAATGTTACCTTGGGAATCTTGCTGTGCCAGGAATCAAGCCAAGGACCTCATAAATTACATTATGAGTTGACCACTGAGCCACATCTCCAGCCCTGTTCACTAAATTCTTGCCATTCTCAGAATCAAGCCAACAGAAATAAAACTTTACCTTACTGTCATTGGTTTCATCAGTAAACATTTTCGCTTAAAACAAAAAGTTTGGATTTAGGGCCAGACAGGTAGCATGGAGGTTGGGTGTTTGCATTGCATGCAGAAGAACAGTGGTTCGAATCCCGGCATCCCATTTGGTCCCCCGAGCCTGCCAGGAGCGATTTCTAAGCGTAGAGGCCGGAGTATCCCCTGAGCGCAGCTGGGTGTGACCCAAAAAAAAAAAAAAAAAAAAAGCTTAAACTAAACCTTCTAATACAAGGAACCTAAGACAGGAGAATGATCCTTTAAAAAAATAAGGAGAGACGGAGAGATAGCACAGCGGTAAGGCATTTGCCTTGCATGTAGAAGGATGGTGGTTCGAATCCCGGCATCCCATATGGTTCCCCAAGGCCTGAGGCGATTTCTGAGAATAGAGCCAGGAGTAACGCCTGAGCGCTACCGGGTATGACCCAAAAACAAAAGTAAGGAGGGAGGACAACCCTGGTGGTGGAAATGGCCCTGATTCATTGTTACTATGTACCTTATATATTACTGTGAAAGATCTGTTATTCATTCACCTTTGGTCACAATAAAAATTACTAAAAAAATAATAATAAAAAAGAAGGGCCAGAGCGATAGTACAGTAAGCAGGGTGTTTGCCTTGTACACGACCAACTCAGATATTCAGTTCAATCTCTGGCAATCCCATATGGTCCCCAAGGCAGCCAGGAGTGATCCCTGAGCACATCTGGATGTGGCCCCAAAATGATGCCCTGCCTGCTGTAATAATGCTCTGGCCCCCCACACTGAAAATTTTCTAACAAATTGAACAACTCCCAGACAGGTAGACTTAAAGAACATCATGTCTATAAAGAATGAGTTGCTGGGCCTGGAGAGAGAGCACAGCGGCGTTTGCCTTGCAAGCAGCCCATCCAGGACCAAAGGTGGTTGGTTCGAATCCCGGTGTCCCATAGGGTCCCCCGTGCCTGCCAGGAGCTATTTCTGAGCAGACAGCCAGGAGGAACCCCTGAGCAACGCCAGGTGTGGCCCAAAAACCAAAAAAGAAAAGAAAAAAGAATGAGTTGCTGGCATTTTAGTAGTAGTAGTCAGATGAAGATCTGAGGTTTCTGGTCACCATTTGGGAAGCGATGACTCCCTAAACCTGAGGTGCAGGTATGGAATCATTCCTCATGCTAACACTGAGAAAAATAGAAGCCTGTATACCTATAATCCCACTATGCTTTTATACAAGATTTTTATAGTCCAGAGGTATTTATTTTTGTTTTATTCCAGTAATAGACTTCAGGGTCTTTCATGTTAAGCCAGCCACTGGCCTGAATTCATAAAATCTTAAACTCCTTCTAAGAGAAGGGACTTAATACAAGAGAATGGTGCTTTTTAAAAATAGTAAGAAATCTTGTCTGGGCTGGAGTGATAGCACAGCAGTAGGGCATTTGCCTTGAACGCAGCCTTGAACCCAGGATGGACCTCGGTTGGATCCCTGGCGTCCCATAAGGTCCCCCGAGCCAGGAGCCATTTCTGAGCGCATAGCCAGCAGTAACCCAGGAGTGTCACCCGGTATGGCCCTGAAAGAAAACAAAACTAACAAAAAAAATCTGGTCTGTTGTTTAGATGTCTGCTGGCTGGTTCACAAAGGACAATTTTGTCCAGTCTACTTTTAGTGGAGAGATTGCTTGAAACCCTGTCTGTCAGCTGTGATCGGTAGGCCACTGTGATGCATGTATACTGACTGACCGTCCTCTACCTTTACCGTCCATGTCCTTGAACCTCTGTAGGTGACTTGGCACCACGGAAAAGCCATTTTATAAAAATGCATGGTAGAGTCAATCAACAAGAAAACATAAAAGATCAAGGGGAACTTGTCTCCGTCTCCACCTGTTTCTAAACCTACACGAGTCCTTCCCATAGCACTTGACCCTGTCCCCTAGACCAGCGGCACTTGCAGTGAATCTTAGTGTCAGAAAACATGTACGTCCTGCGTAAGCAGCGGCTTCCTCAGCGTCCCTTTGGTGCCCCCCTGTCCGGGCTTGCTGACCCCTTGGCATCCATCAGCGCTTAACAAATCCCGAAGTGATAGCAACGGTGCCTGCAAGACCCACCCGTGGGGACAAGGAAACACTATGCAGCAGCAGATGGCCTCGTCCCAGCAGTGCTTAGAATCGGAAATTCTTGGAGAGAGAGCTTTGTCCGCCCTGTCAGCGGCATCCATGTACAAAGCTACAGTTTGTGCCGATCGTTCTTCTCTTTAGCGGGAAGCCAACCGTCTCTATCGCAGTCCACCTTCGGGGCTTGTTGTGGTCTCTCTCGAGAGTGAGACGCCACGTTCTCGTGATGTTTGTAAATCTCGACTTTCGACGCCTTGTTTTTGTAAGCTGTTCTCATTAAAAGAGAAAACAGAGAAACGGCCGCCTCTGTGTGCGGTGTTTATTTGAAGCATCATTAAATACCATCCACGAGATTCGGGGGAGGATCAAAGCATCTGGGGCGCCGTCAGAAGCCCAAGGCGGCGGGCAGCGAGGAGACGCGAGGAGAGCGGCCTCTGGGGGCGGAGGGGACGGGGAGGGGACGGGGAGCGGCGCCTCGGGTCGCAGAGCCTGCGGAGAGACGACGGGCCGGCTCGGCTGGACGGGGGGACGGACCGCCGCCGAGCGGGGCGCCCCTGCCGGCCCCCGGCCCCTCGCCTCCCGGGCGGGCGCGCGCTCAGCTAGCTCACCTCCGTCACAGGCCGGGCTGGGGCGCCATGAGGTCGATGTCGCTCAGGTTCCGGGCCAGCCAGACGCCCGCGGCGAACAGCCCCAGGTTGACGAGCAGGTTCCTGGCGGGGGCGGCGGCGGGGGGACGGGGACGGGGAGAGGGAGGCGAAGGGTCGGGGAGGGACGGGGAGGGTCAGCCCAGGCCCAGCCCCGAGCGCCCCCGGGCTCGGCCGAGCCCCCAGGCCTCCCAGTGCCCGAGCCCCGCGCCCGCCGCCCCCGGCGCCCACCTGCGGAAGTCGCTCCTGTCGGTGGCGAAGCGGTAGACGCCCCGCAGCCAGTCGCACACGCTGTCCGGCATCTCCGCCGCCTCGCCGGCCGCGCCGCCCATCGCGCCCGCGCCGCCCGCAGCCATGCCGCTCGCTCGCTCTCCGCGCCGCTCTCGGGCCGCGGGGCGGGACTTCCGGCGCGTCTGCGCGAGGGGGCGGGGCTTCCGGCGGCCCGTCACTTCCGGCGGCTTCGCGGCCGCCCCGCCCGACAGCCGCGGCCCCCGGCCCGGGAGAGCCGCTCCTCCCTCCTCTCGCCCGCACCCAGGCAGCAGCCGGACGGAGGGGTGGCTCTCTAGGAAGGAAGGAAGGAAGGAGGAAGGAAGAAGGAGGAAGGAAGGAAGGAAGGAAGAAGGAGGGAGGAAGGAAGGAAGGAAGGAAGGAAGGAAGGAAGGAAGGAAGGAAGGAAAAGGAATAAAGGAAGGAAGGAAGAAGGAGGAAGGAAGGAAGGAAGGAAGAAGGAGGAAGGAAGGAAGGAAGGAAGGAAGGAAGGAAGGAAGGAAGGAAGGAAGGAGGAAGGAAGGGAGGAAGGAAGGAAGGAAGAAGGAGAAGAAGAAGGAAGAAGGAAGAAAGGAAGGAGAAGGAAGGAAGGAAGGAAAGGAAGAAGGAGGAAGGAAGGAAGGAAGAAGAGGAAGGAAGGAAGGAAGGAAGGAAGGAAGGAGGGGAAGGAAGAAGGGAGGGAGGAAGGAAGGAAGGAAGGAAGGAAGGAAGGGAGGGAGGGAGGAAGGAAGGAAGGGAGGGAACAAGGGCTGGCCCACCCATCCGCTCGTTCCTTCGTCCATCCAGCGGCCACGCCCGACGTCCACTTCGTGCCACGCGGGAAGCACGCCTGCAGCTCGTCGCGCCGACGACCCAGCCAGGGTCGCCCCCAGCTAGCCGGTGGCGCGGCCCAAGTGGCACCGCAGTCACCCTGGACTCCCCGGACGGTCCCGCGTCCTCCCTCAGGGTGACGGACACTCGGGGCATACCGGGCCATCCGAGACGGATGTCCGTTCAGGCCAGGCAAAGCATGACGGGTGCCAGCAGCGCTGCTCTCCGCGCTCCCCGGGCCTCAGCCGGTGCCTGCACTGGGTGTGGGCCATAAGCCGGGCGTGCTGGGCTTCCTGATGGCATCCTCCTCCTGGCTGCCCCCTCACTGACCTGATCGTTCCTCCGGGCCCAGGCAAGCCGCTGACAAGTCCCAAACTCATGCGCTTGTCTCCAGTCTGTTAAACTTGCCCCCCCCCCCCCAACCCTCTCCACCCGCAGAGGCCCAGAGCTAGGCTCTTCTGCAGCTTCAAGGAGAGGGACTCGGGGAGCCATACCTTCTCACAAGTGTGTTCCTCAGGCCACCCCTGGCCCAGGGCCTCCTGTCTCCATGGGAGACAGCAGAAGAGCTGGAGAGCGGGCAGTAGCGCTCCTGCAGAACCAGGCCCGGCCTTGCCGTGACGGGAGCACGCACCCCTGCAGGCCGGGATGTGGGGGGTGCACAGAGAAGGCTCTGCTGCTGGG
Organism: Suncus etruscus; assembly: GCF_024139225.1. Taxonomy (NCBI): domain Eukaryota; kingdom Metazoa; phylum Chordata; class Mammalia; order Eulipotyphla; family Soricidae; genus Suncus; species Suncus etruscus. Next base: position 1,036,742 of record NC_064865.1, on the reverse strand, counting down.
CCCAAGGGAGCTGGAAGAATGCAAGTGCGGGATGGTATAAAAAGGGGCCTGAGGGACAAGCTGCGAATTGGCCATCTCAGCCTCGCTTCTTGGGCACTGATGGCCCAGAGCCCGTGGTCCCTCGGCACTGAACTCTGCCACCACAGCTCGTTACTGCTCCCCCAGGGCTCTCCCCCTGACCCCGTACGCTCCTGTGTGCCCACCTAGGGGAGTAGAAGGATGATGTCAGGGACTGGGGGAACTCAGGGCCTCAGCCATGCTGGCATTTGCTCTCCAGCTGAGCCCGTACGCTCCTGTGTGCCCACCTAGGGGAGTAGAAGGATGATGTCAGGGACTGGGGGAACTCAGGGCCTCAGCCATGCTGGCATTTGCTCTCCAGCTGAGCCCGGCCCCAGCCCCCCAACTAAATTGTAAGTCATTTTAAATTGGTGCCCATCTGGCCTCAATAAACACATGACAATCCTCCGCTCTGCACTTGTACATTCCATGACCGGGTTCCACACTAGCTCATGTCCATCCTCTCATCTGCTTTTCTGCCATGTGGTGGTTGCCACAGCGTAGCAGGGGGCACTCAGGCCAGGCGTGGGTCCTCCCTTGCAGTTCTCTCCCTTGGGCAAGTGGCCTGAGGAGAGGACAGGAGAAAGGAGAACGGGTGCAGGGTGGAGGGAGCTGCTGCAGGAGTTTCTAGAGTTCAGGCCAGTTGAGGGCGCAGTTAGTCTGCATACTGGGGAACCCCAAACTCAGCATTTCAGTGTCCTGAGAAGACAGATTATAGAGTAACTTTCTCCTGGCCCTCCCTACCCCCTTACTGCCACCTCTACTACCACTGAAACTGCTTCCAAACACCCCATCCATTGGGTTCCTCTGGAGTAAAGACAGGGAATGCCGAAAGGTGGTTCTGGGGTGAAGCACAAGCTCTAAATCATGAATCGATCCCAGTACTGTGCCCCAATGCCTCCCCAAAAAGGGTAGTTGATCTGCTCTTGAATTTGTAGGTATTTTTGAGGGTTTTTTTTTGGTTGTTGTTGTTTGTTTGTGTTTGTTTTGGGGTCACACCTGGTGCTCAGGAGTTACTCCTGGCTCTGTCCTCAGAAATCACTCCTGGCAGGCACAGGGGACCATATGGGATGACAGGATTTCAACCACCATCCATCCTGGATCAGCAGCAAGCAAGGCTTGTGCTCTCTCTCAGGCACCCTATTATTATTATTATTATTATTATTATTAGTTTTATTTTGAGGGCTAGGTAGTAGTGCTCCTACAGAACCAGGCCTGGCCTTGCTATGACAGGGAGCACTACCTGGGATGACAGTGGTACACAGAGAATACTCTGCTTCTGGGCCCAAGGAAGCTAGAAGAGCTCAAGGAGGGGATAAAGGGACTTGGGGGACACCTGATTGTGCTCACGGGTTTTCTTGGCTCACGGTTACTCCTGGCAGTTCCTCAAGGACCATATGTGGTATCTGGGATTTAGGTCAGCAGGATGCAAAGCTAGTGCCTTAAACCCTGTACTGTCTCTCTGACCCACATTTGTTGGTTGGTTGAGGGAGACTGGGAAATCCCCACACCTCCAAAGAGCTTCTCTTCTTTGGGGGAAGGGTTTGGCCACACTTTGTGGTATTCACAGAATACTCCTGGCTTTGCATTCAGGATTTAATCCTGACAAGCTCAGGGCACCATATGGAATGTCGGGAGTTGAACATGGGTCTGCCATGTGCTAGGCAAGTGCCTTACCTGCTATACCATTGCTCCGGGCCCCTGACTTTCCATATTATGCTTACAATCACCCATCTTCATTCATTAGGTCTGACCCTTGGGTTCTGCTCTGGCAACACTGCCCACAAGAATAAGCTTAAAGTTAACCTCAGGACCTTCCAGAGCAACAGAGATGAGAAGGGCCACAGGAAGTGGGGTGCAAAGGCTAATGCCCCCATCAGTGGACAGAGCACAGAGGGTGGATGGTCTGTGAGAAGGGCTGGGCTCCTCCTACCTCACTCAGCACAAGTGTTTTCAGAGTCCTCCTCTGGCAGGTGGCCTGGGTCACTGAGTTAGTTAAGGGACCTGGCTCCCCCAGGGCAAGGCTGCCACTTCCATGATGCCAGCTTAGGTTCAGCACTGATATCAGTGGCAAAGGCTGCCCAGAGCACAGTGAGGAACCCCGCCACCCATGCTCAATGCTCTGCAGCCTTCTCTCATTCACTCCTCCCACTAACCAGACGTAGGGATCACACCTAGCAGTTCTGAAGCCAGAACTCCAAACTCTGGGGAGTCCCAAGATTGGGGTAAAGAAAAGAAAAGCCCCCTAAGGGTGAAGAGGAGATTTTGTCTCTCTGCTGCAACATCTCCCTCTATCCTTCCCTGGGCATCCTGCACCCCAGAGAAACTGGCTTCCCCACACGGTTCACCAGCCTCTCTGCAGGTGGAGCCCAAGTGAAAGAAAGGTCAAGCGCCGGGAAGTTCTCCTCAGCTTCCACTGCCTTTTCCACAAGCCTCTTCTCCCCAGCTCTGTGAGCGAATACAGTCCCACACCCTGAGATTTCCCACCTGCTTTTTCTCTTTGCTCCCGGGGCCTCTCAGGAGGACATGGGGAAAACCATGTCATGAGGACATGGGGAAAAGCTCCTATCTTTTCCTTTTTTTGTGTTTTTTTTTTGTTTTTTTTTTGGGGGGGGGGTGTCACACCCAGCAGCGCCCAGGGGTTATTCCTGGCTCTATGCTCAGAAATCGCTCCTGGCAGGCTCGGGGGACCATATGGGATGCTGGGATTTTTTTTTCTCTCCGAGCCCTCTTTTTCATTTTTCTTTCCTTTTTCTTTTTCTTTTTCTTTTTTTTTTTTTCTTTTTGGTTTTTGGCCCACACCCGGCAGAGTTCAGGGGTTACTCCTGGCTGTCTGCTCAGAAATAGCTCCTGGCAGGCACAGGGGACCATATGGGACTCCGAGATTCGAACCAATCATCTTAGGTCCTGGATTGGCTGCTTGCAAGGCAAACGCTGCTGTGCTATCTCTCCGGCCCCTCTTTTTCAGCCTTCCTCTGTGCAAGCCCCGGGTGGGCCACTTAGGGGTATTCTGTGTACTGAAGTTGGAAGAGGTGCACAGTTGTTCAGAGCCAGATGTCCACCAGACAGAAATCTGGGGCCGGCAGACATAGAGCTGAGAAAGAAGAAATGAGAACAAACTTTTTGTTTAGTTTTGTTTTGTTTTTGGGCCACACGCGGTGGCTATGCGCTCAGAAATCGCTCCTGGCTTGGGGGACCATATGGGACTCCAGGGGATCTAACTGCGGTCCGTCCTAGGCTGCTGCTTGCAAGGCAGACTACCTCTAGCGCCACCACTCCGACCCCGAAAACAAACTTTTTTGTTGATTCTGGGCCAGGGATAGTGCTAAAATTTTTCATGATAGACTCCATCCCCAGAACAGTCTTCCAAAATCATTTTATTTGTCCCATTTCACAGCTGAAACAATACAGGCAATTAAGTCCCCTGGTGTCACTTCAGAAGGCCAAAGAAAGTTTTCAGGGATCTGGGTGAGATTTAGCAGCTGCTGGGCATGAGGTGTTTGCACATCACCAAATTCCTGGCCAAGATTAGGCTCAGGGGACAAGAGGGTAACAACTACTCTGCTTCCTGGCCCTGAGCCCCTTCAGCATCCCTCAGTTCCCAGCTCCACACCCATCTCATCTCCTTCCTTCCTCTGTTGTCACCAGGACCAATTTCCTGTGAAAAGCTGGGGAGGAGTTAGAGGGGCTGGCTGCCCCTGCCAGAGGTGCTAGGGAAGTGGGGGGGGGTCCCCAGAAAAAAAAAGAGGAATTGCGTCCTCAGCAGGTCAGTTCCAGTGTAGGAGAACTGATCCTACGCAGAACACCCAGGGAATGAGTCGGACCCTTCCACAGCTGCGACTCAAGTCCACCTATGTACCTTCCAGAACCCGCAGTTTAGGGACAGGGCAAACCCCTCCCTCTCCCACCCCAGCAGGTGCTCCAGGCCCTTACCACTGTGACATCACTCCGGCCCCTGCATTTTATTTTATTTTATTTCATTTTATTTTATTTTATTTTATTTTATTTTATTCTATTCTATTTCATTTTATTTTATTTCATTTTATTTTATTTTATTTATTATTTTTGGGTTTGGGGTCACACCCGGTGACGCTCAAGGGTTCCTCCCGGCCTATGCTCAGAAATCGCTCCTGGCAGCCTCAAGGGGGGGACCCTATGGGAAGCCGGGACTGAACCACCGGCCTTCCGCATGCTGTCTTTCTCTCTCTCTCTCTCTCTCTCTCTCTCTCTCTCTCTCTCTCTCTCTCTCTCTCTCTCTCTCTCTCTCTCTCTCTCTCTCTCTCTCTCTCTCTCTCTCTCTCTCTCTCTCTCTCTCTCTCTCTCTCTCTCCCTCCCTCCTCCCTCCTCCCTCTCCCCCTCCCTCCCTCCCTCCCTCCCTCCCTCCCCGCGGCCTCCCCCCCCCCCGCGGAGCTTTATAAAGTCGGGGTGTGGCCTCCAGCAAGCCACGCCTCCTGTGAGCCACGCCCACCAGCGCCGGGCCCGCCCCCGGCGGCTCGCCCCGCCGCTCCGCGACTGGCCGGGAGGGGAGCGGGAGCGCCCTCTGGCGTCTGCGCATGCTCGCTGAGCCGCCGGCCGCCGAGCGAGCGAGCGAGCGAGCGAGCGGCGAGTCCTCCAAAGGGACCTTCTAGGCTGCGCGCCCGCCCGTCGCCCCGACGCCCGGCGGGCCTCGTTGGTCGGCGCGGCCGTGACCTCCGACCTCCGACCTCCGACCTCGCGGCCGGCCTGGCCTGGCCGGGCGGGGAGGCGGCGGCGGCGGCGGGACCCGAGTCGGGGCCATGTGAGTCGGGGTGCGGCGGGGCGGGGACCAGGCCGAGGCCGCACCGAGCCGCACCGCACCGCGCCGCGCCGCAGCCCGTCTCGGCCGCCCTCGCGCCGCCCCGGGGCCGGGAGGACGGGGAGCCGGGCAGCCCCGCGCCCGATTCCAGCAGCCCACCCCCGCGCATGTCCTGGGCTCCCCAGACCCCCCCCCGTCTCTCTGCAGCCCCCAGATGCGCCCTCCGCTGCCGCGCCTCGGCGGTCCTGCACCCCAACATCTGCCTCCCCCCCACTTCCAGGACGCCCACCCCTGGGCCCCTCATTCCTCCTGCGGCCCCCAGAGGCTCCCCCAGCCCCTCCCTGGCAACCCTGCTCCCCGAATCTGCCATTCAGTCCCCCCCCAGGCCACCCACCCCCTCAGGTCCCCCCATTCCCTCTGCAGCTCCCCAGATGTTCCCTCCCTGCCCCTCTCTGGCAGTCGTGCACCCCCAAATCTGCCTCTGGCCCTCAAGCCACCCCAGCACACCCACCCCCTCGCACGTCCGTCCTGGGCCCCTCAGATCCCCCCTCATTCCCTCTGCGACCTCTCACCCCCCTGACATGGCTCTGCTCCCCCTCCTCCCCACCCGTCCTCCTCCCTGCGCAGTGCTCCCATCCAAGGACTTGCCCACGCCTGGTTCCCCCCAAGTATGTCCACGTTTTTTTGAGTCCCCAGGGTCCCTTCTCCATCCGGAGTCCAGGCCAAAGTCCTCCCTTCCTCTGATCTGGCCCACTGGGACACCCCCTTCACACACACACACACACACTCATTGGGCTGGGGACACCCCCCACGTACACACACACACACACACACACACACACACACACGCTGGGGACACCCCCCACGTACACACACACACACACACACACACACACACACACACACACGCTGGAAGGATCTGTGTCCTGTTAGCAGTGACTGGAAAAGGTGTTGCCCCTTCCCCCCAGGTTGTACCCCTAGATTCAAGCCCCCCAGAGCTCACGCCCCTTCTTTTCCCAGCTCAGCCACGGGTCATCTTCCTTACAGAGAATAAGTAGATCTAGAAGGCAAAGGGGTCCACGCTGCCCAGCATCCCTCTGGCACTCAAGCGAGATGCTATTCTAGCACAGGAGATGACTTGCCAGTCTGGTCAGTCTGGGACTCGGAATCCCTGAGATTTCTCGGCTAATCTGTAGCACTGAGTTCCAACTGTATGGAGAGGCCTCTCCAAGTTGGCGAACAGACCTCTCGTCGGGCTTCCAAATGTGAGATTAAAGGAGCATGCCTCGGAGAAGAAGAAAAGGTCGTTTTCCTTTCGTGATGTTTTTCTTAACAACTTGACTCCAGGGTGAAGGCTTCCTGGTTTATAGATGTTACCCTTAGAAACCAAAACGTTAGTGTGGATTTTGGAGTTGGTACTCACCCAATACTTAGCAGTAACCAAACGAATGAGAACGTTGTTGGTTCCTGACTCTAAAGCCCTGGTCTTTTTTATCGTGTCTCTTTGAGAACGCTTATTCCAGGTCCTATGCCAAGGTGAGGTTGAGACAGGATTCAGATGGAAGATGGAGGTAACGAGTTTGTAAGCTGCCAACTTAAAAATCGCTGGTGCGAGGGGATGACCCCTGTTGAATCCCGAAGGCTTGGGATCAGCCGAACCCTTGCGCCTCATCACTCTCCTCCTTAGGGTCTGGTGGTTTATGCATGTGGATCTGGGCCAGACGTTCCGGTGGGGGGCCGGACGGCAGGTGGACTTCGTGAGTGAAAGGGTTACCTACCAGTGGAAACTGCCCACTGACCTGTGGTCTCTGTCTCCTGCACTAGGTGAACCCCAGGCGTACCCCAGAGAGATCTCGCTGACTTCTCTGCAGCCAGCTGGCCATGATGTGGCACCAAGAACGGGGAGAATAAAGTGGGGTCTTTCCCCATGCCCCTCCCCTGGTCAGCTCCCCGATGGCCTGGGTGAGGTGAGCACTGTGTGACCCGTTCTCCATACTGTTCCCCAGCCCAGACTCTGGGTGGTTCGAGGCCTCATGAAACCAAGAGGAATTTGATTGTTTGGGGCTTAGGCGCCATGCTCAGTGGTGCCCATGGCTCACTGCTGGCTCTGCTCTCTCTGCTCAGGGATTTCTCCTGCTGGGCCTGCCTTACTCACTGTTATCTCTCCTGCCTACCCTACAGAAGGAGTCCTGCATGCAGAACTCACATTGCAACTCACTTTTCACCATAATAGTAACCTCTCAGCTCCATCTGGGTGCAATCCCAATACCTGCCTGTCCTAGACACAGGCCTGACTCTCGGATTGCCAGGAAGTGCCAGAGTGCAAAACCTTGTGGGCACATCCCTGTGAAGCATCTCGAGCCTAGGGCCAGGCTGTCCTGCCTCTGAGGCATGCACCTTACTACTGAGCCGTGTCATTGGCCTGAGTATTTTTATTTGGGGGATGGGCAGGAGAAGTGGGGATCAGCTCTCAAGGGGTGCTTGAGAAGGCCAAGGGATCGTCTCACTGACTCTTGGCAAAGTTGACTAGTAGTATAATGCAAGGGCAGAGGATGCAGTGCTCCTCGGGCCTGCACTGTTGGGGATTACCTGGGCCATCCCAGTGGGGTCTAGGGATACTGTGCGAAGCCAGGGACCGAGCAGGCTACATGTGAGGATGTGCCTTACCCTCTGTATATCTCTCCAGCCCTTGGTCTTTGTATTTTTAGTGTGATTGTACCTACTCGAGGTTATAAAAATTGCACTCTACAGGTAGAGAGGACCATAGCTCAAAACACAGAATACATGCTTTACGTAGAGATGTCCAGGTCAGTTCCTCAATGCCACGTAGTCTCCGACACCCCAGCACTTCTATTAAGCAACCCTCAAGCCCAGAGCCAGAAGTAGCTACTGATACCACAGTGTTGCCCCGAAGTCATCCTCCGCCAAACAAAAAAATCTTCTCTGAAGAGTTTATTCTTCTTTATTGTTTGGTTTTGAATTTTTTTCAGTTTTGTTTTGTTTTGGGGGAGGTATACCCAGCTGCGCTCAGGGGTTACTGTTGGCTCGGCATTCAGGAATCACTCCTGGTATGAGATGCCAGGCATTGAACCTGGGTCGACCATGTGCAAGGCAAGTGCCCTACCCACTATGCTATCACTCTGGCCCTGAAGAATTTATTCTTTATTTGTTTTGTTTTGTTTTGGGGTCACACCTGGAAATGCTCGGGTTACTTCTGGCTCTATGCTCAGAAATCTCTCCTGGCAGGCTCGGGGGACCATATGGGATGCCGCTATTTGAGCATGCAAGGCAAACACCTTACCTCTATGCTATCTCTCCAGCCCCGAAGAGTTTTTTTTTTTTTTTTTTTTTTTTTTGGTTTTGGGGCCACACCCGGCGTTGCTCAGGGGTGACTCCTGGCTGTCTGCTCAGAAATAGCTCCTGGCAGGCACGGGGGACCCTATGGGACACCGGGATTCGAACCAACCACCTTTGGTCCTGGATCGGCTGCTTGCAAAGCAAACGCCGCTATGCTATCTGTCCGGGCCCCGAAGAGTTTATTCTTATGAATATATCTTTTTTGCTTTTGAGGGGGCATGCTTGGGCACAAATGGCACATCAGGGGGTGCTCCCAGTTCTGCATGGTGGTCACTTTAAGCAGTACTTAGGACTATGTGTGGTATCAGGAACAAAATCAGTGTCAAGTGCATGCAAGACACAGTGGGTCTGGAGTGATAGCACAGCGGTAGGACTTTTGCTTTGCACATGGCTGACCCCAGGACGGTTCTTGGCATTCCATATAGTCCCCCGAGCCTGCCAGGAGCAATTCCTGAGCACAGAGCCAGGAATAACCCCTGTGTACCACCAAGTGTGGCCCAAAAACAACAAAACAAAACAAAACAAAATTCAATTAAGTTTATTTAAGGGGGCCCGAGCAATAGTACACTAAGTAGGGCATTTGCCTTGCATTTTTCCGACCTGGGTTCAAGCCCCGGCATCCATTTGGTCCTCTGAGCTTGCCAGGAGTAATTCCTAAGCACAGAGACAAGAGTAACCAGAGGTGGCCAAAAAACAAAAACAAGAAAATTTATTTAAAAAAAAAAGTACCGGGGCCGGGTAGGTGGCGCTGGAGGTAAGGTGTCTGCCTTGCAAGCGCTAGCCAAGGAAGGACCTCGGTTCGATCCCCCGGCGTCCCATATGGTCCACCCAAGCCAGGGGCGATTTCTGAGCACATAGCCAGGAGTAACCCCTGAGCGTCAAACGGGTGTGGCCCAAAAACCAAAAAAAAAAAAAAAAAGTACCTTGGGGCCCGAGATCGAATCCGGCTTCCCATATGGTCCCCCGTGCCTGCCAGGAGCGATTTCTGAGCATGGAGCCAGGAGTTTCCCCTGAGCACTGCTGGGAGAGGGGAATACTTGGTAGAGCTCAGGGATTACTCCTGTCTCTCTTCTCAGGGGTCACTCCTGGTGTTGCCTGGGAGACCCGGGGTGCTGGGGACTGAGCTCAGGTCAGCTACATGCAAAGCAAGTGGTCATTATGCTACTTTCAGCTGTGAATGTTTCTGCTATTCCTCATTTGGATTTGTTTGGTGGGGTGGTTGGTTTTTGGGCCATACTCAGCAGTGCTTAGAGGTTGCTCCTGGTTCTGCACTCAGAAATTGCCCCTGGCAGCCTGGGAGACCATATGGGATGTCTGGAATTGGAACACAGGTCTGTCCTGGGTCAGCTGCATGCAAGGCAGATGCCCTACCGCTGTTCTATCACTCCTGCCCCAGCCACTCCTTATTTGAAGAGAACATCTAAAGATCGCTCTGAGGTAGGGGTGGGGAACTGGTGCGTGTAAATGAGAGCTGGGACCATGGAATAGGGAAGGGGACCGGGGAGTGAAAGGAGAGAAAAGGAAGCTCGGGGAACGATAGTAGTGGCAGAGATTGAACTCCAGTCAGCTGCGTGCAAGGCAAGCGCCCTACAACTGCTGCACTGTCTCTCCAGCCCGCTCCTCCCATTTCTGCCTAGGGTGGGCCGGCTGCTCTGACACCATGGGGAGCTGCTGCAGCTGCCTGAACAGAGACAGCGTCCCTGACAACCACCCCACCAAGTTCAAGGTACCTCCTGCACCCCACCCCTCAGCCCCCTGCATGGCCTCTAGGCTGTGGGGGTGGTATGGTGGGCAGGATGAGGACTGTTTCTCCCCAACGCCCTGAGCTTAGACCCAGGCCTCTGCCAGGTGTATGCCAGCCAGGATGAGAGGAGCCCCCCATGGCAGCACTGTCATGCTTTTCCAGTAGTCAGCAGCCTTGCTCTTTGCGATTTTGCTTGCATCTGTGTGCTTGTGAGCTGGCAGCGGAGCTCAGTTCTGCTTGTGGGAGGCACAGCATATTCTTCGTGATGGCTTGGGAAGCCCAGACCAGTCCTGTGACCCATGTAGCCACTGTAGGGGCAGCTCCATCAGCCCGAGGCCAGGGCTAATGGTGTGGGAGGAAGTCAAGGGGGTGAACTTGATCGGTCTTGGGCCAGCCCCTCCCAGGATCTCTGAATTTGGGCTGAACTGGAACCCTCTCCCTTTCCTTGAGAGTTTAGTTGAAGCTCATCTGACTTTCAGCCTTCAACCCTCTGAGCTCTCAGGGCCGCCGACCTCTTCTCCCACTCTTGGCCCAAATGACGGAAGTGAGGCCCAAGAACTACCTTGGGCAGTCTCCGGGGAGGACACCACATCCCTCTCCTCCAAAGCCTGCTCTGGCCTTGGGCCCTCACCCTGGGTCCCGGCACACTAGCCAGCTCCCCTCACTGCCCCTCCTGCCCCCCAGGTGACCAACGTGGACGACGAGGGCGTGGAGCTGGGTTCGGGCGTGATGGAGCTGACGCAGTGCGAGCTGGTGCTGCGCCTACAGCGGCGCGAGGCCGTGCGCTGGCCCTACCTCTGCCTGCGGCGCTACGGCTACGACTCCAACCTCTTCTCCTTTGAGAGCGGCCGCCGCTGCCAGACGGGCCAGGGTGAGTCCTCGCAGCCCAGCACTGAGCGTCTCCAGGGAAGTTGTGACCAGCGGGTGACAAGGGGAAGGTTCTGCCTGGGAAGCACATGGCACGTCGCAGACATGCATGGTGGGTCCAAGCCTGGGCCTTTCTCTCCTGCTGGTTGAACTTGCTACAGACGTGTTAGCGTCCCTAAGCAAAACCTTAGTGGGTTAATTCTCACTAGGAATAAGCGGAAACACAAAGCAGACGAATATGAAATATGAAATAATGAAATAAATGAGACCACACAAAATGCATTGTATGGGGACCCACGTCCAAGGGACGAGAGACAAATTTACTTTTCAGCTGATGACATTTATAAGCACAAACTCTGGTATGCAAGGTGTTCTCAGGGAGAACAAAGAGCAGGAGAGCAGTACAATGGGGAAACAGGCCTAGAATCTACCTATTAAAAGACCGTTCTTCAGGTGAGGAAAAGTCCTGTTGGGTGTTAGTAGAGAAAATGTTTTTAGGGTAAGGAGAAAAACAGGTTTTTCAAGAAACCAGGAGGAGAGAGAGAAAAATATTTGTGATGTTTATTTGGTCGCTGGAAAATAGATTTTAGGGGGGACGGAAATAATTGTTTACCATCATAGAGCTAGACTCAGAAAAACAAGCTGCTGGCGCCAGGTTATACTAGCTAGCCAGCAGGGAACTTTTGGGGGGTTTTTGGTACTGACATTTCTTTGTAGGAAAGCTGAGGCTGGATTTCTGTAGTGTCCAAATAAAGAGAAAATGTAATGTTACAGCCATGTTGGAATTACCGCCAGTAATCCACGCAAAGGGTCAAATGATTGACTTCTGAGTGGGCCTTTTGGCAAATAATTCTTTGGGAGGAAGGCACTGCACCAGGAAAGGAAAAAGCCACGTCTGGTGCGTGCCCTCTTTAAGTGGGGGTAACATGAACTGAGATGGGAGTCCTTCTCTGGCTGCCCCACCCCAATGATTGCTCACTTTTTTTTTTTGTTTGGGGGCTACACCCGTTGACCCTCAGGGGTTACTCTTGGCTATGCGCTCAGAAATCCCTCCTGGCTTGGAAGACCACATGGGACGCTGGGAGATCGAACCTTGGTCCATCCTAGGTCAGCGTGTGCAAGGCGAACACCCTACTGCTTGCACCACTGCTCTGGCCCCTCCACACTTGATACCTCAGAGGGGCCATTCAGAGTTCCTACAGGGGCCGATGAGGTGGCGCTAGAGGTAAGGTGTCTGCCTTGCAAGCGCTAGCCAAGGAAGGACCTCATATGGTTCCCCCAAGCCAGGGGCGAGTTCTGAGCGTTTCGCCAGGAGTGACCCCTGAGCAGCAAACGGGTGTGGCCCCCAATAAACAAAAACAAAACAAAACAAAAAAAACAGAGTTCCTACAAAGGGTCCTTTCTCCCAGTTTTGACTTGCTGTTCTTGGAGTTATGTGGGGGGGGGGGCAGTGGGGGGACCCAAAGTCCCAGGTGAACCCAGTGCCCTACGGATATCTTAGGTCGCCTGAGCCATGGTCCTCGGTCCGGTCCTGCTCTCAGCACTGTCCTAGGACTGTTAGGGCCCTACACTGCAGCCCCAGGCGGGGGGAGGCAAGACCTGGGCTAGGGCTGCAGGGATAAACCTTTTGCCCACAAAGAACTTAGAGACACAGAGGCACAGAACTGAGGGAGATGCTTTGACCAGAGCTCATGTTTATTATGGTGGTGGGGGACACATGACTCTGTTCAGAAATTACCCCTGCCAGGCTCGGGGAACCATGTGGGATACTGGGGATTGAACCTGGGTTGGCTGTGTGCAAACCAAATGCCCTGCCAGCTGTGCTATTACTCTAGCCTGAGCTATATTTTCTAGGGAACAAAAGGTTGGGCAGAGCCTTTATTTCAGGGGAAGGAGGGCATACCCAGCAGTATTCAGGGCTTACTCCTAGCTCTGCACTCAGGAATTACACCAAATGGGCTTGGAGGTACCACATAGAATGCCGGGGAATGCACCTGGGTTGGCATGTGAAAGGCAACCACCCACCCAACTATAGATAAAGTTCCTGCCTTTATATTTTCTTTTTCTTTTTAAGAAGATGGGAGTTGGGGCCAGAGAGATAGCCTGGAGGTAAGGTGTTTGCCTCTCGTGCAAAAGGATGTTGGTTCAAATCCCAGCATCCCATAGGATCCCCTGAGCCTGCCAGGAGCGATTTCTGAGCATAGAGCCAGGAGAAGCCCCTGAGCTGCCGGATGTGACCCAAAACCAAAACCAAAAATAAAAAAGATGAGAATTTGGGTTGCGTGCTAGGACCGTATGGGGTGCTGAGATCAACTCTCTACTTGCCATCATATCTCTCCACTTTTTTTTCCATTTTTTTTTTTGGTTTTGGGTCACATCTAGGAATTCTAAGAATTACCCTGCACTCAGGAATCACCCCTGGTGGTCATATTGGATGCCAAGGATCAAACCCATGTTGAACACATGCAAGGCAAGGACTTTCCTTGTGGCACTGTTGCTCCAGTCCCTCAACATCATACTTTTTCATTGAGTTTTACTTCTCTTCCCTCAGCCCTGTGCACACACGTGCTTCTCCATTTCACATCCCACAGCACAGGGCAGCCAACATGGAAGGTATTGGGAGCATACGGGGGCGCACTTGCAGGGGGCCCTATTCCTCCAGGGCTATTACCTGGCCTCTGTGACTCGCCACCTCACCCCTTTCACCTTCCTTCTTGCCCCAGGAATATTCGCCTTCAAGTGCTCTCGGGCCGAGGAGATCTTCAACCTCCTGCAGGACCTGATGCAATGCAACAGCATCAACGTCACGGAGGAGCCGGTCATCGTCACTCGCAGCAGCCACCCCGCTGAGCTGGAGCTGGCCAGGGGCCCCCCGCCTTCCAGTGGTAAGGAGATGCCAGCCAACCCCCCAGGCAGCCACCCCAGGGCACCAGATGAAGTGGGTACTTGGGGTAGTCACTGTGAGCAGCCGTCCGGGGCCTGGTCTAGGGCCTGAACCCTGGGTGGACTGGATCAGCTCTGGCCTCTGCAGATCAGGCCACTCAGGCCGGGCTGGGCATTCCCGCCTGGGCCTCCATGGCAATGGATGGGCGGGAGCAGCCGGGGAGACATGGCGTTTCCACGGCAACCGCAGTCTGGTGCTGTTTTGCGTCCCTCTCTGCAGGTCACACCCCTGCACCGCTCCTGTTGCCTCTGGCCTGGGCTCAGGAGCCAGACCGGATTCTAACGTGGTTTTCACAGTTTGGGGGGGTCCAGGGTGCGTGGGAATGGAACCTCGTTTCAAACGGGCTCAGGGCCCAGCTGCAGTGAGGCAAAGGGGAGGGGCTGGTGACAGGTGATGGTGGGCCTTGAAGCTCTGGAGGGAAAGGGCAGGGCTGGAAGAACAGAGAGGAGCAGAAGGGGGGCCTAACTGCCCGGGTTTCTCTGAGATTGCCCCTTCAGTGTGGGGGATCCCTGGTGCCTAGCCCCTCACCTCGGCTGTTCTCCCCTGTACCAGCTCTGGGCTACACCATCGCTAGCTTCTCCAATGGTTGCCCCGGAGAGGGTCCCCGCTTCTCAGCCCCCCGTCGCCCCTCCACCAGCAGCAGCCTCTGGCACCCCTCCCTGGGTGAAGAGCCCGCACACGCCCTCATCGCCCCAGAGGAGCAGGTGAGTTCTTGGGTGGGTCCGGGAAGGGGAGCAGAGGGCTGCCTCCCCCCTCCCAGCAGGCAGGGATCAGGGAGGGGACGAAGACGTTTATTTCAGGGGGCTCCCCTAGAATGCTTCCTCCCCTTCATGCCGGATTCATGCCCACCTGCCACTCCCCCTCTCCCCCAGTCCCACACCTACGTCAACACACCTGCCAGCGAGGACGACCCCCGCCGGAGCCTGCAGCCCCTGCCCGAGGGCCTCGTCCACGACCCGCAGGTCTTCCTGCAGCCGGGCCAGGTGAAATTCGTGCTGGGCCCGACCCCTGCACGACGCCACATGGTAAAGTGCCAGGGCCTGTGCCCCAGCCCGCAGGACCCCCACCACCACCACAACAACAACGAGGGCGCGTCCGAGTGCCCGGCCCAGCCCAAGTGCACCTACGAGAACGTGGGCAGCGGGCTGCGGCAGGGCGCCGGCTGGAGACTGAGCCCGGCCGGGAGCGAGCCGACCTGGGGCAGCCTGGCCCAGCGCCGGGCTGCGCTGCTACACTACGAGAACCTGCCCTCGCTGCCCCCCGTGTGGGAAGGCCAGGACGTGGCCATGGAGGACGGCGACACGCGGGACGGCCTCACGCCCTCCTCCAACGGCTTCCCCGAAGGTGATGAGGACGAGACGCCCCTGCAGAAGCCCACGGGCACCCGGGCTGCACCTCGCACCCACGCCGGCTTCCCCGTGCCCCTGAGCCGCCGCCGGGGCTCCCCACGCCTCTTCCACTTCGACTTCCGACGGCCACCTGGACCCGAGCCCCCCAGGCAGCTCAACTACATCCAGGTGGAGCTGAAGGGCTGGGGCCCAGACCGCCCCAAGGGGGCCCCGGACCCCACCGCACCCCAGGGCCCCATGCCCACCGCCCAGCCCACTCGCAGCTCAGACTCGTACGCCGTGATCGACCTCAAAAAGACCGTGGCCATGTCCAACTTGCAGAGAGCCCTGCCCCGAGACGACGGCACCGCCCGCAAAACCCGGCACAACAGCACCGACCTGCCTGTGTAGGGCGCCCCGAGCGAGCCCTGCGCCCCGACTCCGACTCCCTGCCTTCCCCATCCCACCACCACCCACCCGGGGCTCAGGGCTGCTTCGCTGAAGGGCATGGAGGGGGCCGCGAGGCTCCCCTGCGCTGGCTGGCCGGAGTTCCATTCCCCCCACCCCCCAAGTCACCACCACTGTGTCTCCTGGTCTCCAAGCTAGGGGTTGGGGGGAAGCGGGCGGCCAAACCGGAGAGGCCAAACTGTGAGGGGGTCCCCGTGCGCGCCTCGAGCACCCTCGGCCCTCCAATCCATCGGCCAGCTCCGTCGTCTGTGTGTTTGTTTTGGTTGAATTTGGAGACATTTTGTACCTGTTGATTTTATTTATCAGTTTATTTTTCTATTTATTGTTTTAAATGTAACTTAACATATTTATTATTAATATAATTATTTTTAAATTCTGGCTCGGCCGCAGAGTGAGATTCTTTTTGTTTGTTTGTTTGTTTTTTTTTTGTTTTTTTTTTTGGGCCACACCTGTTTGATGCTTAGGGGCTACTCCTGGCTAAGCGCTCAGAAATTGCCCCTGGCTTGGGGGGACCATATGGGACGCAGGGGGATGGAACCTCGGTCCATCCTACGCTAGCTAGCGCTTGCAAGGCAGACACCTTACCTCTAGCGCCACCTCGCCGGCCCCGAGTGTGAGATTCTTGAGCTGCTTCGCTTTGGGGCGAGGAACCTCGCAGAGGCTTGGCATTTGGTTAGCGCAATGAAGGTTGTGAACCCTCAACTCGATACTCATCCGCACTGCCCTTTTTCTCCTCCCAAGGTCCGGCCCATAATAGGGCTGATGCTCAGTCCCAGGAAATGGGCCGACAGCAGGCGTCAGAAAGCCAGACCTCTGGGGCCAACACCCTGACTCAGGGTAGTGTTGGGAACTGGCATCTCCCGATCCTCTCCTGCCTCCACGGGGTCCCAGTACACCCCAATCTCCTTCAGATCCTGGATCCTCCTAGGGAAATCAGCAGTGTAAAGGACTACTCAAGGGGCCGGAGAGATAGCACAGCGGTAGGGAGTTTGCCATGCACGCAGCCAACCCAGGATGGACCCGATTCGATCCCCAGTTTCCCATATGCTCCCTTGAGCCTTCAAGGAGTGATTTCTGAGCGCAGAGCCAGGAGTAACCCCTGAGAGCCACCGGGTGTGGCCCAAAACCAAAAGTAAAAGGGCTACTCTAGCCCCATGTTCAGAGGTCACTCCTGGTGGCACTCAAGGGAGTGAGGGTGAAATCTGGGGCTCCCCAAACAAGCAAGACTGCACACAATTCTTTATATTCTCTCCCCAGCCCCAGCTGGGCCCTTCGAAAAAGCTCTGGAATCCATGAAGGAACACTCAGCTTGAGCTGTGCAGCTTTCCCTAGGAATAGGCTCTTCTGGAAGCCTTCAGGGGCTGCAGGATCCGAACATACCAGCTCCCATCTGAACAGATTGCTGGACACCCAGTGCTGTGCTGTCTGCCTCTGTGGCTACTAGTCTCTTTTTCTTCCTCTCTCCTCCCCTACTTCCCTCCTTCCTATCTTCATCTTCCTCCTCCCTCCTCCCAGTGTTTCCTCCTCCCCGGGACCTCTCCTCCCTCCTTTTCCTCCTCTATTCCTTCACCTTTCCTCCCTGTCCTTCCTCTTCCTCCCCCTGCGCCTTTCTTTCTTACTCTTACTCTTCCTCCTCATGAACCTCTCCCTCTTCCTCCTCCCTACACCTCCCTTCCTCCCCATTAGGCTCCACACTAGACCTTTGCCTTGCATCTGAGAGTTCTTGTCCTGCTCCCAAGCACTGTCCATAACTACAGAAAATTCAGTCCCCCAGGCTGAGTTTGGAACATCTGGAACAGATACCCACAAACTTATGGCCTACTACCCCCTTTTAGAAGAAAAATCCCGGGGCGGAGAGATAGCATGGAGGTAAGGCGTTTGCCTTTCATGCAGGAGGTCATCGGTTCGAATCCCGGCGTCCCATATGGTCCCCGTGCCTGCCAGGAACAATTTCTGAGCCTGGAGCCAGGAATAATCTCTGAGCACTGCCAGGTGTGACCCAAAAACCACAAAAAAAAAAAAAAAGAAAAATCCCTCAGCGACCCCTGGGAATCTCTTTTTTTTTTTTTTTTTTTTTTGGTTTTTGGGCCACACCCGGTAATGCTCAGGGGTTACTCCTGGCTTGGGGGACCATATGGGATGCCGGGGGATAGAACTGCGGTCCGTCCAAGGCTAGCGCAGGCAAGGCAGGCACCTTACCTTTAGCGCCACCGCCCGGCTAAAGAGTACAAGCAAAGAGCCGGAGAGATAACACAGCGGTAGGGCATTTGCACGGAGCTGATCTAGGACCAATGGTGGTTCAAATCCCAGCATCCCATATGGTTCCCCATGCCTGCAGAGACTGGAGTAATCCCTGAGCGCTGCAGGGTATAAAGGGGGGTGGAGTACAAGCAGAAAGTGCCCCATTGTAATGAAGATTGCTATTGTCCATCCTACCATTTAACTTCACTCCACACCCCAGGCAGTCTCACCCTCTTCAGGAATCTGCTCTATTTTTGTTTGGTTAGTTTTGTTTTTTGGGCCACACCCGGCCGTGCTAGGACTTATTCTTGGCACTGTGCTCAGGATGCCAGGGATTGAACCTGGGTTGGACATGTGCCAGGCAAGCTCCTTACCTACTGTGTTGTGTTCTAAAGGAAATCCAAAAGACTGACCAGAAGGGGCGAAAGTGATAGCACATTGGTAAACCCATCACAGGATGAACCCTGGTCCGAATCCCGGCATCCCATATGGTCCCCAGAGCCTGCCATGAGCAACTTCTGAGCCCAGAGCCAGGAGTAACTTCTGAGCACCACCGGGTGTGACCCAAACATCAAAAGCAACAACAAAACAAAGACTGACCAGAAGTGTGTGGATGGGATTTCCAAGAGCTCCAGAACGTCTCTGTCTAGGGTTGCCCAGATCCCTGATGCAGAGTAGGAAGGAAGCCAGCCCTCACCCAGGAGGCAAAGGTAGCAGGCCCTGCCCTGCCCTGTCTTTCCGCTCCTGGCAGCCCAGATGCCACTGCCCTGGCCCGGCTGCACTCCCAGGAGCGCCCTCTCCTGGTGGAGCTGGAACTGACCCATGTCCACGCTCTGTCTGGCTCTTGCCCATCAGTGCAGTAAGTTAAAGCACTGGCCCCGACGGGATGTCAGAGGACCTCCTCTGGCCCAACAGTCTCCCAGGGCACAGCTGTGGCCAGCACCAAGCCCTTCTCCCTTTCCCACCCTTCTGCTCTCGAGACCGTGGTGCCTCACAGTGGGCTGGAGTCCCTGCACTTTCCCCAACGCAGCAGGTGGGAAGACAGTCATCTCTCTGCACTTCTATTCTGCTTCTCCATGTCAGTCCACATTACCCCTACCCCTCCTCTTGGCCTTCATAGTCAGGAGTAGTGGCTTCTACAAGCAGGAGAGCCAAGCGGGCTGGGAGGGTGCAAGTGCCATCATGCCAGGACTGGGCCTGGCACAGGATTCCTGGTCTGAGTTGAATGTTCTGGAACCGGAGACGTGGAAGGGTGGTAGAGCACCTGGCTGTAGGCATAAGGCCCTGGGTTCAATCCCTGGCACCCAACAAACAGGACACGTTCTTACACCTGACTGTTTTAAGGTGCTGGGGAGCCAGATGCAGTTCTGGGAACTGAACTCAGGTGGGCTGTGTGCAAAGAAAGTGCCTTAACTCCTGTCCTCTGTCATGGCTCTCTGAGCTTTTGGCTCCTCCCCTACCCCTGGGCCTGGATATTTGCACATGTGACACATGTGAGGGAATACATGTTGCCTCTTTGGCAAACAGGCAGACCCAGGCGGGGGCTGCTAACAACCCGGCTGTGCCCAAGACTTCAGACTTACAACTGCTCCTTCCCAAACAGAGGCCTCCATTAACCGGCCTTAGGGTGGCCAGTACCTGGTCAGACCCCAAGCTCCCCTCAGAACAAGGCAGATGTTATTGTCTCAGTGCCCGGTGAGGGTGGGGAGAGAGTCCAGAGACAATCCCAGGACTTGGCTCTCCCCCAGGCCACCAACCTTCTCGTCCCTGCCCCGCTTTACTGCTGGGGCCCCCTGAGCTCTGCTGCAGTACTTTTCCTCTGGCACAGCCGGGGAGGTGGGTGTCACCCTCTTTCCTGGCAGGAAGGGGAGGATGCCACTCTGCCCTGTGTGTGAGTGAGCAGGGCCCCTGACACCGGGACATCAGAGCTGGGCGAGCGGCTGCCGTCCCTGGCGGGGCTTTCATCAGGCAGAGATCGAGTGGAGTCAGCGCTTTGCTGAATGCTCAGTTTTCACTCACGAACCGCCCGCCCTGGCCCCGGGCTGCTGTCAGGAAGGGACTGGAGCCAGCATCCTGTCCTAGAGTGACATTTCAGGTCAGACCAGGAGGGGCCCTGGCCAAGCCCACCCCGGCTAATGACAGCACTTGACAGGGGGATAAACACCAGAGCCATGGTGTATGCCCAGGGCCATGCACACACCTCTGTTTTATCTCGGGGTTCCCCTTCCTGGGCAGGATGCAGGATGCAGGGTGCTAGCAGGGAGGATGCAGAGGGAGTAGCGGGTCGCATCAGCTGGGGATTAAAGAGAGGCCGCCTCTGGAGCTGCCAGCCTTGTGCCCTCCTGAGAAGCCCAAGGAGCTTAGTTCTCTCAGATGTAGGAGGTAGTGGGAGGTTCAAGCTCCGGAAAGGCACCCCATCAGTGGGAGGGGCACATGCCAGCACATCCTTTACAGCCCTGACATCCTGGCCAGGACCTCCTCAGGCAGACAACACTTTAGTTTATCTTGTTTTGGGCTACATCTGAGGATGCTCTTGGGATTACTCCTGGCTCTGCACTAAGGAATCACTCCTGGCAGTGTTTGGGGACCATATCGGATGCCCGGAAATTGAACGCGGGTCAGCTGCATGCGAGGCAAATACCCTACCTGCTGCATTAGTGTGCTGGCTCAGTCACAGACTACTCCAGGGTGAGCTCGGTCCCTGAAGGATCACCGATGCCTTCTCACTGCTCCAGCCTTTCCCAAGACCACCCCTTTTAATAGGGTGCACTCAAAAGCCTGACCCTCCTCTCTAAGCCTGCTGTCCCCACAGCCCTGGTGTCCACTCCTGATAGACAAATGTTTAGACAGACAATGGATAGAGGACATCTCAGGCTCTTCCTCATCTCTGGGGCACTCTGACCAAAGACACCAGCAGAGCCATACTAAGAGGGCTGGAAGGTTTATAGAGAAGGCTGCCTGGGCACTAAAAACACAGAGAGGGTGCAGAGGCTCTGAGTGAAACTCATAAGGCGTAGGGAGGATCTCATGGGTCAGCTGTGCTGAGGTCCACCCAGAGGGTCCCCTCCACAAGATTCTTCCCGGAAGGGGCACTCTCCCACTGCCATCTTAGATTACCTTCAATGCCATGCCCTTGGAAGTGCTCAGAAAGTGGTTTCGGGGGGCCGGAGAGATAGTCTAAGGGTAGGGTTTTGCCTTGCATGCAGGAGGTCGGTGATTTGAATCCCGGCATCCCATAGGGTCCCCCAAGTCCCCCAGGAGTGATTTCCAAGTGTAGAGCCAGGAGTAACCCCTGAGAGCTAACGGGTGTGACCCCAAAAACAAAAAAACATAAAAGAAAGTGGTTGTGGGGGACACAGCAATAGCACAGTGGGTAGAGCCTTGCATGCCGTCTACCCGAGAAGTACCTGGGTTCGATCCTCGGCATTGTATGATCCCTCTAGCCTGCCAGGAGTGACTTTGAGTGCAGATCCAGGAGTAACCCCTGAGCGCCGCTCTGGGTGTGACCCAAAACCCAAAAAAGAAAGTGGTGAGGAGTGGCCTGTGCTCAGGGAGAGCTATACTCCACCGATCCCACTGTCCTCCCACAGTGGCCCCCAGGGACTGGATACATCCATTCTGCGGGTGCAGCCCAAGTTAGCATTCATTTCAGGGTGCTCAGAGCTGGGGGAAACTGCCCAGGGCAGAGTGGGTCAGAATCTATTCATTCATTTGGGGCTGAAGTAGAGTTGGTAGAGTGCTTGCTTTGTATGCAGCCAACCCGGGTTCCATCTCTAGCAACCCATATGAAGCTCAAATTCTCTCAAGGCTGGAGGGTGTCACAAACTGGATAGGACTAGGGGCCTGGAGGAATGACCTTGTGCTTTAGAGCATTTTTCTTGCATTTGGTCCCAAGTTCAAATCCCTGGTGTTGCCGCTGCCCTGAGTGCAGTCCTGGCACTGTGACTCTAGTGGCACAGGCGCTTTTTACGTGTGTGTAAGCAACACGACTTCCCTAGCAGCAACTGTAATGGCTGTAAGCTGGAGAACACAGCCAGGCGTGTGCCATCCCTGGGCACTGTAACAAAGACAACAGAGAGAGAAGGATGGAGGGCCGGAGAGATAGCATGGAGGTAAGGCGTTTGCCTTTCATGCAGAAGGTCATCGGTTCGAATCCCGGCGTCCCATATGGTCCCCCGTGCCTGCCAGGAGCAATTTCTGAGCATGGAGCCAGGAGTAACCCCTGAGCACTGCCGGGTGTGACCCAAAAAGCCACAAAAAAAAAAAAAAATTGTGTTTGGGAGCCGAAGTGATAGCACAGCACTAGGGCTTTTGCCTTGCATGCAACCAACATGGGACAGACCCGGTTCAATTCCCAACAGCTCATATGGCCCCCCAAGCCTGCCAGGAGCGATTTCTGAGCACAGAGCCAGGAGTTATCCCTGAGCGCCGTCAGGTATGCTCCCCACAAAAAATGGGAACTGTAGAGAGCTTAGGACAAACAGGTGGCTTATTTCACATGCGGCCGATCCAGGGTGTCATATGGTCCCCCCAAGCACCAGGAGTGATTCTTGAGCACAGAAGCAAGTGTAAGAGCTAAGAACATCCGAATGTTCCCCCCACAAAGAAAAATAATTGGGTCTCACTATAGTGCTAAGAACTTGGGAGATTGGGCTTCCCAAGAGATTGGGAGGAGTTGGAGGGAGATAGAGTGGGCACAGTCTTTGCATACTGGAAATCCAGTGACCCCCAGCACCACAAGGTCTCCTGGGCACTCCTGGAAACGACCTCTGAGCTCAGAGCTGGGTAATCTCTGAACATTGCCAGATTTGGTCTCCAAATCCAAAAATAAATTAATAAAATACCCTCATCATTTCTTCCTTCCTCTTTCCTTCCTTCCTTCCTTCCTTCCTTCCTTCCTTCCTTCCTTCCTTCCTTCCTTCCTTCCTTCCTTCCTTCCTTCCTTCCTTCCTTCCTTCCTTCCTTCCTTTTTCTTTATTTTGGGGTGTCACAAAGGCGAATCTCAGGGGTTATTCCTGGCTTTGTGCTCAGAAATTGCTCCTCGCTTGGGAGGCCACATGGGATGTCAGGGATCGAACCCAGGGCCGTCCTGGGTCCGTGTGCAAGGCAAAAACCCTACCACTGTGCTATCTCTCCAGCCCCATCTTTCTTTCTCTTCAACTCAGTGGTGCTCAGAGGCTCTTCTTGGTTCTGAGCTCAGGAACGAACTTTGGCCATGCTCAAGAGACTATATGTGGTGTCAGGGATCCAACCAGGATTGCAGGCCGTCACAGCCACATGCAAGGCAAGACAAATAAAGACAATGATCTCTCACCCAGTCCCCCTTTTTTTTTTTTTCCGGTTTTGGAAGGGGAGGAGTACCTCATGGTGCTCAGGGACCATATGTGGTGCTAGGATCAAACTGGGGTAACTTGAATGTAAGGTAAGAGCCTTATCTGCTGAGTTTTCATTCCAGAGCCTCAAAAATATCTTCTTTGTCTAGTTTTGTTTTGCAGGGTCACCATACCTGGTGGTGCTCAAGGACTATTCTGACTCTGAACTCAGAGTTCACTCTTTTGTTGTTGTTGTTGTTGTTCGTTTTTTGTTTGTTTGTTTTTGTTTATGTTTTTGGGTCACACTCGGCTGTGCTCAGGAATTCCTCCTTGCTCTATGCTCAGACATCACTCCTGGCCGGCTTGGGGGACCCTATGGGATGCCAGGATTTTAACCACCGTCCTTCTGCATGTGAGGCAAATGCCTGACCTCCATGCTATTTCTCTAGCCCAGGGTTCATTCTTGGTGGTGCTGAGGATGAAACCTAGGTCTATCACGTGCAGGACAAGTGCCTTCCCTGCTAACCCCTCATACCCCAATCAGTAAAATGTCTTTTTTTGGATTTTTGGGGGCCATACCTAGCAATGCACAGAGGTTACTCCTGGCTCTGAACTTAGAAATCGCCCCTGGCAGGCTTGGGGGACCATATGGATGTCCGGAATTGAACCTGGGTCTGTCCCAGGTAGACTGAGTACAAGGCAAATGCCCTACTGCTGTGATATCACTCTGGTCCCTAAAATATCTTTTTTGAAAAACAAAAAAGGGGTTGGGACAGGAGAAATAACATGGAGGTAGGGTGTTTGCCTTGCATGCAGAAGGTCATTGGTTTGAACCTCAGCATCCCATATGGACCCCCGAGCCTGCCAGGAGTGATTTCTGAGCAGAGAGCCAGGAGTAACTCCTGAGCGCTGCCAGGTGTGATCCAAAAATCAAAAGAAGGGTGAAGGGATGAAGCAATAACACAGCAGGGAGGGCATTTGCTTTGCAGGTAGCTCACCTGGGTTTGATCTCCGACATCCCATATATGGTCCCTCAGCTCTACCAGGAATGACCCCTGAGCACAGATAAACAATGTAAACTACACTGGGAGAGCCAGGTCAGGTCAGGGTGGGGTCCAGAGGGTACTGCAAGGCAACCCAAGCACCAAGTACTGACTCCTGTCAGGAGTAACTCCTGAGCCTGCCAGATATGGGTAAAAACAAACAAACAAAAATGCATTAATAAACGGGCATCAGGCCTGGGCCTTGAGGCTGGTGGAAGAGTCTCTGGATGCTCCTGATGCCCTGTCCTCGGTGGTCCAATGAGTGGCATTAGCCTCTTTCCTCTGGATTGGGGATCTGAGGACCCTGTGGGTGTAGCTGCTCCTCATCTTTAGGAACACCCACACAGCAGAGCCAGGAGTCCAGGCCTGGGCTATGTGGCGACAGTCCCACCGACACAACCCTGACCCCCAGTTGCACTAGACAGAATTAGGGAACAGGGGCTTGGTCACTGAGGCCCTCTGGTAGATTTATGACCTCGCTGAACCTGGCTCTAGGAGTGTTGAGACTCGAACCTGGGTCTCCCCTATATAAGTATGAGCTCCCGGGGCCGGTGAGGTGGCGCTAGAGGTAAGGTGCCTGCCTTGCAAGCGCTAGCCAAGGAAGGACCGAGGTTTGATCCCCTGGTGTCCCATATGGTCCCCCCAAGCCAGGGGTGATTTCTGAGTGCTTAGCTAGGAGTATCCCCTGAGCATCAACGAGTGTGGCCCGAAAAACCAAAAAAAAAAAAAAAGTATGAGCTCCCACCCTCTAAGGTAACTCCTACCTTGTCACCTCTTTGAAGGGAATTTCTTTCCTGAGTGTTGCCAGTGTGAAGTAGAGATGAGCCTTCAGTGCTCGGTGAGTGAGTGGGTGCTGGGCCCAGAACCGAATCCAGCTCTGTTGCCATTGTCACAGCAACAGCCCAGAAACTGGGGACAGCTTGGTGAAGGAGGAGAGTCAGGAGGGTGTGGGGAACCGGGGAAAGAACGGGGTGTGGTGGGCCGGGGAGACAGTATAGGGTTTAAGGCTGATTTAGGTGCAATCTCTGGCACCTCATATGATCCCCAAGGCCTGCCAGGAGTGACCTAGGAGCACTGTGTGTCGTAGGAGGGGGTGCTGTGTGTCTGTGCAAGAGGTTGGGGACAGTCCCTCACCCTCACTGGCAAATCTTTGCCACTGAGGGCTTGCCTTGAGCTGCCTCTGAGCTGAGATTATGGACACAGCAGCAAGCAGGGCAGGGCAGAGCAGGCCACTGCGGGAACTTCAGTGGATTGACTCAAGCAAGGAGAGACCAGTTCAGGGAAGAGATAAGGAAATGCAGGAGGGGGAGGCATGGGGTATGTGAGGGAGGACCTAGCGGAGGAGGTGGCAGTGATCTTAGTTTGAGGGGCGAAGAAGACTGAATGAGCGGCTGAGGGAGGGGACAGGAGTCTGAGGTTTGCAGAGCTCCACTCTGGGGACCTGGGATTGGGAAACAGATGCTGGGCCTCTTGGGAGATGAAGGCCTCTAAAGGTCTGACTTGATAGGATAGTTCTGGGGGCCGAGTAAGAAAGGGGGCAGGGAATTTTGTGGAGGTGGGGAGCTCTGTTTGGAGACTTCTGGGTAATCTGGAGGAAGATGGTGACTTGGAGTCCATGAATGCCATGGAAATGTGGAGGAGTAGACAGACTGAGGGGTTTGTGTGGGGTGCATACATCAGCACAGGGATAGAGAAAATGAAGAGCTGGGGGGAAGAGGGATCAAAAGGGGAGGAGCTGAGGCTTGGGACCTCCCTTCACCAGGCCCTGAGGAAGAGGAAGGGGTGTGTGGTGGGGACAGATCTGAGCTGGAGGCTGCAGAACCAGAAGCTACAATGTGAGGTTCCTAGGGGAGCCCCCTCATGCTCTGGGGCAGGGGTGGCAAACATGGCTCTCGAGCCACATGTGGCTCCCGGCCAAAATGAATGCGGCTCTTTGCCTCTTCTCATATTTTGGTGTACTGTGGCTCTTTGCCAAGTTTGGATTTTGTTCTGCTGCTTCTGAGGAGGGACCTCTGAGGAGAGATCGTCAAGCGTGTAGTCCCGTCTCCCATCCCTCGGAAACAACTGCATGGGCCAGCGAGTGGGGGGACCCGTGTGTCACACATTGGGTCACATCTGGCCGTGAGTTCTGAGTGTGGAGGATGCAGCCCTCACCATCACTGCAGGATTTTGACCCTCACTCAAATGGCAAAATGCAATATGTGTTGAATATATTATTGTTAAAATTAGATGCTTTTGTGTGAGTGTTTGTCTGTTTTGGCAGGTGTGGCTCTCTGACTCTCACAGTTTAAAAATCTGGCTCTTTGCGGGCCTGGAGAGATAGCACAGCGGCGTTTGCCTCGCAAGCAGCCGATCCAGGACCAAAGGTGGTTGGTTCGAATCCCGGTGTCCCATATGGTCCCCCGTGCCTGCCAGGAGCTATTTCTGAGCAGACAGCCAGGAGTAACCCCTGAGCACCGCCGGGTGTGACCCAAAAAATTAAAAAATTAAAAAAAAATTTGGCTCTTTGTGTCGAATTTGTTTGCCACCCCTGCTCTGGGAGTGCCAATGTGAAATCCCACCTCGTAATTCCTGTACCTGCGGTTAGGTTCTGCTCTTAGCTGGACCTATGAGGCTTCACAGTGGGCTTTGGGACTGGTGGGGGCTAGAAATAGCGCCCCTTAACCCTCCTTTCCCCTCTTTGGAAGGTGAGGTGCTGGTGTGAGAGTGCTGGTGTCCAGAACAGCGGTTTGAGGGCTCAGCCTAGAGATGCTAGGGACTGATTCCCCATGTCTTGGGGACCAATTCAGGAGCCCCAGCACAAGCAACAGGGACCCCTTTTCCTGTGGAGAAATACAGGGGAGTCCCCAACCCTGTCATCCTTGAGTCTCAGCCTCGAAGAATAGATCCAGGGGTGGCCTGTGGATTTAGCAGGAAGCCCAAGGTCAACAGTCCCCTCCTTGACCCCCAGAATCTCGAAAGGCGTGTTCAACCAGGAAAGCAATAGGGGGAAGATATGGTGGTGGTTTCTTTTGCTGTTTGTTTCAGGGCCACATCCAGCTATACTAAGGGGTTCCTCCTGGCTCTGAGCTCAGGAATCAATCACTTCTGGTGGGCCCAGGGGGATTCTACGGAATGCCCGGGAGCTAACCCAGGTAAGCTCTGTGCAAAGTAAACTCCCTATTTCATGCTATCTCTCTGTTCCAAAAAGGGAAAAAAAAATTTTTTTTTTTCGTTTTTGTGTCATACCCAGCAACGCTCAGGGGTTACTCTTCGCTCCTGGTAGGCTCAGGGGACCCTATGGGATGCTGGGATGAATTCAAACCACCGTCCTTCTACATGCAAGGCAAACACCTCACCTTCATGCTATCTCTCTGGCCCCAAAAAGGGAATATTTTTTTTTTTTGTTATTTTTTTTGGGCCACACCCGGTAACGCTCAGGTGTTACTCCTGGCTATGCGCTCAGAAGTTGCTCCTGGCTTGGGGGACCATATGGGACACCGGGGGATCGAACCGCAGTCCGTCCAAGGCTAGCGCAGGCAAGGCAGGCACCTTACCTTTAGCGCCACCACCCGGCCCCAAAAAGGGAATATTTTAAGGAACTGTCTACACTCTTGGGACCCTACTGCATTGCTAGAGAGAAGCTGAGGATTCTGCAGTCCTAGACAGGCCACTTGCCCAGACCCCTCTGTCTGCTCCTGTCCTGGGTGCCCCCTGCCCTGGGCTAAACCCACACCCCTGGCCAATGGGATCCTTGAACACTTTCCAGGGGGAGCAGGGCTGTGGCCTGCACCTGTGACACTTGTAGCCTCGAACTCTCCTTATCGGTGTTTGTTTGGACCTTTGGGAACAGGTGAGGTACTCACTCCTTATCGGGGCTCCCCTTCCCAGATTATACACTCTCTGGCCTTTGATAACACCCCCACCCCACCCCCTGCCCCACCTTCCAGTCCCCAAACCCCAGCACTTCCCACTCCCCCCTTAAGGTGAGTCCAGCCTCAGTAGGAACCGGCCCTCCTTGAAGCCTGTCTGCCCCTGCTCCCGCCCCCCCCCCATGCTCTCTTGTGCCAGCCCAGTAGTACATTTCAGCTGCATCTGAGAGAGGCCAGCAATAGGGCTCCAGGAAGAATCAGGCCTAGACAGGGAGGGGGTGCGGGAGGGATCCAGCCCTCCCCCACCCCCCACCCCCGCCAAGTCAATCAAGTCTCTCAGGGGTGATCACAGGTGGTTGTGTCCGAGATGTGTGCTGGAGTCACAACCCAACCTTGCTTGCATCCGGGCACTCGTCACAGTCACACAGAGGCAGGACCTCAGCCTTTCCTGTCTGAGGGGCAGCCATGGTGCTGAGGGGAAAGGGACAGGAAGAGGAGAGAACTCACCCTGCTCCTGGGAGGGGAGCCACACAGGCATGGGGGCCGGGGATGGGCCTGAGAATGTGCACATGTACATAGTATATGCTTGTGTGTGTGTGTGTGTGTGTGTGTGTGTATCCAGCACACATACATGATGGCCCCCACCATGTTTCTCCTGTGAGGCTTCCACCCCCCACAGATTGGTGGAGCCACATGCGCACTTCCTCCTTTGCCCTGGGGTTGTTCCAGGCCTTCCCCCCAGGACCCAAAGGGTCCCAAGAGCAAAGGGCACCTGGGCTTTGGGCTCCTACTACAGCCTGAGGGGAATGAGTTGAATTAGGGAGGGGGTCGTAACGTGCTCTCATCTCCTCGAAGCCTGTCGCACCCCCAGTGTCCCACACTAGAACACCTTGTATTAATGAGCTTACACACTATGTGTGTCCCACCCCACTCCCTTAGGCTAAGTGTCTGACTGCCCCCTCTTCTGCGCTAGGTCACAGGTACTGTCCTGCCTCCAACAAGTCCCAGTCTGAGGGACACAGCCCTGTCTTTGGGGAGCCCCATTCTGATGGGACACCCAAGTCCTGCAGATGGCCTCAGGCAGGGTAGCTGGCCAGAGGGAAGATGGACCTGGCTCCCTACCTGCTGACTGCTGGACCACCCCGGGGGCCATTGTCTACTTTAGAATTGGGTCAGAGGTTTTGGGTTTGTTGTATTTTTTTTTGGGTGGGGGAGTTTGGGTCACACCCAGCAGCACTCAGGGATTACTCCTGGCTCTACACTCAGAAACCACTCCTGGCAGGCTAGGGGGACCATATGGGATGCTGGGATTTGAACCACTGTCCTTCTGCATGTAAGACAAACAGCCTACCTCCATGCTATCTCTCTGGCCCCTGAGTCAGAGGGTTTTTTTTTGTTGTTGTTGTTGTTGTTTTTTGTTTTTGGCCACACCTGGTTACACTCAGGAATTACTCCTGGCTATGAGCTCAGAAATTGCTCCTGGCTTGGGGAACCATATGGGACATCAGGTATCAAACAGCGAGTGGTCTGTCCTATGCTAGCGCCTGCAAGGCAGACAGATCTCTGTGCCACTTCTCCGGCCTCCTGGGTCAGAGTTTTATAGTGTCTGTCCAGACCTTGTCCTGAGTAACACCACCTTCAAAAGTGCTCACTTTGAACCTTCTTTATTTTTTTTTCACTTTGAATCTCCGTCCCTTCCTTCTTCATCCCTCCCTCCCTCCCTCCCTCCCTCCCCTCCCTCCCTCCCTCCCTCCCTCCCTCCCCCCCCCTCCCTCCCTCCTTCCCTCCCTCCTCCCCCCTCCCTTCCTTCCTTCCTTCCTTCCTTCCTTCCTTCCTTCCTTCCTTCCTTCCTTCCTTCCTTCCTTCCTTCCTTCCTTCCTTCCTTCCTTCCTCCTTCCTTCCTTCCTTCCTTCCTTCCTCCCTCCCTCCCTTCCTCCCTTCCTCTCTCCCTCCCTCTTTCTCACACCCAGCAGTGCTTGAGGCTTACTCCTAGCTCTGTGCTCAAGGATCAGTCCTAGCAGGGCTCAGGAACCATATGGCATGCCAGAGATTGAACCAGGGTAAGGTGCATGCAAAGCAAACGCCTACCTCAATATTGAGGTCGACTGTATGCAAGGCAAACATTCTACCTGCCATTCTAGCTCTCACGTACCCCAGGGTGGACTGGCTGCCTTTATCTTAGGAGCCCTGGCAGGGGTCGATTCTAATCACCTTTCTCAGGAGCAGTATGATTCCGCAGGTCTTGTATCTGCCCACCCCCGCCATTCCTCCCTCAGTAGCATCCACTTGCCCTGCGAAGCCCTCAGAACCTCACCTTCCTCACTCCTCCTCCTTCAGATAGGTGTGGGGGAAATGGAGAGGCTGGATGGACAAGGAACCACTTAGAAGCCTCCAATCTCAGGTTGTCTGATTTGCTAAAGCCCCAGAGGAGAGCCAAACCTATTGCTCCCCTGCTAAAAAGACCAGGAACTACCTTTCTCCAGCACTTTCTCCAGCAGCAGGTGGGCTGAAAGGGTGGGACCTGCCACTTCCTTCCCAGCTCGGTGACCTTGGCCCAGTCACTCGGCTTCAGGCCTGGTCCTGCCTGGTTTGAGAGGGGGAGGCCGTGTCTGCCTGGGAAGCAGCAAGGAGATGAACAGGACATGAACGTGGAGAGGTTGGTTGGCCCCAGCACACGGGTGCTGAGTGCTCCCTGAGTGCTGCTTCTATTCCCGGTGGTGGGCACCAGGCCAGCTGAGTCATTTGCTCTCTTCTCCACCACAGCCCTGGGTGCATGCCACGTCACCCCGCACTTGCTCCCTCTGTTCTTGTTTGCTTTTTGTTTTGTTTTGTTTCGCCACACCCAGGGTGCTCAGGGCCTACTCCTGACTGCTCAGAGATCACTCCGGTGATGCTCAGGTAGTGCGAGAGCATCAGCTAGCGTCAACTATGTTTAAATTAAGTGCCTTAACTCTGGTACTATCTCTCTGGGGCCTCTTTTTTGCATGTGACTACTTACTTGTTTTTCTGGGGCTGTAGTTCCTGACAGGCTCATGGAACCCTATGGGATGCTGGGGATTGAACCCAGATCAGATCAGCCATATACAAGGCAAGCGTCCTACCTGATGTACTATCCTCCTGCCCACTTTGTTGTTTTTGCTTTTTGTTTTTTGGGGGCCACACCCAGCAGCGCTCAGGGGTTACTCCTGGCTCTACGCTCAGAAATCGCTCCTGGCAGGCTCAGGGGACCATATGGGATGCTGGGATTAGAACCACCATCCTCTACATGCAAGGCAAACGCCCTACCTCTATGCTATCTCTCCAGCCCGCACTTTCTTATTTCTAATTAGGACTACTCCTAGTGGAGTTCAACTCCTGTTGATTGACCTGGTGGTACAGGCCTGACAGTTCAGTGCTCAGGCCCCCAGATGCAGTGTTGGGGTCCTTTGGGGTCCCAGTTGACTGTGCAGGTGAGGTCATGATGTACTAGAGTGGAACTCAGGGCCTCTCCAGTGCCTCAGCCTTCTCTCTCTTTTGTTTTTCATATTTTGGTTTGTTTGTTTTTTGGGACCACCCTTGGCAATGTTCAGGGGTTACTCTTGTCAGTGCTTAGGGTGCTCAGGGACCAAATTAGGTATGCCATAATAAGGCCAGCACCACCCTACCTGCTGTCTTTCTCCAGCTCCACAGCTTCTTCTTCTTCTTCTTCTTCTTCTTCTTCTTCTTCTTCTTCTTCTTCTTCTTCTTCTTCTTCTTCTTCTTCTTCTTCTTCTTCTTCTTCTTCTTCTTCTTCTTCTTCTCTTCTTCTTCTTCTTCTTCTTCTTCTTTTCTTCTTCTTCTTCTTCTTCTTCTTCTTCTTCTTCTTCCTCCTCCTCCTCCTCCTTCTTCCTCCTCCGCCTTCTTCTTCTCCTTCTTCTTCCTTCTTCTCTTTCTTCCTCCTCCTCCTTCTTTTCTTCTTCTTCTTCTTCTTCCTCCTTCTTCTTCCTCCTCCTTCTTCCTCCTCCTCTTCTTTCTTCTTCCTTCTTCTCCTTCTTCTTTCTCCTCCTTCTTCCTCCTTCTTCTTCCTTCTTCCTTCTTCTTCCTTCTTTCTTCTTCTTCTTCTTCTTCTTTTCTTCTTCTTCTTCTTCTTCTTCTTCTTCCTCCTCCTCCTCCTTCTTCCTCCTCCGCCTTCTTCTTCTTCTTCCTTCTTTTCTTCCTCCTCCTCCTTCTTCTTTCTTCTTCTTCTTCTTCCTCCTTCTTCTTCCTCCTCCTTCCTCCTCCTCTTCTTTCTTCTTCTTCTTCTTCTTCTTCTTCTTCTTCCTTCTTCTTCTCCTTCTTCTTTCTCCTCCTTCTTCCTCCTTCTTCTTCCTTCTTCCTTCTTCTTCCTTCTTTCTTCTTTCTTCTTCTTCTTCTTCTTCTTCTTCTTCTTCTTCTTCTTCTTCTTCTTCTTCTTCTTCTTCTTCTTCTTCTTCTTCCTTTTTCTTCCTTCTTCTTTTTTTTCTTCTTCTTTCTTCTTCAGAAATCGCTGCTGGCTCTCCTGGGATGCCAGAGATCAAATCCAGGTCAGATTGTCCTGGGTCAACCACATGCAAGGCAAATAAATACCTTACTGCCATGCTATTGCTCTGGCCCCTCCACAGCCCCTTCTTAACTCTAAGGCTCAGAATTTATTTGGTGACCCCTCTGAATTCTCTTTAGGATATTCAAGCTTCAAAAGTGGAGGCTGGACCCTCCAGTTCTCCCAACCTGTACACTGTTCCTAACAAATAGACTGTAAGTCCTGTCTGTGCACTTCACTGAGGTTGGCAGAGAGAAAGGAGGGGAGACATCATCTGACAGCAGGAAGATGACCTTCGTTTTATCCTTGCTAACTCATATGGACCCCCAAGTCCTGCCAGGAGTGATCTCTAAGTGCTTAGCAGAAGCAAGCCCTGAGTACTGCTGGGTATAACCCCAGATTCAAACAACCCAAGACTTGCATTTTAGCCTTTTCAGCTCTCTCAGGCCTGGGGCCCCTTCTTAATTTTCCTCACTGGGCCATCCCAACAACATTGCTGGCAGGAATGCTGAAGGGAGCATTACAAACAAGGGAGTATTTGTATTTCAGAATTTGCTTTGAGGAGCACAACCATGGTCTCAGGGCCAATCCCAGCAAATTGCTCCCAATGGTGCTCTAGGGCCCCTGCAGTGTGGGGTGTTGGAGCAGAATCTCCCATGTGCAAAGCATGTGCCCTTGGAGCCTACACCCTGGCACCAGAACTCCTGCCCTCATGCATGCCAACAAGAGCTTTAAGCAGTCAAACTCTTTTCTAGGTGTTGCATTTAAATCACTCAAATACCACCCTCCTGACCCTTGCAGGCCCTGTACTGTGGCCCCCAGTGGCCAGTGCCTTGTGGGGGAAGCTTGTGCTATAGGTCTGCACCTCTTTTCCTCTTTCTCCCACACTCTTCGTGCAGTTCGTGCAGTTCCCATTTCTGGGACAGTCCACTTGGCAGGAAACTGAGCTGGTAGTGTGGACTGAGGTGCGGACAGGGGCCCCCAGATGGCCTGACAACGGAGTGTGCAGTTGTTTTTCCTCATCAGAGGGGTCACGCTGAGCTCAGTGTGGGGACAGGCTCTAAAAGCTTCACATCAGGGCACAGTGGAGAAATCTAACACCGAGAGCCTCTGGCTGGGGCGTCTTGCTCCTGGAAGAGCTGCAGATTCTGCCCACAGGACCCAAGGTGTTCAAGCTGTAGCCTCGCTGCCTTCTCTGCCTTACAGGCGACGTGTTCTTTCAGAAACGTGAAGTCAGGCATGAGACAGTTACACATATGCAGAAACATGTTACAATAAATCTACAATTCTTTTCGATTTTGTTTTTTGTTTTCTTGTGCTACATTTGGTGGGGTTCAGGAGTTACTCCTGGCTCTGTACTCAGGGATCACTCCTGGTAAACTTGGGAGATCATACATGTGCCAAGGATTAAATTTAGGTCTGCTGTGTGTAAGACTTGCCTTACCCATTGTGCTTTCTCTCCAGCCTCCATATCTACAGCTCTTTAAGAGAACTGGCTCACCCTTTTTTTTTTGGGGGGGGGGGGAATGAGAAACACACCCATTAGTGCTCAGGGGTTATTCCTGGCCTTGTGGTTGGGTGTTGCTCCTGGCAGTGCTGGCTAGGGGGAACAAGTGCTGCCAGGGATCAGACGTGGGCCTCCGGCCTGCACTGCAGCCTGTTGCTAACTCAGTCCAATTATCCTTAGTAGACCTGAAGGTGACCTTGCTCTTCTCACACTTGTCTCCAACAGTGTGATACGAGCATCTGATCAGGGACTGCTGCCCTTTCATCTTTGGTTGCTCTCTGGCCTCTCCTTTTAGTCCTGCAATTCTAGGGCTGTTGACAACCTTCTTCCTAAAATAAAATCACAGGGGCTGGAGAGTGTACAGGCATTTAGGCACTTGCCTTGTTCATGGCCTATCCAGGTTTGATTATCGGAGCTACACTGGATGGTTCGAGCTCCGGAAGGAGTGATTCCTGGTAATTCCATGCGTGGAAATGGGTTTATTTTCTCAGTGGTTTTTGCTACCCAATGCACACACACAACCTCATCCAGAGAAAACATCAGAATAACCTAAACTGAGAGTCACTCTACAAACTAACATTAGCGATAGCAAGATCATAAAAAAGACAAAAGCTGAACGACTGTCACAGATAAAAGGAGACATAAAAATGAAAGGCAGAGCCTCATTGCACAGCGGGTAGGGCGTTTGCCTTGCCCACTGCTGACATGGGACCCGGCATCCCATATGGTTGCCGAGCCTGCCAGGAGTGATTTCTGAGTGCAGAGTTGGGAGTAAACCCTGCGCACCGCCAGGTGTGACCCAAAAACAAAAATAGAGAATGAGGAAGGAAACTAGGCAGATTTTAAATTGGAAAAAAAGAAGAACATTGGTGGAAAAAGGAGTGATATTTAAATAGTTTATAAATTGGTTTAGGCACAACATTTTAAAAGGAAAAGGGGGTGGGGGGGGTGGGGAGGGGTGAGAGGAAATGTCTGCCATAAATGCAGGCAATGGGGAAGGCAGGAAACTGGGGACATTGGTGGCAGGAAATGTGGACTGGTAAAGGGACAGAGTTGGATATTGTATGACTAAAACCTAATCATGAACAGGTTTGTAACTATCTCATGAAATCTTTCAATGAAAGATTTTATTAAAAAAAAAAATTGGGCCCGGAGAGATAGCACAGCGGCGTTTGCCTTGCAAGCAGCCGATCCAGGACCAAAGGTGGTTGGTTCGAATCCCGGTGTCCCATAGGGTCCCCCGTGCCTGCCAGGAGCTATTTCTGAGCAGACAGCCAGGAGTAACCCCTGAGCACTGCCGGGTGTGGCCCAAAAACCAAAAAAATAAATAAAAATAAAATAAAATAAATTAAACATTGTTTTAGGCTGTTTGAGAATGATTTCCTGAATCTGATCATCATTCATTGTATGATGGCTCTGATGAAAAAGTGTAATGTTCTACACTCTGTAATTTAACCCCAGGAAAATGGGTCTGGAACAGGGAAATAAACCAGGTCAAAGTTTCAGGAGAAAAGCAAGGGGTCTGGGAGCTTTCAACCTGTGGTTGATCTGCCCGCCAATGACCTTTATTAAGTATAACTGGGCGGGCTGAGTAAAGAGTGCAGATCAAAGACTTACCTTGAGCTATTTCCCTCTAGGTATGCCTTTTACATGTAAAAAGGGGGTAAATAAGGGAGGGGCAAGAAGCCAGGGAAGTTGTTTTGGATAAAACAAGTTGTAATCCAACAGAAAAGGTTACAATAACAGGCTCTGAATAAAAGGTATATGGCATGGGTGGGAGAGGTAGCACAAGAATAAATAAAGGATCTTGCCTTGCACATGGCCAGTTGAGGTTCGAATCCTGACATCATGAAGTACCATATTTGCCGGCGTATAAGACGACCCTTCAACCCATGAAAAACTTCCTAAAAGTCGGGAGTCATATTATATGCTAGTATATGGCATGCTGAAACTTGTTCCAGCTTCAGGGACGAGTGATCCGCACCCCTCTTACTTTTAAGAAGTAACTTACTTTTAAGACTTTTAGGAAGTTTTTCATGGGTTGAAGGGTCGTCTTATACCCCGGCAAATACAGTATATGTTTTATGGGAACAATTTATGCCAGTAATTTTTGTTTGTTTTTTTGGGGGGCCACACCCAGCAATGCACAGGAATTACTCCTGGCCTTGCGCTCAGAAATCACTCCTGGCAGGCTTGGGGACCCACATGGGATACCAGGGATCGAACCCAGATCGACTGCATGCAAGGCAAATGCCCTACTCACTGTGCTATCACTTCAGACTTCCCCCATACCAGTAGTTTTAACTTTTTTGACGAAGGACACACCGAAGTGCTCAGGGCTTTCTCCTGGCTCTGTATTCAGGAGTCACTCCTAGTGGCCCTTAGAGGACCACATGGGATGCTAGAGATTGTACCTACCTGATAAATTATCTCTCCAGTGCACAGTTTTAATATTTTTACTCCTGCAGACCAACACTGGTCTGCAAAGCGGTAGTTGAAAATGTCTGCACTATACTATACTTACAACTTCTCTCCTTTTTTTTTTTTTTGGTTTTTTGGGGCCACACTCGTTTGATCTCAGTAGTTACTCCTGGCTAAGCGCTCAGAAATTGCCCCTGGCTTGGGGGGACCATATGAGACACAGGGGGATCAAACCGCGGTCCTTCCTTGGCTAGCGCTTGCAAGGCAGACACCTCTAGCGCCACCTCACCAGCCCCACAACTTCTCTTTAAGTTGAAAATGATATCAAAAGGATTAAAAAGTTTAAATTCCTTAAACTTAAATAAAATTAGGGGCTAGAGAGATAGCACTGTGGGTGGGGCACTTGCCTTGTATGTGACCCACCTGGGTTCGATCACCGGCATTCCATATAATCCCCTGAACCCTCAAGAGTTCCTGAGTGCAGGGCCAGAGCTACTAAGCCCTAAACACCACCCTAAAAATATAGGTTCAATATGTTCCCAATATAAATGTCTGTGTGTATGTAAGTACAAACCCTACAGGCAAAACTTAAGAGAATAACTGTAAAATCAGGATTACAGCAGAAGAGGTAACTAAAATTCAAATAGAAGCTGCCTAAGATTTAAGGTTTATGGAATACTTGTCCTCAAGAGCCAAGACAAGGTTGTCCTGTTCTGTGAACTTTTTGTTTTTTTGTTTCATTTTGAACCAGCCAATGTTTATCAGGAGCTGACACCAAGTATGGCTTGAGGTTGTTGTGCTTAGGAGACTATGCAGTGCTACGGGGCAAAGCCTGGAACCTCCTGCATGCAAACATATGCATTATTCCTTTCACTGTCTCCCAGGCCCCTTTGAGCTTCCTTTCAGGGTTAGAAGGTGCAGCAATCTCAGCCACATCCCCTTCTTCTCAGAGTCCTCAAAAGGTCTCCTTTAGCCTCTGCTTGCAATACTGATCACGAGGAGCCACTACTCCCCTCCTTGGCAGAGTTTTCACTTTGAGTCTGAATCTTATCGATTGGAACGAGAAATTACACTTAACCTAAATGAACAGTACTAAGAAATCCTCACTACCTTAGTGAAAGAACACTGTATAGCCACTGGGTGATAAGAATGTGTTTAATCTCAATGCCTGCAAATGTATGTACCTAAATGACAAAAGTTGCATTTACACACTGATTACAGCTCTGTTAACATCTACTTGGGTACATTAAGAGCTAGAAGATAACCTAGAATGGTACAAACGGGTATAACTTCAAGAGCCCAAGATTTGTAGGGCAGGGGGTACAACCAGCAGTACTCTAGTGGACTAGTCCCTATTCTGTATTCAGGGAGCACTCTTGGCAGTGCCAGGGGATAATACATGGTGCTGGGATTAAACTAGGCTTGGTCAAGAATAATGCAAATGCCTTAATCTCTGTACTACCTCTCTGGCCCATGCCATGATTTTAAAAATAAGCATATGTATAGTATTCTAAATGAAATTCAGAAATAATATACAGGGGCCGGAGCGATAGCACTGTTCATCCTGGATCAGCTGCCTGCAAGGCAAACGCCTACCGCTGTGCTATCTCTTTGGCCCTTCTCTCCTTTTCTTATCCTCTCCTTCCTCTTTCTTTTTTTTTTTTTGTTTTTTTGGGGCCACACCCGGCAGTGCTCAGGGGTTACTCCTGGCTGTCTGCTCAGAAATAGCTCCTGGCAGGCACGGGGGACCATATGGGACACCGGGATTCGAACCAACCACCTTTGGTTGGCTGGATCTGCTGCTTGCAAGGCAAACGCCTCTGTGCTATCTCTCTGGGCCCTCCTTCCTCTTTCTTAGTACCTCTTCCAATAAAGCCTGTTTTTACTCAAAAATAAATAAATAAATAAATAAATAAATAAATAAATATGGGGTCAGAGAGATAGCATGGAGATAAGGCGTTTACCTTGCATGCAGAAGGATGATGGTTTGAACCCCAGCATCCCATATGGTCCCCCAAGCCTGCCAGGACCGATTTCTAAGCATAGAGCCAGAGTAACCCCTGGGTACTGCCAGGTGTGACCCTAAAACCAAAAAAAGGAAAAAAAGCATAAATAAATACATAAATAAAATAAAAAAAGAAGAAGAAATTGGTGAATACCATGCACTTATACATATATAGAGGTGTTGAGCTATGTAGGTAAATTCTATAATATTACCAACCAACGATAAGTCAATAATTCTTCTTGAAAAGATGTGAGAATTGTCCTTTCAAGATGAATGGAGAGAGGCTTGGATCTTGCCTTGCAGAATCCCTGAGTCCCTAAGAGTGATCCTTAAACATGGAACCAGGAGTAAGCCCATAGCATTTCCAGGTATGACCCAAAAACAAACAAATAAAAAATATGATATAAAATAAATACTGTGGGGCTAAAGTGGTAGTACAGTGATATGGCACTTGCCTTGCACAGGCCAACCTGGGTTCTATCCCCAGCATCTTATATGGACCCCATGTACAGTCAGGGTAATTCCTGAGTTCAGAGCCCCTGAACACTACCAGGTGTAATTCTAAAAGCAAAATAAATAAGTAAATACTGTGAGTGAAGGAAAAACAAAGTTCTCCACAAGAGGTAGCTGGAGAGTAGTGGGCCCAGGAAGGAAGACTTTGTCGCATTGTTCTCTTGAATGACAAGATTTTGCAGTAGATTCTTGGGATGGGAATTCATATGGGTTCTTTTTTTTTTTTTTTTTTTTTTTTTTTTTTTTGGTTTTTGGGTCACACCCGGCAGTGCTCAGGGGTTATTTATTCCTGGCTCCAGGCTCAGAAATTGCTCCTGGCAGGCACAGCGGACCATATGGGATGCCGGGATTCGAACTGATGACCTCCTGCATAAAAGGCAAACGCCTTACCTCCATGCTATCTCTCTGGCCCCTCATATGGGTTCTTGAATAAAAGCACAGGGGCTGGAAAAGAACAGGCTTTCTTGGGAGAAAGCAGGAAGATCACAAGACTAGAGAATAGGGCACCTGCGTAGATCAGGAATAGGAGGAAAATGGAAAATATGCAAAGGACCTCATCATGTCCTGAATCACTCCTGATGGGCTTAGGGGACCTGTGGGATGCAGCACCCTAGTACTATGCTATCTCTCTGGCCCCACTCCATGGTTTGTTTGTTTGTTTGTTTGTTTTTTTGCTTTTGCTTTTTGGGCCACACCTGGTGACACTCAGGGGTTACTCCTGGCTCTCCACTCAGAAATTGCTCCTGGCTTGGAGGACCATATGGGATGCTGGGGGATTGAACAACAGTCCTTCTAGGTTAGCATGTGTAAGGCAAATGTCCCACTGCTTGTGCCACCACTCTGGCCCCAAGCTCCATGTATTTTTTTGTTGTTGTTGCTATTGGGTCATATCTGGAAGCGCTCAGGGGTTAGTTACTCTTGGCTCTACACTCAGAAATTGTTCCTGGAAGGCTCAGGGAATTATATGGCTAGCTAAATTAAAAAAAAAACGTGGTATCGGGCCGGAGAGATAGCATGGAGGTAAGGCGTTTGCCTTTCATGCAGAAGGTCATTGGTTCGAATCCCGGTGTCCCATATGGTCCTCCGTGCCTGTCAGGAGCAATATCTGAGCATGAAGCCAGGAGTAACCCCTGAGCACTGCTGGGTGTGACCCAAAAACCAAAAAAAAAAAAAATGTGGTATCTAGGCTGGAGAGATAAGACAGCAGGTAGGGAGCTTGCCTTGCACAGGCTGATCCAAGTTCAATACATATATCTAATATGGTACCTTGAGTCCTCTCAGGAGTGATCCCTTAGGACCGAAAATCTTACTTAGGTGATCATTATTTCATGTTTTATAGGAAGAACAAATTAAATATCTTTCCAAAGAATCTTCTCCCCATGGGGCCAGAGATATAGTAGGGTGCTTGCTTTGAACATAGCCACCTGGATCCAGTAATCTAGAATTCAAATGGGCCTCCCGAGCATTGCCAGAAGTAACACCTGAACATCACTAGGTGTGGCCCTTCCCCCAAATTATAGAATTTCCCCCCAATTTATTGAATTACCATAATATATATACATATATGTATACATATATACATATACATATATATATATACACACACACATAACTTTGTTGTGTTTTGGTTTTTGGGTGCTCAGAAATCATTCCTGGTTGGCTCAGAGGACCATATGAGATGCTGGGGATCGAAGCCAGATCTGTCTCGGGTTGTCTGTGGACAAGGCAAACACCCTACTCCAGCCCAAGATCTCATGATTTTTTTCACCTGCTGTTCCAAATATGTGGGTCCCAATCCAGGATACAGTGTGTCCTTGGAGACAGCAGGGACAGGAGACAGCAACCTGGGGGGCCGGAAAGATAGCTTAGTGGTAGGGCATTTGCCATGCATGCAGAAGGATGGCGGTTCGAATCTTGGCATCCCATATAATTTCCCCGGACCTGCTGGGGGCGATTTCTGAGCATAGAGCCAGGAGGAACCCCTGAGCACTGCTAGGTGTGACCCAAAAACAAACAAAACAAAACAAAAAAGAATGCAGGGCCGGAAAGATAGCATGGAGGTAAAGCGTTTGCCTTTCGTGCATGCAGAAGGCCATTGGTTCGAATCCCAGCGTCCCATATGGTCACCTGAGCCTGCCAGGAGTGATTTCTGAGCATAGAGCCAGGAGTAACCCCTGAGCACTGCCGGGTGTGATCCCAAAACCAAAAACTGAAAGGAAAAAAAAAAAAAGAAAAAAGGGGCCCGGAGAGATAGCACAGAGGTGTTTGCCTTGCAAGCAGTCGATCCAGGACCAAAGGTGGTTGGTTCGAATCCCGGTGTCCTATATGGTCCCCCGTGCCTGCCAGGAGCTATTTCTGAGCAGACAGCCAGGAGGAGTAACCCCTGAGCACCTCCGGGTGTGACCCAAAAACCAAAAACCAAAAAAAAAAAAAAAAAAAGATGTAACCTGGGGGCCAGAGCAGTGGCACAGGCCATAAAGCATCTGCCTTGCACGTGCTAGTTAGGACAGACCTCGGTTCGATCCCCTGGCCTCCAATATGGGCCCCCAAGCCAGGAGCTATTTCTGAGCACATAGCTAGGGGTAACGTAACCCCTGAGTGTCAGCAGGTGTGGCCGAAAAACAAAAACAAAAACAAAAACAAAAACAAAACAAAACAAAAAAAGAAGATGCCACCTGGCAGGTGCCTCCCTGGGAGGCAGACCTGAGCAAACCTTTGATGCCCTCCCTCCTCTCCATCATGGCAGGGAGGGGGAGGCCCCAAGGGTTCTGGCAGAGGGAGAGGGGTGGAGTGGCCAAGTGGAAAATTCCCCCACTGGCTGTGGCCTATCAGGGTCTGGCAGGCCTGGGCCTAGCCTTCCACCTGGAGTGCTTGGATCTAACAAATGTGTCCAGATCCCTGAATGCAGGGTGCAAGGGGGCAGCGAGAATATTGACACAGCAGCTTTTTCCATTCACCCCTAAATGGAGACTTTTCCTGTGCCAGGCCAGCTGTAGGACACATTAGGCAATGAGACACATACAGCTGAGCAGCAGGGAAGATCTGGAGGTGGGGGATAGAGGTGCAGAGAAATCAGAGAATGATAATGGGGAGATGTGGGACCCACTTCTAGGATAATGAAAGGCAGATAGCATCCAAACAGGATGCAGATACAGTGATGAACGGAAGTGACAGCCAGGCCTGCCCTTCGCCTCCTGCCTTTCCAGACTTGTGAGAGGGCTGAAGAAAAAGTACAATGTGGGGGCCGGAGAGATAACATGAAAGAAGGGCGTTTGCCTTGCATGCAGAAAGATGGGGTTTGAATCCCGGCATCCCATATAGTCCCCTGAGTCTGCCAGGAGCGATTTCTGAGTGTAGAGTCAGGAGTAACCCCTGAGTGCTGCTGGGTGTGACCCCCCAAAATATCCCCCCCAAAAAAAAGAAAGAAAAGAAAATACAGTGGGGAAGCACTTGTCTTGCATGAAACTGACCCTGGCTCAAATTTGTGGCACCATATATAGTTCCCAAGCACCAGTAGGATTGATCCCTAAGCACAAAGCCGAGAATAAATCCTGAACATGCCGGGATGTGGACACAAGACAAAATCAGACCAATTAGAGGAGCATCAGAAATAGATGTGGCCGGGCCCGGAGAGATAGCACAGTGGCGTTTGCCTTGCAAGCAGCCGATCCAGGACCAAAGGTGGTTGGTTCAAATCCCGGTGTCCCATATGGTCCCCCGTGCCTGCCAGGAGCTCTTTCTGAGCAGACAGCCAGGAGTAACCCCTGAGCATCGCTGGGTGTGGCCCAAAAACCAAAAAAAAAAAACAAAAAAAAAAAACACCAAAAAAAGAAATGGATGTGGCTTACACTGAGCACACCCACTACTCACCAAAGGTTTTCCAAAGACCCTATTTGAGGGACGGGGGCGATAGCACAGTGGGTAGGGCATTTGCCTTGCACACAGCCTACCTGGGCTCAATCCCCAGCATCCCATGTGGTCTCCTGCCCAGGAGTAATTTCTCTACGCAGAGCCAGGAGTAACCCCTGAGCACAACTGGGTGTGGTACAAAAGCAAAACAAAATTAGCAAAGACCCTCTTTGAAGGTAAAAGCTTCCAAAGCTTCCCCATACCTCTGATGCCAGACCATGGTGTTACCTCCTGCAAGAGAGCTAAAGCAACTTCAGTGGTCATTGAACCACCACCATCTTTGCTACTACATCAAACCTTATTTTACCTTCAGAGGGCCTCTAGTGATCC
Source organism: Suncus etruscus (assembly GCF_024139225.1). Lineage (NCBI taxonomy): Eukaryota > Metazoa > Chordata > Mammalia > Eulipotyphla > Soricidae > Suncus > Suncus etruscus. The sequence continues at coordinate 993,555 of NC_064865.1, read as the reverse complement.
CTTCTTCTAGTTTGGCTTCCAAAAGGGACTTCTCGGTTGTCACCAGTGGAGTGCATAACTCTGCTGGTGTCAAGTATAGAGGCCATGACAGTTGCTTAACATTCACCCCTGCACAGGACAGCACCACCCCAAGAATAATGGCAAACCAAGGTTGAGACACCTGCCTATGGACCTCTGGCCCTCACCCCACATCCTATAGCGGGCCCCGGTTCCTGGACAAGCTGCACCCAACGGCACTTTGTTCTTTCCTATCTCCTGCCCGCCTGACCTCCACTGCTTGTATTAAAAAGTCAATAATTGAAAAATCTTTTTGAGGGGCCCCCTCAAGAGGGAAAACACACAGAAACAAAGGATCCTCATGGAACCCAGGGTTCCTTCAGAAAGGTCATATTTGTACAGGGCACTGGGGCAGGGCTTGTGCCAAGGCTCTGGGGTATAAAGGAAGATGGTGCACACAGACTTTCACTCCACTACGGCTGCACCACTTGGAGTAGCTTTTCCTCTGTGGCAAGATGGGACTTGGCATCATGAAATGGATGGTGGTGGCCCTGGTGTGCCTTCAGCTCCTGGAGGCAAAGGTGACCAAGTAAGTCTGGGCCTGGCATCTGGCGGGAGAAGAGGCCTGGTAAGGGTGCACTGCTGTCTATCAATGTTCTAGAATTTCTGCAGGGAGTTGGAAGATTTTCTGAGTCACTGGAGGGGAAGAGAGACGATGTAGGTAGCTTCCTTTCCTCCACTAGAGACAGACTGTAGGGGTGACACTGTCCAAGCAGACTCTGGGGCAAAGATGGTTTTTCCCCCTCAAAGGAATAATTTTTTTTTATTCCTTTGGAGGAAACACCTAGCAATGCTCAGGGGCTACTCCTGACTCTGCACTCAGGAATTACTCCTGGTGGTGCTTGGGACCATGTAGGATGCCGGACACCAACCCTGAATCTTAGCTTGCAAAGCAAGTGCCTGACCACACTACTATCATTCTAGCTCCTCCCACCAGATTTGATCCCTAGCACTGCATGGCTCCCCAAATATTGCTGAATACAAAGTTTGAGCATGGAGCCAGGAGTAACTTCAGAGCACTGAGTCAGGACTAATCCCTAAGTCCTGGAAGGTGTGGCCCGAAAACAAAGAAAACAAGAACAAAAAGGAAAATGCATGGCAAGATAGTACAGAGGATAAGGCACTTGTCTTGCATGCAACCAACTAGAGTTTGATTCCCAGGCATCCCATATAATCCTCTGTGCACTGCCAGGAGTAATTCCTGAATGTAGAGCGAGGGATAACCTCTGAAAAATCTCTGGAGGCGTGTCACCTCATCCTAGAGGAGCTAAGGGACCATACGGGTGGGTGCCAGGGATCAAACCCGGGTGAGGTGCATGCAACGCAAGTGACAAAACCTGTACTCTTTGCTCAGAATCTATTTTGTTTCTGTTTGTTTGTTGTTGTTTTGTTTTGTTTGGGGGGGCCACACCTGGTGACGCTCAGGGGTTACTCCTGGCTATGCACTCAGAAATCGCTCCTGGCTTGGGGGACCATATGGAAGCCGAGGATCGAACTGTGGTCTGTCCTAGGCTAGTGCTTGCAAGGTAGATGCCTTACCTCTAGCGCCATCACTCCGGCCTCCTATTTTGGTTTTTGACCCACATCTGATGGTGTTCAGGGGCAACTCCTGTCTTGATGCTCAGGGGAGCATGCCGTATCAGGGACTGAACCTGGACCTCCTGCACAAATATTCACTCACCCATTAAAACATCTGTCTGGGGGCCGGAGAGATAGCATGGAGGTAAGGAGGTAAGGCGTTTGCCTTTCATTCAGGAGGTCATCGGTTCGAATCCCGGCATCCCATATGGTCCCCCGTGCCTGCCAGGAGCAATTTCTTTTTCTTTTTTTTTTTTTTTTTTGGTTTTTGGGCCACACCCGGTAACGCTCAGGGGTTACTCCTGGCTATGTGCTCAGAAGTTGCTCCTGGCTTGGGGGACCATATGGGACACCGGGGGATCGAACCACGGTCCGTCCAAGGCTAGCGCAGGCAAGGCAGGCACCTTACCTTTAGCGCCACCGCCCGGCCCTAGGAGCAATTTCTGAGCCTGGAGCCAGGAATAACCCCTGAGCACTGCCGGGGGTGACCCAAAAACCAAAAAAAAAAAAAGAAAAGAAAAAACAAAACAAAACAAAACATCTGTCTGGTCCTCTGACTTTTCATTGTTGTGGAGACTGCACCTGGGGGTGCCCAGATGTAGCAATGCTGAGGCTCTGAGGGTGAATTCTAGGTAGTGACTTCGGAGCACAGAGCCAGGAGTAACCCCTGAGTGCTGCTGGGTGTGGCCCAAAACCCAAAACAAACAAACAAAACATCAATGAGAGAGAGACAGAGAGATGCAGAGAGGTAGAGAAACAGAGAAGCAGAAACAGAGGAAGGAGACACATCAGAGACACAGATTAGGGGAAAGAATGATAGGGAGACTGAGATGGCAAGAGACAAAGTGCGGGAGAGTTGGGGGCCAGCGAGTGAGACTAATGCTCTGAGAGGAAAGAGTGGGTCCCTGCCCTGACCCCTGCCCTTCCCTAGGGTGACCCTGAAGAAATTCAAGTCCATCAGGGAGAACCTGAGGGAGCAGGGCTTGCTGGAGGACTTCCTGAAGACCAACCACTACGACCCTGCCCAGAAGTACAATTTCGGCGACTTCAGCGTGGCCTATGAGCCCATGGCCTACATGGATGTGAGCAGCGACCCTTGGGGCCCCCTCCTCTCAAACCTGACCTGAGGGGCCTGTTCCCACACTCCTCCCACACGGGGCCCCCCAGAGCTGTTGACCTCCTCCTCATTCCCTCTCTTTGCAGGCCTCCTACTTCGGGGAGATCAGCATTGGGACCCCTCCCCAGAACTTTCTGGTCCTGTTTGATACTGGCTCCTCCAACCTGTGGGTACCATCTGTCTACTGCCAGAGCCAGGCTTGCAGTAAGTGGGGGGGGGGGTCAGGGAAGTCCAGAATATGGGGTACAGCTTTTAAGTCCTAAGTGGATCAGGGAGATATCCACGGCATGCCCAAGCCAGAAGAAATGCTGGGGTGTCTATTCACTCTTTCATCTAATCAGTCATTTCAGCGCTGTCTGGGGGCCAGTTTAAAACATGGCCATATGGAAGGCACAGCTCTAAGACACTCCAAGGTCCTGTAAAGTCTGAGGAGGCTTTGGGACCATCCATTGTCACTTCAACTGACCTGGTGGCTCTGAGACCCCAAATGTGAGGGCATAGCCTGGGAGACAGGGGTAGCTCCTGACTAGTCAATCTGACTTCTGAAAACCCATTTCCCCCACAGCCGGCCACGCCCGCTTCAACCCCAACAAGTCCTCTACCTACTCCACCAACGGGCAGACCTTCTCCCTGCAGTACGGCAGCGGCAGCCTCACTGGCTTCTTCGGCTATGACACCATGACTGTGCGTGGGGCCCAAGGGAGCCAAGTCTGATAGAGGGGCCTTAGATGGAGAACCCAGAAAATCACCTAGCACTCTAGAGCAGCGTGCTTCAAGCCATCCCCACTTGAGGAAGTTGAAGCCATGGCTCCACAGGCTGGGAAATTAATCCCTTCTAGGACCCTGAGAACCATCTTGTCTACACAGGCCTGGTCCTTTTCCTTGAGGAGTTTCAGTGGGTTTATTCGGAGAAAAGTAGTGGGGGTGGGAAGGCAGCATTGAGGTGGCAGCAGCCAGGCCCCTCCCAAGAGAAAGCAACTCTAGTAAGACTTGTCCAGTGATGTGCTCTGAGAATGGAGTGTGGAACAGGACTGGGGTTAGACACTCCCAAATTTAGCACAGACACAACTCAGTGGGGCTTTGGGAAGTGTTCAGTCTCTCAGTAAAGAGGTGCCCAGCCCTGTCCGCAGGGAGCCCCAGTCTGAGGGGACATAGTCTGTCTTTAGGGAACTTCATCTGAGGGGACACAGTCCTGTCCTCACAGTCTGAGGGGACACATTCCTATTTTCAGGGATGATGATCCCAGATGAAGGGATCCCGGTTCTATCATAGGGGAGTCACTGGAGTGATCCAATGATGCATCTAGTTTCCAAATCGCCTCGCATTCTCCCTGTCCTGCAGGTTCAGAACATACAGGTGCCCCACCAGGAGTTTGGCCTGAGTCAGAACGAGCCCGGGAGCAACTTCATCTACGCTCAGTTTGACGGCATCATGGGCATGGCCTACCCCTCGCTGGCCATGGGTGGAGCCACCACAGCCCTGCAGGGCATGCTGCAGGAGGGCGCCCTCACCAGCCCCGTCTTCAGCTTCTACCTCAGCAAGTGAGGACCCCCCTGGGGGCTCCGTCCACCCTCTCCCACGTCCCTGGAACTTCGGGGTTCCCATGGGGATGCTCATGGCCAGGCCTCTGAATCCTCTCTGCTACCCTTGGTCTCCCGGAATCCCCCAACTTTTCTTGGCTAGGACAGACTCACTCTCTCTTCTGCCCAGAGGATACTTTGAGTGTGGCAACTCAGTCGACCCTCTCCGAGAGCCTCAGCCATCAGGGCTCCTTCCTCTCAAATCTTGCCCATTAACTTTCCTAGACTCATTTATTGCTCAAGTTCTTTTGTTTTGTTTTGTTTTGTTTTGTTTTTTGGATCACACCCGGTGGTGCTCAGGGGTTACTCCTGGCTGTCTGCTCAGAAATAGCTCCTGGCAGGCACCGGGGACCATATGGAACACCGGGATTCGAACCAACCACCTTTGGTCCAGGATCGGCTGCTTGCAAGGCAAACGCCGCTGTGCTATCTCTCTGGGCCCAAGTTCTTTTTTTTGTTTGTTTTGTTTTGTTTTTGGCTCACACCTGGCAGCACTCGGGGGTTACTTCTGGCTCTACACTCAGAAATCTCTCCAGGCTGGCTCAGGGGACAATATGGGATGCCAGGATTTGAACCTGTCCTTGTGCGTGCAAGACAAATGCCCCACCTCCATGCCATCTCTCCAGGCCCCCATTGCTCAAGTTCTTTTGATCTGTTCTAGTCAAATTCTGGACTCTTCTAATCTGGGGCCACCATGAACTGCTATATGTTGGCAAAAAAGTGAAAGGGCTGAGTGGCCTGAGATGGACCATTCTTTCTGCTCCTGCAGCAGACAAAGAGCTTCTAGGGGGAGTCGGCATCACCCCTGTAGCCCCAGCACCTTGTCACCAATGCTCTCCACCCAGACAATACTCATTCTAAATGTAGCTTATCCCAGCTCCACATTCATATCAGGAAACCAGGGGACTCCCCAAAATCAACAGGGAAGTCCTCAGTCCCTCCTTCCCATCACAGCAGAAAAAAAAAACAAAAAACAAGCTGAACCAGGGGAGGCTCCTCGTGGTATGTTCCATGAGAATGGAGTGTGGGACAGGCGTGGGATTAGACACCCCGACTTCACCACAGACATGACTTGATGAGGCACTGGGTTTTGGGAGAGAATCAGTCTCTCAGTAGGAGGCACCCAGCCCTGTTTTCAAGGGGCCCCATCTGAGGGGACACAGCCCTGTCCTCAGGGAGCCCCAGCGTGGGGTTAGGGTTACCACTTCTCCTTCTGATGGTTGCTGCTCCACTGGAAGTGTCTTCTCAGCCCCTCCCTGACTCAGTCCCTTCCTTTGCCTCTCACAGTCAGCAGGGCAGCCAGAATGGAGGTGCAGTCGTCTTCGGGGGTGTGGACAACAGCCTGTACACGGGGCAGATCTTCTGGGCTCCCGTCACCCAGGAGCTCTACTGGCAGATCGGCATTGAGGAGTAAGTCTGGGGGGAGTGGGAGTTCTGGTGCTGCTTGGAGAACCTTGAGGTTAGAAGACCTTAGGGTTAGGATTAGGGTTAGGTAGTGCTGGGGGTGGGAACAGAGAGATCTCCCCCTAGATCTGTCTCTACATCCTTGCTGCTTTCACTTGAGGCCCTGTTCATCTGAAGGACTCAGGTGGGGACACTGGGACCCCAAACATTACAAGTGTCCCAGTCCAGCTCCATAGATGGGCTAACATATTAGAAACTGGGGTGTGAGGGGCCGGAGAGATAGCATGGAGGTACGGCATTTGCCTTTCATGCAGGAGGTCATCGGTTTGAATCCCGGCGCCCCATATGGTCCCCCGTGCCTGCCAGGAGCAATTTCTGAGCCTGGAGCCAGGAATAACCTCTGAGCACTGCCGGGTGTGACCCAAAAACCACAAAAAAAAAAAAAAAAGAAACTGGGGTGTGTGAGAGGGAAGGGGAAATCATTTATTCAAAGTTCTTAAATCACAAGCTTTGTCTTTTAGGGCTTCTAGAACTTTCCCCAGAATTTTATTATAGGGATTCCAAGGTTTAGGTTTCTAGTATGGCATGAAAGAGGAAGACTGAATTGCCCTTGGTGGTGCTTATGTTCTTTCTGGATTTTTTTTTTTTTTCTTTTTTTGGTTTTTGGGCCACACCCGGCGGTGCTCAGGGGCTACTCCTGGCTGTCTGCTCAGAAATAGCTCCTGGCAGGCACGGGGGACCCTATGGGACACGGGGATTCGAACCAAGCACCTTTGGTCCTGTATCAACTGCTTGCAAGGCAAACGCCGCTATGCTATCTCTCCGGGCCCCTTCCTGGATTCTTGATTCTGTGACTGTAGTCCCTTTACTATCCTGAGCTGGGGGTGCTACGGCCACTCACCTCCTCCCCGTCCAGGTTCCTTATTGGCGGTCAGGCTACCGGCTGGTGCTCACAGGGCTGCCAGGCCATCGTGGACACGGGCACCTCCCTACTCACCGTGCCCCAGCAGTACATGAGCGCCCTGCAGCAGGCTACGGGGGCCCAGCAGGACCAGTACGGACAGGTGTGTGGGCTCATCCCTGACAGAAGCCCCCAGCTGGGAGCTGAGGAAAAATGATTCTGGGGCTTCGTGTGTGAGGTGCCTCCAGGTGCTAGAGCTGGGGGTGCTGGGGGTCTGAAGGCTGAGAGGGGGTGCGGAGGGTGCAGAGGCCAAAGGAACGTGGCGAGGTCTCCACTTGGTGGAATTTCCTCCAGCCCCACACTGGCCAGGCTTGGGAACCTGAGGCCAAAGTTGGGGGCCCTCTGGGGTGGGAGATCTGAGTGCATGACTCTTCCTGCAGCTGGCGGTGAACTGTAACAGCATCCAGAGCCTGCCCACTCTCACCTTCGTCATCAACGGGGTGCAGTTCCCCCTGCTGCCCTCTGCCTACGTCCTCAATGTGAGTCCTGGGGCCACACCAAGCGGCTCAGTCAAGGCAGGCTGGGGAGAGGGCCAACTTCTAGCTCCCTGCAGCCATGGTTGTTTCTCCCACTTGCTGATTTGAAGTCCCTGCTTTGGAACCAGTCAGAAATCCCTAATGCGTGACAATTCATTTTGGGTTGTGGAGTTTGAGAGCGTCCCCTGCCTGGGCTTCGCCCTTCTGAGCTCTCTCCGGCCCCTTTATGATGATTATAAAGAGTCAGGGAGATGGGCTGGAGCGGTGGCGTGGAGCAGTCAGCCTTGCCGGTGTTAGCCTAGAATGGACTATGGTTCTATACCCCTGCGTCCCATATGGTCCCCAAGCCAGGAGCGATTTCTGAGTGCATAGTCAGGAGTAACCCCTGAGCGTCACCTGATGTGGCTGAAAAACAAAACAAAACAAAACAAAAAAACCCCAACCCCCCAAAGAGGCAGGGAGAGATGCTTGCTGGGGACAACCCCGGGCCTGCACACTCTGCCCACACTACACACCTGCCTGTCACCACACTCACATTGGGAGAGGGGGCATTCGCTTCTGCCTCACACATGAAAAGGTAGAGATTCAGAGAAGTGAAGGAACGGACCCATAGCCAGTGCAGGTGAAAGGAAGGTTGGCAGCCAAGTAGTGGTGCCTCTCTGCTCCCCTGAAGGGAGCTGGTGGACGGGGAGAACAAACGTTGCCTGGGCCACACTCACTTATCCAGACCTTCTTCCCTCTCTCCTGCCCTATCCTGCCCTGACTCTGGGGGCTCCAGGGTGCCCCGATCGAGTGAGAGAATGAATGAATGAATGAATGAATAACCCAACCTGCCTTCTGTCTTGCAGACCAATGGCTACTGCTACTTGGGTGTGGAGCCCACCTACCTGCCCTCCCAGAACGGCCAACCCCTGTGGATCCTCGGGGACGTCTTCCTCAGGTCCTACTACTCCGTCTACGACATGGGGAACAACAGGGTGGGCTTTGCCACTGCCGCCTAGAGCTGGTGCCCAGATGCCTGGGCCCTTTCCTTCCTCCTGCACCACCCACCCCCGGCCCCGATCTCCTGGGCTCTCTCTGTTCTGCTTCTCTGTGGTCAACTTTTCTCTAGATTCTCAGCTTTCTCTATTAATAAATAGTTCTCCACGTTAATGAGGTTGTGGTTTTTAGGGTGGGAATATCGTGGCCCAGAAGGCTGCAATTGGTCTAAGGTTCGCTGACCACTCCCCCGGTGTGAGAGTTTGGGGTTGTCTTTTTTTTTTTTTTTTATTGTTTGTTTGCTCTGTTTTTGGGTCACAAACCGGCAGAGCTCAGGAGCTCAGAGGTTATTCCTGGCTCTGTGCTCAGAAATCGTCCCTGGCAGGCTCAGGGGACCATATGGGTTGCTGGGAATTGAACTGAATCCGTCCAGGGTTGGTCGAGTGCAAGGCAAACGCCCTACCACTGTGCTAGCGGTCCAGCCTAGGGTCTTTGAGACTAAAAGGAATGGCGATTTGGATAAGGTCTGGACAGACTTGCGAAATAGTACAGGGGTTGCACTCGTCATTTCTAGTTTGACTCCTTAACCATCAGGAGTAATCCCGAGCACAGACAAATGTGGCTCAAAAGGCAAACAATTTAAGTGGGGTTTGGGAATGGATTCTGTGCCTCTCAGAGCTTGGAATCTCTGCACAGCTTACTCCTGGAGAAGGGGAGCTTGGGGTTGGGGAGATGGGGGTGGTATATTCTTTTGTGATGGGTCTGAGGCTCTCCAGTCATTACTTGGTACACTCCACTTATCACCAGCCACTATAGGTTTATGGTGTGATGAGGGGTGCCATGTATGGGGGTGCGGTGTCCCCAAATCTAGACCCACTTTGGGTGCAGAGGTTGCGGTCTACAGAAGTTGCATGCACCAATGGGATGAATGCCACCTTTATTTCCGGGAGGGTTTCAGAAGCTTTGGACCGAGTTTCACCCAGATCTCCATATCTCAGGGCTTGTATTTGAAGAACCGGCTGGCTTTAAGCTGTGGATAAGAGGTCTGGTTCCTTGAATCCCATGGAAACAAAGCCCATTTGTGCAGACCAGCTGCTTAGGCAGGGTTCTTGGAATCAGTATGAAGGGAGAGGGTTCAATAAGCAATTTTGGACACCAGCAGTTGGGGTATGAGAAATTAATTCAGTTGTTTATTCTATTTTGATTTTCTTGAGCCATACCCAGTGGTGTTCAGGAGTTACTCCTGGCTCTGCACTCAGAAATTACTACTGGGGCCAGAAAGATAGCACAGTGGTAGGGCATTTGCCTTGCATACAGCCAACCCAGGAGACGGTGGTTCGATTCCCAGCATCCCATATGGTCCTTCAAGCATGCCAGGGGTGATTTCTGAGTGCAGAGCCAGGAGTAACCCCTGAGCGCTGCTGGGTGTGAACCCCCTCAAAAAATAAGTTACTACTGGCAGGGTCAAGGGACCATATGGGATGCCAGAGGTGGTACCCTGGTTTGCCTCATGCAAGGCAAACACCCCACATGCTGTGCTATCTCTCTGGCCCCTCAATTCAGTTGTTTGATTTTGGTTTAATTATTTCATTTTTTTGGAGCCACAGCAGTTATGCTCAGAACTTACTCCTGGCTCTGTGCTCAGGTATTCCTCCTGGTGGTGCTAGGTTGACCATATGGTGCTGGAAATTGAACCTGGGTGGATTATGCATGATAAGCAGGATAGCATCTGCTGTGCTATATCTCCAGCCTAGTCTCCAGAGAGCATTAGAAGCCTTTTGCAGGGGCCAGAGAGAGCACAGCAGTAGTGTGTTTGCCTTGCCTGCAGCCGAACCAGGACAGATGGCAGTTCGACCCCAGCATCTCATATGGTCCCCTGTGCTTGCCAGGAGCGGTTTCTGAGATCAGAGCCAGGAGTAACTCCTGAGTGCCGCCATATATGACCCCAAAACAAAAACAAACAAATAAAAGAAGCCTTTTACAAAGGCTCACACCAAGCTCACCCTCCACTCAGTTGCCACTGTAAGCTCAGACTGTTCCCTGGACTTCTGGCTACAAATAAAGATTCCAGGACTTCTTCCCCTTCACTTGATTTTCTGGAGTTGTTGACAAAGTTAAGGAAACTGGATGAAATGAATACTTAGCAGATTGACAATGTATTAAAGGCTATCATGAGTAAGGAAAATTGATTGGAAAAGGAAAGGGGTGAGGAAAAGAAGGAAGCTCAGGAGCTCATAAGACCTCTCTCAGTGGGAATGCCTTTCTCCCTAAAGCTCCATAAAGTTCACTAAGTCCCTCCTTTTGGAATTTTATGGAGGCTTTGTCATCGCAGTCTGATTTTTTATCCTACTGGCCATTGGCTGGAATTTAGCCTCAAATTTTTTATCTCTTCCTGGAGGTCAGAGGGGTGGGGACTGGAAGTCCCAACTCTCCAACTAGCAACCAGCTCCCTTCTCAGGTACTTCTTCAAAGGTCACCTGATTCACACGACAAGATCCCACCTAGAACTCACCTACACCTAAGAACTTTCGGGATCTGTGAACTTTAAGGGGAACAGAGAGAAAATAAATATGAGAACTATAACCTCTTTCCTTAGGCTCCGGGGGCAGGTGTGAAAGCCCAAGATTCAGGCCTGGTCCCCTTCTTCAAACCAGGAAAGATGCAGACATTTGATCCAGAGTAGTTTATCTGACCATCACATACCATCTGTGATCCTGCATCTTTCCTGAACTCTGGACAACACCGTCAGCCACACTGAGGCCGACCCTTGGTATTAGGCAGGATACACAAAAAATAGTGCAGTGAGCTCTGCCTTAGAGACCTCTCAACCTGAGAAGAGAAAGAAAACAAAGGAGGCAGAAACAAAGTGGAATGAAGGTGACAAGGGAAAGACCAAATAAATCCCATGGGGCCAAAGAGATAGCACAAGCGGTAAGTAAGGCGTTTGCCTTGCGAGCAGCCGATCCAGGATAGACAGGTGGTTCGAACCCCAGCATCCCATATGGTTTCCACTGTACCTGCCAGGACTGATTTCTGAGCAGATAGCCAGGAGTAACCCCTGAGCATCTCTGGGTGTGGCCCCAAAACAAAACAAAACAATAGCCAGAATCTAGAAACAGGGACCAGTAAGAGAGCACAGCAGTAGGACATTTGTCTTGCAAACAGCAGACCCAGAACCAAACGTGGTCCGAATCCCGGCATCCCACATATGGTTCCCACTGTGCTTGCCAGGAGTGATTTCTGAGCAGAGAGCCAGGAGTAACTCTTAAGCGCCAACAGGTGTGGCCCCAAACACCAAACCCAACCCCCCCAAAAAAGTGAAATGGGGGAGAAATAGCACAGAGGTAGAGTGTTTGCCTAGCATGCAGCCTATCCAGGATGGACAGGTGGTTCGAATCCCATATGGCATCCCATAGGGTCCCCCCTTGTGCCTACCAGGAGTGATTTCTGAGCGTAGAGCCAGGAGGAACCCCTGAGCGCTGCCAGGTGGGACCAAAAACCAAATATATATATATGTATATATGTATACATATACATATTTATGTAAATATATAAACATATATGGGCTTAGTTCTTGGATATTTAAAGAATAACCTGAAATGTGAGGAGAGTGGGAAAGATAGATTAATACATAATCCCAACATTTCTAAGATATATTATTTCTTTTTTTTTTTTTTTTTTTTGGTTTTTGGGCCACACCCGGTAACGCTCAGGGGTTACTCTTGGCTATGTGCTCAGAAGTCGCTCCTGGCTTGGGGGACCATATGGGACACCGGGGGATCTAACTGCGGTCCGTCCAAGGCTAGCGCAGGCAAGGCAGGCACCTTACCTTTAGCGCCACCGCCCGGCCCCAAGATATATTATTTCAAATATATTGTTGTAAGTTAAAAATAGTAAATACAGGGGCCGGAGAGATAGCATGGAGGCAGGGCGTTTGCCTCGCATGATGCAGAAGATAGGGCCTCCCATAGGGTCCCCTTTTGTGCCTGCCAGGAGCAATTTCTGAGCACAGAGCTAGAAGTAACCCGTGAAACGCCGCTGGGGTGGGACCCAAAAACCAAACCCCGAACCCCCCCCCCCCAAGAAGACCCACCACCACCAAATCCCTTAGCTGGCTAGCTAGCATAGACCTGCGCCTGCAGAGCGGAACTACAACTCCCGGCGTGCCCCGCGGAGCGCCGGGGGCAAGAAGGCCAGAAAGACTACATCTCCCAGGATGCCTCGCGGTCGCCCTCCGCCCTCCGGGGCGGGGCGGGCGCTCGGCGCTGCCCCCTGCCGGGCGCGGGCGGCAAGTGCGGGCGCGGCGGGCGGGCGTGAGTGACAGCTCGGGAGCCCCGACCCGAGCGAGCGCCCCGGGGTTCGGTGACAGCGGCGGCGGGCGGCGGGCGGAGGCGACAGCGCCGGGGGCCGCGCGGGAAGGGCGTCCGGGCCCGGGGCGGCGCCCGAGCAGCCCGGCCGGGCCGGGGCGCCGGCACCCCGAAAGTCCGCTCCAGCCGGGCAGCGTCGCGGGGCGCGATCGGCGCCGGCCTGACCTTCAGAGGTGAGCGGGGCCCGGGGGCGATCGGGGGGCGATCGGGGCGCGCGGGGGCCGGGGGGCGCCCCGCAGGGGGTCCGGCAGCCTCGGCCGGCCGGCTCGCGGGGCGCCGCGGGCGGGTGCGGGCCGCTGGGGTCCGGGGGCGGCGGCTCCGCGCTTATGTAACCGGCGGGAGGAGCCGGCGGCCGGGCGCGGGGCTCGAGGGGAGCCGGCCGGGGAGCCGGAGTGAAGTTGGCAAAGTCGGGGGCCCGCCCCGCCCGATCGCGCCCGCGGCGGCGGCTCCCGCAGGGGCCCCGAGCCGGGCGAAGGCTTCCCGGGCCCGGCCCGGACGGCCCCGGCTCGGGAGGGAGGGAGGGCGGGAGGGCCGGCCCGCTGCCCCGCCTCGGTGGGTGGAAGTGGAGGTGGCGGGGAAGGCGCCTGCCTGCCTGCCTGCCTTCCTTCCCCGCGCCCCATCTTCGCCTCCGTCGTCGCTCCTTCTGCCCCCACCCCCGGCAGGGATTCCGCACCTTCTGGGGGACCCCCGGCCCCCCGCACCTTGCTCGTCCTCCTCCTCCAAGTTCGGGCAGACACGCCTCGAGCCCCTCTTCTTCTTTATCTTTTCGGGGTTTGGTGTTTGGGGTCCCGCTCGGCTGTGTTCAGGGCTTCCTCCTGACTGCACTCAGAAATCGCTCCTGGCAGGTTCAAGGGGGACGGACCCTCGGGGATGTCGGCAAAAGCCCTGCCAATTCAGAGTCCGTTTTTATTTGGGGGGGGGTCACTCCCGGCGGTGCTCAGGGGTTCCTCTTGGCTCTGCACTCAGAAATCGCTCCTGGCAGGCAGGCTCAAGGGGGACCCTATGGGATGTCGGGGATCAAACCAAGGTCTATCCCGGCCGGCAGGGTGCAAGGCAAAAGCAATTCATAGTCTTTATTTTTATTTTTATTTGTTTGTTTTTGGGGGTGGGGAGGTCCCACCCGGCGGTGCTCAGGAGCTCTTCCCGGCTCTACTCTCAGAAATCGCTCCTGGCAGGCAGGCTCAAGGGGGACCCTAGGGGATGTCGGGGATCAAACCTAGGTCCATACCGGTCTGCAGGTGCAAGGCAAAAGCCCTGCCAATTGGGAGTCTTTATTTTTATTTTGGTTCTTTTGGGGTCCCACCCGGCGGTGTTCAGGGGCTCCTCCCGGCTCTACTCTCAGAAATCGCTCCTGGCAGGCTCAAGGGGGGACCCTATGGGAGGCCACCTGGGATTCGAACCCCCGTCCTTCTGCATGCTGTCTCTCCGGCCCCCCTGTCCCCCTTCTTTCCCGGAGTCCCCAGCCCGCTCCTGCCCAGCCTGGCCCACACCCCGTTCTCGGGCGCCTCTCCCCAACCCCTCTGCCCCGACACTGCCCGGAGCTGCTGCCGGCCGGACCCCACCTCGCAACAGGTCCCTGCCGGCCCAGGGGTCCCTCCAGTCGGCTTCTCCAGGCTCCTGCTGGCTGCCCTGAGCAGGTTCCTACCGCAGCCGCCTAGAGCGCCCCGGGTTCTAATCTTGATCTTGATTTATTTTATTTTGTTTTGGTTTTTGGTTTTGGGGTCACACCCGGCGGCAGCGCTCAGGGGTTCCTCCCGGTTCTGCGCTCAGAAATCGCTTCTGGCAGGCACTGGGGGGGAACTTTCCATATGGGAGGCCGGGATTCGAACCAGGCCTGGATCGGCTGCTGCTTGCAAGGAAAACGCCTTCCCGCTATCTCTTCAGGCCCTGATCTTGCTTATTTTTTTTCTTGATTTATTTTTGGGGGGGTACCATACCCGGTGATGCTCAGGATTTACTCTTGGTTCTGCGCTCAGAAATCACTCCTGACTTGGGGGACCATATGGGACATCAGGGATCGAACCCAGGACCATCCTGGGTCAGCTGTGGGCAAGGCAAACGCCTTATCACTGTACTATCTCTCCAGGCCCCCTTTCTTAATTTCTTTTCTTGATATTTTTTTGGGGGGCCCACACCCTGTGATGCTCAGGATTTACTCTTGGTTCTGCGCTCAGAAATCACTCTTGGCTAGGGGGACCATATGGGACACTGGGAATGGAACCCAGGACCGTTCTGGGTAAGCTGCGTGCCAGGCAAACGCCCTCCCGCTTGATCCCCAGGCCCCTGATCCCTGACCTTGAACTTGCACCGCATGCCAGACCCCGGCCCCCACCCCACCCCAAGTGACATGTCCCTGGTGTGGGTGGGCTCAGGCCCCTTCCTGCCTCCTCCCTGGCCTCCTCCGTGCAGATGTGTACCGAAAGGGGCTGGGTGGCCCACTGGAGTCACGCGTGTGCACATGCGTGCACTAGCTGTGTGTACACTCTGACCTAAGGTACTTCTTGGTTCCTGGACCTGTTTGCTCTGGGACCTCCTGTGTGCGGGGACTCCCCTCAGGACCAGAGCAGAGATTGCAAAGTGCAAAGGGAGAGGCTGTACTGAGCCTGCTGCCAAATCATCTGTCAAAAAAAGCTTGCCCTGCCTCAGTTTCCCCAGGCACAGAGCTGTGCCAGCATGCTGGTCGCCCGCCCCGCAGAAGAGCTGGGAGCCCAATGTAAACCAAAGCTGTTTGGGGCGGTTCTGGTGTCTCTTTGGAGGGGAGCCAGTGTTAGAGTTTCTAAGAGCCGGTTCCCGTGAGGTGGATCAGACGGGAACCCCAGGTGTGCTGGGTCTGGCTGCCACAGAGGGGTTCGTGCCAATGTAGACAGGGACACTTTCTCAGGTGAGCCCCGAATCCAGGGTGTGTTGGCTGGTGGACTGAGGACCCAGTGACTCATAGGTGGGCAGGGCATGCCGGCTCCTGGGGTGGGTGGGTGGGGGTGCCCCAGTGCCTCCCTCTGATTCAGGGAATCCCCCAGACTCGGTGTAGGTAACCCTGGATATTCTGGCTTTCTGGGTCCCACTGGCCTGCAGGAGGGGGGCAACTTCTGCCCACCCTCCTGGGACTCCGGTTCTGGCTGTAATGGCCTCATTAGCTGCAGTTTATAGTTACTTAGCACTTGCCCCTAGGGAGTGGAGGGTCACACCCCCCTTTCCTTCTGCTCCTCCTCTTGGAAGCCTGCTCAGCTCTGTAAGCTGCTGGGGGTTTCCCCTGCCTGGCAGGCGCAGAGCTCCGCACCCCTGCCAGTCCCCCATTGGGCTCTGTCAGCACTAGGGCCGGGCTGGAGCCCCCCTGGAGATGAATGTGGAAAGTGGGTGGGCTCCTTTTGATACGGGGTGTGTCCACCCCTCTGGATGTAGCCGAGGTATGGTCCTCCGAGGTGTTTCTCCCCTTGAGGACCCAGCTGTGAGGATGCCAGGCTGAGTGAGCCCTACATGCTGCCTGGTAAGTGTAGCTCTGGGCCTCTGTGTAGCTGGGTGGGACGTGGGGAATTGCTGGAGGTTTTGGGGTGGGGGTAGAAGGACTTGTGTATTTGTTTCTCTGAGATGCAACTGTGACCATGCCCCACAATGGTGCTAGAGAAGACTATTCTCTTGGCTGGAGTGGAACCAGTCTAGAATGAAGCGTGGTTATGACTGTCATCACCAATGCTTTAGAATGAGGTTGGAATTCTTTTCATAACACTGATTCTGAGAGGTTAGGCCATTTCCCTGAAGTCACACTGCACAGGATGGGGTTGGGAGTTTGATTCCCAAATCTAATTGGTATCTCTGAAAAGGTAGAGGAGGTGTATGGCTGTGTCCCTTTCTGCCTCAGTCGGGCCTGTTCCTAATCTAGGTTCCAGTCCATTGAGCCTTCCTTCCTCCCTCCCTTCCTTCCTTCCTTCCTTCCTTCCTTCCTTCCTTCCTTCCTTCCTTCCTTCCTTCCTTCCTTCCTTCCTTCCTTCCTTCCTTCCTTCCTTCCTTCCTTCCTTCCTTCCTTCCTTCCTTCCTTCCTTCCTTCTTTCCTCCCTTCTTTCCTCCCTCCCTCCCTCCCTCCTTCCCTCCCTCCCTCCCTCCCTCCCTCCCTCCCTCCCTCCCTCCCTCCCTTCCTTCCTTCCTTTTGGCCACACTCGGTGATGCTCAGGAGTTTCTGGCTATGTGCTCAGAAATTGCTTCTGGCTTGGAGGACCACATGGGACGCTGGGGAATCAAACCTCGGTTTGTCCTAGGCTAGCGTGGGCAAGGCAGACATCTTACCGCTTGCGCCACCACTCCGGCCCCACCCGCTTATGTCTTTGTTTCTCATTTTTAGTTAGGGAAAGAGGCATAAAGAGCTCAGAGGGCTGGAGTGATAGCACAGAGGGTAGGATACTTGCCTTATATGTGGCCAACCCAGATACAATACCCAGTATCCCATACGGTCCCCCGAACCTGCCAGGAATAATTCCCGAGAACAGAGCTCAGAGCAACCCCCTGAGCATCATCATGCACTGTCTAAAAACGGGAGGGAGGGAGGGAGAGAAGAGCTCAAGGGAAGAAATAAGGAGTTGAGTTGCAGTCAGGCCTACACGACCTCTGGGAAGTGACTTCCCAGGCCCCTGTCCACCACTTAGGCCTGGCCGTCTCATTTCATCAGGCAGTGTGTGGGGGGAGGTGGACCTCACTTCCAGCAAGTCTGCCATTCTTGCCCGAGCCTAGTCCTGGGGATTCCTGGGGGAGCCTGATTCTGTGTTTGTTCGGTTTATGGGCCACACCTGGCATGGCTCGGAGGTCACTCCTGGCTCTGTGCTCGGGGATCACTCTACTTCTGGAGTGCTTCGGGGACCATAAGGGATGTAGGGATGGAATCCAATCAACCCCTTGCGAGGCAAAGGCCATACCCACTGTGCTATAGCCCTGGCCCCTCCTGGGAGAAGTCTACCCTGCCCCCATGTACTCACCCGGACCTGTGGCTCTCCCTGCTCCCCTGCTGCGCCCCCTCCTCCAGGCTGCTCCAGATTTGGCTGGAGTCACTGGAGGTGGAGATACCACCAGCGATAGGGCAGCCAGCCTCTGGGACTTATCTGCCCACAGGAAGTGCTTGGGAGGGGGAGGGGGAGAGCAAAGAGCTGGGGGTGGGGGGGGTGGCAGCCAGTGTCATGGCAGGTTTTTTATGTTTCTTTTTCAGGCCACACGGACATGCTCAGGGCTTACTCCTGGCTCTTCTCAGGAGTCACTCCTGACAGTGCTCTGGGGACCATATGCAGTGCAGGGAATGAAACTGGGGTCAACTGCATGCAGGCAAGCGCCTTACCTGCTATACTGTCTCTCTCTGGCCCCAAAGAAAGGTCAGTTTTCTTTATTTGCTCTTAACTGGAGCAGAGGAAGGGACATGAGGACTGGCCATCATGCCCTACGAACTTGCAGACCCGCAGTCCTTCAGTGGAAGTCCTAGAGTAAGATGGGGGCCTGGGGGACCACAAGGACTCACACTGGGACTCCTGTGGACTCCAGAAACCCTGGAGTTTCTGTGTATCTTCCTCCCAGCCCTGGTTTCCTGTCCCTGTCTCTGCTAGAACTCCTCCACACCCTCCTGGCATCACATTCTATGTCCCCTCCAAGTTAGGCATCTTGGGAACCAGGACTGTCCTGTGTAATGTCAGGGCTCCTTTGGGGGAGGGAATCTGGCCCATACCCCTTAATGCTCAGGATTTACTTCTGGCTTTGTACTCAGGAATTACTCCTGGCAGGCTTTGGGGGACCATATGTGGTGTCAGGGATGCAATCCAGATCAGCCACATGCAAAGAAAGCGCCTTACTGTACTATCACTTTGGCTCCTTGATCTGACCCTCTAAGAGCCTGGGAGATGGCTCAGGAATGTTGGCTAGCACATGAGTTCAAATCTGGGCACCTGCCATCTGGTGGGGAACCACAGCAACAAAGGTCCCTGAAGGTGATTCAATGCGCAGAAAGCCTCAGCGTTAATGTCTGCTGCTGTGCTGAGGTCTGGGGTCTCCACCAGGGCTGTAATGGCCCCCAACACCGTATTTCCATCGTGAAAAGCAGGTCTGGGGTGAGGGTTGCTGCAGGAAATAATCTAAACAAAGTTGAGAGAGAAAAACACGTGGCTAAGTAGCAATCTGGGAGGGGAGAGAGCGTGAGAGAGAGAGACTGAGAGAGACAGAGACCAGAGAGAAGGGGAGAGAGAGACCCACCCAGGTTTCTTGAGACATGTGAAATATGCTAAGTAGGAAAATCTGTTTTGGGTAAAACCAAGTTATTAATAACCAGGTACAAAGAATCCAAGGATGATCTTTGTTTTGGGTGGAATCAAGTAGTAAGTTGTAAACCAACAAGGGCACTGTGCTATCTTAGAAATCCCCCAAATAATGCTGCTGCCTGTTCTCTAGTACAGTGGGTGTCCCCCCCCCATGGGGGACTCTTGCACTCCCCAAAGAAATTGTCCAAACCCACTTGCTGGACCCTGCACCCAGGGTTGTGGAAGGCCTGGGCCTGGGCCTGGAATTGGGGGGTCTGTTAGAGGTGGGCCGACTCCAAGGCTGCATGTTTTGATTTTCTGACCAGCCCTCAGCACTGCCCACTTGGCAAGCACTCAGCCCACTTTGCCAACCTCTTGCTTTGCAGCTCCTGAGGCGCATGCCTTCTGAGTCTGGGGTCTGCTGACTCCATTTAGTGCCCCCCACACCCGCCCCAGTATATTCTGTATCCATCTTCCATTCACACTGACCGCTGCCAGCCTGAATCTGGTTCTCTGGGACACAGACTTAAGTATCATTGGGTCCTTAGTTAAGTGAGATGAGATGATGGGGATCACACAGAATAGCTGCTACCCCAAGAGGCTCAGGACTTGGGTCTGAGGCACCTGTCAAGGGCCCAAACAGCCTCTCTGAAGAAGGGTTGATATTCAAGTGGTCCTGTGCTGGGGAGGTAAAGTTGTTGAAGGGTATGGGTTACTTCTCCTCGGCCTAGCTGCTGGTTCTTTGTGAGAGTAAAAATGGAGTGAAGGAGAAGTCTGGAACAATAATAGTTTAGTCGGTAGGGTACTTGCCTTGCACTTGGCTGAACCAGGTTCAATCCCTGACACCCCATAGGGTCCCCCAAGCACTGTAAGGAGTAATTCCTGAGTACAGTCATAAGTAATTCCTAACACCACCGGGAATGACCTCAAACCCAAACAAGAAAAGAAGAATAAAGGAGAGGGGGCCAGAGTGGCAGTACAGTGGGTAATGTACTTGCATGTGGCCAACCCAGATTTCATCTCAGTCACTCCATCACCAGGAGTAACCCCTGAGTATTTCTGGGTATTCCCCCCCCCCCCAAAAAAAAAAAAATTAAAATGAGAAGGGGCCTGACTGTGCAGCGAATAAGGTGCTTGTTTTCGGTGCTAATGTCCCAGATTCAGTTCCCAGCACCACATATAGTGCCCCAAGTGTCACCAAGAGTGATCCCTGACCACAGAACCACAGTTAATCCCCTGGCACTACTGGGTGTGGACCCCAACCAAAAACAATAAAATGTGGGACTGGAGCGGTTGGCACAGGCCGTAAGGCGTCTGCCTTGCGAGCGCTAACCTAGGACGGACCTCGGTTGGATCCCCTGGCATCCCATATGGTCCCCCAAGCCCGGAGCGATTTCTGAGCGCATAACCAGGAGTAACCCCTGAGCGTCACCGGGTGTGGCCCAAAAGCCAAAACCAAAAACAATAAAATGAAAGTGAGCCAGAGAGATGGCTCAAAGGGGTGGAACAACTCTAGTGTACATGAGATTCGAGTTTGATCCCTCATAACATAGCTCCCACCAGAACTACCCAGCATGGCTCACATGGTCCCTGAGAACCAGTGGGGCCCTGCCCAGCCCTTTACTGGTCCAAGCACTAAACAGTCGCCCAGCCACGCCCCCCCCCCCCCCCGCCCCCGCCGGGCCACCCCCAGCAGAGCCAGGAAATCTCCAGTGAGAAAACTGTAACCCTGCTCATCTCCTTTGGGGATGGCCCCTGGCTTGCCAGGCTGGGGGGTCTTGTTGGCAGATGGATTAAAGTGTTAAACTTTAAAAAAGAAAACTATAACCCTGAGACATGACAGGATCTGTCCTGCCTCCCCCTCAGACCTGGTGCTGGGAGAGCAGAGGCGCTCCTGGAGGCCGGGGTGTCGCCACAGTTTTCGAGGAGGTCCTGGGTCTTGAGGGCAGCAGGGCGTGGGGCCATCCTCTGGGATAGGGGAGCTGGGGTGAAGCTTGGTGGGGGGGGGTCCTCAGCTCTGCGAGGGGCGGGCCCTTCTACCTCCAGCCCCTGCCAGATGATTCGCCAAGGAACCACTGGGGCTCCCGCTGGAGCGGGGCAAGTGGGCTGGTCTGTCTGGATCATGTTGTATCCCAGACTCTCGGGGATCCTGGCATCTGTCTGTCTGGGGTGAATCTGAGTGGTGGGAGCCCCCGGCTTGTGCCAGAAATGAGGATGCACCAGTACCCTTGGAGGAGGTTCTCTTGGGGGAGCTCCCCGCCCCTGGCACCTAGCAGCTACTCCTGCCTGGGACTCTCCAGTTGCCCCCTCACTGCCAGAGTGCCAGCACCCCCCCCCCCACCTTGCTCTAGTGGGTTTGCCAGTGCGGCCAGGGTTTGTTTTCTTCTGTTTGCCAAGGGAAGTCACAGCCTGTCCTCTGCCTTGTTTATAATTGGTGTGGGGACAGCACCTGCCCCAGCCCCCTGCAGGCCCAAGCACTGCTGAGTTGCCAGGAGGTGACATCCTATCCCAGCCACCCCCCTTTCCCCCTTGGCCCAGCGTCCCCTGGGGGGGGTGGGGGCGGACGCTCCAGGTGTGTGCTCAGCTGCTGTTGCCCCTTGTTTGCGACTGAGGGCCAGGGCAGAGAGAGAACTGGGGGGGTCCAGGGAGCACTGGTCAGTCTTGTGCACATTTCGGGAACAGACTTGGTCTGTGCACCCCCCGTGGACCTGTCCCCGGCTTCTCAGAGGACAGAAAAAGAAGAGAATGTCGGGCCCGGAGAGATAGCGCAGCGGCGTTTGCTTGCAAGCAGCCAGTCCAGGACCAAAGGTGGTTGGTTCGAATCCCGGTGTCCCATATGGTCCCCCGTGCCTGCCAGGGGCTATTTCTGAGCATTGAGCCAGGAGGAACCCCTGAGCACTGCCGGGTGTGACCCAAAAACTAAAAAAAAAAAAAAAAAAAAAAAAAAAAAGAAGAGAATGTCACTTCTCAGTGCAGGCAGCGGCCCTTTGTCCCAGGTTGAACCAACTGAGCAGGAAGGTCTGCTGGCCGGCAGACCTTGGTTTCTCTTCCCATCTCTGGGCCCCAGCAGGGCAGTTCCACCACCTCTGGCCTCTGTCCCAGGTTCATTGCAGCCATCCCGGGAGCTGCCTTCATGCCTCAGTCCTTCCCTGCAGGATGACCAGAGGCTGCTGAATGCAGGGGACACCCCCAGCCCCCTTTCCTCCTCCACAGGCGATTCGGTGCTGACTTGGCCCAGCAGCTCAGGTTTTGTGGACCTGCCCCTTTTCGAAGCCCAGACTTGGGCCTGGGTCAGGGCGGTGAGCCATGTCTCCTGCCCTTCTTTTCTATGCTGCAGGGCACCGAAAGAGTCACCTCCAGGTATCTATCCTCTTTACTCTCTCTCTCTCTCTCTCTCTCTCTCTCTCTCTCTCTCTCTCTCTCTCTCTCTCTCTCTCTCTGTGTCTTCTTTATTCCGTTAAATTTATTTGGCTTTGGGGCCACACCCAGGGGTTCTTAGGGGCTACTCCAGGCAGTGTAGTGCCGGGGATGTAACCTGGTGCCTCCCATGCCAAGCATGTGCTTCAACCCTTTGCATAATCTTCCTGGCTCCTTCTTATAATTTACTTTTCGGGAGCCACACCTAGTGGTGCTCAGGCCTTATTTCTGTCTCTGTGCTCAGGAATTACTCCTGGTGGTTGCTCAAGGGCAGTACCCTATGGGGGTACTGGAGATAGAACCATGATTGGCCACATATAAGACCTCACCTCCTGCCTCTGTCTCCCTGTCCCCTTCACTTAGTTTTCCTGTTTTATTGTTTGTTTGTTTGTATTTTGGGTCACACCGTCAGTGCTCAGGGGTTACTCCTGGGTCTATACTCAGAAATCACTCCTGGCAGGCATGGGGGACCACATAGGATGCTGGGATTCAAGCCACCATCCATCCTGGATCGACTGTGTGCAAGGCAAACGCCCTGCCCTACCGCCGTGCTATCTCTCTGGCCACTTCCTGTTTTATTTTGTCCCTATTTGTTGTCTTCCCATTTGTT
Source organism: Suncus etruscus (assembly GCF_024139225.1). Lineage (NCBI taxonomy): Eukaryota > Metazoa > Chordata > Mammalia > Eulipotyphla > Soricidae > Suncus > Suncus etruscus. Next base: position 970,750 of record NC_064865.1, on the reverse strand, counting down.
TCCATTGGGGCTGCAGTGATGGAGGTGGCCTGGGTCTGCTCACCAGTTGCAATGCTGGCAGGGGGAGCACCTGTAGGACTGTGTGTGTGTGTGTGTGTGTGTGTATGCATGCATTCATGTGAGCTTGTGTGTGCTTGTCATGCCTTTCGGTTGGTGGTGCCTACATCCATGGTGGTGGGGCCAGCAACTGTAGGTGGCGCCAGGCTGGGAGAAAGCAGAGTTGCCAGAACTGTGCTCAGTGCATGCAGGGCCCAGGGGATGAACTCTTTGCTTCTTGCTTGCAGGGCAAGTGCTGTCCATGGAACCCTTCTCCCTGCTACCTTTCTGCTTCCCTCCACTGCCTCCCTCCTTCTGAAGTCCGAGGTTCCTCCAGAAACTTGCCCATGTGGGCCCAGACAAATGACCCCTGGCCAGAGCAAGGTAGTGTGGACATGCCCAGCCGAGGGAGCCTTTCTCTGTTCTTGGCCAGGCAGGGGATTAAAGGGGCTCCTGTGGGATGAAGACCTGGGAGTGCCCATTCGTCCACAGACAGCCCTGGCATCACTGGATGTCTAGACCAGTGACAAAGTATAGGTTTGTGTCCAGTTTGACCTAATTAGAGCGGTTTTTCTAAGCCAGGTGCAAAGAAAATATGAGAGCTCCTCTTTCTCCATTATTTATAGCTCATCCATCCCTCCCCCTTTTTGTTCTGCCACCCAGCATCATTTGAAAAGGGCACAGGGGGCTGGAGAGATAGCATGGAAGTAGGGCATTTGCCTTGCACGCAGAAGACCATGGTTCGAATCCTGGCATCCCATATGGTCCCCCAAGCCTACCTGGAGTGATTTCTGAGCACAGAGCCTGGAGTAACCCCTGAGCGCTGACCCAAAAACCAAAATAAAAAAAAAAAAGAAAAAAGAAAAGGGCCAAATTTATGATAAGTGGCCATGAAAGAGAATGTCCAGATATGAGCTTCCCCAAGGAAGCTATGAAGATGGGGTTTGTGCCCCCTCAGCCGTGTCCCTGCTCCCCCATGGTGGAACTGTCTTCCTTCTCTTCTTTCTGACAACCGGTGCCTAGCTTTGCTTTAGGACACCACATTCCTGGGGCAGTGAATTTTCATGGTCCAATGCTGAACTGAACACAAGCCCAACTGAAATGGTGCTGGGATCTTCCCTAACTCGCCACTGGAGATCCTCTCCATCCTGCTGCTCCTGGACATCTGGACTGCCTTTACCTTTCAGCTGTTACCTGAAGGAAAGAGCAGCCTGTGCCAGCTGCCTAGTGCATTCACTGGTCCATACATTTCCCCCAAGGATCTGCAGCCCGGAGGGGAATCACTGGAGCTCTATCCTTTTCCTCCACTCCCTTCTCTCCTCTCCCTCCCTTCCCTTTTCTCCCCAACTCTCTGACCCCTTTCTTGTCTCTCTGTATCTGTCTTAGGTCTGTTTGCTGACAGAGCTGCATGCCAGTATTTTAAGTGGCTCACAGGAAAGAATCCGCACGGGGGTCCAACAGTGTTACTGCCCAGGGGTAGGTGATGTAAAGGTTGAATGCCAGTAAGCGGCTGGTTTGAAGTTGGGTGGAAGGTCTTGGGCAGAGATGCCCCACCCCCACCTCACAGCAGTGCTTGCAGTGTAGTCTTCTGTGTCCAGAGGGTCTGGAGCCCAGAGCTCTCCTGCTCTGCACATTCAAAGGGATGGGGCAGTTGGCAGCCCAAGTACACACCTTCTTTTTCATTTTTTTTTTTTTTTTTTTTTTGGTTTTTGGGTCACACCTGGCAGTGCTCAGGGGTTATTCCTGGCTCCAGGCTCAGAAATTGCTCCTGGCAGGCACAGGGGACCATATGGGGCGCCGGGATTCGAACCGATGACCTCCTGCATGAAAGGCAAACGCCTTACCTCCATGCTATCTCTCCGGCCCCACCTTCTTTTTCTTTTTCTGTTTTTTGGATCACACCAAGCAGTGCTCAGTTCCTCCTAGCTCTAGGCTCAGAAATCTCACCTGGCAGGCTTGGGGGACCATATGGGATGCTGGGATTTGAACCACTGTCCTTCTTCATGCAAGGCGAATGCCCTACCTCCATGCTATCGCTCTGACCCACACCTTCTATTTCTGATGGGCAGCTAAGTGCCGCAGATCAGGAGCTCCTAGAACTCTTTTCCTTCAAGGGAGATTTTTGCCTCTCGTGGACCTGGGTGTCCATGTCAGATGATCAGTTCGGTTGTCTGGGGGAAAGGGGACATGATGACAGACACCTAATACTGGAGGAAGCTGCTCTCAGGTCTTGTATCAATTGCGTTGAGCTGGAACAACCAATTTACTGTGATTTCAACATAAAGATACCTTGAGTTGCTTTTTTAAATAGAACTTATTTAAAGACCATGGATTAGAGTTGACACCGTTGATCACAATATACATTTTCAGGTAAGTGGGAATGAAATTACTGAAAAAAGAAGAAAGGAAGGAAGAAAATGTGTGAAAATCATTGTACCTCACAATGAAGTTAAGTCATTGTCAGAAGGTTCAGTAAGCTCTTGTTGCTAGTTGATTGTCTGCTACTTCTTTTGTTTCTGCACATTAGGTGGCTTCAGAAACACACTGGCATCCAAATTGGTGTGTTCCTGTGGGGATGACAGTAATAAAATAAAAATGAGTTGTCGCACAGCCACAAATGCAGCTGAGTGGGTCCCAAATCCTAAGCACTATTTCGATGCTGCAGTTTTTGTGAAGCTTATTTTCAACTGCTGGGCTTCTGGAAGTGCAAGAAAGTGGGGGTAAGGGAGAGGGTGGCCACACTCACTCAAAAAATGTCCTAGTATCACAAGGTCCCCCAAGCCTGCTAGGAGTGATTTCTGAGCACAGACCCAGGAGTAACCTCTGAGTGCCACTAGGTGTGGCCTAAAACCCAAACAACAACAACAACAAAATGTCCTAGTGAGGGGCTGGATACATAGCACAGCGGTAAGGCATTTGCCTTGCATGCAGCCAATACAGAATGAACGGTAGTTTGAATCCCAGCATCCCATATGGTCCCCAGTGCCTGCCAGGAGTGATTTCTAAGCGTAGAGCCAGGAGTAACCCCTGAACAATGTCAGGTGTGACCCAAAAAGAAAAAAAAAGTCCTAGTGATAGGTGTCTTTACAGAGAGCCACAGATGAATGATGAAGAAGGGCCACTGGCTGCCTGCCAGGTGCTATTTCTGGGCAGACAGCTAGGAGTATCCCCTGAGCACCGCCGGGTGTGACCCAAAAACAAAAAAAACAAAAACAAAACAAAACAAAACAAAAAAAGGGCCCGGAGAGATAGCACAGCGGCATTTGCCTTGCAAGCAGCCGATCCATGATCTAAGGTGGTTGGTTCGAATCCCGGTGTCCCATAGGGTCCCCCGTGCCTGCCAGGAGCTATTTCTGGGCAGACAGCCAGGAGTATCCCCTGAGCACCGCTGGGTGTGACCCAAAAACAAAAAAAAAAACAAAAACAAAACAAGAAGGGCCACTGGCAAAGTAGCAGTTAAGGGTGATGGATACAGTAGGTATAGCTTGGGCAGGATGGGCTGTCCTCACCTCTCGAGATTGCCAGCTTTCAGCTGTGTGGTTGGTGCACCCATGATTTTTTATGGCTTGATTTACCTCTCTTTCAAGACGAGAGTGAGTTTATGGAGCTGGTTGAATGCAGACATAATAACTGCATTAGTGAGCATGGTTCTTTTTCTTTTTCTTTTCCTTTTTCTTTTTTGGTTTTTGGGTCACACCCAGCATCACTCAGGGGTTAACTTCTGGCTCTGCGCTCAGAAATTGCTCCTGGCAGGCTCAGGGGACCATATGGGATGCCGGGATTTGAACCACCAACCTTCTGCATGCAAGGCAAATGCCTTTCCTCCATGCTATCTCTCCTGCCCCAGCATGGTTATTTTTCAATTGTTTTTGGGTCACCTCTGGCTGTGCTCAGGGGTTCCTTTTGGCTCTGCACTCAAGGATCACCCCTGGATGGGTTGGGGGACCATAGGAGACGCTGGGGATTGAACACTCATTGGCCAGTGCAAGGCAGGCACCCCATTCTGCTGTACTATCCTCCTGGCCAATTATACCTTGAGCCCTGATTCTGTTTTTTTTCATTGAGAGCTAGGCTGGTGGGTTTGCTGCCCTTCCCCTTTGGGTGGGGCTGTGGACAGTGGCAAGAAGAAGGCTCCCCCCCCCACCCCCCCCCCCCCGCGCAGGCACTTTTTAAGGTGTGTGTGTGTGTGTGTGTGTGTGTGTGTGTGTGTGTGTGTGTGTGTATAAGTGAGTCTATGGGGACAATAGCCTTTTGATGAGGGCTGCAGAAATATGGGATCCTCCGGAGGAGTCTGGGGCCCCAGTCAGCCTGACTTTGTCCTGGTAGGTGGGTGTGCAAGGTTGTATGAGATAAAACAGAGCTTATCCTCATCCTTATCTGAGGCCCCAGTGCCATGGGGTGCTGAGGGGAGGGAGTTAGAGGTCCCCATGGGGGGGGGCACGCACTGCTCACGCAGTTCAGCTCCGTTTATGCCGCTGTGTCCTTCCAGAGTCTGAGTCTGCTGGCCCAGGGAGGATCTATGGTGGGGCCAAAGTTCAGGTCAGGATTCACTGGGCCCCTCTGACCTTCTGTTTGGGGTTCGCTGGCCTCACAGAGCTGCCTTTCCTGTGTCCCCACCCCCAAATCTTCCAGAAACACCTAATCAGTGGGAGTCCGATTGGAGTCCGTATGTCGGGTTGGAACTGCAGGACAATCTGAATTCTGCCAGGAGAGCCTGGGCAGGCCCCAGGTCCAGTAGCAGGTGTGTGCAGTTGGGAAGGCTGTTATGTGAGGTGTTTTCTCAGAAGCACAATTTTGAGGTGGGGTGCTTGTCAGGGTTTGCCTAGCTGTGTGTGAGGAAGATCCTCTGGAGGCTGCAAGACCTATTCCTCTGCTCCCATCCCGGGGATGGGGTCCAAGATGGGGTTGTACTGAGATGGAGGCTGAGACGGCGAGCCAGCCTGAGGGTGGGGTCTGAGATTGGCAGGCTGTCCTGGGGATGGGGTCCAACAGAGGCTTCACTGGGCACTGTGAAGCCTGGAGCCTATTGTGAGGCTGGGGCACTGGTAAGATGGGAACACTGAGCGATAGCACAACGTTAGGGTGTTTGCCTTGCACACGACTGACCCAGGACGGATGGTAGTTCAATTCCCGGCATCCCATATAGTCCCCCAAGCCTGCCGGGGGTGATTTCTGAGTACAGAGCCATGAGTAACCCCTGAGCTCTGCTGGGTGTGACCCAAAAAACAAACAAACAAAAAAGATGGGAACTAGGAAGCACCCCATTGGGGGACATCTTTCCAGCAGGTGGTCATTTGCGAGGTTCAGTTCTCTGTGCTGGGTGACTAATCCTCAGCTCTACTCAAGGCTCCCCGGGGGTTGTGCAACTTCCTCTGAGGCTGAGGTGCAGGGTCTGGGTGAAAGGCAGCACTGGGGGAAATGAGGAAACGGCAGTGCAGGGCCAGAGGCAGGGCCCTGGGCCCCTGGCCTGTGAGGTTCCCAGCCTTCTTCGGGACCGACTCCCAGGGCTGTGCCCACTCCCAGGTAGGAAGGCATTGGCCCGTGTGTATACATGCATGTGTGGGGTGTGTGGTGTCCCAGCAGTGGGCAAAGGGAGGGGAGTCCTGAGGGGCCCCGAAGTGTGGCAGGGAAGCTGCCTGTAAAGTCCGGCTCCTGGGAAGCTGGCCCCAGCTCCACCACTGAGGATATGTACTGCGGCGGACAGGTTAGTGGCTTCTGAGAGCACCCTGTTTCCCGCCTCTCTGAAGAGGAAGATTGGGGGCTCTTTGTCATGTGCCATTTCCCAGGACAGAGCCTCCAGCAGTACTCCACTGGGACTCCATGCTGCCTCTGGCCTGCTAGCTTTCCAGTTCTGGGAAGTTGCTTAGGCTCTTGGAACCTGTTTCCCTCTCTAGGATGTGAGGATGACACTTCAGTGACCTGGGGTCATCTGAGGCTTTTTGGTTTGGGGGCCACACCCAGCAGTGCCTGGGGTTTACTCCTGTCTTTGTGCTCAGGGGTTCTACCTAGTTTCGGTCAGCCATCAGACCTGGTGGCTCATACCTAACGGTGGAGCCATATGCATGGTTGAGGATGGAACCAGGCTTGGCCATGAACAATGCACCTCCTCACTGTATAGCTCTCCAGACCCCATCCTGACTTTAACTGACTTCCATGGTGTCATGGGCATTCGTTCAGAGAATGCTCTGCCCTGAATGGCAGTTGATCTCTGTGCTCTTCCAGAAGGAAAACCTTGAGATTCCTGTATTTGAAGGTAGGCATTGCGGGTGGGCTTGGATCTAGAGCTGCCTTGGTGCACGTTTCCCAGGCCTTTGCCACGTCAGGTATATGGCCATGCTGGAGAATCCTGTTGCTCCCAGAAGATGTCTAGTCATGGGCCAGAGTAGTAGCATAGCAGATAGGGCATTTGCACATGGCCAAGATGGTCTGGCATCCAGATGGTCATCTGAACACTGCCCGGTGTAATTCCTGAATGCAGAGCCAGGAGTAAGCCCTGAGGATTGCCAGGAATGGTCCCCCCAAAAAACAATAAAAATAAAAAGGTATCTGGTCACCCTAGGAAAGTGGTTCTCAAATAGTGGGGCATGTGCCCCCCCCCTCTGTAAAGGGGGGTGCGTTTGACCTTGGCAAACACTGTCCTAACAAGCTAAGCCCAATGTTTATGTCTCTGTATGTCTCTGGAGCTGAGAGTTGCTGTGTCCTGCTTCAAACCCTGCTTTGAAAAGCTATGCATTGCAAAATGTGCTCATTGTAGCCATTCATCCAGACATCACCTCTGATTAAAAAATCAGCTCAAGTTATTTTTTTTTTTGTTTTGTTTTTGGGCCACACCCGTTTGACGCTCAAGGGTTAATCCTGGCTATGTGCTCAGAAATCGCCCCTGGCTTGGGGGGACCATATGGGACGCCGGGGGATCGAACCGCGGTCCTTCCTTGGCTAGCGCTTGCAAGGCAGACACCTTACCTCCAGCGCCACCTACCCGGCCCCAGCTCAAGTTATTTTATGGCCTCAGAGCCATGACCACAGGATGGTACACCAGTGCCCCCCAAACCCAGTCCCCTCTACATGCCCTCGGAGGTGTTTGTGGGGGTGGTAGCTAGGTAGGCCCATCTTTGTGCTCCACTTCTATTAGTTTGTTTGTCTTTTGGCCCACACCCTGGGTGCCAGGGCTTACTCCTCACTCTGTACTCAGGAATCACTCCTGCACTCTCCGGGACCACATGCAAGGCAAATACCCTACCTGCTGTACTATGGTTCTGGCCTTGTGCCCATTTCTAATCAACATCAGCAGATTTAAAGTAGTTAGTCTCTATGTCCTGGAGAGGTTCTTGGAAGCCTGGCCTTAATGGAAGAAGTGTAGAAAGACAACCCTGTTCCTTAGCTTTCCTCCTCAAGGTTAAATGAAAGCAGTGAAATGGAATGCTGGGATTCGAGAGGGCCTGTGGGGGGAAGGCTTTTGAGGAGCTGGGACTGGAGCAGACTTCCTTGGTGGAGGGGGATGGGGGCTGTGGCCGCTGGCCCAGGGCACAGCCGTGACACCTGGGCTACACAGACAGACCTGCCTGTGAGTTCCGCCTGAGTAGCTTGCTAGGCCTGGTTACCTTGGCCCTCTTTCCGGCTAGGAATGGGGGAGTGACAGTGCTGCCTCCCTGGGGCGTGGCAAAACCAGGTACCCACAGTGGAGATGCTGAGCACAGCCCTGGTGCCAGGTGGCTGCTCCTAGGCAGGCTGAGCTGAAAGGGAGGGAGGGGACCCTTGGGGGCAACGTTTGGACCCTAGTGCATTGGATATTGGTTGCATTGATTATTGGGCCTAGCTTATGAGCCGTTTGTGGGGGATGCCTCCCAGGTGGTGCTGACAGGGCCTGAGAGTCAGTCCTGGGAATAGTTAGCCAAGCAGACAAGATGGCTCAGTGCTTGGGGACTGCGAGGGCACCCGAGAGATGCTGCAGGGATAGGGGCCATGCGGCACCTAGCATTGGATTCGGGTCCTTGTGATGGCAGATACACTATCTGTTGGGCTATCTCCGTGGCCTGCAAACGTTTCAGGGGGAAGGTGAGCCTCACCAGGCAGTGCTCAAGGATTGTTTCTGGCTCTGTGCTCAGGGAGCCCCTGAAGGTGCTTGAGGGACCGTGAGTGGTGCTAGAGAGTTGGACTGAGGTTGCAGGATGCTAAGTAGCCCCTTGACCTCTGCACTTGCTCTCCTGTCCCTGAACTTTTTGTTTTGGGGCCGCATCCGGTGGTGTTTAAGATTTATTCCTGACGGTGCTCAGGGGACTGTATGTACTGCTAGGGATCAAATCTAGATTGGCCGCATGCAAAGTAAGTGCCTTAACTCCTATACATTTTTTTTTTTTAGTGAGGCAAACTAGTTTGATTGAAAGAAATTTACTTAATGAAGTATGAGGAGACAGACAGACAGAGACATGTCCAAGGGGAAACAGGGACTTCTCTAGAGCAACCCCTTCCTCCAATCTTTTGTTCTATTTTTTTTTTTTTTTTTGTTTTTGGGCCACACCCTGTGACGCTCAGGAGTTACTCCTGGCTATGCGCTCAGAAGTTGCTCCTGGCTTCTTGGGGGACCATATGGGGTGCCGGGGGATCGAACCGCGGTCCATCCTAGGCTAGCGCAGGCAAGGCAGGCACCTTACCTCCAGCGCCACCGCCCGGCCCCCCTATTTTGTTTTTGTGTCACACTTAACCATGCTCAGGGATCACTCCTATGAGGCTAAGGAGCTCCAACTACTGGAGCTCGAACCCAGGTCGACTGTGTGCGAGGAAAGTGTCTGCCAGCAGTACTATCACTGTGCACCCATCCACCAACATTTTTTAAACGATAATAGACTAGAAAACATCTATAGTAATGTCTGGTATGATCAGGTATTCTTGGTACAACTTTTTTCTTTCTTTCTTTTTTTTTTTTTTTGGTTTTTGGGCCACCCCCGGTGATGCTCAGGGGTTACTCCTGGCTATGCACTCAGAGATTGCTCCTGGCTTGGGGGACCATATGGAACACCGGGGGAGCGAACCTCAGTCCGTCCTAGGTCAGTGCATGCAAGACCAATGACCTACTGCTTGCGCCATCGCTCTGGCCCCGGTACAACTATTTTTTATTGAAGTATATGTGCCATGCTCAATTGTTCAATTGTGTACATTTTGGGACTTGATGGTGCTCAGAAGATCAAAAATTTGAAATGTTAGCCTGTTTTTCTGGGAGTCATGGCAACATATTTGTAGGGTTTTTGTTTATTTGTTTTGATTTTTTTGTTTTTGGGTCACACCCGGCAGTGCAGAGAGGTTACTCCTGGCTCAGCACTCAGAAATCAATCCTGGCAGTCTGGGGGGACCATATGGAACACCGGGAATCGAACCAGCCACGTGCAAGGCAAACGCCCTACCGCTGTGCTATCTCTCCAGCCCTTGGCCACATATTTTGTGGCCTTCCTTAGAGATGCTTTCCTTCCTGTGTGGACTCAGACACCAATAGGGTGTGTGTGTCAGGTCTCAGGGATGGCTGGTGAGTTTGTATATGTGTGTGTGTGTGTGTGTGTATGTGTGTATGTGTGTGGGGTGGGCCCAGTGGGGGCCAGCAGGGAAGGTGGGAGGAGGTCAGGGAGAGTTCTCCATGTGCTGACATGTTTATGGCGGTGTGTGGGAACAATGAGAGGAGACAAGACCTGGGGAAATGGTTCAGAAATGGGACTGAAACAGGAAGCCCACTGGAGGCTGTGGTGGAATCCTTGTCCATTTAGGATAGCGGGGCCAGATGCCCAGTGGGGTGCTCTCAGGGCCTGGGCCAGGACTGTGTATGTGTCCGTTGTGTGAAGACAAGGGAAGAGGGGAGAACTGGGGATTAGTGATGTCTCCACACCCCCCCCCCACACACACACTTGCAGGCTCTGTAGTGACTGGGGTGTGGGTGGGGCTCAGGGTTCAGCTTTCCCTCCCTTCCTCTTGGGTCTTGAAATCTCCTGCAAGTTCTCCCCTGCCCACCACATTAGCTCTGACACTGGCTCAGCCCCAATCCCTGATCCACCAGCCCATACATAGCTCAGGTCTCTGCTGGTGTCAGGCAGTCAGGCCTTCAGTCGCTTCATCTGTGCAGTGGGCCTGCTACTGCGGGGGCAGCCTGTCTCCTGGGGAGCACCGTCTGTCTTGTGACTGAATGTGGGAAGTGGAGGGCATGGGCCGGGTGTGGTTGGGGGTGTGTGACTGTCTCAAAAGTGGGGCAAGGTCATGAGCCCATCTGCCTCCCCAAACCCATGACCTAGGGCCACAGGAAGGTGGAAGGGAGAAGCCTTTGAGTCTGGGGAACTGTGGGGAAAGGCAGCCTTGCTAGGGGTCTCAGAAGCCTGGTGGGGCCTGGGTGTGGGAACCCAGCCTCCAGAGACCCTGCTTGCTGGGAGCTTCACTGGAGCCCATCCAGGAGGTCAGTGCTGCTGAGGACTGAGGTAGAGTCCAGCCTTCGGGAAGTTCGGGTGAGTGCCCCCCATGGGAGGTATGGTGTGGGCTGAGGGGCCTGTACGGACTCCTCTGTGCTTGCAGAATACAGCGTCAGGCTATTTGTGACCTCGGCTGAGACTTGGGGCTTTCTAGTCTAGCATTTGCCCGGGGAGTGGATCTCTTAGCCCTTGAGTTTCCTGTCCTGTGAAGTAGGGGCGGGCGATCAGAATGCTTTCCCAGGCCGCTTTGCAGGAAATAATAATGGATGGTCTGCTAGGGTCTGCTACATGATCAGCGCCCAGGAAATATACTCCCCCCTTACCTCCATCCATAGCTACCTACTGTGGGACTCACCAGGCCACTCCCCCTTCAAATGTGTCCCTGAGGGCCTGTCGCAGATTGTTGTGCACCAGATGAGCTCTGAACATCTGGGCTGTGGGAGTCAAAGCAATAGTATCGTGGGTAGGGTGCTTCCCTTGCACATGGCTGACTGGGTTCATTTCTCCACACTCCATCTGATCCTGAAGCCCCACTAGGAGTGATCTCTGATCACGGAGCCCCGACCACTGCTGGGTATAACCTGAAAATAAAAACAAACAAATAAAAATCTCTGGGCTGTTTGTTCCTTTGGGCCATTGGAACACAATGCTAGTTGCCTTGAATCCCAGGGTGGGGACAGATGTGACTGGGAATATTTGAGCTTGGTAGCTCATTGTGAGCTGGTTGGGTGCAGGGTATTGCTTTGCTGTGTTGGCACCAGCTGTGATCTTTCTTGTTTTCTGGGACCCCTGCAAGTATTTGAATTAGGGACCTCATGTAAAGGATTGGCTTCAAGCAGATGTGGGGGGTGGGAGGGACAGAGGGAAGCTTGGGATGGAGAGAGAGTATGAGGGTAGACACTTGCTTTACACACAGCTGACCCAGGTTAGATCATGGGTACCACATAGGGTCCCCTGAACATCACCATCAGTGATCCCTAAGCACAGAGCAGGAGTAAGCCCTGAGCACTGTAGGCTGTGGTCAGAAAACAAAATAATAAACTCAAAAACTGAAATCACAGCAGGGTTGGACACCTAATTCAAGTGCTAGGGCCAGGGTTAGCATGAGTAAGGCCCTGGGTTTGATCCTAAAAGCCCATAGCCCCTGACCACTGCACAGAGCCCACTGGATAGGATGACTATTATGGCTCTGGTAGTCCCTGAGCACCACTTGCCCAAGCACCTCTGGGCTCTGCCAGGAGTGGCCCCTGTTGAAAAAGAGAAGCACAAGGAGTTTTTGCTGTTGGTGCCTTTGATGCTCTCACTGTTCCTCCGAGTAGAGTTGACTTATCCAACAATGTCTAATGATATGATACGATATGATATGATATATGATATAATATAACATAATATAATATAAATAAGCAGGGCCTATTGTTTTTTTTTTTGTTGTTGTTGTTTTTTGTTTTGTTTTTTGGGCCACACCCGGCGGTGCTCAGGGGTGACTCCTGGCTGTCAGCTCAGAAACAGCTCCTGGCAGGCACGGGGGACCATATGGGACACCGGGATTCGAACCAACTACCTTAGGTCCTGGATTGGCTGCTTGCAAGGCAAACGCCGCTGTGCTATCTCTCTGGGCCCTATTGTTTATTTTTTTAATAAGAAATCTTTTTTGGGGGGCAGTTATAGCACAGCAGTAGGGCATTTGCCTTGCATGTGGCCAACCTGGGATGGACCTGGGTTTGATTCCCGAGATCCCATATGGTCCCAAAGACTGCCAGGAATTATTTCTGAGTGCAGAGCCAGGAGTAACCCCTAAGCATGGCCAGGTGTGGCCCCAAAAAACAAACAAACAGAATTAATTTTGCTGGGGCCAGAGAGGTGGCGTAAGTGATAGAGTGTTTGCCTTGCACTTGCTAAACTAGGAGATGGACCATGGTTTGATCCCCGGCGTCCCATATGGTCTGTCCCCCAAGCCAGGAGCAATTTCTTTTTTTCCCATTTATTTATTTATTTATTTATTTATTTATTTATTTATTTATTTATTTATTTATTTATTTTGGTTTTTGGGTCACACCCGGCCGCGCTCAGGGGTTACTCCTGGCTCTACGCTCAGAAATCGCCTCTGGCAGGCACAGGGACCATATGGGGTGCCAGGATTCAAACCAATGACCTTCTGCGTGAAAGGCAAGTGCCTTAGCCTCCATGCTATCTCTCCGGCCCACCAGGAGCAATTTCTGACCGCATGGCCAGAAGTAACCCCTGAGCATTACCAGGTGTGGCCCAAATACCAAAAAAAATTTTTTTTGCTGTTAATCTACACCGATGTTTTCTCCAGGCTTAATGTGCCAGGCTACTCCCCGCAGTTCTGGGGATTGAACCTGAACCTTAAATCCTGATGCCAAGCCTATGTCCAGGCCATAGAAGAGCAAAACCTCATCTTCCAGGTGGAAAAACTGAAGCCTGGAGGGAGGGAAGGTCTGGGAATGGTCTCTCCAGATCCTGAGTCTCTCTCTGCTAACAGACCCTGAGTCTGCTGGGCACTGGGCACCTTTTTTTTTTCCTGAAGCCATGCCACTTTCCTCTTTCTGGGTTTGCCCCTCAGGTTCCCAGCAGTCCTGTTATACAGAGGGGTCTGTGCCCTGATTGGGGCATCCTGGGCCTAATGATGTCAGGGGCCTTTGACTCACCTGTTGGGTCCTGGGCAGCTCCATTTACCTCCATGAGCTTCAGTCTCCTTGACTGCCTAGTGAGACTCCTCGCTCCACCATGACTGGGCACAGTCAAGGGGGGTTCTACGCAACGCACTGGTCATGTCCACTGTGCTGTCTGTGCATCAGGCTATGGCTTCTTAGCAGTCTGGCAGTGACCGTCGGAGTGATAGCACAATGGGAAGGGCATTTGCCTTGCATGCGGCCAAATTTGATCCGAGTTTGATCCCTGGCATCTCATATGATTCCTCGAGCCTGCCAGGAATGATTTCTGAGCACAGAGCCAGGAGTAATTCCTGATCGCTATTGGGTGTGGCCCAAAAAACAAAAATCAAGAGAGAGAGAGAGATAAAGGGGAGCACTTAGTTCCCCTCTAACATCATCCCCCAGTATTGGAGGGCTCTGTCAAGGTACAGCTGTGTGGGCCCAGAGAGATAGCACAGCGGTGTTTGCCTTGCAAACAGCCGATCCAGGACCTAAGGTGGTTGGTTCGAATCCCGGTGTCCCATATGGTCCCCCGTGCCTGCCAGGAGCTATTTCTGAGCAGACAGCCAGGAGTAACCCCTGAGCACCGCCGGGTGTGGCCCAAAAACCAAAAGTTACAGCTATGTGCCTTGGACTCTGTCCCTGCTCCCCTATGAAGTGAGCCAGGCAGTGGACTGGGGGAACCAGTACTCAGGTGCAACAGAGGGGTGGGGGCATGGCACGGGTGCCCTGGCATTGGAGAAGGGGACCCTCATTCCATCTCTGTCTTGTGAAGGATGGTCTTCCCAGCCCCTTCTCATATTCCTCGGGTGCTCCCACCTCCAAGGAGAGCGACATGTGATATGAGGGGGCCCCATTCACTGGCAGCTGGGGGATCCATACTTGGGGCTCAAGTGAAGGCCAGGGGTGGGCCTGGCTGCATTGGGCAGAGGGGAGAGGGCAGCCTCCTGGCAGAACCCCATCTCCAGGGCTGTGTGCCCGGGTTAATCTTAGCCCTGACTCACTGGAGAGGCTATTTTTAGCTTCTTTCTGGGGACTGCCAACATCTGGGACAGCCAGGCCTTGAGGGGGTGGGGGCAGCAGGGCGACTCCTTCAGGCCTTGCTGGGGACTAGAGAAGGGGTCCTGGAAGGAGAGTGAGGACCAGGCGCCCCTTCTTCCTGCAGCACCCATGACTTGCAGCCAGGCACATAACAGGTGGCCTCTGCATATCTATATGAGGACTGGTCCTCCAGGTCTCCTTCCATTGCTAACTCCCCTGTGTGTGGGTCAGGCCTGACTGCAGAGTGGAAGGTGCTTAGCATGCCCAGGGCTTCTAAGGAGGGAAGAGAGGCACACAGCCAACCAGGGTTCGATCCCAGGCATTTCATCCTGAGCCCTTCATGAGTGATTTTTATAATAGCCAGGAGTAACCTTTGAACACCACCAAATGTAACCCCAAAACAAAGCAAAATAAAATAAAACAAAAATATTCAAGGAAAGGGGCCAGAGAGATAGCACAGTGGTAGGGCCTTTGCCTTGCAAGCAACCACCCAGGACATTCGGTGGTTTGAATCCCATATGGTCTCCCGAGCCTGCCAGGAGCAATTTCTGAGCATAGAGCAAGGAGTAACCCCTGAGCGCTGCTGGGTGTGACCCAAATACCAAACAAAAAAACAAAAAAATCCAAGGAGAGAAGAGACTCCAATTTTGGGTACCTGATTACACTCTCAAAGGGGGAGCTCTCAGACCTGTAGGGGAATTTGGGCTTCTAGGCATGTGTACAGGCTCTGGACCATCTCCCTGCTATTTCCTGTGTTAGCCTGGACAATTGGTCAGTCTCTGTGCCTCAGTTTCTTCTGTGAGAGATGTGATAGGGGCACTAGGGGTATCAAGTGTGAAGATTAAGTAAAATAATTGTTAATGAGGTGCCTCAGTTGCAAGTCCTTTGTAACAGGGTTGTGGCATTGCGTGTTAGTGGGCTATGGAGGAGACATTCTCCTGGGATGCCCTCTGCCAGGCATCTTGGCTTCGAAGAGCTGGAGGGAAGGTGTTTGCATGTCTGCAGCGGGGATCTAGAGTGTGAGGCAGAGTTTGTGGGACCAGTCTCCACAGTGTGGGTGAAATACTTTCCTGAACCCCCATTTCCCTACAGGAGGTGATCATGGATTGGTGAGAATTGTGGGTAGTGAAGTGAAGGAAGCTTCCATGCCCATGTGTAGGGAGCATCAGGCCTTGAACTGGGCACAAGTGAGGTGCTCACTCTAGGAGGTTTTTCTGGGTGCCTGAGGTGGAGGTTCTCTCTCCGGTGAGAGAGTCACGGAGAAGAAGTGGCCCAGAGTTTGGGTGGCCGTGGGCTGACGTGGTTTGCAGCGGTGCTTGGTCACACTAGACTCTGTAATCCCTAGAGACCAGAGAAGGCTGTGACTTTCTGACCCTTCCTCAGAACTACCAGGGGCATGGAGGGGACTGTGGGAGTTTGGGGACGGCCCCCACGGGAGGTCAGGTGCTGGCCCATGCACTCCCACAGAGCTACTTGTTCTCACGCTTTACATATCAAGGTTCCAGATAAATCTTTTCTGAAAATGGGTGCAGCTGCTAAAATCAGATGGGGATCTCCAGCCAAAGCCTCAGGTCTTTCTTTTGACATCTGGGTGCCTCGACTTAGCCTGGGTGCTGCGGTGGGTTGTGAGCAGAGGCAGGGACAAGCGAAGGGCCTTCTGAACCTTCGTAAGCTTCACCACCTTTCTTTTTCTGATGGACAAACAGGTTCAGGTGAGGATAGTGTCTTTGTTTATGTTTATGAACCGGCTGAGCCTGACCCAGGGCCGGATTGAGGGGTGTAAGGCCAGTCAAGTAGGAAGCAGGACAGGGTGTGTGCCTGTGAAGAGGATGGGTACCCCAGCATCCCAACAGCCTGTTCCTGGCTGGCCTGACAGGCATAATCCAGTGGATTCTCAGTGCCAGGAGCAAACCACACAGACGCGAGAGCCGGGCCTGTGCAGAAAGGCTGCCTGCCGGCGCTCAGTGAGTTCTCCAGAAAGACTAAACTGGTGCCAGGATTCAACCCAGGGCCTCGAGTCTGTGAAACTCAGGAACTGGTTGAATAGAGGGAGCTTCCTGGGTGGAACACAGCTCAACAAACTCGCTTCACATCCAGGTGGGATCCACACAAACACTGTCCTGCTTCCTACCTGACTGGCCTTGCATCCCCCAATCCGGCCCTGGGTCAGGCTCAGCCGGTTCATAAACATAAACAAAGACACGATCCTCCCCTGAACCTGTTTGTCCATCAGAAAAGGAAAGGTGGTAGAAGCTTACGAAGGTTCAGAAGGCCCTTTGCTTGTCCTCGCCTCTGCTTACAACACACACACACACACACACACACACACACACACACACACACACACACACACACCCCCCACACCAGACACATACCCACATCAGACATAAAACACATATTCCACACCAACACTACACACACACCACAATAGACATGTACCCAGACTTCATATCCACCATGCATAGACACACAGCAAACCCAACCCCAACACTGTTCACTCTACATAGACACACCCACCCCAGAGACCCACCAGACCTCACACCACACACTCTCCACACAGGCTGACAGGGAAAGGCCTTCCTCCTCTTGCTTCTCCTAAGGGGAAGTTTTGGGTGCAGTGCAGCAGTTCTCCAACGGGCCCAGGTGTGTGTGTAGCTCGGGTGGGCCGGGTGTGGGAGAGGAATGGGGGCACCCAGCTGTGTCCACTGGCCTGGGCCCCCACCGGGATGTCAGCTGAGACCTGAGGGGAGTGTGGGTGGCAGTCAGTGGGGCCCTGTTGGTACAGCGAGGTCTGAGGCATGGTGAAGCTTCTGTCTGTCTGTCTGTCTGTCTCTCTCTCTCAGAGAGCAGGGCCTCTCTTTCCTGCTTCCTGAGAAGGGAAAGTGATTCCCGCAGGGCAGGGGCCCTCCCTCCCCTCCCTGCCTCAGACCCTGTTTCTCACCCTTCTCATAGGAGGGTAAGTGGCTGCCTGAAATGCAGTGAGACACCCTCCCTTGGCCCCTGGCTGGGGGGTCGGTCTGGTCTGCAGCTCTGAGAGGCAGCCTGGAAGCTATGGAACTTCCAGGGCCCCGGGCTGCGGAGGCCTAGGCTGGCCACGCTGCGGTCAGCACCTGATACCAGCCAAGTGGTTCCAGCTCGAGCAGGCCTGCCAGGGCTAGGAGGGAGCCCCACCTGCACCCCCCTGCGTCAGCCTGGCTGGTGACTCATTCCCCTGGGGAGAGCAGACTCCTGTCCTGGCGCCCCAGGCTCCTGGTGCTGAGCCCAAGGCCCCGAAGGCAGGCGAGCTGCAGAGAGGGGTCAGAGCCTGCCTCTCCCAGCCCAGCTGGTCCCCGAAACTTCACCTTCCCGCAGCCCCGGATTATGTAATGGGCGCCACAGGCCGCTCCATTGAACTGCCCAGCTTGCTTGGCGGCTGCCTTCCTGGGTCTCTGTCCCCCTGAGTGGCCCCCATTCTACTCTGCAGGCTTGGTGAGGGTGGCGCCTGCCCCCCCCCCCCCGACTGTGCGTCCTGGGAGGGGGCAGGGAGGCCCTCTCCTGGGAGATGAATTTCTGGCCTGCCCCCAGCTGCCAGCTTGTCCAGCTCTGCCCCAGGGGAACGCTGGGCTGGGCTCACACACAGCCCCATTGTGTTGCTGGCCCCCCAGCCCGTCGTGGGCCTGGCACCGGCTCTACCAACAGCAGTGCTCCTCCTGCAGCTCCAGGCCCCGGGTCGGAGGGAGAGGGAACCCCGGTAGCAGCATGGGGCCCTGTGCCGAGGCCCAGCCAGTCTGTGTCCTTCTCATTGACTCTGTGGTGCCAGGGCAGGGTCCCTGGCCCCCACCCGCCCTCACTGAAGCTGGGCACACTTACTCACCCAGGGTTACACCACTGGAAGCTGCAGAGCTGGACTGTAAGCCAGGCTGCCTGGGGCCAGAATGTGTGTGAGTGTGTGTGTGTGTGTGTGTGTGTGTGTGTGTCTGTGTCTGTGTGTGTGTGTGTGTGTGTGTGTGTGTGTGTGTTAGGGATCCACCTTTCACCCCAACTCCAGATCCGAGTCCCTTCCCACACCCCACTCCCAGGGTCCGCCCTGGCTGGCTGGGAGAGCAGGGTCTGGCTTTCCCATGGACTGGTGAGACCCTGGGGGTGAGTTTTCAGACACGGTACTAAGAAGCGCGGGAGGGTAGCCTCAGTTTCCCCACTCGTCTTGCACGTTGTCTTCTGTGCTTCTTGGGAGGACGCTGGAAGTGTGCCACACCTGAGCCGGGACTCTCACCCTTCCTGGGCCCTGCGGGCTAGCGGGGAAGTCCCCATCACCAGGTGGGGATGCCGGGTGGGCAAGCGACCTGTTGCTTCTATTCTGAGAGCCTGTCCTGAGCCGCCCAGCTCCTCAGGTTTCTCAGCCCAAGGAGCCTCTGAGGCCAGTGAAGCTGCTGCATGGGGAACTGGGAAGTCTGTGGTGCTGGGGGTGGGGGAACAAGCCACTTCCAGGCTGCAGGGGATCATTCATGCCCGGGTGCAGAGATAGTGCCTGGGGGATTTGAATGATGGCAGGGAATCAAGCTGGTCTTGGGGATGACTATGTGTAGGGCAAGTGCCTTAATTCCCGTACTTTCTCCCTTCAGATTCTTTTTTTTTTGGGGGGGGGGCACACCCAGCGGTGCTCAGGGGTTACTCCTGGCTGTCTGCTCAGAAATAGCTCCTGGCAGGCACGGGGGACCCTATGGGACACCGGGATTCGAACCAACCACCTTTGGTCGTGCAAGGCAAACGCCGTTGTGCTATCTCTCCGGGCCCTTCAGATTCATTTGTTAATGCTCCATTCCTCACTCTCAAAATTCAGTGGATTCACTCTGTTAGCCCGTCTCTCCAGGGCCTACCCTTCCTACTCTTTTCCTTGAGGTTTGGAGGACAGTTCCTTTGAGCTTGAGTTCTGGCTACCCTTCAGTGCCATCTCAGCCCTCTTTGCAAATGGAAAAGGTAGCCAGGGGGTAGAGCTCAGTGGCAGAGCCCTTGTAAATGGAAAGTCCAGGGTTTGATTTCTGACACCGCGAAATGATAAGGAAGGAAGGATGGAAGGAAGGAAGGAAAGAAGGGAGGAAGGAAGGAAAGAAGGGAGGGAAGGATATGGAAAGGAAGGATATGGAAGGGAATGAGGGAGGGAGGGAAAGAAGAAAGAAAAAGAAAGGAAGGAAGGAAGCAAAAGTGGGAAGGAGGGTAGGGACAGTCCAGGAGCTCAAGATTGTCAACTGCAGGACTTCGAGACCCCTATTCTTGGACCTCCACCTCCTGCCTCACTAGGCGCCCCCTTCTCCTGTTCACACCATTCCCAACACCTGCCTGGGCCAGGCAGGGCTCTGCCAAGGCTATTCCAAGCCTCCAGCTCTTGTCTGAGTGTCTTGTGGCTGGAGGAGAAGCCAGGACAAGGGGGTGGGGGGGCACTTGGGGAACTCTCAGCCAGGGTCACTTTGCTGGGTCTTTGAAGAGCAAAGCAGGGGGCATAAGTCTGCCTTAATCCCTGCACAGTTGGGAAAGGCACATGAAATGGCGCCTGCCCCAGGCACACCCTGTGAGAAGCAGGAGCGAAGAGCCTCAGCCATCAGGTATAGGATACCCCACACTAGACCGATTTCCATGAGGGCCTGGGCAATCCTGAACCTCTCAGAATTTTGGGTAGGCCAAAGTGCCTGCAGCACATTAAGCTGCAAGGAGAATGATGGGTAGTGGGGTGGCCGCCTGACAGAGGTGGCAGCCACTCTTGGCTGGAGTGGAGTAGGGACTGGACAATATATGAATGGGAGCAGATGGGGGTGAGATTGGAGACACGGAGCCCTATAGGCTCAGGAGGTGCCTATAGGAGTAGGTCATGGTCTTGGTTTTTCCTTGGTTGGTTTGAGCTTTCTCTCAGGGATGGTTTCTAGGTCTTTATTTCTCCAAAAGCAATGAACCCTTTGCTCTGTTTTTCAACCCTTTTGTAGAGTGTATATGTGTGTGTGTGTGTGTGTGTGTGTGTGTGTGTGTGTGTGTGTGTGTGTGTGTGTGTGTGAAAGAGAGAGAGATTTGGACCATCCACGACGGTGCTCTGAGGGCATTCTCAGCCTGGTGGTTTGGTGACCATGCCTTGCCAGGGATGAGAAACACAGTACACGGAGGCATGGAGGAGTGGATAGAAAGATGAATGCATGCAAAGCATGTGCCCCATCCAGTCCCTTGAGCTATCTTCCTGCTCAATCTATTCCCTCCTCTCCTCTGTCCCAAATGTCCACATTCTGTTCCAATGTCCTGCCCTGCTTTTTGTTTGACTTCCCTTCCTTCTGTGGCCCCTGACACCTTCCCCTTGAGGGTAGGCGGGGTAGAGCTGAATTTGGGACTATTTGATGGGAAGCCAGCAATGGTCTCTCCCTAGAAGGCCTGACTTCCCTGTAAGGTGATCTTACTTTGTCTTTGTAGACCTGATAAATGGAGATACAGCTTAATCCAGCCTAAAGTAGGGAGCAAGATGGGCCTTTCTTTTCTTTTCTTTTCTTTTCTTTTTTTGTTTTGTTTTGTTTTCTTGTTATCAGATTTAGCAGCAAGGGATATTGAATCAGATTTGAGCCAGGCTGTGGATAACTGGCCCATCTCTTCTGTTTCTTTCAAAAGTTCACCCACCTTGACTGAAACCCAACTACAAACATGTTTGTAGCTGTAGTGCTTAAATAAAGATATTAAGGGGCTGGAGAGATAGCATGGAGGTAAGGCATTTGCCTTTCATGCAGAAGGATGGTGGTTCGAATCCCGGCATCCCATATGGTTCCCTGTGCCTGCCAGGGGCGATTTCTGAGTGTAGAGCCAGGAGTAACCCTTGAGTGCTGCTGGGTGTGACCCAAAAATCAAAAAAATAAAATAAAATAAAGATATTAAAAAATGAAACAAAACCCAAAAGTTTACCCACTTGATGGGCAGGGCATTTGATCCTCAACATCCCATATGTTCCCCCAATTCTACTAGGGGTAATTTCTTTTTTGCTTGTTTGTTTGTTTTTGGTTTTTTTGGGGGCCATACCCGACAGCACTCAGGGGTTACTTCTGGCTCAGGGGACCATATGGGATGCCGGGGATTGGACCTGCGTACGTCCTGGGTCAGCCACTACCACAGCCCTACCACTGTGCCTCATACTAGGGGTAAACTCCTGCCTCATACTAGGGGTAATTTCTGAGCACTGAGTGACCCCTGAGTAACCCTTGAGCACTGCTGGGTGTGCCCAAAAACCAAAAAAAAACAAAGTTTACTCCCCTCAGGACTGGAGAGATAGTACAGCTGTAAGGTGCTTGCCTTGCGTGCTTTGCATGTAGCCATGTAGCTGACAAGGATTTTATCTTAGAGAACACAACAAGGTGCTCCCTGAGCTCTTCCAGGAATAATCCCTGAGACAGATCCAGGATTAAGTCCCGAATACTACCTCCAAACAAAAGTTTATATATAAATATACAATCTATATGTTTACCCTCTATCCTAGGGAACATCTTTATATTCCTTTCCAGTGCCATCCATGTACCCATCATACATTACATTAAGTATTTATTCCCTATAGCCATGTGTTCATCTTTCGATCCATTCCTCCATACACCCATGTATTATAATCTTTTTTTGGGGGGGGGGCACACCCAGTGGTGCTTAGGGGTTATTCCTGGGGTTGCACTCAGGAATCACTCCTTCAGGCTCAGGGGACTGGTTATGTGGGATGCCAGGGATTGAATCTAGTTAGCTGCGTGCCAGGCAAATGCCCTACTCACTGTGCTATGTATTACTCCAGCCCATGTATTACATTTTTGTTGTTTTGTTTTGTTTTGTTTTGTTTTGGTGTCATACCCAGTGGCACTCAGGGGTTACTCTGGCTCTGCACTCAGAAATTGCTCCTAGCAGACTGGGGGGGGGGGGACCCTCTGGGATGCTGGCGATCAAACTCAGATCTGTAACAGGTCAGCCGCATGCAAGGCAAATGCCCTGTCACTGTGCTATCGCTTCAGGCCCGTGTATTACATTCTTATCTCTATACATTATATCTAGGCACCCATTAAATAGTCACTGAACACTCAAGTAGATACTGTATAGCTCATCCTCACAGAAATTCTCCACGATGGCTAGGATCCTGACCAAACACAGGGGCTTATTGAGACACCCTGAAGCTCAGTGAGTTGCTGAGGGCCAAGCTAACAGGAAGTGACGTTTCTGGGACTCAGTTCAGTTCCGCCTGCTTCCTTTCATACTCTAGGCTCATAACTGCAGAACTGTGAATGCTCGAGCTGGAAGGCTCTGGGCACTGCAGTGCTCTAGCTCTGTCCTCGCTGCCACCTGGGGTTGGAGGCCACCCAGGCTTCTGGACTTATTTATTGTACTTGCACTGGTATATGTTGTTGAGGTTGTCACCATCTCCAGAACGGAGGTGGAATCGGCACTTACCTTGCAACCTGAGCACATTTCCTTTTCGTTTTGCTTTGTTTTGTTTTGGGGCCGCATTAGCAATGCTCAGAGGTTTCTTACTCCTGGTGGTGTTCAGAGGACCATCTAGGATGCTAGGGATTGAACCTGGGGCAACTGCGTACAAGGCAAGCGCCCTCAGGACCTTATTTCTTCTCCCTGTGTTGCCTAGCTCCCTCCTCCCCGTAGCTCAGTCCACTGTGCCAGCCCAGCCTGCCTCCCCTGCAGCCGGGCCCATCAATGCCTGCCTCAGCTTTGCATGGGAAGGCCAGCGCTCAGCTCACTGGCTTTTGGTTTGACCTTTGTCAGTTTGAGCTTAACTACGCCTGAGGCCCCAGTGATGGAGAAGAGGCTTTGTGTGTGAGCAGCTTTCTGGGAACTCCCTGGAAATGGCTAAGTGAGCAAGGCAGGAGCCCAGAGCCCGTGTTTGCAGGAGCATATGAGCACTGCAAACATTTGGGCTCTGACTACAATCAATCAATCATAATCAGTCATTGGAGGAACAGGCCTGAGTAGGGCAGGGGGAGCCCTGTTCTGGGTAAATTTTTCACTCACTGCTGCGTGCCTGCTGGGGCCAGGTCGGCAGTGCCTCCAGCATGGCTGGTGCTGGGAGCTGGGAGGGTGTGCAGGTGCATGTCCTGTGGATGTGGCTAGCGCCCTCACTACAGTGGGGCCTGCAGGTGATGCCTCTTGTCATGCCGCCTCCCACAGCTGCTCCCTGCCCACAAGGCTGCCACCCTGAGCAGCACCACAGAACCTTCCTACACGGGCCAATCCTGTGGTCACAATCATGCTGTTCAATAGAAACTTTTTTGTTTGTTTGTTTTTGTTTGGGGCTATACCTAGCGATGCCCAGGAATCATTCAAGGATTACTATGCTGAGAAATTATTTCTGAAGGCTCGGGGACCATCTGGGACACTGGGCAAACTCAGGATGGAACCCGGGTGGGCGGTGTGCAAGGCAAGTGCCTTATCCTCTGTGCTATTGCTCTGGCCCCAACAAATACTTTTGGATGAGGGATATGTACAGGGGGCTCTCAAGTCTAGGGGCTGGTGGGAAGCCTTCCTGGAGGGACAATCTTTGTTGTTTGTGTTGAGGGCCACACTAGTTCTGTGCTCTGGAGTTGGCTGTGGCAGTGCTCGGGGTGCCGAACCCCCATATTCAGAGCATGCCATTTCAGCCAATTGAGCCATCTCCTCAGCCCTTTCAGTGACATTTGGCCAGATGGTTCTATCTTAGGGCCGGTGATGCTGGGCCCAGCCATGTGGGGGCCACCAAGGTTACACTTGTGATGATGGGCATGAGGGGGCACTCCAGGACTGAATGCTGGGGTGGCATGTGGTACCCGGGATCAAACTTGGGACCCTAGTCCCTGAGCCTTCTTCTCCTTCGTCTTCAGTAGGAACTTAAGGGGTTCCTACTCTGTGCCTGTCACCATGGACAGAGAGAGGGAGACAGAGAGAGATGAGAGAGACGGACAGATAGACAAAGGCAGAGAGAAACAAGAGAAGAGTCAGGGCCTTGCAGGTGGCAGATCTGGATTCAATATTCAGCATCCCATGTCTTAGGACTGACTCCTGAGAGCAGAGCCAGGATTAATTTCTGAGCACTATCAGGTGTGGCCCAACAATTCCCCAAAAGAAAGTGAGTGACAGAAGAAAAATAGAATGAGAGAGAGAGAGAGATAGAGAGAGAGAGAGAGAGAGAGAGAGAGAGAGAGAGAGAGAGAAAGAGAGAGAAAGCTGTCAGAATCTCAGCGATCAGAGCAGAGAGAAGGGCCCAGTGCCAACCAAGGCTCTGCCAGGAGCCATTATGCTGGCAGCCCCACCAGGCCCTCTGGGGCAAGGGTCTGGGCAGCCCCTCCTGGGGAGGGTGGTCCTGCTGGGCAGCGTGCAGCCAGCTGTGGACTCTGGCATCTGCCGAGCCTCACTGTGTGACCTTCCTTCCCTCTCACTAGCAGCCCTTTCCTTCCTTTCTTCCTTCCCTCTCACTGCTGACTTTCCTTCCTTCCCTTTCACTAGCAGCCTTGGTGGCCTCCCCTCCTGGGGCCCCTGCTCTATGACTGCCTTTGAGTAAATGGGTCTGGAGCTTTCCTGTGCCTTCCCCTCAGAAGGGAGCAGAGTATAATCCTCGGGTGCAAGACAGAGTTTCTCCATGGCCCCTTCTTTGCCCCTATGCAGCCTGCTTCCTCCCTTTCCCTGAGCTTCCATCCCCGAGTCCTGGGCCCACTGCAGCCTCACATCTTGATCTCAGGCCTGATGGGCCAAGGGACCAGAGAGGGAAGTGAGGTGCAGGAAGGCACGGGGCAGGTGCTGGGCCAGGCAGATGGGCAGCGGGCGAGTGCCATCACCCGAACAGGCTTATCTCAGCCCCACCATCATCTCTTTGACCCATCTCTCCAGCCACAGCCTTGCTTTGGGTGATTTTCACTTCCAGACCAGGTATGGCCAGAGTGTGTGTGGCAGGCAGGCTGGTGGGGTTGTGGCTGGGGTCGGCAGCTTCACCTTTGACATTCTCCAACTCAGGGTTTCTCCTAGCTGCCTCTGGGGAGGGCTAGGGCCTATACAGTGGAGGGGAACCCATTTGGGGTCCCTGGGCAGAGGTGCAGTGCTCAGCCAGGCTGGCGTGTGGGTGAGTCCTGATGGCACAGGGCCTGAGACCTGGAGGTTGGCCCCAGAGGTTCAGGATGGTGCTGAAGCTACTTCGGCCACTGAGGAGGCCTTAGAGAGCTCCCCGAGCCCTTCCCTGCAGGGAGTACTGGGAAGGCTGAAGAAAGAGCAGATCTAGGAGCTGAGGTGCAGGGCTGGGAGGTCATATGGAGGAGTCACAGAGGACCCCCAGGGTCCCAGAGCCAAGTGCTGTACTGAAGGACAGAAACAAGGTATGTGCATGCGTTGTGTGAATGTGTGTGTTATAAATGTGTATTATGAGGGTTGGAAGCATGTTTATTATTGTGTGTGCACATGCATGTTGTCATGTGTGCCTGTGATATGTGTCTGTGTGTAGCAGGCATGAATGGCGAGTTCTAAGAGTGAGACTACGTTGTTCCTCTCTTTCCTGTGTGGCGGTGGGGTGGGGAGCAGGTGGGAACAGGCTTTGCCTCAGGGGAGTGGGACCAGCCCATCCCTCCTATGGTCATTATCTGCCTCCCAAGGTCACTTTTCTGCAGTGGGAGGGGGCTTTTAGGTTCATCTGGGAGCGGCAGGCAGTGTCCCCAGGAAGAGCAGGCAGGATGTTTTGGGGCCAGGGAAGCTCTAGGGTGGGCGAGGGTGGGACATGAAGAATCCCCGCATCTCCCCACAAGCTTAGCGGGGATCGAGCAAATGTGAGGAACATGGCCCTCTGCCTCCCACCCGTGGGCCCCACGGCCTGTGGTCGTCCTGTCCTGCCCCCACTGGGCGTGAGTCAGACCGAAAGCAGAAGCTGCCAGATATTGCGCAGGGTGAAGCGAGGCAGAACCAACTGGGCTATTTTGGACCCTGCTTGATTTCTCCCCCCACCCCCCTTTTCTCAGGGCTCCATCCCCTCCCCATGGCCAGCACCATGACCTTTCTGGGACGGAACTTGATTTCCCTGATCCGGAGGTGGAGGCTAGGAGCTTGTGTGCTAGTGGGGGACACCACCCACCCCAGACCCCCTCCTGGCCCAGAGGTCTGGCCATCGGCTTTTCGGTGGTGGGAGAGAAGAGTGCCGCCTTCTGGTGGGAGCTTGCAGGTACGTGGCCAGTCCAGGCTCAGCTAATGCGACTTTCCTAGTGCCTTCCTGGTAGGTGTGAGCTGAGAAGGGCCCACAGGTGGGACGCATTCCCGTAGGGGCTCAGGAGCCTTGGGAGGGTTTTCTGGGCCCGGAGGGGTGAGCATTTGGGACCAAGGGCTGGGACACACACCCTTCCAGAGCCAGGAGGTCACAGCCAGACAGCAGCCCCGCCTGCCCCTAGGGACCCTGGTTCTTTCTTACCCTTCCAACCCCCTCATCGCCTGCACTTCCCACCCGCTTTCAGTGTTTCTCTGCAGCCTGCCTTAGAGAGAGGCCCAACAACAATCCAGTGTGAGGTGGGGTGGGGTGGGGGTGTTCTGAACGGAAGAAGGGGGAGCAGAGGTGAGAGCTGCCTTCCTGAGGCCCAAGGTAGGGCTGTGCGCTTTACTCCAGGTATGTGTCAGTGTGTGAAGTGAGCAGATCATGGGGGATCCTGAGGTCAGAGCCGGTGAAAATGTAGGTCTTGGGGTCGGAGCAATAGTAGATGCTTGTTTTGCACCCTGATTCGAATCCCTGAGCATATAGTAGCATATAGTATATGCGCCTCTGCGCATATAGTAGGCCGTGGCCAAACACGTCCTCCTCACTATATAATGTGGGCCTTTGTCTTCTACAAGAGAACCAGACTAGATTCGGGCTGCTCGTTGCTCAGATGGGTTGTGGACAGCAGTTTGGTGGAAGGAGTGGTCTGGGCCTGTCACAAGATGACCTTTTGTGTACCCTCACACTTCTTGGGGAGCCCCACTGGCTTCCTCTCTGCGGGGGGAACTGTTCCTTGTCAGGCCCTGAGCCAGGTGGGTGTGTGTCTACATGGACTGTCTCGGTTGCTTCTCACTGGCAGTGATGGTGGTACCATTGACGACCTGGGCTGAGTAAGTGCTGAGTGTTGGGCTCACCCAGGGAGTGTGGGGTGATGGGTGAGGGGTGAGTGGAGCGGCCCTGCCTGTCCCTTAAAAAGTCTCTCTCCAGGACCAGGGAGATGCCTCAAAGCATCTGGGTTTAGTCCCTGCACTACAAGAGCACCATCCAGAGTGACACCCCCCTCCTCTCCACTCCCCAGCAACAAGCCAACAGGAGTGGCCTGGCACTGCTGGGTATGACCCACCCAAAAAATAATAAGGGAGATGGAATGATAGTACAGCAGGTAGGGCATTTGCCAACCCGGGTTTGATTCCCTATATCCCGTATAGTCTCCCGAACTCCACCAGAAGTACTGAGCATAGAGCCAGGAGTAATCCCTGAGCACCACTGGTTGTGGCCCCATGAAAACAAACCAAGCCAAAACAATGACAAATAAGGACTGGAGAGATAGTACAGCAGGTAGGGCACTTGCCTTGCACACTGTTAACCTAGGTTCCATCCTCAGTCCCCTGAATCCCACTAAGAGTGATGCCTGAGGGGACAGAGCAGTGGCGCAAGCGGTAGGTGTAGCCCAAAAATTAAAAAATAAGGGGGAGGGCCCGGAGAGATAGCACAGCGGCGTTTGCCTGCAAACAGCCGATCCAGGATCTAAGGTGGTTGGTTGGAATCCCGGTGTCCCATCTGGTCCTCCGTGCCTGCCAGGAGCTATTTCTGAGCAGACAGCCAGGAGTAACCCCTGAGCACTGCCGGGTGTGACCCAAAAAAACCAAAAACAAAAAAAAAAAAAATAAGGGGGAGTGATCCCTGAATGCACACTCAGGTGAGGCCTCAGAACAAAACAAGGTGAAAATAAATGTAAACAGTGTCTCTCCCCCAGAAGCCCGAATCTCCTGCTGGACATGAGGCCACAATGGTGACTGTTGGTTTGTCCCCAGAGACAGGAGCCACTAGGGTACATTGACTGCCTTTCTCACTGCCCCTCTGTGATGTTCTCCTACCCTCAACCCTCCCTTCCTCCACTGTGTCCTTTATGGAGCAAAGCCTTATGGTTTTTAAGTTGGGTTTTTTTTCTGATTCTTTTGTTTTGTTTTGTTTTGTTTTTTTGGGCCACACCCGTTTGACGCTCAGGGGTTACTCCTGGCTAAGCGCTCAGAAATCGCCCCTGACTTGGGGGGACCCTATGGGACGCCGGGGGATCGAACCGCGGTCCTTCCTTGGCTAGCGCTAGCAAGGCAGACACCTTACCTCTAGCGCCACCTCGCCGGCCCCAATGGAGCAAAGCCTTATGGTTTTTAAGTTGTTGTTTTTTTTTTTCTGATTCCTTTTTTTGTTTTGTTTTGTTTTTTTTGGGGCCACACCCGTTTGACGCTCAGGGGTTACTCCTGGCTAAGCGCTCAGAAATCGCCCCTGACTTGGGGGGACCCTATGGGACGCCGGGGGATCGAAGCGCGGTCCTTCCTTGGCTAGCGCTTGCAAGGCAGACACCTTACCTCCGGCGCCACCTCGCCGGCCCCAATGGGGCAAAGCCTTCTGGTTTTTAAGTTGTTGTTTTTTTTTTTCTGATTCCTTTTTTTGTTTTGTTTTGTTTTGTTTTTTTTGGGGCCACACCCGTTTGATGCTCAGGGGTTACTCCTGGCTAAGCGCTCAGAAATCGCCCCTGACTTGGGGGGACCCTATGGGACGCCGGGGGATCGAAGCGCGGTCCTTCCTTGGCTAGCGCTTGCAAGGCAGACAGACACCTTACCTCCAGCGCCACCTCGCCGGCCCCAATGGGGCAAAGCCTTCTGGTTTGAGTGACAGAGAGAGATGGCTGCAAAGTGCTCAGAGGTAGATGTAGAGGGCTCAGAGGCGGAGTTCTTTCCTTGCATCTCCCTGTCTGTCTGCCTGTCTCTCTCACTCACATAAGTATCTTCCCAGCCACAGGGAGGTGAGGGGTGGGGGTAGGAGGCAGATGCAGAACAGTGAGAGTGCTGAGGGTGTGTGGGGTCCGTGGACGGCCAGATTGATCTGAGCATGTCTGTGCTTTCTCCAGCTCTTTCTTGTAGCTGGGGAGACATGTGGCAGGGGAGCGAACAGGCACCCACGGAGAATTGACACATCCAAGGAAAGTGGGAGCAAGAGAGAAAGGGGACTGAGTCCCTGGCCCAGCTCCAAACCAGACAAGGAGGGCAGGGAGACTGGGCGATGAACCGGGACTGTGCGGTGGCCAGAGGGACAAGATGGCTGCCCCTCCCCAGAAACTCTCCTCGCCTTTTCTGGTTTGATGTTAGCTTTGCAGCCACGCCTCCTGTTGCTCAGGGTGTCATGCCCAGCTCCCTTCTTGTCTCTGGCTTTGCTGGGGACATTGTGGCTCTAGGGCTCAAACCTGGGCTCCCGCCTGCAAAGCCTGTGCGTGCCAGTCCTTTAGACCATCTCCCAGCCCCTTTCTATTTCTTTTTCTATTTCTATTTCTATTTCTACTTCCATGCATATGTCAGTCTTCGGCCCTCTGTTCCTTGTCCTTCAGTGCCCCATAGCAGTGCCCTGGGACAGGCCTCCTGCCAGGGCCCAGTCTGTCCCCAGGGGATGGGCGGGCATTGCTGGGGTCTGGCATGGCCTTTGAAGTTGTTCCCTTGTTGTACAGTTGCCTTGGCCTTACCCGGGGCCGACAGGCTGGACAGCCAGGAGGCGCCTGCTCCCTCCCTTCCTCTGGGCCTACTGGGGGAGGCTGGTGCCCCGCTCCTCTCCTGCCCTTCCTGCCCCTTTTCCCCTGTGCTCCGAGGTTGAAAAGCCAGTGTTCCTCCTGCCTCTGTCCACATGTCCTGCTGAGGGCCCAGGAGGCCGCGTGGCCGCCGAGCATGCATTGTGCTGCTGCCCTTTGAAGGCCGGGTTTCCTCTGTAAGTCACTGTTGGTTTCCCCGCCTTTATTCATCACACACAGGGCTGGAGCAGCGGCGCCCAGCACGTGCCCTCTTGGCTCCGGGCATAGGCTGCAGGAAAGATACGGACAGCCATATCCGGAGGCCAGCCTGCCACGCTCAGCCCTGGGCGTGGAGGTCCGGCTGCAGGGTCCCCTGGGATGGTGATGAAGGGAACATTCTGGGTGATGGAAACATTCTCCATCTGGATCTAGGTGGAGTGCGCACAGGGGCCCACATCCGCAAACATGCATCCACTGTGCGCAAACCTGTTCACATGGCTGGCGTAAATGCGACCACAGGGCAAAGGGAAAAAGCCTGTGCCTGAAAGGCTGAGAGCATGCACCAGGCCCCTCTCTGCTCCCAGAACCACACGCTGCTCTTCCACAAGCGGTGGGGCCCATTGCCCTGAGAGTGCTGCAGGGTTGGTGCCAGCCCTGTTCTGTGCGGCCCTAGAGATACTCCAGAGGGTCCTAGAGAGGCCTCCGTACCTCTGGGCCCTCCAGAGTTCCCAGACGCTTTTGCTGAGCACCTAAGACAGACCTTGCGGCTTCCTCCATCTGGCTCCATGAAAGCCAGAACCACGCAGCAGGTGAGGGCCAGAGGCGTCTGAGCTGGCCTCACAGAAAGGCTGTGATAATGCACCCGTGCCTCCAGGTTAGATACAACATAGTCCCCGAAGTCCCAGTCCCTCACAGGTTAGCTGACTGTCCTGTCCTGCCTTCTCCTGTTTTTGGAGTGGGCTGTGTGTGTGTGTGCGCGCGTGCGCTTGCGTGCATATTTGAGTGTGAGTGTCTGAGTCCTTACCCCTATGCCTGTCCCTTAATGCTGCTGCAAATCATGCAACCTTTCTTGGAGCAAGGAACTGTTGAAAATCTGAGGTTTTTGGAGAAGAAACTATGAGGTGGGGGAGAAGGGTGCAGAGATTGAGGGGCCGGAGGATAGCACTGCAGGTAGGGTGTTTGCCTTACACATGGCCTAACTGGGTTCAATCTCTGACATTCCATATGGTCCCTGAGCCTGCCTTTTTTTTTTTTTTGGGCCACACCCGTTGGATGCTCAGGGTTTATGCCTGGCTAAGCACTCAGAAATTGCCCCTGGCTTGGGGGGACCATATGGGACGCCGGGGGATCGAACCGCGGTCCTTCCTTGGCTAGCACTTGCAAAGCAGACACCTTACCTCTAGCGCCACCTCTCTGGCCCCTCTTTTTTTTTTTTTTTTTTTTTTTTTTTGTCTTCCAGCTTTTGGGTCACACCCGGCACTGCTCAGGGGTTACTCCTGGCTCTACGCTCAGAAATCGCTCCTAGCAGGCTTGGGGGACCCTATGGGATGCCGGGATTCAAACCACCGACCTTCGGCATGCAAGGCAAATGCCCTACCTCCATGCTATCCCTCTGGCCCCTGCCATGAGTGATTTCTTTTTTTTTTTTTTTTTTTTTTTTTTTTTTTGGGCCACACCCAGCGGTGCTCAGGGGTTACTCCTGGCTGTCTGCTCAGAAATAGCTCCTGGCAGGCACGGGGGACCATATGGGACACCGGGATTTGAACCAACCACCTTTGGTCCTGGATTGGCTGCTTGCAAGGCAAACGCCGCTGTGCTATCTCTCCGGGCCCATGAGTGATTTCTGATCACAGAGCCAGGAGTAACTCCTGAGTGCTGCCGGTATGACTGGGGGTTACCAAAGGGATGCTCAGCCCTAGATGTGACAGGGTGTGTATGTTATTGCAAGAACATGTGACCGATATCATGTGTGTATGTACATACATGTGTTTGAGGGTATGTGTAAGAAAAAGAAAGAAAAAGAGGGAGAGAGGCAGAACCAGTAGGCTGAGAGAGACTCTGAGTGAAAAGAAACAGGAGACAGGGACTCAGGCAGGGCTGCGTGGGGATATGAGGCATACCTCTGGAGTGTGTGCTCTCCCCTGCACCCTGGCTGACACCCAGCACCCCAGCATCAGCCCAGCAGCTGATGACCCCCTGACTGAGTCTGAGGCTGGGCCTGGGCTGGCCTTCACACCCAAGTCTTCAGTGTCTGGTATCTTAGCTGCTGGGAATCTCAGGACTCTGTCCTTGCCCCAGTTGTTTGGGTCCAGTCCCTCCCAACCCCGGTACCCTTACTTCCAGTCCTGTAAGACTCATGGCTGGTGTGGGGGCTAGACGGGCTTGTCCAGGACTCAGGGATTGGGTGAGCTGTTTTCCATATCATCTGGCCTGGTTTAGCCAACCCCAAACCTACATTAGCCTCTCCCTCCTCTTCTTTTTCCCAGGGCTGGGCTCTTCTCCCTGCCTCTGGGGCCTTGGCACCTGTTTGTCTTTTTTTGTCTGTGGGCACGCTGTTTCCCCTCCACCACTGCTGGGTGGCCTGCGTCGCCAGCCGGGAACTGGTGACAGACTAGGCCAGAGGAGAACAAAGTCCACAGCAAACAGGAGCGCTTTGTTCCTCCAGCCTCCGTACATGCATTTCTCTGGGAAGGCATGAAACCAGGATTTTTCCTGCCTGTGTTTGGGGTTTCCACCATACTAAGGCTGCTGTCCCTGGTCTGGAGGAGAGGTAGACTGTGGACACGCTCTAATCTGAGGGGCATCTTCCATGGAGATTCCTAAAATGAAATGTGACGATCTCGTCTCAAGCACAAGACTGGGGCCAAACTCTATTATCCCAGGTACCACCATGTGGGTGACAGCTGTGTTCTGGGACCTTTGATGAGGGACAGCTCCATGCCTGCTTACTCATCTCTGAATTCCATGCCAGAATCACATTTAAGAAAGACATTGTGGGGGGCCAGAGAGATGGCATAGAGGTTGGGCATTTGCCTTTCATGCAGAAGGATGGCGGTTTGAATCCCGGCATATGGTCCCCAGAGCCCGCCAGGAGTGATTTCTGAGCATAGAGCCAAAAATAACCCCTGAGCACTGCTGGGTATGACCCAAAAACAAAACAAACAAACAAACAGAAAAAAGAAAGACATTGTGGAAATTCTTGGGGCCAAAACGTACCGGCACAGAGTGACTTTTCCATAAGCATTAGCATTCACCGAAAAAAATTTCTTTTTTCCAATAAGGGGTCGGGCAGTGGCGCTAGAGGTAAGGTGCCTGCCTTGCCTGCGCTAGCCTTGGATGGACCGTGGTTCGATCCCCCAGTGTCCCATATGGTCCCCCAAGCCAGGAGCGACTTCTGAGCGCATAGCCAGGAGTAACCCCTGAGCGTCACCGGATGTGGCCCCAAAACCAAAATATATATATATATTTTTTCCCAATATTTTCCCAATTTTTTCCCAATACATCAGTATGGAATCAGAATGTTATGTGAAAAGAATACACCAGACGGGACAGAGTGATAGCGCAGCAGTAGGGCATTTGCATTGCACGTGGCTGATCTTGGTTCGATCCCCAGTGTCCCATATGGTCCCCCAAGCCAGGAATGATTTCTGAGCACATAGCCAGGAATAACCTCTGAGCGTCACTGAAGGTTTGGCCAAAACAGCAGCAGCAGCAACAACAACAACAACAAAAGAATACACCAGAGGCCAGAAAATTTAATATAGGGGCTGAGGCAACTGACCAAATGTAGTTCAGTCCCTAGCACTGCATTTAGTCGCCTGGGCACCACCAGGGGTCACTTCTGAGCACAAAGCCTTGAACAGACCCTGATGAAAAACAAAACAGAACCACCAACAAAAATAAAACACATGTAGAAAAGGAAATATCACTGAGATTGCATCTCCCAAAGAAGTTGGCAATATTTTATTTCCTTCTTAAATTTTTCGCTACACTCTTTGAATGGTCTTTTGTTTCTTTTGGATCCATACCTGGTAGTGCTCAGGGTTCCCCGTAGGTGCGGCTCGGGGGACTATATGGGATGGGTGGTGTGTGTGTGAACTTGGGGCCGCCATATGCCTAACTGCAAGGCAAGTGCCCTCCCTACCCGCTGTACTACCTCTCCAGTCCCCCGATTTCTGCCCCAGACCTTCCCTCTTGCCTGGCTCTCCACTCAGCAGACACAGCTTGTGCCTCCTGTGTCTTTGGCATCTGGATCCAGCTGCTTCACAGTGTGTTCTTGTGTGTGATGACGGTCATTCACTGTGCCACAGTGAAGGCAGGTGCCCTGCTGACAGGTGTGAGCTGTGCCGAATGCTGGGGGGATATCTGACTGTGTGTCCTTGTGAGCTCTCAAAACCCTGTGCTGGGAAGACAGGAATGAATTAGGGGTGCAGTTCCTGGGGTCTGATGCATTTGGGGCTTCTGTGCTAGTTTTGGGGGGTTGTGAGGGATGGAGCCCAGGTCCCCTAGGCTTGTTAATAAGCACTTGCAAGTATCAGGGGGCTCGGTGAAGCCCATGACTCTCCCAAGACTTAGGTTCAACCTTAGCTGGGCCCCCAACTCCAGTGGACCCAAGTTGCTTTGCTGGTTCAGCTGTCCGCACTGAGCAGGGAGGAACCTGAGCCGGACATGGGGTGGCACGGGGGGACCCCAATCTCGGACATGTGAAGGATGAAGTGAAATTAATACAGACATGCTAGTGACTGATTTCCCCCTCTGCCCCTTCCTTCCCTGCAAGTGACCTCTCTAAGCAGTTTAGGGGTAAAGGGGGCGCCCCAGTCGTGAGTGGAGAATGGTGGGCCAGGCCGCCTAGAACCCTTCTCTTGTTTTTTCTCATCAACCTTATATATCCGTTTCCTCCTGGAAAACTGGGGGCAGTCTGGCAAGGCTGCTGCATGGAAGGTGGGGTGTGGCTCAGGAGAGAGCAGGCCCCACCTCCCCAAGGCTCTGTTCCACCCTGTAAACAAACCAACAAAAAACAACCCCAAACAACAAAGGCAAGTGGGTGTTTTTGAAGAGAACGGAGGCCTGCCCTGCCCCCTGGGCAAGCAAGCATTCAGGAAGCTTTTTCCCACCAGCACTGAGAGGTTTCTGCTCAGGGCCGCCCATTTCCTGCTTCCAGGGCTTCCACTCTCCCCTTCTTGCCTTGCTGCAGGCCTTGCCAGCCGCTCTGTGGGATCTACTTTCCTCTTCTGAGTTGGTTTCTCCCCTCTGGCCCGCACAGACATCCTGACCTGTCTGGGCCAGATGTAGTGATGATGTGGAGCTGGGGTGAGCCCCACACTAGAGGCACCTCAGAGGTTGGGGTGTGGGTGGAGGGGAGCTCAGTGTCCGTGGGCCACAAAATGCTTGGGCCTGCGGAGTGTGGTCCCTGTTCACTCGGTGCTCCAAACTTTCACTAGCAGCTGGGAGGGAGTGACAGTCTCTCTCTGGGCTCCATGTCCCTGCATGAGTTGAGGCAGAGTTGTGTGGCTCTCCTGAGGAGCAGGTCTGTGCTTCAGAAGTTCTGGCCCATCACAAGGAAGCCAGAGCGCACGACGTGGGTGAAATTCCGGGTGAGCTGTGGAGGGGCCAAGGGTATGTTCCCAGGCTGACCTCATGTTCTTGGACTGGGATTTCAGCCTCTGCTGTGTTTTCTATTTGTCCTTCAGGAAAATATCCTCCGGGGCCTGGGGGCTAGAGGAGCTTTGGGGTTGTCCCTTGTCCCTCTGGGACTGAGTCCTGTTCTAGAGTTTTGGGAGATGGGGGCTTGTGAGGGATAGGCATGCCAGTGCCTCTGCGGGGCCACCCAACCTCAGTCCCTCCTTAGCCCCATGCTCATCCGCTCAACTCCTCCAGGCCAGCTCAGAGCAGCCCAGAGCTGGGAGTGCAGTGCTGGACGGGCACTGGGAGACCTCAGTGTCCTGCAGGCTGCTGCCCGGCAGAGGCGTGACAGAGAGAGGCAGGCAGGACCCAGATGGCTGGAGCAAAGCCAGCTCTGGCCCCACCCAGGAGGGGGTTCAGCTCCTATCAGAGAAACAAGGGGCCCCTTCTCCACAGGCTCTCTGTACCGGCTGGCACTGCCAGGCCCCGCACCCACATCTTCCCCACCCCCACAGGCCAACTGAAGTGAGATTGTTCCCGAGGCGTGTGTGTCTTGCGGGTGTGTGCAGGGGTACAGCTGTGTGGTGGTGAGTGGGTCAGTCTGTTGGGGGCTAGATGGGAGTGTGTGACATGGACGAATCTGCGCTATCCCTCCAGCAGCAGAGACGGGAGGAGGGACTGTCCTGTTGAGAGCTGGGCAAAGGCCTCAGTGACTGAATCAATCCCTTCAGTCGCTCTGGACCTGGGGTGTGGGCAAGCAGGGAAGGGGAGATGGAGCTTGGCGCTTTGTGGGGGAGCCCTGAGTTAAGCTGGGCCATGACTTCCTGGGTATCCATGCCTCCTGCTCCTTTGCCCACTGCCTGGGCTCTGCCCTATCTGCACCCCCCAAGATTCTAAACACAAACACCCACCCCCAGCTGGCCCTCCTCCCTTGTAGGAGAATCACAGCAGAGATGAGTGCTGGGCCATATGTGCAGGGTCATGGGTGCTGGGCCGTGTTTGCCAAGTCGAATGTGTAGGGTCATGTGCTAGGCATGTATATTTTGGAGCACACATGTGCTGGGTTGCATGTACAAGAACACCTGTATGCTGAACCATGTGTGTAGGGTCATATGTGTGCTGGAGCAGGCCCTGTACAGAACCATGCATACGAACTCAGCTACCACTTTCTGTGATCCAAGAATCTACTAGGCACCTTCGATCCTTTATTTCATTTAATTTGGTGGTGCCAGGGACAGAGCTGGGGCTCCACAAGCACAATGGGCACCACAGCCCTTTGAACCTTCTCTCCCTGTTTATTTCCTGTGAGTTGCTCCCAGCAGGGCTGCCGACTAGCCTGCCCCAGCGCCACCCCCTTCTGGGAGCCACGCGCCACACCCAGTGGGGGCCTGTGGTGCCAGGGCTGGAGCTTATAACCTCCCACATGCTAGGCCTGCACTCTAGCCCCTGAGCTTCATCCCCAGCCCTGCTAGTGCTGACTTGCTCTGATCCCGGGCACTAGACATGCCCTGTCAGCCTCTGTGGCTTTCCTTGGCCACGTCCATTCTTAGCTCTGACTGGGCAGCTCACCCCACCAGTCTCAGACTCTTTCTCACCCACCCACTCAGCCACCAGGAACGCACTCTGCCAAGCACATTATTTTCCTTTGATGCCTTCACCAGCCTTCAGAAACAGGAACTCTTTCTGGGCATGGAAGGGAAGGAGGCCTAGAAAAGTTAAGGGACTTGCCCAAAATCACACAGAAAGAAGCGGCAGGGCTGGATTCAAAACTCTGTCTGCCCATGCCTGCTTCACGAGCTGGCTCAGCCCCTTAGCTGCTAGCATAGCTCTGACATGGGACCCTCCGGGCCCTGCCAAGGGCTCTGTGAAGCTGGAGCCCCAGGAGGTCTGTCTGTTTCAGGGGAACACTAGCAACCAGCGGGTACATCCCTTAAAGCTGTGCTTCTCAAATAGTGGGGCGAGGCTCTGTAAAGGGGGGGCGCGTTTGACCTCGGCAAACACTGTCCTAACAAGCTAAGCCCCGTGTTTATGTCTCTGTGTGTCTCTGGAGCTGAGAGTTGCTGTGTCCTGCTTCAGACCCCGCTTCGAAAAGCTATGCATTGCAAAACGTGCTCATTGCAGCCATTCATCCAGACATCACCTCTGATTAAAAAAATCAGCTCAAATTATTTTATATATTTTTGTTTTGCAGGTTAAAGTTTTTTTTTTTAATAAAGACACTACTTATAGTCACACAGGGGGGTGCAAAAAATGTTTTCTTCTTCCTAGGGGGCATGACAGAAAATAATTGAGAAGCACTGCCTTAGGGTATATGTATGGGATGGGGTATACAACTGTGGCTTCCAGACGGGGAGACATGGGCCGAGGGTTGCTTAGTAAGTAAAGGATAGGGAGGCCCAGAGTAGTCACCTTCCAAACTAGACCTGGGTCCCTTGGTCCCTTGTGCCACTGACACTTACTGAAGGTCAAGGCTGAGGGGGGGCAGGAGCAATAGCATAGTGGTAGGGAGTTTGCCTTGCACACAGCCAACCCAGGATGGACCCGGGTTCCATCCTCGGCATTCCAGATGGTCCTTTGAGCTTGCCAGGAGTGATTTCTGTTTTTTTTTTTTGTTTGTTTTTTTTTTGGGGGGGGGCCACACCCGTTTGATGCTCAGGGGTTACTCCTGGCTAAGCGCTCAGAAATTGCCCCTGGCTTGGGGGGACCATATGGGACGCCGGGGGATTGAACCGCAGTCCTTCCTTGGCTAGCACTGGCAAGGCAGACACCTTACCTCTAGCACCATCTCATCGGCCCTGCCAGGAGTGATTTCTGAGTGCAGAGCCAGGAGTAACCCCTGAGCGCCGCTGGGTGTGCCCCCAAAACACAAAGACAAGAATAAAAAATAAAGGTCAGGACTGGACCTCGAATTAGGGGCAGGCATTTCATACAAGATCTTCAGCTCAAT
Organism: Suncus etruscus; assembly: GCF_024139225.1. Lineage (NCBI taxonomy): Eukaryota > Metazoa > Chordata > Mammalia > Eulipotyphla > Soricidae > Suncus > Suncus etruscus. The sequence continues at coordinate 932,253 of NC_064865.1, read as the reverse complement.
CCCTGGCATATTGGAGTAACTCAGATGGCCCCCAGCTCTTTTGGTCCTGATCGTGGCACTACTTTGCTTTATTGGCCAAGACTCCAGGAGTAGACCCTGGGTCCCCTGTCCCTTCCTCACTAGATCGGAACTGATATGCTGGTAGTAGGAAATCCCTTTTTTGTTTTTGGGTCAACCCGTGGTGTTCAAGGCCTAACTCCTGGCTCTGCACTCAGGGATCTATCCTGGTGGGATCAGGGAATCATATAGGGTGCTGGGGATTGAAGCCAAGTCAGCTATGTGCAAGGCAAGAGCCCTCCCTACTATTCTATCTCTTGTGCACCAGCGGAAACCTTCCCTAAGGGAAGCCACTTCCTGGCTCTTTCTTTTCTTTACTTTTTTTGTTTTTTTGGGTCACACCTGGCAGCACTCAGGGGTTACTCCTGGCTCTATGCTCAGAAATCGCCCCTGGCAGGCACAGGGGACCATATGGGATGCCGGGATTTGAACCACCATCCTTCTGCATGAAAGGCAAAAACGCCTTACCTCCATGCTATCTCTCCGGCCCCATCCGGGCTCTTTCTTGGGGGCCTACAGCTCTGCTGGAGCCTCTCACGTACTACGCCCTGGGTTTGATTCCTAAGCACACCGAAAGCAAAACATGAAAACACAAGGAGCCATGGCTTCCTGACACCATGCATGCAGGGACCAGGTCCCAGGCCCTGCGCTAGAGGCTGACCAAAGCCCTGCCCTCAGGGAGTTTGCATTCCTAATGAGAATGAATGAAAGTACTAAGCAAAAATGCAGATTCAAGATAGACTCTGAAGAGCACCACCAGGGGAAGAGCCCTGGAGTGGGGGAAGGGAAGAGAAGGAGGCGAGGGGGGGGCGTGAAGGGGGAGTGTCGGGGTTTCACAATCTCCTGCAGCCTGGTCCTCCTGGATAAGATCCTTCTTGAAGAAGAACACCTGGGACTTGGAGGAAGGAAGGAGGGGATCGGGTGGTGTCTAGGGGTGCCCCGGCCAGGCATTGAGAGCAGCAGGTGCAGTGGGCCAGTGGGGAAGAGCTGCTGGCTGCTGTGTCCGAGGGAGCGGGAAGAGGCAGGCAGAGGAACCATGACGCTGGGAGGGCCCAGAGGGTACTGCCTGGTAAGGATCTGGGCTCTCGGAAAGAGTGGGGGCTGAGGGGCAGAGAGGGCGGATCTGACTGGAGGTTGTGTTTGTTCTGAGTGGAGGGGCCACACCTGTTGGTGCTGGGCGGGCCAGGATGGTGGAGCCCGAGGTGCCTTGAATTGAAGTTTGGTCATGCATGCTGAGAGCACAGACAGACACATGCACGCACACACAAGGCAGGGCCTGCACTCTGCCTCTTGGGCCGTCTCCCCAGCTCTGCCTTAGGTTCTAACAGGAGCTCTTTAATTTCTGAGTTGGGAGTGGACTGTTTTGGGGCAAGACCAGAGGCACCTGAACATTCAGGAATGTTCTTCTGGAAGCCGGCTATGGCCTGGTAAGGCTGGGGGCCGGTGGGTGTGTCTGAGATCAGGCTGGGGGCCATGAGAGGTGGTGGCTGGAGGGTGTGTCTGAGGTCTGGATCACCATAGGGTGGGGAAGAGGCTTCTAGGCTGACCCCCATAGGCCGACCCCCGGCTTCGGGGTGGAAGGTGCCTGGCCGACTTCTGGGAATGGAGAGGGTGTCCTTGTCTCTGGCCCAGCAGCTGGGAAAGTTGGCTGCGAGGCTCGGGGTGCCTCCGTCTGTCTCTTCGCATCGCTGGGCTTTGTGGCTGCTCCTGGACAGCTGGCATCACCCAGTGCCCTCTCGGCCATCCTGGCTCCATCCCCAAGACCCAGGGTCTGGGCAAGATCTGGGCCTGACCCACTGCCTCTGTCCACAGGGAGCCAGCACCGGCGGCCACCATGGCGTCGCGCATTGGGCTGCGCATGCAGCTGATGCGAGAGCAGGCGCAGCAGGAGGAGCGACGGGAGCGCATGCAGCAGCAGCAGGCGGCCATGCACTACATGCCGCAGCCGCCACAGCTGCCACCCACCCCGGCCATCAACACGCCCGTCCACTTCCAGTCGCCTCCACCTGTGCCCGGGGAGGTGCTGAAGGTAACGGCCCGCTGGCCCCTGCCCTCCCCACTCATCCCCGGTCCAGGCCTTCCAAAGCCCACATCTTCTCCCACTCCCCACTCACAGGTTCAGTCCTACCTGGAGAACCCCACCTCCTACCACCTGCAGCAGTCCCGGGACCAGAAGGTGCGGGAGTACCTGTCTGAGACCTACGGGAACAAGTTCGCTGCCCACATCAGCCCTGCCCAGGGCTCCCCCAAACCCCTGCCAGCCGCTTCCCCCGGGGTGCGGGCCGGACATGTGTTGTCTTCCTCTGCCGGCAACAGCGCTCCCAACAGCCCCATGGCCATGCTGCACATTGGCTCCAACCCTGAGAGGGAGGTAAGACGCTCGGAGGGTCCACCAGCACGGCTGGGGGGAATTTGTGCCTATGTGATGGATAAAATGAAAGTCCCTGCCAGCCTGGGGATCGGGCATAGCCCTATCCTCAGGAAGCCCCTGTGTGAGGAGACACAACCATGTTTTCAGAGAACCCCAGTTTCTCAGAATGTTACCCTAGTTTGTTAAAATGGCTGGGCAGAAACAGGCCCCGTTTCAGCCCCAGCAGAGCCCCACAGAGTTGGATCTTTGGGACCCTCCTGCCCAATAGGGTAAGGGAATTCTCTGCTCCCTCAGCCTTCCCACAGGTACTTTTGTGTTTCAGTTCGACAACATGATGTGTCTGGACAACGTCTTGGGCTTCATCAATCCGGAAGCGCAGATGCCCAACACGGTAGGTACTTCTCTGGGAGGGGAGAGCTCTGAGCTGGGACCCAGCCTGGGCTCACACTGTAGAGAGGAGAACCAAATATTGGGGCGTGGGGAGGTCCAGGCCAGACCCAGTGACATGGGGGAGACACGCAGGAAGGGTGTGAGTGGCAAGGTGGCTGGGGGTGGGCTGGAGGAGGGAGTGCTGATGCTGGGTGTGTGTGCATCGGTGAGGCCGGTCGCTCCTGGGGGGTGGGTTCCCCTCCTCTCTGAATGAAGCCCAGGCCTGTGTCCCTCCCTTGAAGGCTGTCCTGGCTTTTTGTGTGAAGATTAGATAAGAAAGACTGTTGTGTTCCTCAGGAATGTGCAGCAGGCAGGTGGGATTGTGGCTGCCCCCTCTCCACAAAGCTCCTGCAAGTTCACCGTGTTTCTAGGGCTGCCCATTGCAGGACCCTGGTTCTTCCCCAGGGGACTCAACCCCTCTAGAAAGCTGTACTCTGAGTGACACCCTGCCCAGCACCCCTTCCCCACCCAGCACCCTAGCCTGAGCACCTTCCTTCATATCCCTGGCTTCCTCATGCCTGCAAAGCAATCGGATCACTTCGCCCGGGGCATCACCCTAGGGTGGTCCCGCCTGGAGGGCAGGAGTTGGCGCCAGGCCTGCTGCAGGCTGTGTTGACTCCCCCCCCCCCCCCCAAGAGATTCAGGCTGGATCCTGCCTTCCTTAGTGTTCCTCCCCTCCAGTGGCCCTGCACATGGCTGTTTCTGGGGAGTCTCCCCCGTGGGGCCGAGGCTGCTCACTGTATCTGCCTGCCCCCGTCACCCCACAGCTGCCCCTGTCCAGCAGTCACCTGAACGTGTATAGCAGTGACCCTCAAGTCACGGCCTCCCTTGTGGGCGTCACCAGCAGCTCCTGCCCAGCAGATCTGACTCAGAAACGAGAGCTCTCAGGTACCACCTCCCCTGCCCCTGCCTCTCTCGCCCTGGGGACCCAGTTCCCACCTCCTCCCCCCACCTCCTCTCTCCTCCTGGGTCCCCAACTCCTCTCTCTCCCTGCGCCCCCAGATGCAGAGAGCCGGGCACTGGCCAAGGAAAGGCAGAAGAAAGACAACCACAATCTGAGTGAGTGACAGCCCTGCCCCCCCCAAAAAAAGGGCTTTGAATCTCTCTGGGGCTAGGTGGGGGTCGCCCACGGTCTTAATTTTAGAGAAGGTCTCCAGGAAAAGGCATTCTGGAACCCTGCTTTTCAAGGGAAGGGGTTTTATTAGACTGTTTAGATCTTTGTCTTTAGAGGTGGGCCCCTCAGGGTCCAGTGCAGATGGGGAGGGGGAATTCTGCCTCAAAGCCCTGTCCTGCTGTGGGAATCTCAGTCCATGGGTTGGCCATGGCGTTTGGAAGATCTTGGGTCGGGCACCTCTCCCAGGCCCTCACGGTCCCCCTAAATGTGTTACCTTTAGTCGAAAGGAGGAGGAGGTTCAACATCAACGACCGCATCAAGGAGCTGGGAATGCTGATCCCCAAGGCCAATGACCTGTGAGCCTCCCGGTCTGGGGCTGGGAGGGTTGGGCTGGGCCCAGGTGCTGCTGCGGGGCAGGGATTGGGCCGAGAATTCCAGGCCGTTGGCCTGAAAAAGGAGCTTCACGTCCGGGAAGCTCAAGGCTTCCAGGAGTGAGTCTGGGGTCGGTGGGGGCTTCCATGGGGAGGAGTCAGGCTGGGACAGTTTGGTGGAGTTGATGGACTGGGACAGAGGTGGATGCTTTGCAGGGACAGCCAGAACATCCTGGTCAAGCGGGTTTGGGTGGCTGGAGAAGGGGAGGCTCCCACTGGTTGTTCCCAGGGAGGTGGGCGTAGTTAGTCCTGCCTATGCGGAGTCTCATCCCAGGCCATCAGTTCCTTGACCATAGACACTGTGTCTGGGCTTTGTGGGCTAGGCTGGGACTGGTCCTCTGGTGGTATAACCGAATTCGGACTTCAAGGCCACCTGCTGAGCTTGCCCGGGTGCAAGTAGTTGGCTCTCTCTGAGCATGGCCTTCTGACTCTGCAGAGACATGCGCTGGAACAAGGGCACCATCCTCAAAGCGTCCGTTGACTACATCCGAAGGATGCAGAAGGACCTGCAGAAGTCCCGGGAGCTAGAGAATCACTCCCGGCGCTTGGAGATGACCAACAAGCAGCTTTGGCTGCGCATCCAGGTCTGATCATTGACCCCTGGTCTGACGTAGGTTCCTGACCTCGGAGGCAGTGCTTCCTTTTCTGGAGCCAGAACGATGCCCAGGAAGGGAGAAGCTGTAGTCATCAGGATGTGATAGCTGAGCAGCAAATAGGCTTTTTAAGTTGGCATGCATAGGGATTACTCCTCAAGCCCATCTCCTTTTTTTTTTTTTTTTTTTTTTTTTTTACTTGATTGATTGATTGGTCTTTGAGCCACAACCCATGGTGCACAGGGGTTACTCCTGGCTCTACACTCAGATATCGCCCCTGGCAAGCTGGGGGGACCAAATGGGATGCTGGGAATCAAAGCGGGTCCCTCCTGGGTCGGCTGTGTGCAAGGCAAATGCCCTACTACTGTGCTATCTCTCAAGGCCCTCAAGCCCATCTCTTATAAGTTGCAAGTTGACGAAGTTTTTATTCTGGGAGCCAGGCTCCTAGGTAGGCATACGTAGACAGCTGACTTTTAGAGTGAGTCATCACTCTTTTTTGTTTGTTTGTTTTGGGGCCATACCCGGCAGTGCTCAGAGATCACTCCTAGCAGTCTTGGGAACCATATGGGATGCTGGGGGTTGAGCCCGGGTTGACTGTATGCCAGGCAAGCACCCAACCCGCTGTTACTATCTGATCCCATGAGGTCTTAGTCTGCCACTCCAGCTTCTAGTCTTGATGGCAAAACACTGGGAACTGGCCCACTGGGAATTTCTTTTTCATGTCAAATGTGTGTGAAGGCACAGACCTAGACGGCAGAGCCCATGACACACCTGAGCTCTGATATGGCCCGTTGTCACCATGGTCATTTTTTGTGGTTTCTGCTGACCAAAATGCCATTCAGGGACAATGACAGTGCTTGGTGTTGGTAGTACCAAAGAGCTCCACGGGGCTGGTACGAGAACTGGGGGTTGGGAGGGCCCACTCTGTAGGGAGCTCCAGGTCCTAGTTGTGACTCTGTGCTGATGGCCACTTTGTTCTCTCTGGGCCTGTGACCTCGCTAGTCATCTGTACAAAGAGTGCCTCGCTTGGAGTTTTCAAACTTTTCCGTGCAATAGATGGTATCATTTAGATCGCCACTGGCACCCTTAGCCAACGTCAAAGGGAAAAGTCAAAGCTTCCTGAAGGAACCCTCATCCTCAGAGATGCAGGGCTGGTGATAGTGGTTTAGCCTAGGCACGTCTGTTCTCTCAACAAAAACAGGGAGCCCAGGCTGGCCAAAACTCACCGCCACGTTTCACAACCCACACATAAGTCGAAACATACAGCTCTAGTAAAAGAACAACAGTGGTCTAGACTCCACAGCTGAGGTTCCCAACCGTATCTGGGCCACCACCCCCCCTTTCAGAATAGACATCGCCCTGCTTGCCCTGGAAATGTCCGCCTTTCATGCACTGATGGCACAATGTGAATTGAACCACATTCAGGGGTGAGCCACCAATGGCACATGCGGGAATCAACACATCCAGAGAACAGTGGGTGGCCCGTAGCACCACGGGCTGTCGCCGCCTATTGTTTCAACCTTCTCCACCCCAGGGTGGTATTGCCCACTGTGTGGAATTGCTCTTTTGTTTGTTTTTATTTTTGTGCCACACCTGGCGATGCTCAGAGCTCACTCCTGACTCTGCACTCAGGGATCACTCCTGCCCGTGCTCAGGGGCCAATGGGATGCTGAGATTGAACCCTGGGCAGGCACCCAACCTGCTCTGCTTTCCCTCCAGCCCTAGGGAACTGTCTATATACTTTCTCTGGCCGACCCTCTGTGCTCCAGGGAGAGAGGGAGGGAGAGGTGGGACCGCAATGGCCGGTGTGTGCCCAGCGTTGTGTCTTGCCCCTTCCCTCAGGAGCTGGAGGTGCAGGCGCGTGTCCATGGCCTCCCCACCACCTCCCCGTCAGGCATGAATATGGCGGAGCTGGCCCAGCAGGTGGTGAAGCAGGAGCTGCCCAGCGAGGAAGACCCAACGGAAGCCCTGCTGCTGGGGGCTGAGGTGCCCGACTCCGAGCCCCTGCCGGCTCTGCCCCCCCAGGTCCCAGTGCCTCCACCAGTCCAGCCCGCCCAGCCCGCCCAGCCGCCATCCCCGTTCCACCACCTGGACTTCAGCCAGAGCCTGAGTTTCGGGGGCGGGGGCGACGAAGGGCCCTCCAGCTACCCGGAGCCTCTGGGGCCTGAGCATGGCTCCCTGTTCCCCACCTTGTCCAAGAAGGATCTGGACCTCATGCTCCTGGACGACTCTCTGCTCCCGCTCACCTCCGACCCTCTCTTCTCCACCATGTCCCCCGAGGCCTCCAAGGCCAGTAGCCGCCGGAGCAGCTTCAGCATGGAGGAGGGGGACATGCTGTGACCCCAGCCACCTCCACGCCCAGGGAACAGGGGCAGGCCCAGGGCCGTGGGGGACAGGGGCAGGGGCACCCCCCTCCTTCCCTGCAGGCCACATTTGCGTGTGAAGTAGCCGCCTGCCCCACCTTGTGCCTGTCTGCTGGCCTCTGTTTGGACTTAGAGCCGCTTGGCAGCCTGTGGGGTGAGCCCCTGACCCAGCTCAGCATTTGGGGGGCTGCCCTTTCACAGGGCTAGGCCAAAGCCATGAGTGGAAGTGGGGGGCTGGGGCTGGTGTGAGTGGTCTGAAGGGTGAGTCCCACCAATGAGCACGTTGGGCAACTTCCCCTGGGCAGACGCTGGTTCCAGGTGTGTCCAGGCCTGTCTTCCTGGTACTCAGAGCCAGAGCCCATCCATCCTCCAGACAGCCTGACCCCCACACACGCACTCAAAAGGTCGGGCCCCCCACCCCCTTTGGTGCTAGCAGCTCTCCACCGGTGGTGTGAGTGCAGGGGTGGCCAGAAGAGGGGGTGTGGGTTCAGGTTAGCGTGTGGGACCCTTCCTGGAAGTGCAGCTCCCCGCCAGGCTCCCCATATGTGCCTTTAGTAAACACTGTGCTTTGTACTCACTTGTCTGTCTTCTTGGTGTGGGGCTGGGGCTGGCGGGACAGGTGTCGGGGGTTCAGCTCAGTGGGCCCTGTCCTGAACCCTGAGCTTAATTCCTTCCAATGGAAGCCAGAATGGCGAGAGCTGGCTGAGAGGGGGAACAAGCCGGTCACTAGGTTTTCTCCAAGATCCTGCTGGGAACCCCAGAACCTGCTTAGCAGGGGGCTGTGTCCAGATGGGGCGTTGTCCTTCCTCTAACACAAGATGGCGCTGCAGCCACACCAGAGTCACCTCCTGCTGTTGGCCCAGTAGCTGGGCTGGATTTTGTATTTGGGGGGGGGGGGGGGGGGATCCGGATGCTCATGGACCGCCTTTTGTTTTTGAAAAGGTGTTAAGTGACTAGGGGTGCCTGTGGACCAACTCCCCTGATTTTCAGCCTGCCAGGCCAGTGCTTCACTGCAAGGATGAGAATGCAGAGCTGCTCGGGCCTGCGGTGCCCGAATCCAGCCTTGTGGTGTTCACAGGCCTCTGAGGTCAAATGGGGACCTCTAGGGCAACAACCGGTGATATTTGCAGGGGTAAGGGGAGCATGTGGTGCCAGGGATCACGCCGGGATCAGGCATACACAAGCATGCACCTACTTGCCCTGTACTATCTCCCCGGCCCCACTACTTTTGAGCACCCTTAGCCTGGCTGTCTCTGAGCTGACCTGGCTCTGAAAGTCTGGCCATGAGCTCAGCATAGGCCAGGTTGGCTCCTGTGCTCCGTGACCTGTGTCTCAGAGAGAAACTGCAGCGCTGGGGCCTTCTCTGGATTTGAGGTAAGAGGGACTGTGTCGACCAGTCGGGGAGTAGGCAGACACATAGGATCCTGGAGGCATAGTGGCTTAGAGCTCTAGTTTGTGACCTTGCAAGCAAAAGGTCAAGAGTTCAAACCCGGGGCTGGAGTAGTGGCGCAAGCTGTAGAGTGTCTGCCTTGCACACGCTAACCTAGGATGGACCATGGTTCGATCCCCTGGCATCCCATATGGTCCCCCAAGCCAGGAGTGATTTCTGAGCGTATAGTCAGGAGTAACCCCTGAGCGTCACCCGGTGTGGCCCCCGAAAAGAAAAAGTTCAAATCCCCAGTGTCCCACATACACAAGCAAGTTCCTGGCAGACCTGCTGTCTGTGGTCCCCTGGTGTCCGCACAATAGAGGCCAGGACCTCCCTGGAAAGCCTCATCCTGTTTTTATAGTTTCCCTTCTGCACGAGTCTAGAGGGCCTCTACTCCCACATCCAAGGGCCATTAAGGGCTTAGACTTAGAGGAAGGAAGGATGGGGAGGCAGTGGCCTGTGTCTCTGGTACCCGAGGGGGAGGTAGGAGAGAGGCTTCAATTCAGTCCTTCCACATCCATAGACTTTCCAGCTGAAGATCCACGGGGCGTCTCCCTCAAGGAGCCTCTAAGAGGCCCAAAAGGTCTAATTTATTTATTTTATCATTTTTGGGGGGGCCACACCTAGCGGTGCTCAGAGATTACTCCTGGCTCTGCCCTCAGGAATCCTGGTGAGCCCAGGACCACCTGGGATGCTGGGGAATTGAACCGGAGTTGGCTTGTGTGCAAGCCAAGCGCCCTACCTGCTGTGCTATCACTCCAGCCCCAAAGGGCCTAATTAAAGAAAAAAAATTCCTGGATGAAAATGGCGAGGAGGGCAATTTCTTCCACACAGAACTCAAGATCAGATCAAGCTGCAGCAATTACAGAGTGAAGGGAGAGCAGTAAAGGGGGTGGGTAGGGCGTGGAGGCTGCAGGCTCATCTCAAGGTCAGATGGAGTCGAGGATGACCTTGAGTCTCCGTGGTGGCATGCAGCCACCTCTTCATTCCAGACCCACCCTGCGGCCCGAAATGGGTCTCCTGGGGCTGTGTTGGCAGTAGGTGAGGTTGGAGGTGTGTGTGTGTGGGTTAGGGGCTCCCCGGGGCCCATCCTTCATGCCATAGTCAAATCTCTTTTTTTTTTTTTTCTTCTTTCTTTTGAGTCACACCCGGCAGCGCTCAGGGATTGCTCCTGACAGGCTCAGGAGATCATATGGGAAGCCGGGGTTCAAACCACTGTCCTACCTCCATGCTATCTCTCCGGCACCCAAATCTCTCCTTTTGTTCCTTTCACCCAGGGAGCACCCCCTGCCTCCTGGGCTGGTAGGACTTAAGATACAGAGGTGGCTCGGCATAGCCAGGGCTGGACTGAGGGTGAGAGTGGCATTTGCCCAGCAGAGGGTGCTGCAGGGCCAGAACTTAGCTGTGCAGAACTAAGGGTGCTAGGTTAAGCGTCAAAGAATGGGGTCCGCCCAGCGGTGGGCTGCCGACGCATCCTCCTGCTGTGGGTAAGGCAGCCGGAGGTGCCACCAGCCTCTGGCAACAACTAGAAAATGTTCTTGAGGCCATTCAACTGGTAGGGTGTTTGCATTTACACGGCTGACCAGGGCTTTCAACCCCCCCATATCCCCATATAGTCCCCTAAACTTGCCAGGTATGATTCCTGAGCACAGAGTCAGGAGTCACCCTTGAGCACCACCAGTGTGCCCCCCACCCCAAATAAGCAAACGAAAATAGAAAATAATTTTCATTTGTTTGAGAGCGGCTGCCAGGGCCTTTAGCTCTGGAATGAGAAGCTGGTGTAGACATTTCAGTCAAAGCAGGAGGGTATATGTTTGGGGGACCTTCATTTGGCAGACAGCACCTTTTTGGACATTAGGTCCAGGAGGGTTTTTTAATTTTGGAGCCACATTCAGCAGTGTGGAGGGGTTACTCCTTCCTTTGCACTCAGAAATTGTTCCTGGCAGGCTTGTGGGACCATATGGAATGTTGGGAATAGAACCTGGTTCTGTCCCGGGTCAGCCACATGCAAGGCAAATGCTCTATCACTGTGCCATCTCTCCAGCTCCCCAGTTTTTGAATTTTTATTTTCTTTTACTAGTTATGTCAGTGCTGTGGTGGGGGCATGCAGCCACCAGTTTCCCCTCTGGGAGGCCGTGTGGTGCCAGAATATGACCCCAGGCCTGGTTTGTGTGAAGCAGGTCCTTTGCAGAAAGACAGGTGAATTCATGGGCTAGTGGGGACATGGGGTGTCATGTCTGGGGAAGCTGCTCCCAACCCAGAACTCAAGGAAAAACACAAACATGCAATGGGTGAGACTTGTGAGCAGGATGGGAGAGGGTGCAGCTCCTTGGAGCCCCAAAGCAGGATTAGGATGCAGGGGACACACATGTTCAGCTCTATTCCTACCTCTGTGGCTCTCCCCATAGGATCTCCTAAATGACCAGGAGTGATCCCAAAGAAGTGGGAATAAGCTCTGAGCACCAGTGTGTGTGTGTGTGTGTGTGTGTGTGTGTGTGTGTGTGTGTGTGTGTGTGTGTGTGTGTGTGTGTCCCTCCTCTCCCCCAAAGAACTGAAAAACTAAACTCAAGGGCTTTCATTTCCCCTTTGTTGTTGCCATCACTGGGAGATCGCACATACAGTTGTCATGGTACGTTTGGGGGCTCCACAGCTGGCCCTGGACAGCTTTGTTACTTCTTGGTGGTACTCAGGGGACCATATGGAATGCCGGGGATTGAACCTGAGTTGGCCACATGCAAAGCAAGTGCCCGACCTTACCCACTGTGCTATCACTCTGGCTTTGCTCACCTATTTCATTTATTGGTTTGTTTTTGTTTCGGGGCCACAGCCTACAATGCTCAGGTCTTAACTCGTGGCTCTGAGCTCAGGAGTTACTCCTGGAGATGCTTGGGGGACCGAATGGGATATTGCTGATTGAATCCTGGTTGGCTATGTGCAAGGCAAGCGCCATAACTGTACAATCGCTCCAGCCTCTTGCTGGCACATTTTTAAAGGGCGGACTGCCCAAGTCAAGGACCCCAGGTTTAACAGTTTCACTGCCCATTCCTGCCCCCCTCCCCAGCCCCACTCTGTTGGCCCGTGACTCCTGGAAATACCTGTGTCTCACCTCCTCTTACTTCAACTTCTCTGGTGGGGTCTGCCCCCTAGCCCCCTTCGCCTTCTCAGCCTCCTCTTTTCTCTTCGTGCTCTCTCTTCTGAGGGGGCAGTGGAATTTATACAATATTTAAGCAGCCAGAGCCGAGCCTGGGGAAGATATTATTAATGTAGAAGGGACTGGCTGCAAATGCTTTTGGACCTGGTTACAATTAGAGGGTGATTTTTCTAAAGGTCAATGAATTCCGATAATATCCACAGGGGGAGAGAAATTTAATACCTTTTTAGTGAATTAATTAATTATAATATTATATCGGCTTGGGGTTCTTTTCCAGAGTGATTAAGAGAGTGATCCGTCTTCTGTGAGGCTGGGAGCAGCGGCCGCCGCCAGCACAGACCAGTCTCAGGGTTCAGGGTGGGGGGGCTTCCCTTTAGCCTAGCCTGCAGCTGCAGGAGCAACTGTGGGGGCAGCAGGTGGGCAGCGGGCGCTGTGATTGGCAGTGCCCTTATCTTCAGCTGTGCCCTAGACCCCTCCCTGCTCCCCTGATGCCTTGTCATGGGGTCTCACACCATGGCCTGATTAGGGTCTCCACCTCCGCCGTGGAGAAACTGAGGCTCACAGACTCAGAGACCTGCACCTGGTGAGGCGTTAAGATGAATTGGGAGGGGCCGGAGAGATAGCATGGAGGTAAGGCGTTTGCCTCTCATGCAGAAGGTCATCGGTTCGAATCCCGGCATCCCATAGGGTCCCCCGTGCTTGCTAGGAGCAACTTCTGAGCATGGAGCCAGGAGTAACCCCTGAGCAACTGCCGGGTGAGACCCAAAAACCAAAAAAAAAAAAAGATGAATTGGGGGGCCAGAGAGATAGCATGTTTGCCTTTCATGCAGGAGGTCATCGGTTCAAATCCCGGCGTCCCATATAGTCCCCCGTGCCTGCCAGGAGCAATTTCTGAGCATGGAGCCAGGAGTAACCCCTGAGCACTGTCGGTGTGACCCAAAAACCACACACACACACACACACACACACACACACACACACACACACACACACACACAAAAGATGAATTGGGTGGCTGGAAATAGAGTTTCTCTCAAAGCCCCAAATCAGGCCTTTGACATGGTCCAGGGGACTGGCTGCACCTTTTGAAGACGGGTAGGGAGGGCCCTGCTGCTGAGGTGATGGGTGGTATATTTCTTTTTGTTATTGTTGTTGTTTTGGGGCCACACCTGGTGGTGCTCAGGGGTTACTTCTGGCTCTGTGCTGCTCAGAAATTGCTCCTGACAGGCTCTGGGGATGCTGGGAATCGAACCTGGGCCTGTCCCACTCAGCTGCATGCAAGGCAAATGCCCTACTGCTGTGCTCTCTGGTGGTATACCCTGGTGGTATATTTCTGGGGTACTTGGACACTCCATTCATTCAGATGTTCACTGCTGACCCAGCAAATGTGGTGCCCGAGTCCTGACTGAAAGCCTTCAGGGACCCCATCAGGGGACAGGCCTGGCGATCTTCAGATCCTGAGTAGGACATTTGCCCCTCAGCAAAGCCACATGGAGCCGGGCCCACACAGGACATCCTTGGGACATCAGGGTGGTTCCTGCTCATGGGAGACGGTCCACAGGGTAGAAGGGGTGGGGAGTCAGCTTGAGCAGCCAGCGATAATGACCAGGGGTTCAGAGAGAGAGAGAGAGAGAGGTGCAGCCCCCTCTGTCCTCCTCACCCTCATCTCAGCAGTCACAGCAGACAGCCTGGCCTAAGTGGGGGCTGTGCTCTGTTGTGGGGGTGCAGCTTCCCTGTGACTCAGTTTCCCCTCTAGAGTGACAAAAGCAGTGTTGGGTGTCGCCTCTCAACTATGGCTCCAGATGACTGCGGGGTGGAGGCCCCAAGCCCTGGCCCTGGGGTGCCTGGCCTTCAATCCTTTCCCTCTTGAGGGGGTGCTAGCAGTGGCCCTGCTGGAGGCAGGAGAAGAGCTCCCCCCTCGAGGCCCCTTGATCCCCACCTCCCTTCCAGGGCGCTGGGCCGGGAGGGCCTGGCCATTGTGCTATCTTTGGGCCCTAAATTAAAATTGATGACATCTTGAGACGAGTAGCGAGCAGCGAGGGTAATTTTGCTTCTGAGCCGGGATGCTAATGAGGCCCCTTAATGGTGCGAAAGCTGGGCTGACGGGTCGTGTGTCATGTGCCTTGCAAGGGGGTAATGGCCACGGTTAGTGCCGGTAATTACACCCTGTCTCCATGTATTTTGGCAGGCCTGGTGGGAGAGCCGGGGCTCACTCACCGCCAAGGGGGGTGCCCCCACCCACTGAGACTCTGACAGCCAGAGAGACCCCCTGGCCGAGCCACTCTGGTCTCCCAGGTCCCCCAGAACAGGGGCGGTGCACATGCCAGCGACGGGCACAGACAACTCGGGATGAGGTCCTGGCAGGCTCCCAGGCACCCTCCCCCCAGTGCACCCCGGTTCACTCGCCCCCCACTTATGTACCTCCTCGGGTACACACACTCACGCATGCACACACAAATAAATACATGCACTTTTGCTCACATTATACCTGCAAACATATCCACACACAAAAACTCACACAGAGGCGCATAATATGCTTTCAAATACACATGAGACGTGCGTGCTCAAATATTCACGCACATACACACAACATACAAGAAAATAGACATCTGTGTGCATGCGTGTATACATATCCATGCGCATTCACAAAATTTGCACACACACAGGGCAGTGTCAGGTGGCAGCTCTCCGCTTCCTGCCTGCCGTCTTCTCGCCTCCCTCTGGGGCTGGCTCTTTTACTTCTTTGCTAGTGCAGAGACTGAGCCTGCTGGGGCACCAAGCTGCTCAACCAGGATCACCCTAAAAGGGAGAGGGAGAGGGGGTCAGCAGGTCTGGGCTCCTGTGACATTCTCCGCACTGCATCCCCTCTGCCCTCAGGACACCTTGTGTACTTGCACTTGCGCCCAGAGCTGGCACACCCAGGCCCCACCGTCTATGCACCCCAATAATAGACTCTGCCCTGGGTAGATTGGCCAAGGCCTGCTGACATGCCAGTGCCGGCTCTCAGGGCAATGTGACCATGTGTGCTCACACAAGATGCTCACACGTTGTACTCAAACGCGGTGCTCACACAATGTTACTCACACATGGTGCGTGGACCCCACATGCCATATGCAGCTAAGATCATGCCTGGACTCACCACCATACGCAACACACACTGCATAGGGAGAGTCTCACGAGTCTGAACCCATGAAAACGGAAATTCCCAAAGCAAGAGGGCACTTGTCATACACATATACTGCCCCCACCGGACAATCCATCAACCTGCCCTTACAGAGATATAAGAGCATGGGCTTCACCCAAAGTTTCCTGGACCTGAGTCTCTTGTATATGCTGTGTGACCTTGTGCAAGTCACTTAGCCTATTTAATTTATTTATTTAGTTATTTATTTATGTAGAATTACATATTAATTATAGAGTACCTGGATGGTTGTGGATGGTGGATGGGATGGATGGTGAGGCCTTTCTCTGCCCAGTCCCAGGTCTACGCGCCTGCAACCCCTTCTGACGGCTGGTCTCAGGGTTCAGGGGTAGATGCGAGGAAATGATCCACAGCAGTCATGAAGTTTCAGGAGACATTAGCTTTATTCAAGGCCCTGGCCATCAAGAGTGGCTTTCTAAGCTTAAACCTTTTAAGCAGGCTTTTTAAACAGGCCATGCACTTAAACCTGTCCCTGATATATCTCCATGCTGACAGCCCTCCAGCCGCTTCTTGCTTCCTCTTGATGACCCCCGAGGCAACCCATTTGTTACCTTCCCTAGACCCCTCCCGATGTGGGCAGATCTGACCATCAGGTAAAATTATTTATTTATTGTTCCATACTAGGCAGTGTCCAGGGCTCTGTGCTCAAGGATCACTCCTGAGCAAATATAAGGGATGACTATGTGGTGCCAGGGATTGAACCCAGGGTCAAAGCAAGCACCTTATCCCCTGTGCTATAGCAAGCACCCTTACCCACCTGTGACTATTCCTCTGGCTGAGTCTTGTAAACTGGAAAGGCTTATCTGCTTCAAGGAGTATTTATTGGGAGGGTGATTGAGAGAACAAATGTAAATCTTTTGTGCCTGGCAAGGAAAAGCAAGTGTGAGGACACAAGCTCTGAGGGCAAATGTAGGAGCAATCACTTAAGGTGGACGTGGTCTAGGAGGGCATCCTAGAGGCAGAGAGATTTGGACTGGGCCTTAAAAACCAGTCCCTAACGGGGCCCAGAGCAATAGTACAGCAAGCAGAGCACTTGGCTTGCAATGTGGCTGCCCTGGCTTTGATCCCTGTATCCCCCATATTGTCCCCCACCAGCACTGCCAACAGTGACCCCTGAGGACGGAGTCAGGAGGAAGCACTGAGCACTGCCCAGGTGTGCTCCTCGCAGAAAAAGAGAAAAAATAGTTCCTGCTGTTGACCGAGCTCTGGGCTGGGTATGAATAAACCTTGCGAGTGGTGCTTTGTGTGAATTAATGCCACTGCGAGGCCTCCATGACCCCAAGACACGGGATGCTTCATGTCCACAGTGTGGAAGGGGATTAAGAGGCACAGAGATGCCCAACAGGCCAGCCAGTGCGAAGGGAGGAACCCAGAGGAGCGGGCAGGTGGGAGGCAGCATGTGGCGGGAATGCAGCAGCAGACAGATGTCTCCTTCGCACCCCACCCGGGGCCTCCCCTGACGCACCAGAACAGTTTCCAGTTCATGAGCGGGATTGAGCATCTGCTGGGGTGTCTGACCTAGTTGCTGTGTCTCCCGCAGCCGCTCAGGGGTCCTGTGTGTGATGGTGGGGGCTGCTGCACTGCCATGACAGCACTGGGGTCTCTGCCTCCCAGCCCTGCCTGGTCTGACCGGCGAGACTAAGTCCCTTGAGTTCAGGTGTGGCTCCCTGGAGCAGGACCAGAACGGGCTTGGGAAGGCTGGAATCCCTGGGTGAAGAGGCTAGGTATCTGCCCAGCCTGCCTTGGAGCCTAGCGTTGTTTTTTTTGGGAGGGGTCACACCCGAATGACACTTAGGGTTACTCCCTAGCAATGCACTCAAAATCACTCCTGACTTGGAGGACCATATGGGGACACCGCGGATGGAACCTACGGTTGGTCCTAGGTTAGCGCATGCAAGACAAATGCCCTAGCGCCTGTGCCATCGCTCCGGGGCCCTGAGCCAGCATTCTTGCACCCCTAGTCTGTTGTTGGGCCCCTTCTGGTACCCCAGGTGCTCCCCCACTTTGGACTTAAGTCTAGTAAAGCCATTGCCAGGCAGGACTGGGCCCGACGCTGACTCTAATTCTGCCTGTCATCGGGTGATTCCACAGGAGTCCAGTCGCCAAGGATGGTTGCCTGCCCGCCCAGCCTGAATGCAAGTCTAGTCTCTGGGTTCTGAGTGTGGACAGGGCACTGGCACCCCCCTGCTGGGTGCTTCAAAGCCTATAGAGCAGGCCCTGTGCTCTTCAGAGTCACAGATGTTCTGCAGCCACTCATTCACTCTTTGGACTCTTGCGCCAGCCTCTCCCTCAGCCCGGCCTTTGCTCCTGCTGAACCCACCTGTGCCCTGGCTGTACCCATCCCCACATGCAGGGGGCTTGTCAACATAGGCCTGGGTGGTGAGATGAGCCTCTTGGTGGCTGCTGCCAGCTGCTTGGCACCCCACTGCTCCCCTCTCCAGCATGGGGACCTGATGTCCCCAGCACCCTCTCTCCCTTCCTTTGCCTTTCTTCTTTGGTGTGGAGCAAACCCCTCTGCACCCCTAAGGGAAGACTCCCAGCTGGCTGTTATGACGGTCCTCGCAGGTAGGGAGAGAGACCATTTGTGCTCAGATTAGGCAGGAGCATGGCCAAGGGCGCTGGGACCACCCCACCAAGGGATGACAAGAGGGAACTGGGAGCTCCAGGCATAAGCGAGGTGCCTAACCTAGGTCTCCTTCCAGTGCCAGGCCCTTGCCTGCCCATTCCTTGGCTCCAGGAGTGGGAGCTGGATGATCTGCACCCCCACTGACCGAAGTGGCCCACCACTGAGGGGAGCCCCAATGACCGGTAGAGAGAGGCCCAGGATCCTGAGTGAGGAGGAGGAGGTGACCGCTTGAGTCACGGGTGGGGGCTGTTGGGAGCAGCAATGCTAGCAGGGACTGGAGACTGGAAGGAGACCCAGATGCCATGATGTTCTCCTGTGGAGCCCACATCGGCAGCCAACCTCACCATGTTCTGACTCTACCACGCCCTCAGTCTCGGTCGAACTGGTCTGACCCTCAGAGCCCCGGAGTGGGGCTGATGTGGTCAGCATTTCAGAATTATTTTTGTGGGGGTCATACCTAGCAGTACCCAGGGGTCACTCTTAGCTCTGTACTCAGGAATTTCTTTGTTGGTGGTTGGGGGATCATCTGGGAAGCTGAGGATTGAACCTGGGTCAGCCATGCACAAGGCAAGTGCCCAACCTGTCTGAGGAGGTGCTATCATCCCTATCTGAGAGGAGAAAACAGAGCCCAGCTATAGAGAAGCCGTGGGCCCAGGTTGAAACGAACAGAGCTGCGGTCCAAACCCAAGCCGCCCCAGGACCTGGACCAAGCCCAACAGAGAAGTGAGACTCAGCTCTTGGGGTGAACATGGGGGTGTGTGGGTGCTCAGCAGGACCTGCCTCAGGAAGAAATGAGCCCAGTGGGTACGGGCAGAGCCCCCAGTCCCACTTTTCCCCTCATTGAGTCCCTTCTCTCTTCCAAAAACCACCTGTGCTGTTGGGAGCTAGGAATTAATGTTCTTTTGTTTTGGAGCCACAGCCAATAGTACTCAGTGCTCTGTGCTCAGAGGTAACTCTTGTCAGTGGTCTGGGGACTACACGGGGTGCCGAAGATTGAACCCGGTCAGCTGCCTGCCCCAGCTCCATCTCTCCGGCCCAGTTTTGATTCTAAGTTGAAGAGGACGAAGTGGCATTTCCCAGAACGGGTTCCCTCACCTCCTTCCTGCCCATCCCTGGGTGGTCCACTCCCCGAGCGAATTCAGGGGTTGTGCAGTATTTCCCCTTCTACAGATGCTGCCTTCAGCCAGCACAGTGAGTACCACCCAAGTGAGACACTCAGGGGAGCAAGCTGGACCCTGAGCTGGGCTGGGCCGGGCCCAGCTCTGCACCTCCCAAGGGCCCCTCAGCTGCCTTAGCCAGTATGTCCTACAAAAGGGGAGGGAGAGGGGAGGCTGCTTTCTAATGAACAATTAGTGTCTGCTGCGTGGCTAATCATGTGGTTCCATGTAATTAAGAAGCTAATTAGTGCCGTGTCAATTAAGGCTTAATTAGTCCCTCTTTGGAGAGACCCTCATGCTAGAAGCTACAGGGATGGAGGGAGCAGAGGCTGGAGGCAGGAAGGAGCCGTGCGGGTATGCGGGAGACTTCACTTCCTCTTGAACCCCCAGTTCTGGGATCAGTGACTGGGCCCCACCACCATGGGCTCTGATCATGGAGAATTTGGGGGGACCCCAAGAAGGTGGCCCCGAAGGCACTGCAGCGCTATAGGGTACACCTGCTTAGGCAATTTTAGCTATTTTTTCCCCCCTCAAGGAAGACCCACAGAGGCTCAGTAACTTGCTCAAGGTCGCACAGCAGAGGATCCAGGAGGGACCCGCAGGAGGTCAGATTCTAGACCTGCTCTGAAGAGTGCTATCACCTGTCTGAGGGGCAACCCAGAGCACAGCAACCAAACATGGACCCTGGGCTTTGGCCTCTTGCTGATGCTCCTCTTTCCTGGGGCTCTGGTCTCTGCTCAGTGACCCTCACCCCAGAACAGTCTTCTGTGATCACCTTATATAAACAGCACCTCTTGGGGGCAGCAATGGCTCTGCAGCTAAAACCACCCACCTAGTAGATATGAAGTCACACCCCTTGCATGTGCTAAGCAAGCTTGCATGCACCTTCACGCTCTCGGTTCCCTGATGCCACACAGTATGCACCATCTCAGGCGCAAGGCCAGCTGTATGCAAGCACAGCGAATGATGTGATTCTGAACCCCAGCCAAGTGTGAAAGCAACAACTACAACAACCACAAAGGAAAAAAGGGAGAGAGGAAAAGTTCAACAAAACTTTATTGAATAAATGGGGCCAAAAAGAAGGCTCAGTGGGCTGGAGCACAAGGAGGCAGGGAGGTTCTGCAAACATCAGATCGGGGAGCCTCTGGGCACTACCAGTGTGGTCCGAACCTTCCAACTCCCTTCTTCAAAAAAACGAAGAGCTAGCATCACACACATTCTGCTTGTTTCTAATCTGACTATTACCATCAGAAGTAAAAGTAAGTACTTAATAGTAATCTGAAGACCACCCTTTCGCTTCTCTGCACAGGCGCTGGTGCTCCTCTAGGACAAAAGCCCCCCAGGGACGGGGACTCAACCACTCTCCTGAGCCTGGCACCCAGGGAGCACTCAGGGCATACACAAATGCTGTGTCTTGCCTGTAAGGATGCTCAGACAAGGTGAGATGCCGTGTGCAGGGCATAAGAATGATGGGGAGAGGGCCCGGAGAGATAGCACAGCAGTGTTTGCCTTCAAGCAGCCGATCCAGGACCAAAGGTGGTTGGTTCAAATCCCGGTGTCCCACATGGTCCCCCGTGCCTGCCAGGAGCTATTTCTGAGCAGACAGCCAGGAGTAACTCCTGAGCATCACCGGGTGTGGCCCAAAAACCAAAAACCAAAAACCAAAAAAAAAAAAAAAAAGAATGATGGGGAGGCATTTGTGGTTTGGGTCTGTTTTAGGGTCACACTGCACAATATTCTGGGGCTACTTTTCACTTTGTGAATTCCTCCTGGCAGTACTGAGGTGACCACATGGTACTGGGCACTGAACCTGGGCATTCTGTATACGGAGTCTAGGCTCAGCCTTTGGGATCTCTCCAGCCATTTGGGGAGATGTTTCTTTCCTGCTGCTCCCCTCTCCCACTGCTGCTATGAAGCCAGGCACTCCTGAACTCCCAGCTCCCAGTGCTGAAGTTAGAAGGGCTCAAGGCTCGAGGGAGCTGGGGAGGGATCTCCTACCTCTTGGTCCCAGTGATTTTCAGTTTTCTATCAACTTGCTTCTCACTTCTCTTCCCACCTAGCATGGTACCCCTTTCTGAGACTCCGCCATACTGTGGCATAGTAGTGCTGGCTATACTCTGCAAACAGGAGGCTGCCAGAACGCCACGGCCATGTTGGACAGCCACATGGACATCACCATAGTTGTCCATAGCAAGTGTGGGGGGAAACAGTAATCTCTGGAGTGACACTCAGGGGTCCTCCTTGCCTCCAGCCATCTTGGGTGCACTTGTCTCACCGCCTTTTGGAGGGGTCCCTTTCTATTTCAGGGGTCTTCCCTGTGAGGTTAAGGGCTGTTTAACTGTAACGTGTTTTTTGGGGGGATGTCAAAAGCCACATTCCGCACAGTGCACAGACTCCCCCTGCTTTGAGCCCCTGATCACTTCTGGTTTGTATGTAGCAGTCATAGAGAATATCCAAAGAGTAAGCAGGCAGGAGGTGCTTGTTTAAACCCCAGGACCGCCTGGTTCCCTGAGCATCACCCTGGAACACCCCACAAGCCTCAAGCCAGGATTCGTCTCCTCCCAAGGAAGCACTGCTGGGCGTGATCCCACCTCCCCCTAACAGCTCCGCAATAGAAGGTGCAGTACAGTGGGTTTCGATTAGTGCCCGGGTGCTTCTCTCACTGCCACACTCTGGCTGGGGAGTATAACTTCGCTTGATGCTGGTGCTCTCCGCCCTGCCTGGGTTGCGGCCACTGGGTTGTGTGGTTCATGCTCATCCCAATTGTGCGGGGGGGGGGGGAGGGGGGGGGCTCACCAGTGGGTGCTTCGGAGACCAGGAGGAGTGCTGCAGCTCAGCTGGAACACTGGTGGGGTCACCAGGAGACGGTCACTGTGGGTACTGTGGTGTCACTTATAGGGCACTGTGGGGTCACCAGGGGGTGCTATGGAGTCACCAGAAGATACTATGGGGGTCATCAGGGAGTGCTATGGGGTCACCAGTGAGACATTTTGTTATCACAGAGGACTCTGTGGGAGTCACCCAGGGGTCAATAGGGGTCACCAGGGGTGCTCTGGCAGTCAACAGAACAGTACTTGGTGGTCACAGGAGAGTACTGTGGGGTTACCAGGGGACATTGTGGTGGCTACCAGGGGACACTCTGGGGTCATTAGGGAGCACTATTAGGGCACTAGGGGGCACTGGAGGCGTCACCCAGGGGGTCTCTGAAGGGATCAATAGTAGTGCTGTGGTGGTCCCAGGGGGCCATATGTGGCTCAGCACTATGTGCTTTGGTTGTGGTTCGAGCAAGCTAAGCACGGTATTTTCGGAGTCATCTCGCAGGCCTGGTGACTGGCTTGCAGTTCTTCCTTTAAGTTCTATTGCTAGTCATGTGACTGACCCCCTAATCGAAGTCTAGAGTCAATCGCCCTGAAATAGATCCCTGCACTCACTAGCAGTTGAATCCTATCTCACGCTTACCCCTGGACACCTAATAATCATCTTGCTGTCCTGTAATGTCCTTTTATGACATTCTTCTACACCAATGAAATGGGAACATGCCCAGTGTTTTGTAATTGGCTTCTCTACCCTTAGCATCATCTGCTCTATCTGATCATTCTTGGGGGGATGGTGGTTGTTAAACCAAACTCCTGGCTAAGAGCTCAAAGCTCGGAGATGACTCCAGTTTTGATGCTTCGGGCCATGCAGTGTCAGGGATGGATACCAGGCCTCCAGTATGGAAGCTGAGTTCCAACCTTTGAACTATCCCCTGGGACCCACAATTATCCTTGTGTATGCTTGGAAGTCTCTGGAGGAACTGCTGTTCTCATATGTGCAAGACCCTGGACCTTTATGCTGAGCCACATCTCCAAATATGGTTTTTTTTTTTGTTTTCAGGCCCACCACTACACAGTTCTCAGAGGTTATTCCTGGCTCTGCTCTCAAGACTCATTCTGGTCCTGACGCTTAAGAGACCACATGAAATGCCGGGGATCAAACCCTGGCTCACCATGTGAAGGCAAATGCCACATCTGACATCTTAGAACCTTGGTTTACTCCTGACTCAGTGCTCAGTCCTTGTAGTGATAACAGTAAAAACCCACTTGGTGCCCAGTGAAGAATCTGGGTCTCTGGTATGAAAGCAAGAGCAGGGCCCGGAGAGATAGCACAGCGATGTTTGCACTTGCAAGCAGCCGATCAGGACCTAAGACTGGTTGGTTCAAATCCTAGATGTCCCATATGGTCCCCCCGTGCCTGCCCAGGAAGCTATTTCTGAGCAGATAGACAGGGAGTAACCCCTGAGCACCGCCGGGTGTGGCCCAAAAACCAAAAAAAAAAAAGAAAGCAAGAGCACACACCAAACTGTTCAGTGTTCTATGATTATTCCAGGTCTTTTCCTGATTCTAACCACATCATTTCTGTGGGATGAGTCCTAGAAGCAAAATTTCTGAGCCTAAAGATGAGGAGGCATTCGATGTGATCTACTCCCTCACTGGCTTCCCACACACACACCTAACGGTGCTTAGGGGTACTCTCGGCTTTGTATTCAGGAGTCACTCCTGGAGGGTTCAAAGGGATCATATATTGGTGCTAGAGAATGAAACCCCAGGTTGACTGTGTGCAAAGCAAATGTCATACTGCTGTACTATGCCACTCCAGCCCACGGCTCTTCCTTGCTTCTCTGTTGCAAGTCAGCCCCTGAAAAGATTGACTGATGGAGGGATGGAGGATGAGGTCTTTTCCCTCAAGTGGGAGCAACGGGTCTGCCACCCTGTTCAGCCGGCGGTTCTGAGGTGAAGCGGCGGGTAAACAGCTGCAGGACAGTCAGGCTTGTGGAAATATTAGCCTTTATTCGGGTGGACAAGACTGAAGTCCAAAGCCTCAGCCTCAGTTCCAGCCAAAAGCCCTCGCCTTCCACAGACCCCTGTTTTTATCCCCCAGAATCAGGTACCACCCCAATGGTGGGATCAGATAACACCCAATGGTGGAAGCAGAATCAGGTACCACCCTAGGGTGGAGCAGAATGCCAGGCCACACCTAGGGTAGGGCACAATCATCGATCAGGGTAGGGTCAGTAACATAATAATCCCATAAATGTTTCATAACAAACACTTCTCTGCTAATTGTCAAGCTAGAGTCCTGAGACCCTCCCCACATCCTCCACTATCTGATAGCTCCTCTTCTCTATACCCCATCTCTTTCCTTTTGAATTTTTTTGGGTGGATTTTTTTCAGGTGTGGGAACATCCCCTCTGTGTCAGAAACAGTATTCCTGGCTCTGTGCTCAGGAGCACTCTGGTGGTTGTGGTGGGCTATACGGTATTGAATGAATGAATGAATCCAGTCCGGGGGTGCAAAGGCCTAAGATGCTGTTAATTCATTTGTTTATTTTTTGTTTTGTTGTTGTTGTTTTGTGTCCACACCTGGCGGTGCTTAGGGTTACTCCTGGCTCTGTACTCAGAACTTCGTCCTGATAGGCTCAGGTGACCATATGGGATGCCAGGAATGAACCCTGGGTTTTTCCCAGGTCTGCAGCATGCAAGGCAAATGCACTACACTGAGTTATCACTCTGGCCCCCTCTCCTAATTCTGTCAGAGTACAGACTCCAACATTCTGCCTGGAGAACCGTTTTGCTGGATACTTCCCCAAAGCTTAGAAAGAAAACCCACCACCCCTTGGCGGGTGTGTGTAAGTGAGGATCCTCTCCAGGTTCATAGCACCTCATCATTGCTTTCCTGCTCTGACCCCAGTCGTTCAATCTAAGCAATTCTCTGCTCTACCCTCTTGCTCACTACCCCTAATTACCCATTGCAGTGGCCCCTTTAGGTTTTTCCCTCTTGGTACCCTGGTTTCCCACAGGAAGTTCTCCTTGGCCCAGGAACCCCACGCCGTGACTTGGACCGAGGCACCCTCTAGTGGATATGGGCAGACGGGGGAGGCTGGGGGAACACTGTTCTGTGTTCACTCAGGACCGCATTTGCACAATCACTGCTGAGCATTTCCTGCCTGCTCGGCCCAGGGCTCAGTCCTGAAAACACTGGGGAACGAACTTCCCTTTCAGCCCTCTGCCCTCAAAACACAGTTTATTGCAGAGATTCCACAAATAAACTCACTTTGGGAAATGAGGTGGGGTGGTGACTTGGGGCTCCTGGAACCCAGGATCAGGGTGGCTCACTCAGTGCTAGGATGACAGTACTTGCCCTGGTGCAGATCAGGAGCCATAAAACCTGCAGCGAGGACAGAAAGGGGAGTGGGGGCGGAGGAGAAGCTGCACTGGCTGGCTTGAGGAGGAAAGGAAATGAAATGGAGAGAATAATTGTTCTCGTTTGGCAATTCCTCTTTTAATTGGGGACCAATTATGTCCTCGGGTACCACATTGGGGTCCTGGTAGATTCTCTAATTTACTAGATAATTACTGGCTAGTAATTCTACCAGGATGAAATTTTGGGGGAAGAAAGGCAGGATCACAAACATTTGGGGTTTCAGGATTTTTCTGAACCGGAGGGCTTTGCCAAGAAAACAAGCAGAGGCTCTTTCAGCTCTCACAGACACCCCTTCTGGAGGTCACCTAGGCTAACTTTTCTCTCAGTGACACCCTTCCTGGAAGACCTCTGTGCTCCAGGAACTGACGCTGCATCGGCTGGGAAACCACTGGCCAGTCAGGGATACAGGAAACCATCTGGGTGGAATTTTGCCTTCGGGACCCATTTGACTTTGGTGACATAGTACTATGTGATGGCTAACTCTCTGCCTCTTTCTCTCTCTTCCCAGCTCAATAATATGGCTAACACTGTTAACGCAAATGAGAAAATGGAAATGTTGAGTTAGAGTTACCGGAATATACCATAAATTTATCATAAAGAAATGGCCCAAGGCCTAGAATGTGACTGGGTGGTGCAGGACTTGCTTTGCCTACGAGAGATCTTGGGTTTGCTCCCAGCCTCAGATAAGGAAGAAATTACCCAGGATGTGCCTGAGAACTCTTTGGTCAAGGATGTCCTTTCCAGGGTGCCTTAATATGGTCCAACTCCTACTGGGTGGGGCAGACAGGATAGGAAGCCAGAGATTCTTGCCCCTCTGCTTGCATGCCATAAGGCCCTCAACGAGTTATTTGGCCTGTTTCTCTTCTGTGAGATCATGCTTTCTTCAGTCTTTAAAATGGCTATGTGGAGGTATTATGACATTTATGGCACAGTTTTGCTGCATATTCAGCGATGTTCAGGGGCTCCTCCTAGTTGTTGCTCAGGTACCCAATATGATGCCAGAGATGAAGCCTATCTAGGCCTACATGCAAAACCTGCTCGCATCAGTTTTGAGTCATTGTTGTGGCTCTGATTCTAATTAATTAATTAATTAATTTTTAGCTATATCTTCAGTGCTCAGGACTCACTCCTGGTGGGCTCGCAGACCATATGAAATGCTGGCAAGGACTGAACCTTGGTTCCATTGGTTGGCTGTGTGCAAAGCAAATATTTTCTATCCCCTGCACGATTGCGCTGGGCCCTGCTGCCTCTGATTTTAAAGTGTTTGATAGATTGTTTCTGCTCTCTCTTCTGAACTCTGCAGTACTAGCAACCCAGCGACCATAGTCAAACACTGCACAGTTATCTGGAGCCCATGGCATCACCTCCTTGCTATGGCCCACCCAACTCCACTTCTAGGTGCTGAAAATCACTGCATAACCATCAGCTCTTTGTATTTGGTTTTTGAGTTGGGGCCACACTCCATAGTGTGCTCTTCTGGGCTTTTGAGTAACCTTTGGCAGTGCTCGGGGGACCATATGTTGTGCCAGGGATTTGGACCAGGGTCATGACCAACACATCCCCATGGAACGTAAGTGTGCTATCTCCTGGGCTATCTTTCTTGCCTTGTCACAGATCATATGCCAACAAAAAAATCTTTTTTTCAAAAATGTGAGGTGTAGGCAATATGTGAAGCTTTAAAAAAAAATGAAGCCAATGAGGCTGGAGAGATGTTATAGCTGGTAGGACACTTGCCTTGTTTATGGCTGACCCAGATTCGATCCCTGGCATCTCATAGTCTCCCAAGTGTAGTAATTCCTGAGTGCAGATCAGGAGTAACCCTTGAGTACCACTGGGTGTGGTCCAAAAACAAAACAAAACAAAACAAGCCAATATAAATTAAAAGCACAGTGCAATCAATAAGTATGAATATACAGTAAGCTTATTTAGGCATGTGAGATAGATATCTCATTGTGGCTTTAATTTTTTGTTTGTTTTGGGTCACACCCGGCAGCACTTAGGGGTCACTCTGGGCTCTGTGCTCAGAAATTGCTCCTGGCAGGCTCAGAGGACCATATGGGATTCAAACCATCATCTTCCTGCATGCAAGGCAAACGCCTTACCTCCACGCTATCTCTCTGGCCCCTGTGGCTTTAATTTTAATTTCCCTCATGCCCAATGGCATTGACTGTTTTCACTTTAATTTTCATTTCTATCCCCCTCGCCCCAATTCCCTTTCCTTGTTATTGTAGTCACGATGAAAAGGGTGAAACGCTGGTTGTGGAGCCAGAATCCCAAGGATTGTGTTGCCTCAAGGTTCATGGTAGGTATGCAGGGTGGGGTTGAGGATTGAACTCATGGCCTTCTGCTTATAAGGCAGATGCTTTACCACTAAGCTATTGCCATCCCTGGGGGCTCCTAGAATGAAAGTCTGTTCAAAGGTTGGTCCAAAGTTCACTTTTGCGCAGGATGAAAACTCCAGTTGTTGCAGCAGTTTGTTGTCAAAATGAACCTTGTTCCTTTGGATTTCCTTGCAGCTTTGTTGCACATAAACTCTTGACCTTGGATTTCAAAACTCATATTACTAAACAGTGGCAAGAGGGCTGAGGTGGAGAAAATAATAACTAGAAGAGGGGAGTCATGGACACTTTGGTGATGGGGCAACTTTATACATCAATATTGTATTAACATTTACCATATCAATAGAATTATCATTTTTCTCTAAATTATGAGAGCTAAAAATTGCTTGGATACAGTACACATCTAAACACATACCTGTTTTTTCAACTTTTTTTTTCCATCCATTTTTTATCTTGATAACTATATTTATTTATAAATGAGGTGGTGTAAATTCTCCAAATTTTTTTTGTGTGTGTGTGGTTTTTGGGTCACACCCAGCTGCACTCAGGGGTTTCTCCTGTCTCTACGCTCAGAAATCACTCCTGGCAGGCTGGGGGGACCATATGGGATGCAGGGATTAGAACCATCACCCTTCTGCATGCAAGGCAAATGCCCTACCTCCACGCTATCTCTCCGGTCCCAAATTCTCCAAATTTCTTTTTTGGGGGGGGGGTACCCGGCAGCGCTCAGGGTTTACTCCTGGCTCTATGCTCAGAAATTGTTCCTGGCAGGCTCGGGGGACCATGTGGGGTGTCGGGATTCGAACCACCAACCTTCTGCAGGCAAGGCAAATGCCTTACCTCCATACTATCTCTCCGGCCCCTCTCCAAATTTTTTGTGTCCCAAAATTAGCTATCCTAGCCAGAGAGATAGTTACAACTGGTAGAATTCCTGCTTTGCATGCAGCTGACCTGAGTTTCATGTCCAGCACAAATCTTAAAAAAAAAAAAAAGGCTATTTTAGGTCAAACTTTTTTTTTTTTTTTTTTGGTGTTTGGACCACACCCGGCATTGCTCAGGGGTTACTCCTGGCTGTCTGCTCAGAAATAGCTCCTGGCAGGCACGCACGGGGGACCATATGGGACACCGGGGTTTGAACCCACCACCTTTGGTCCTGGATTGGCTGCTTGCAAGGCAAACACTGCTGTGCTATCTCTCCGGGCCCCTAGGTCAAACTTTTTAAACAGGGGGCCAGTTCACTGTCCCTCAGACTATTGGAGGGTCTGACTATAGTGAAAACAAAACTTATCAATGAATTCTTATGCACACTGCATATATCTTATTTTGCAATGAAGAAACAAAACAGATACAAATACAATATGTGGCCCGTGGGCCATAGTTTGAGGACCACTGCTCTATAGGAATTTTATTTTTTTTTTGTAAATTTTTTAAACTTTATTTATTTATTTATTTATTGATTGATTGGTTTTTGGGTTATATCCAGCGGTGGTCAAGGGTGACTGTGCTCCTGGTTCTGCACTCAAAAATCTCCCCTGTCGGGCCCGGAGAGATAGCACAGCGGTGTTTGCCTTGCAAGGAGCTCCCGTGCCTGCCAGGAGCTATTTCTGAGCAGACAGCTAGGAGTAACTCCTGAGCACCACCGGGTGTGGCCCAAAAACAAAAACAAAAACAAAACAAAACAAAAAATCTCCCCTGTCAGGCTGGGAGACCATATGGGATGCCAAGAATCGAACCAGGTCCCTCCTGGGTCAGCCACATGCAAGGTAAACGCCCTACTGCTGCGCTCTCTCTGGCCCCCTATATAGGAATATTAGAGTCAGTTTGTCAATTTCCACACAAAATCTTACTAAAAGACTGGGATTACATTGAATCTGTTAATTGGGTTTTGGAAAGAATTGGTGTTTTTTTTTGGGGGGTGGTGGTTTAGTTTGGGGCCACATCTAGCAATGCTTAATTGTTCTTGACTCTGCATTTGGGACCTATGTAGGGTGATGGCCATCTCGGGTTGGCTAGTGCAAGGCAAATGTCTTATTATTGTACTTTCTCTTCGGCCCCCAAAATCGATTTTTTTTGTTTGTTTTGGGGCCACACCTGGTGGCTCTCAGGGGTTACTCCTGGCTCTGTGCTCAGAAATCAATTCTGGCAGGCATGGGGGACCATATGGGATACCGGGATACGCCCTACCACTGTACTATCTCTTCGGCCCCCCAAAATTGATGTTGTTTTATTTATTTTATTTATTGTTTTGGTCACACCCGTTTGATGCTCAGGGGTTACTTCTGGCTAAGCGCTCAGAAATTGCCCCTGGTTGGGCCCGGAGAGATAGCACAGCGGCATTTGCCTTGCAAGCAGCCGATCCAGGACCAAAGGTGGTTGGTTCGAATCCCGGTGTCCCATATGGTCCCCCATGCCTGCCAGGAGCTATTTCTGAGCAGACAGCCAGGAGTAACCCCTGAGCATCACTGAGTGTGGCCCAAAAACCAAAAAAAAAAAAAAAAAAAAAAAAAAGAAATTGCCCCTGGCTTGGGGGGATTATATGGGACTTCGGGGGATCGAACTTCGGTCCTTCCTTGGCTAGCGCTTGCAAGGCAGACACTTTACTTCTAGGGCCACCTCTCTGGACTCATTATTTTATTTTATTTATTTTTTGATGTTTTAACAATATTGATGTTCCTGGTTCTTGAGCATGTTTATCTTTCCGTTTTTTCTATTTCTCTCAGCATGGTATTTTAATTTTTTAGTGTCCTTGTCTGATTCCTCTGTTGTCAGAATTCCCACTCAGTATTTTATGGATTTTATTTGTTTGATTAGTTTTGGTCATACCTGTTAGTGCTCAGGATTTACTCCTGGTTCTGCATTCAGGAATTATTCATGGGGTGCTGGAGAACCAGATGTGATGTTAGTAATTGAAGTTGTGAATTAGTCACATGTAAGACAAGTGCCATAACCCCAGTATATTCCCCTGAGCCTCAGTTCTCAATGCTATTGTATATATTCTTCTGTTAATTTGCACTCAAACTTTTTAAACAGGGGGCCAGTTCACTGTCCCTCAAACTGTTGAAGGACCGGACTATAGTGAAAATAAAAACTATGAACAAATTCCTATGCACACTGCATATATCTTATTTTGAAGTGAAGAAACAAAACGGGAACAAATACAATATGTGGCCTGCGGGCCGTAGTTTGAAGACCCCTGGATTCGAGTATAATAATTTTTTTTGTTTTTTTTTTGGGGGGGGGTCACACCTGGTGACACTCAGGGTTACTCCTGGCTATGCACTTAGAAATCACTCCTGGCTTGGGGGACCATATGGGACGCCGGGGGATCAAACCTCAGTCCATCCTGGGTCAGACGCGTGCAAATGCCTTACCGCAGCATCATCGCTTTGGCTCCTATAATAAAAAAAATTGTTTTTGGCTTTTGGGTCACACTCGGCAGCACTCAGGGGTTACTCCTGGCAGGGGTTACTCCTTAGAAATCGCTCCTGGCAGGCTCAGGGGACCATATGGGATGCCGGGATTCGAACCACTGTCCTTCTGCATGCAAAGCAAACACCCTATCTCCATGTTATTTTTCTGACCTCCTTAATCATTTTTTAAAGAAAGAAAACAAGGGCTGAAGAGATAGCACAGAGGTAGGATGTTTGCCTTGCACACAGGTGATCCAGCCAGGATGGATGGTCCTTCCATGTGCAAGGAAGAGCTTTACACATCATACTATCTATGGAGTCCTAAGGATCTTTCTCTCATTTTACAAGTGTCCCGTCTATTCCTTCCAGTTGAGAGAGCCAAGCAAGCTCCCTTTCTTGCTTGGGTTGTTATGCACAGGGCTTCTGTTGCTAGGATGTAGATAGAGACTCTGGGTTCTGCTCCAGGAAAGGGAGACGTGAGAGAAACCTCTGCATTTTTCTCTTACAGCAATGAATGTCCAGAAAGGGAAAGCAGATCGTTTTCTATACTTTTAGCCACACATCATAGGAAGCCCATTTAATGTGACTTAAATAAGAATGATCACAAGATAGCTGAAAACCTGGAGTGAATGCTTAGCACACAAAAATGCTGGCTATGTTCCTGGCACTATATAGACTCCTGAGCACTGCCATAGTGACTCCAAGCAATGAGCTCAAGCAGCTCTTGAGCACCTTTGAGTGTGGCTCTAAAATCAAAGAAGAGAAAAGAGGAAGAGGGTTGGAGAGCTCGGACAGCAAGTAAGGCCTTGCATGTGGCTGACATAATATGACATCGATATCTGGCATCCCACACAGTGGTCACCCAAGCATTGCCAGGAGTGATCCCCAAGTACAGAGGCAAGAATAAGTCCTTAGACAGCCAGGTGTAGTCCCAAAAAAACAATAAAGGGGAGAAGAGAGGAGAGGAGAGGCGATAGGGAGGGGCTCAGGCAAAAACCTGCCCATTGTTCTATGCCTCCAGCCTCCTTACTACTTAGCTTTTTTATTTTGTTTTATTATTATTATTATTAGTTTTTGGGCCACACCTGGCAATGTTCAGGGGTTCTCCTGGCTCTGAGCTCAGAAATTGCTATTGGCAGGCTCGGGATTTGAACCACCATTCATCTTGGGTTGGGTGTATGCAAGGCAAATGCTGTGCTATCTCTCTGACCCCATTACTGCTTATCTTTAAGTCCCAAATTTTTATCTATCTATTTCTTCTGCCTTCACTCAACATGATATCCTCTAGTTTCATCCAAGTTGCTGCTAATTGATTGATTCTGTTCTTTCTTAGGTCTGCATAGTATTTTGTGGTGTGTATATCCCACAACTACCTGATCCACTCAACCTGCAGTTGGACATCTGGATTGTTTCCATTATCTTGGCTAATGTACTAAATTCAGTGATAAACTAGGTATTCATATACCTTTTGAAGTCATGTTTTTGTATTTGGAGGATAGATGCCAACAAGTGTTATTGAGCTCTTTGTCTGTCTTCCAGAAAGATCTCCCTATCACTTTTCATAGAGTCTGAACCAGACAACGTTGTCACCAACAGTGGATGTAGTTCCTTTCTTACCACAACCTCACACCAACACCGGCTGTTTCCAGTCATTTGAAGATGTGCCTTTCTCAATAGTTGTGTTGATTTATGCAAGGTTATTCTTTTTTTTGGGGGGGGGTGACACCTGGCAGTGCTCAGGTGTTACTCCTGGCTTCACCCTCAGAAATCGCTCCTGGCAAGCTCGGGGGACCATATGGGATGCCAGGATTCGAACCAATGTCCTTCTGCATGAAAGGCAAACACCTTAACTCTATGCTATCTCTCCGACCCCGCAAGGTTATTCTCCTCCTCCTCTTCTTGTTGTTCTTCTTGTTCTTCTTATTCTTGTTCTTGGTCTTGTTGTTGTTGTTGTTGTTGTTGTTGTTGTTCTTCTTCTTCTTCTTCTTCTTCTTCTTCTTCTTCTCTTCTTCTTCTTCTTCTTCTTCTTCTTTCTTCTTCTTTCCTCATCCTCCTTCTCCACTTCCTCCTCCTCTTCCTTTACCTCCTCCTCTTTCTCCTCCTTCTCCTCTTACTCCTTCTCTTCTTCCTCCTCTTCCTTTTCTTCCTCCTCTTCTTTCTCCTTCTCTTCCTCTACCTTTTCCTTCTCCTCTTTCTCCTCCTCTTTTTCCTTCTCCTCCTCCTCTTCCTCCTCCTCCTCCTCCCCCTCTTTTACTCTCAGAAATTACTCCTGGCAGGTTCAAGGTTGGCATCATGAAAAGCAAATGCCCTACTTGCTGTGCTAACACTCTGGTCTCTGCTAGATTCTTCTTTAAGAAAGTTTTAGTTTAGTTTTTTTTTTTTTTGGAGGGGTTCACACCAGCAGCACTCAGGGGTTACTCTTGGCTCTACACTCAGAAATCGCCCCTGTCAGGCACGGGGGACCAAGAAACATTATATATTATTGAATTATATCTAGGAAATAAACATACTTAGCTAGAAAGATTAGAGTCTGAGGAGAGGGGCAGCAAAGATGATTTAAGGACTCTTAGTTATTAGTCACCAAATGACACACTCTTAGGAAGGCCCTCTTGGCGGGGGGTCTGTATTCACTCTTATATCTGCCATGTCTCCCAGAAAAAGGCATTCCAGAGACCTTTAGCCACTAGTTGATATGTTATAGCCTTGTCAGGTTAGATTAGCACAGATGGGCAACTGTCAATGTTTGCCTTTCTTCCCATGTTTACTGATTCTAAACAAATACTTATAAAGTTAAAACAATAAGTGCAATAAATAAATAAATACTGTACTTGGAGGACAGTCAGGGCCCTCAGTCCATGAAGCTGTGAGCCCCCAACCCCATGCTTTTCTCTTATCTATCTATCTATCTATCTATCTATCTATCTATCTATCTATCTATCTATCTATCTTTTTTTTTTTTTGGTTTTGGGGCCACACCTAATGACTCTCAGGGGTTATTCCTGGCTAAGTGCTCAGGAATTGCTCCTAGCTTGGGGGACCATATGGGACACCAGGGAATTGAACCACCTTCAGTCTTGGATCGGCTGCATGCAAGGCAGGCAAACACCCCACTGCTGTGCTATGGCTCCGGTCCCTGTCTTGTTTTCTTATTTCTTACAAGACTCCTGCTTCATGCCTATTTACCCAAGGTTGGTTCCTGGTAATGTATGAACCCTTTGCTCCCTTTTCTGTTCTTTCTTCCATGAACTACTAGGAGTGTGGAGAAAAGAACCACGTCCACTATTGGTGGGGACGTTGTGTGGTTCAGCCTTCATGAAAAGTGATAGGAAAATCTTTCCGGAAGATAGACACAGCTCCCCTATGACCCAACAATGCCACTTACTGGCTGGCATCTATCTCACAAACACAGAAACACAACTTCAAAAGGTATATGCACACCTATGTTTATCACAGCATTAGATTCTGCGACAAGGACCCTGAAACCCCAGAAGTAATAGCCAGAAAATGTGTGACATGAAACCCAGGCCTTGGACCTCTGACTCACAGGCTCATTCTACTTTCTAGAAAGCACCATGGTGAAACCATATATGTTTAAGAAGTATAGAAGTCAAAAGGCCCAGGGCATGTGGGCATGTACCTCTCTGGAAATACCCTGAGAACATTACCACATGCCTGCAGACCCGTTTCTCTCTCCTTAAAATGAGCAAGGACTTTTAGCACACCCTGGCTGTGCAGGACTCTTTTTTTTTTTTTTTTTTTTGGTTTTTGGGTCACACCTGACAGCACTCAGGGGTTACTCCTGGCTCTATGCTCAGAAATCGCTCCTGGCAGGCTTGGAGATGCCGGGATTCGAACCACTGATCTTCTGCATGCAAGGCAACCACCTTACCTCCATGCTATCTCTCCGGCCCCTGTGCAGGACTCTTGAGCAGATCACATGCAACATGGAAACTTCAAAGTTGTTGCATTTTTGTTGAGGAACCGGTTGAGAGGTTGGTTGAGGGGCTGGGTGGGAGGGGTTGAGCCACAAGTTGGGGGTGCCATTCTGTGCTTGGGGGTCTCTTTTGGCCTGTGCTCCTGAGACTTTGCTGTGTTGGGGAATTGAATCAGGGTCTGCCATATGGAAATCAAATACTTTTTACTCCTCAACAATCACTCTAGCTCTTAAACAAGCTGGAGTAGAGCGGGGTGAGGGTTTCCTGGTGGTGCTTGGGAGCCATAATGGTCCACCTGGAAATGCTGATAGACACTGGGCCCTGACTGTATAAGCATGAGCTCACCCCTAGAATCGTAGCCCCCAGCAACAATGAGCGAGGGAAAGAAAGGTTAAACAGGCCATGGAGGGGGCTGGAGCAGTCAGGGCCTTTGGCTTGCACAGGACCTGAGTTCCATCTCCAGCATCCCATATGATCTTTTGAGTACTGTCAGGAGTAATTCCTGGGCACAGAGCCAGGAATAACCTCTGAGCATTGCCGGGTGTGGCCCAAAACAAAACACAGCAAAAGCAGGCCGTGAAACCTGGTTTCTAATCAGCAGGGCAGCCAGATCCTCATGGAGTGATGTGGACCAGCTTCCTGTGCTCAGGTATCATGATCATGTGCTTCTGTCCTGCCCTACCGAATGGGCTGTCGGGGTCAGCCAGAGGCAAACACAGGAAGGAAGGAAGGAAGAAGGTGCGAGGTCAGGTCCCAGCCTGCCCTGTGGCCGCCTCCTGCTCTCTGAGGCCCCTGTCTCTGGAAATAGCAGCATCCCAGGCTGCCTTCTGGGAAAGTCTGTCGTTTGTCAGTCTCCAGCTCCTTGCTAACCTCCACAGGCAGGTGAGTGTGCCCCGTGAGCTTTTCAGGGGACCCATGTTCTGGCCACCAGCATGCTGTGGCCCTAGAAGAGGCCCTGACTCAGAGTCACCCCTCAGCTGCATTCTGAATCTGACAGTGTGAAACAAAAAGCCAAGGTTGTTTGACGCTGTTAGGTTTCTTAGTCATTTTGCAGCAGATAAACATAGTTTTGGAGCCCGGAGAGATGATACAGTGGGTAAGGCACTTGATCTGCCTGTGGCTGACCCCAGTCTGATCACCGGTACCAAATATGGTCCCTAAAGCACTACGAGGAGGGACCCCTGACCACAGACAGAGCCAGGAGTGATCCCTAAGTATAGTTGGTGTAGTTCTAACTTTCTCCAACTTGAACAAAGATAATGCTTCTCCACTGGGAACAAGTCCTGTCTTTTATCTGTCCTGAATGGTCTCTCTTGCCTTCCCTCCCTGCCAACCTGGGGAAGTTCACTACCCAGAGATGCTGGTTGGGGGCCTTGTGGCAGAGCCAGTCCCCCGCTCTTCTCTCTGTCTCTTTCTCTCTCTCCTCTCTCTGTCTCTCTCTTCTCTCTGTCTCTGTGTCTCTGTCTCTGTCTCTCTCTGTCTCTGTCTCTCTGTCTTTGTCTCTGTCTCTCTCTGTCTCTCTGTCTCTCTCTGCCTCTCTCTCTCTCTCTCTCTCTCTCTCTCTCACACACACACACACACACAGGCCTGGAAGAAGGGAGATATCACTGTGAATATTTTTTTTTGGGGGGGGGGTCACACCCAGCAGCGCTCAGGGGTTACTCCTGGCTCTATGCTCAGAAATTGCTCCTGGCAGGCTCTGGGGACCATATGGGATGCTGGGATTCGAACCACCGTCCTTCTGCATGTAAGACAAACATCCTACCTCCATGCTATCTCTCCGGCCCCCATTGTGAATATTGTCCTCAGGAATATTCCATCCCAGGTCTTCTGCAGGGACTGGTGGCTCTGCAGTCTTATGTCATGGAAATACGGCCAGAGTAGCAGCCAGAACTGTGTCTTAGCTACTTACTTCCTCCTTTTTAGCCCCTTGAAACCAATTCTGGGTAGGAGAGGGCCTCCAAAGTAGGAGCTCAGAGCTCTTCCCCATGAAGAGCACCCCAGGCCAACTGCACCTCTCCCTTAGGCCCTGGCAGTGAGCTGCTGTGGACCTTTAGGGCCACGTCCTGCAGTGCTGAGGCCTTGAGGGAAGTACCGGATAGAGCGGCACATCAGAACAGGCACCAGCCTGGCACTGTCCTCTCCCCTGGCCCCCTCTGCCTTATATCAAACAAGGGGATGGGATAGCCTGGCGCTTTCTTCCCTTCTCAGGTGTGACTCAAGTGGATGGTCCATTTGACCATGGAGGAAGCCGTGTTCCCTCTGGGCTGTTAGAAATCGTGTCATTGGGGCCGGAGAGATAGCATGGAGGTAAGGCGTTTGCCTCTCATGCAGGAGGTCATCGGTTCGAATCCCGGCGTCCCATATATGGTCCTCCCGTGCCTGCCAGGAGCAATTTCTGAGCCTGGAGCCAGGAATAACCCCTGAGCACTGCCGGGTGTGACCCAAAAACCACAAAAAAAAAAAAAAAGAAAGAAATCGTGTCATTATGAACATTCTAATCTGACTCCTGGAATGTGCATGTTCTTTCCCCAAAAAGGTACATTTATATGTGACATATACATATATGTTCTGTATAATTTTATATGTGACTGTTTTTTTGTTTGTTTTGGGGGCCACATCTGGCGATCTCAAGGATTACTCCTGGCTTTGCACTCAGAAATTAATCCTGGCAGGCTCAGGGGATCACTGAGGATTGAACCCGGGTTGGCCACATGTAAAGCAAATGCCCTCCCCACTGTACTATCGCTCCAGTCCATGTGCCTTTTCCTTAAGTACAATATTTATACAAAAATTACACTCTATCCAGGTACTAGTCCACAGGCTGAGAACTCTGGGGTGTCTAGGAATGGGAGCAGGCAGAATCCCTGCATCCATCCAACACTGTCACCAGAAAGCCCAATTCACCCTGAAGTCTTGCTGGCAG
This sequence comes from Suncus etruscus, assembly GCF_024139225.1. Classification (NCBI taxonomy): domain Eukaryota; kingdom Metazoa; phylum Chordata; class Mammalia; order Eulipotyphla; family Soricidae; genus Suncus; species Suncus etruscus. Next base: position 894,478 of record NC_064865.1, on the reverse strand, counting down.
AGATAGCCACCACTAATCTCAAAAAGAATAGGAAGGAGGGGGCCGGAGCAATAGCGCAGTGGTAGGGCATTTGCCTTGCACACAGCTGACCCAGGATGGACCTGAGTTTGATCCCCAGTCGTCCATAAGGTTCCCCTAGCCAGGAGCAATTTCTGAGTGCATAGCCAGGAGTAACCCCTGAGTGTGCTTTCCCCCCCAAAAAAAAGAATAGAAAGGAGGAGGAGAAGGAGGAGGAAGAGGAAAAGGAGGAGAAGGAGGAAGTAGAGGAGGAGGAGGAGGAGGAGGAGGAGGGAAAAGAAAAGGAAAGAAAAAAGAAAAGACAAAAACAAAGAAGAAAGAACATGATGCCATGTCAACACTCTTCCCAGGTAGTCTGTTCTCAGGAACAGGGCGGGTGGGCGGGCGGATACCCCTTTCTGCCTGAAGGCACAGCAGCCAGTAGCCACATCTGACACTCTCACACAGAAACTACCCAGTTCCACAACTTAATTGTATCAAACTGCCAAGCCACAAATAGTTCCCGTTTCATAGCTCCTGGACCGTGCAGTTACATATGAACCTCGACATTTCACAGTAGTGTCAGCCAAGCAGGATCACAGCAAATCTGATGGGAAAGTTGTAGAGACCCACCAAGCTCACTGAGGAAAACAATAAGGCGAAGGCTCAGCCAGCGCCAACAGCACAGAACACCCTCAGACACTGGCTTCAGAACACCATTGGGAGAGAGAATGCTCACAGGTTAACTCTTATTGATCTGAGTTGTTTGTTTGTTTGTTTGGTTTGGTTCTGGGGCCACACCCGGTGATGCTCAGGGATTACTCCTGACTACCCGCTCAGAAGTCACTCCTGGCTTGGGGAACCATATGGGATAATGGGGGATCAAACTTTGGTTCGTCCTAGTCTAGCATGTGCAAGGCAAATGCCTTATGGCTTGCATCACTGCCCCAGCCCCTGATCTAAGTTTTGATCACTCTCTTTGTCTTTGTGTTGTAACAAACAATAGAAAGTAAATTTGTTTGTGCCAGTGAGGGGATGGGAAATTGGGGACATTGGTGGGAAGGAAAGTCACACTGGTGTTGGGGTTGTTGTTTGAACATTTAATGCCTGAAATAAATGTATTATGAACAGCCTGGTATGTCAAGGTGTTATAATACAATTACAAAAATTAAAAATTGGACCCGGAGAGATAGCACAGCGGCGTTTGCCTTGCAAGCAGTCGATCCAGGACCAAAGGTGGTTGGTTCGAATCCCGGTGTCCCATATGGTCCCCCCGTGCCTGCCCGGAGCTATTTCTGAGCAGACAGCCAGGAGTAACCCCTGAGCACTGCTGGGTGTGGCCCCCAAAAAAATTAAAAATTGGGGCTGGAGTGATAGCACAGCAGGTATGGCTTTTTGCCTTACACATGGCTAACCAGGGATTGATCCCCAGCATCCTATATGGTCCCTTGAGTAACAGCAAGATTAATTCCTGAGTGCAGAGCCAGACACCTCAAGGTGTAGCCCCAAAAGAAAAAAATTTACACAGTAACTACATCGTGGGGAACATTTCCTAGCAGTGCTCAGGTGACTCACAGCCAACCAGGCATGCAATAGCCCAAGGGTACAGGGCAATACCCAGTCAACCTGGCCTTGCTAGGTGGTTGTTTTTCTGCGGGGGGGTGCATATCTGACAGTATTCAGGGCTTCTTTCTGGCTCTTTGCTCAGGAATAATGCTCCAGGTTTATGCAAAAGCTCTACCTGCTGTTCTATCACTCTAGCCTCAACTCTGGACCCAGAGTGTGAAAGGTTATCATGCTGCGGTCTGGAGACACAGTACGGGGGTGCAGTGCATGCCTTGCTTGTTGCAGACTCTATTTCATTCCCAGCACCACAAGGTTCCAGCACCTTGGAAGCATCCTGAAGGTTTTACACTGAGCCTTTATCTAAACAGCATCCAAAATTAGAAAATGAAGTTCATACTGCCTGGATGTCCTGCACGTCTCATCCCCACCTAGACACCGAGTAAGATTGGGCCACAGAGCCTGACCCCTTGAGTAAAAGTGAAGAACAGAACCTAAGCACCTGAGTAACAGTGTCCAGTGGAACCTGAGGTCCCTGAGTAGCAGTGGGCAACAGAACTTGACTCCCTGAGCAACAGTAGATAATAGAACCTGAGCCCCGAATAACAGTGGGCAATAGAACCCGGCCACCTGAATAACAGTGAAGCACAGAGCCTGAGGACCTGAGTAACAGTGGCAACAGAACTTAACTTCCTGAGTAGCCGGGGACAACAGAACCTGAGTCCCTGAGTCACACTGGAGAAAAGAACCTGACCCCCAGCCCAGTGGCTCCTCCTCCTGACCTGGCCTTAATGGATAGAGGCCACTCTGCTGATCTGGTTTCTTCCTCTCAGGGGAATCATATGGGATGCCGAGATTCGAATCGGGTTCGTCCTGTGTTGGCCGCTTGCAAGGCAAATTCCTTATTGCTGCGTTATAGCTCTGGCGCATATTCTCGAGCACTTGAGTTGTTTCTAGATTTTGGCAATTGTGAACAGTGCTGCAAAGAACCTGGGAGTGCAGAGGACTTTTCTACATGGTATTTTGAGCTTCTAGGGCAGGGATCCTCAAACTTTTTAAATGGGGCCAGTTTACTGTCCCTCAGGACCACTGGAGGCCCAGAGTAAAAAAACAAACAAACAAACAAACAAAAAAAAACAAAATAAAAAACTATGACTAATATGGCCTGTGGGCTGTAGTTTGAGGACCCCTGCCCAAGACTGAGAGGAGTCCAAAGATAGAGAGACAGAGGGGAATCAGAGAGTGAGGCGCCCATCCTACACATGTGCACTGCGGACCCAGGAGGAGTCGACAGCTAAGCAGGACAGGCAGTGGCGGCTAAAACACCCAGCAGGCTGGATAAATGTTCTCGGTGGGCCACATGTAGCCCACGGGCTGTAGTTTGAGGATCCCTGTTTTAGGATATATTCACAGGAATGGAATTTCTGGGTTGTATGGAAGTTCAGTTTCTATTATTATTATTATTATTATTATTATTATTATTATTATTATTATTATTTTGGTTTTTGGGCTACACCCGGCAGCGCTCAAGGGTTACTCCTGGCTCCATGCTCAAAAATTGCTTCTGGCAGGCTCGGGGGACCATATGGGATGCCAGGATTCGAACCAATGACCTTCTGCATGAAAGGCAAACGCCTTACCTCTATGCTATCTCTCCGGCCCCCAGTTTCTAATTTTTTTTTTTTGTTTTTGTTTTTCGGGCCACACCCATTTGATGCTCAGGGGTTACTCCTGGCTAAGCGCTCAGAAATTGCCCCTGGCTTGGGGGGACCATATGGGACGCTGGGGGATCGAACCGTGGTCGTGATCTTTCCTTGGCTAGCGTTTGCAAGGCAGATACCTTACCTCTAGAGCCACCTCAACGGCTCTAAAATTTTTTTTAAGGATTATCGATATCTTCCCAAAAAGGCTGGGCCAGTTGACATTCCTACCCACAGTAAGTGAGGTTTGAGGGTCTGAGCTGAGTAGGCAGAAGTGCTGGGGCAAGGGGTGAGGCATCTATCTGTCTTGCCTGCACTAGCCTAGGACTGACCGTAGTTCGATCCCCCCAAGCCAGGAGCGATATCTGAGCGCATAGCAGGAGTAACCCCCTGAGTGTCATCGGGTGTGGCCCCAAACTCAAAAAAGATAAAAAAAAAAGTGCTGGGGCAGCTGCTCCCCAGGCCTGTGACTTCATCATTGGGGCTGACATGTACCTTTTCCCTGTGGGATTTGTTCCCACATCTCTTCCCAGCAGAGTGAAAATCACTCACTTACTAACTGGTGGCAGAATCCCAAAAAAGTGTCCTTCAGTTGTATGACAGATCCCCAAGGGCCCTTTCCTCCCTGCCCCACAGAGACTTGGGCAACTTCCCGTTCCATTCCCACAACAGAGATAGGCGCCTATTTCTTAGCCTGAGAGCACTGGGTTGACCCAAGGTCTGCTGCCATCTCAGTCTCTTGGGATGGCGGTTCTTCCTCCTGCAAAAGCCAAAGTGATGGCTCTAGAGCTGGGCGACAGAGATAGTACAATGGGTAAGGAGCTTGCCTTGCATGCGACTGTCCCAGTTTGATCCCTAGCATCCCATTTGGTCCCCTGGGCCCCGAGTGATTCCTGAATGCCCAGCTAGGAGTAAGCCCTGAATATCACTGTGTGTGGCCAATGAATGAATGAATGAATGAATAAATAAAAGAAAACAGACTAGGAACTGTCAGCACGGGTGAAAGTGGGTCTTCGAGATAAAGGCTCAGTTCCCTGAAGGGCTCATGGTCCCAGTGGCCCACAGGGGTCACCACTTTGATAAAATATCCCCATCCCCAACTTTCCTTCTCCCAACTGGTCTTTTGCTGACTAACTCCACTTACTCATGTTCTAACCCTTGCACGAGCCTGTAGCCAAGAAAGCACAATCTCTGGGCAAAGAGGTTTGTAGAAGCCTGCCAGGAGCTTCTGGAAATGTTCCCCCCCCTCCTGACTCTGATTAAAAGCTGCAGGAGGGAAAGACTTTCATTCCCACATGCCTATGCTAATAATGCTCTGTGTGGGAGGTTATTTGTGACCTTGATGGCTGGAATAGCAGCAGCTACTTTATGACCAGATGGTCACCTGCTGAGGAAGATAGAGCAGAAGGTGGAAGCCAAGCTTCTTGATGACCTCTTTTAGACTGTGGTACCTTCCTTCTCTGGGCTCCATGACCTACTCTAACTTCATTTCTGATCCCTGTCTTCCTGTTCCTTGATGGCACTTTTGTGTCTCCTGATCAGCTGGGGGTGGGGGGGGGTCACCTATAAAACGTGTCCTTTAAGACACAAGCATGTACTTTCTGGTTGTTTTTGTTTGTATCTTTGTTTGTTTTTGCCACACCCAGTGACTCTCAGGGGTTACTCCTGGCTATGCTCTCAGAAATCGCTCCTGGCTTGGAGGACCATATGGGATGCCGTGGATCAGAGCACGGTCCGTCCTAGGCTAGCGCATATAAGGCAGACGCCAGACGCCCTGAGTTACCACTTCTGCCCCAACAAGTGTGTACTTTCAGATAAAGCCACCTTTTACCGGACACCAGTTTCTAAACCCAGGTCTGTCCCCAAGGCCTTTGCATGAGACTTGCCCCTTGTCTTGGCACCCTGGAGCTCCCCATCCTTATCCATGCCATGGGAGAACAGCCAAGAGAGGCTCGGTGGGTGATGAGGGGGCCCGAACGCCACAGGCGGCAGAGAGTGGGGCAGAGGTTCTGGTCCTGAAGAAAGAGAGGCACCGGGCAGCAGGTCTCTGGGGTCCCAAGGACAGAGTGGGGAGAGCCAGAAGGCAAGTCCCCCATCAATCTGCCTGGGGTGAGTGTTGTTATTGTTGTTATTATGAAGCGCCTCAGGCTCACACTCCTGTGGCCTGGTCAGGCCCCACTAATGGCCCCATAAATTCCAGCCATAAAGAGTAATGGGGGGAGACAAATGAGATAATTAGGAATAAATCTCCCCGAGGTCTCTGTTGGGCTGCATCCCTGGAACTTGCCAATCTTCCGAGCCATTAGCCGGGCCCCTAATTAATGCACAGTTGCCCCCCCAAAGGAGGTGCCAGGCATGGGAGGGACCAGGCTCAGGGCCACCCCTGCCCCCATTGCCTGCAGCAGTGACCTTGGGAGGAGATGAAGGTCACATGCCCACAGCCGCTCTCACTCTCTGGGCTTTCCCATCTCCTCAGTTGTTCTGTTTTCCCTTGGCCCACTTGCCCTCCTGTCCTTCCCTTTCCGGGTCTCCTGAGGAGCTGCTGACAATGAACTGCAAATGGGGTATAGGCGGGTACTCCTTTGGAGTGTGGGGTGTGTGCCCTGGTGAAATGTGTATGTGTGTGTGCGTGTGTGTGTGTGTGCGTGTGTGTGTGTGTGTGTGTGTGTGTGGTGCGTGTCTGAGATGGTACACAGATAGTGAAGTTATTGGGTGGCCTAATGCCATGAGGGATGTGTGCCGTATGCAATTGTGTGACTTTGTGGTAGGTGATAGGAAAGTGTGTGTGTGTGTGTGTGTGTGTGTGTGTGTGTGTGTGTATGATGTGTGCATACGTGGGTGTTGGCATGTGTGTAGGTGACAGTATGTGGGAGGGCGTGTGTGTGCTGGGGGGAGGCTAGCTCCCCGCCCTGGTCCTGCCCGCAGCTCCCTCTCGGGTTTCAGCCTGTCCTAAAGAAAACAGCAGAGCCTGCAGCAGGAAATGGCTATTTGGATTGCAGAGGCGCCCCTTCCTGCAGCGGCTCCACTGCCCCACCGAGCGAGAGGCCAGGGAGGGGGCCTTCCTGCCCACCTGCACCAGACCTCAGGCTGGTTAGGGGCGCCCCCACCCTAGCCCTCGTGGTCTCGGGAAACTTTCAGAGCCTGGCTGCAAGGCATGATTCCACCCTTGTCCGTGCTCCCGCCCCAACAGAGGAGCCGAGGAGTGGAGCTCCTGGGATCTGTGACTCTGCGGCCTCACCACAGAGGGTGCGGTGGGGACAAGAGGTGGCTCTGCTATCACACGCACAGCCCCACTTCCCCCATCTTCCCACAGGACACTCTGGGGGCGGGAAGCTGGCTGGTGACCGAGCTTGGCTTGGCATGTGTGAGGCCGGGTTTGATCCCAGCTCTGCCAAAGAAACAAGAGGACGTGTTTAGGCGGCCATGCTGGTGACAGGGAACTCACTGGAATGCGAATGTCTGGCTGCTCTTTCCTGTGTGGCGAGGAATGAGATTGCTGCAGGGGCTGGAGAGACGGTCAGCAGCAGGGCGCTTGCCTTGCACACAGCCACCCCAGAGGCTCCTCTGAGCCCAGGAGTAAACCCTGCTTTGTTTGGGTGGCCCCCAAACAAACGAAAAATCAAAAATATCTTCAGGACCATGCACAAAGGAGTCAAACATTTTTGTAAAAAGTAGGAAAGGTGACAAACAAACCCATACACGCTTGTCCGGAAAGGGCTTACACTTTTGTACATTGGACATGTGAGAACTAAACAAAAAAGCAGTGAACTAAATAGGCGAATGGGGGCAGTTAGGGGACTTCTCTGGGTTTGAGCTTGGCCAAAGACATTCCTCTCTGCATCCTCTGTTTTCTCTGTAGGCCCAAAGGGTAGAAATCTTTGTTTCTGTTTTTGTTTTTGGGTCACACCGGCAGCGTTCCTGGCTCCACCCTCAGAAATCGCTCCTGGCAGGCTCAGGGGACCATATGGGATGCCGGGATTCGAATCACTGACCTTCTGCATGAAAGGCAAACACCTTACCTCCATGCTATCTCTCCGGCCCCATGGTAGAAATCTTTTTTTTTTTTTTTTGGTTTTTTGGGCCACACCTGGCGGTGCTCAGGGGTTACTCCTGGCTGTCTGCTCAGAGATAGCTCCTGGCAGGCACCGGGGACCATATGGGACACCGGGATTCGAACCAACCACCTTTGGTCCTGGATCGGCTGCTTGCAAGGCAAACGCCGCTGTGCTATCTCTCTGGGCCCCATGGTAGAAATCTTTAAGGTGCCAAAGAAAGAGGTCTGTGAACACACGGTGAGGCTCAGAGGAGGTGTGTGTGTGTGTGTGTGTGTGTGTGTGTGTGTGTGTGTGTGTGTAAATTTGTGAGACCATCACTTTTTCAACATCTTCTTCCATGTTCATATTGAGTTCTGAGTGTATTCTCACACCAAAGCCCAACTCAGTATTTGTAGTTTTAGACTCTTAGAGAGGGAGTAAGGAGGTAGAGAGAAAGAGAGAGAGAGAGAGAGAGAGAGAGAGAGAGAGAGACAGAGACAGAGACAGAGACAGAGAGACAGAGACAGAGACAGAGACAGAGAGACAGAGACAGAGATAGAGACAGAGAAGAGAGAGACAGAGAGAAGAGGAGAGACCCCCCCCTTCCTTTGGGAAGTCAGGGAAAGCCCAGCTCCTGCCATAGCCTCCCAGCAGATCTCCGGGGTTAGTTGTTCTCGTGGGAAGGGTCTGGAACCTCTGAAGCTTCTGCTTTAACTCTAAATCTGCCCATGAACATGGAAGAGTTGGTGAGGAGGCAGCAGCTGGAGCTGGTGGGTAGGGCTGGGTGGCATGGGGTATCAGTGAGCATGAGGCCCGTGGTGGGAGTGTTTGGGGGTGTCTATAGAGAGTCTCAAGTAGCACAGAGTGAGGCGGGAGGCAGCAGCACCCCCACTGGTGCCATTCGTCTCTTCCCAGAAGCCCATGCACTGCTGCAACTTTCGCTCCCCAACAATGTCCCCCCTGCAGGACTCTTTCCACCCATGACCCTATCTGCACCACAACCCCAAGGCATCCCTTCACCCGCCCACCCTGCTCCTGGCTTTCTCCAGGTCCTGGAAGGAAAAGAGGACTCAGCCAATACATCCTGCAACCCTGAGCCCACAGGGCCACTCCCCTCCGCACTCTCAGATGCTCTCCCCTCTCCGGCCAGTTGCAATATGTGGACAAAGAGGGCTGGGCAGGGGTTCCCCACCCCCTGTCAGGACAGACCCCAAGCACAGGATCCCAGTCCGCCATCCCCAGAAGGGCTTTGAGAACCCTGTCAGCAGATTCATCCATCAGAGCCCGGAACATCTGCCTTTAATGAATCCTCCACTCAGCATTAACTCTCCCCTCCCCGGGCAGGAAGACAGAAATGACACAGGGACCCTCTTCCTTCCTCCCTGGCGCGGGGAGGGAGGGGAAGGGCAGGGCAGGTAGCAGATTTCCTGGGTTTTGCAAAGGTCGGTTGAGGGCTAAGCCAAGGGCAGGGTGAGCAGAGCAGCCTCCTGACGGGATCCAGGGGTTTGTGGGGAGGGAGGGCAAGAGGCAGAGAACTTGATGTTTCTTTGGAGTGGCACATCGAGCTGTGCTCAGGGCTTACTCCCGGTTCTGTGCTGTGGGATGATCCCTAGCGGGGCTCGGGGGACCATATGGGGTGCCGGGGGTCGAACCTAGGTTGGCCGTGTGCACACACACCCTACCTGTTGTGTTACGGCTGCAGTCGCAAGAGGACTTGCCTTTGAGAGTTGTGATCTAATCACATCTTATCCAGGAGCCCAGAGAGAATCTGAAATGGACAAATATCTTTATTTACAGCCACAAATAGAAAGACCCTCCCTCCACGCCCTCCCTCTCCCCTTCCAGTCTTTTCCATAAAGGGTCCCTGTCTGCCCACCCCCACGCGTGCCAGCCTGCCCTCTGGGGTACCTGGATGGGTCAAGCCCCCCGAAGGAAAGGACCCAGGAGAAGGGGAAGGGCTGGGCTGAAGGGGAGGGGGCGTCTTTTCACATTTTGCTGTCCTCTACGTCTGGGGAGGAGGGAGACACGCCTCCCCCCACGTTCACAGTGTTCTGCAGCCCTGCAGGAGTGGGGGGTCCCGGCTCCCCGAGGGCACCAGCGAGGACTGACTCTCGGTCGGGGAAACCCAGGTCCCGGACCAAGGGGGCTGTGGCACCAGCATCCCCTGCTGGCCGGGCGGGTCAGGAGGAGAAGCAGAGCCCGCAGCACTCCATGCAGATCTCCAGGCAGTCGGCCGACTCGCAGCAGGCGTCCAGGATGCCGCAGTCCAGGTCGCAGGGCAGGTCGCACTCGGAGCACTCGGCAGAGCCGCAGCAGCAGCAGCACAGACACGAGTCCTCGGAGCTGCAGGAGCCGCAGGTGGCGCAGTCCAGCACGATGTTGCACAGGGTCAGGAACTCGCAGAACAGGCAAGACAGGATGCAGTGGACGCAGCAGTCTGGGGGAGCAACGCAGGGGACGCAATGCAGTGGACGCAGCAGTCTGGGGGAGCATGGGGGGCCTCCTAGATACTGTGGCCCGGAGAGGGGCTGAATTGGGACATTTGGGAGGGGAGGGGAGTGCTCAGGAGCTGCTCTTGGCTCTGTGCTTGGCTGGAGCAATCCTGATTGAGGCCTTCTCAGGCCCCATGGTGTTGGGGATCGAACCCAGGTCTCTCCCGTGCGAAGTATGAGTATAGTCAGCTTGTTGGGCCAGCTGACCGGCTCTGAGAAGACCTTATTTGTCCACATCTGGAGGTCCTCAAGGCTCACTCCTGGCTCTGTGCTCAGAGCTCATTCTTGGTGGGGCTCAGGGAACTGTACCCACATATGGGGATCAAACCCAGATCCACTGTACGCAGACAAACGCCCTGCCCACTGTCCTATCTTTCCAGCCCCCTCCTCACCCCGCCTACTCTACTTCCAAGCAGAGCCTGGAGGAAAGGCAGTGGGGCTGGAGCCTTCCTGGGGTGGAGAAAAGGGCTCACCTTCCTGGGCCTGAAGCGGGATCTGGGAGACGGCCGACTTGGTGCTGCCCTTGCTCTTCTTGCTGCCCTGGCTGGCGAGAGATGCGTGTGTCTGCAACTTCCCGTGGGCCTTGGGTCCCCCCAAGGCACCGTTGCCTGCCCGCCTGGTGCTGCCCAGCTCTGAGAGCTGGCCAGAACCATTCGCCAGTAGTGGGGTGCCGCCCAAGGGGTTCCCCTGTGGCTGGCCTGGAGAGAGGAGAGAGGGTGATGGGAAGAGTTAGGACAGACTTCCGGAAGTCTGCTGTGGCTCTGCCTGTTTTTTTTTTTTTTTTTTTTTTTTTTGGTTTTTGGGCCACATCCGGTAACGCTCAGGGGTTACTCCTGGCTATGTGCTCAGAAGTTGCTCCTGGCTTGGGGGACCATATGGGACGCCGGGGGATCGAACCGCGGTCCGTCCAAGGCAGGCACCTTACCTTTAGCGCCACCGCCCGGCCCCTGGCTCTGCCTGTTTTGCTGTTCTAATACAGGCAGCTTACCTCCCCATGGGCAGTTGCAGCTGGAGAAACTGAGGCCCAAAGCAGAACTGACTAGTCCAGAGGCCCAGCTTAAAATAAGAGAGGCACTTTTAGACCTCTTGGCTCTCTTGGGCCGGTAATCATTCAGCTCCTTCCACATAAGACAAGGAAGGAGCAGGGCATGGAGGGCTCTGCTCAAGCCCACCTTCGTACCCAGACATGACTCATTGTCCTGCTCTTAGGGGCCTAGGCTTATTTGCTTTTTGTTTGGGGGACATGGGACCAGTGGTGGGGTCACTCCTGGTTTTATTCAGGGGTCACTCACTCCCAAAAATGCTTGGGAGACCATCAGTGCTGAGACCAAACTTAGGCCTCAGCCTGCAAACCCACTGCCACAGCCCTCTCAGCCTCCTCTCCCACAGGTCTGGGGCTTTGGCAAGCATGATGGCGGAGGTCATGGCGGTGGTGCTGGTGGGACAGTGGAGCTGAGGGCAGATGGGGTGGTGGTGAGCAACAAAGCCATAAACTTTCATCTCGGCCTCTGCCAAGCCTCCAGCTGTTTCTGCCCTTCGTGTGCTGGTGATTTATGGGAAACATCTGTTTGGGGACCAGTGCCCAAGCCCTGGAACCTGGACTCTCACACAGCCCCTGTTCCCCAAAGCCTCAGCTCTCCCCCACCACCCCTTGGTGCAGCGCTGTGGGCAGGTTGGTAAGAGGTCTTTGGAGTCTTGCTGGAGAGAAAGAAAAGAGCAAGTCTAATGGGGAGCTCCCCCTCCCCCCAGCGACCCTAAAATTCCTAAGAGAACAAACTCTAACTTTCTGGTCTGAATGATAGCAGAGTGGGGAGGGCATTTGCCTTGCACACGGCCAACCCTGGTTTGATCCCCAGCATCCTATATATATATATATATATATATATATATATATATATATATATGTGTGTGTGTGTGTGTGTGTGTGTGTATATATATATGTGTATATATATGTGTATATATATATGTGTGTATATATATATATATTAGTCCCCTGAGACATCCAGAAATGATTCCTGAGTGCTGCCAAGTGTGGTCCCAAAACAAAATGAAACAACAAAAACAACAAAACAACAACCCCAAACTCCAGCTTTCTCCTCTTTTTTGGAGGATACCCCTCCAAAAAAAACAAACAAAAAATAACCCGCCCAGTTTCGTCTCTTCTCTCCTTTTTAAAATTTTTTTCTTCTCTCCTTTAGTTTGTCCCCTGTTCATGACAGTTCTTTTCTCGAGAGGACAGGAGGGTCATGTGCTAAGAGACAGCAAAAGGGTCACTCTGAGAGCTCTGGGCCCCACGTGCTCAGTGCCTCTGGCTTCTGGGCCTTTCTCAAGGGAGACACGGTTGTCTCTAAGAGGCCTGGCTTGTCTGAACTGTGGCTGGAGGTCTGGAAGTGTGGGAGGCTGAGGCTCTCGTGACTGAGAAACAGCCCTCGGTGCTGACAAGCCTTTTGGGGAATCCTCTCGGCAGCTTCTCTCACAGGGGAAACTGAGTCTCAGAGAGGCACAGTGACTTAGCTGAGGTTCACAGGGCGAGTGTTAGAGGTGGGGTTAGCCTGGAAGCCAAGTAGGGGGCTCAGAGGATAGGCAGGGTGGGGGACAGGGACTGGGAGATGAACTACTTCTCTTGAAGCACTTGTTACTCCGTTATCATTATTATTATTATTATTTTGGTTGGGTCACACCCAACAGCACTCAGGGGTTACTCCTGGCTCTATGCTCAGAAATCGCTCCTAGCAGGCTCAGGGGACATATGGGATGCCGGGATTTGAACTATTATCCTGCGTACAAGGCAAGTGCCTTACCTCCATGTTATCTCTCTGGCCCCTTCTGTTATTATTGTTATTTTTTTATTGTTGTGGAGGCCTCAAGTAGGAAGGGCCAGGATAGAGTCCACGGCCTAGAAGCTACTCTCCCCGAGCCACATCCCTGGCTCTCAGCTTACAGGGCGGCAGCTTACAGGGTCTGGGGCGAGCAACAATACAGTAGTAGGGTGTTTGCCTTGTGTAAGGCTGACTTGGGACCGACCAGAGTTCAAATCCCCGGCATCCCATATGGTCCCTCGAGCCTTCCAGGAGCAACTTCTGATCTAGGAGTAATGCCTTAGCACCGACAGTTGTGGCCCTCCCCCAAAAAAGGGAAAAAAATAAAGGCGTTCTGGAAGCCTTTATTTATTTATTTATTTATTTATTTATTTATTTTTCTATTTATTTCTGGAAGGTCGCTTCTGGAAGCCATGCGATGCTCATGAGCCCATTTCACTGTGGTCCAGAGGATGAACTTTACTAACTTCACTGGCATGTCCACAGCTGGGACACAGAGCTGTGGGGTGTAGAGGTGAGGGCCTAGAGATGGGCAAGGAGCTGGGAGCAGTGAGGGCTCTAGGGGAGGCGGGAGGTTTCGAAGCTGTGCCAGGCTGGGATTCTGAGGTGTGGCTGGTGCTTGCCACTGGGTAAACAGAGTATGACCAGGGGATGTAGCCAAGCTTGAATCACTCTGCCCGCACCTCATGGCCCTCTGGGGCCATTGGGCTGACTCTTTGGCCAGCTTGAGTGGCCCCAGCCCTGCCACTGTGGGCACAGGGAGATGTGCTCCATCAGGGCCTTGGGATGGTAAGGGTAGGCACTGAGCTGGCTGGTGGACACAGCCACCCTGTGGCTGAGTCACAGAGCAAAAGCTCGGGCACAAGGAGATTCTGTCTGCTCCCTGGCCATCAGGCCCTCCCCGAGGGCCACACCGCCCTCCTCCTTCAGGCCAGTCCAGGCCAGTTGCTGGATATGTGCAGTGGGGCTGCAGGCCGGGCCTAGCAGAGATGGAGCCCTGAGGCCTGGGAGACCAGTTAGCCCCAGGTTCCCTGGTGAAGGTGGCCCTGTCTCAGCTGCGACAGAAGGACATAGGAGAGTGCATGGGGATAGGAGACCCGGCTACCCAGCAGGAAGCCAAGGTGGCTGTTTCCTGCTGCTCACTCAGGGCAGGCCGGTGGTGCATATTTCATGGATAAAATATGAATGGAGCAGGGGACCAGAGAGATAGCATAGTGGTAGAGCATTAGCCTTGCACACAGCCAACCCCGACGGACCTGGGTTTGATTTCTAGCATCCTATATGGTCCCCCGAGCCTGTCAATAGCGACTTCTGAGTGCAGAGCCAGGAGTAAACTCTGAACGCTGCCGGGGGTGATCCAAAAAACAAAAAAATATATATGAATGGGCCAGAGAGATAGCATGGAGGTAGGACGTTTGCCTTGCATGTAGGACAGTGGTTGGAATCCCGGCATCCCATGTGGTCCCCCAAGCCCGTCAGGAGCGATTTCTGAGCCTATAGCCAGGAGTAACCCCTGAGCACTACCCGATGTGACTCAAAAACCAAATATATATATATGAATGAATGGAGCAGATTTTTTATTCCTATAAAATAATATAAACTTGCTCAATTTTTCTCTTCTGTTGCCAATAAACCTTACTGGTACAGTTTATAAGTGAAACTCCTTAAGGATTGAATGCATAAAGCATAAAGGGATGAGAAATAAACTAAAAACAAGCATATAAACCTATATCTGGATCAACACAGGACTTCATACTGGCAAACATCACAACCCAGGAAAAAATTAATCAAGAAAATTAAACAGGGAAAGTCTGTGAGGATGAGCACATGTGTGCAGAGACATTTCAGGTTTTATTTATTTATTTGGGTTTGGGCCACACCTGAATGTGCACAGGGTTTACTCCTGACTCTGTGCTCAGAGATTACCCTGGAGGTGCTTAGATGTCAGGAAATCGAACCTGGGTTGGCTGCGTGCAATATCTGGTCCTGATGTTGCAGGTTTTAATGCTCACATTTGGGTGCCTCTGGTGGCTTGGCCCCCTGATCCTGATCTCCAGGACATTGGGAGACTCTTGGCCAGCCCAGGATGAGTGTCCTTTTGTGCCTCTCTACTGAGAACTCCTGGACATCTCTTTCCTGTTCCCCAGAGGAGCTGTAGGATGGGGCTACTTCAGCATCCCTGCCTTCACTCTCATGCTCTCCTGCCCTCCACTCTCTGGGGCCAGCCAGCCTGTAGTCACTGCATCTTTCCATCCTGGAGTGAAGTCCACCTTGTGCCAGGCACCTGCCCACTGCCCTCTGGGCCAACCATGGGCACCCTGAGAGCACCCACTGCTTTTCCTCGCCAGCCTCTCTGGGTTGGCTCCCTTAATTCTGCCCCCATCTGCTGCTGCCAGATTCCCTGAGGCCCTTGGGACTCACGTGTCACAGCTTCTATGGGGATATCGAGGTCAGTGCTGTCCAGGCTCTGGAGGGCCCCGGGGTCCTTGTCTTGAGGCATGTGGGGTGCCACCTCTTCCGGGGAGCCCTCCTCCAATATCACCTCCACAGGGCAGGTGGGCTTGGGCTCTGTCACTACCTCCAACCCCGGTGGGAGGGAGGGGGTCGGGCCTATGGAGGAAGCAGAGACTGAGTGAGGTTCACACCAAGATTTATGCTCCCCAGTGCCTCCTATTTGTTCTGTGCACCACCACCACATCCTTCTCGGTCTCCTGGCACCAGTGACCCAGGCTGACCCTCTGATGACAGTGGCACCTTGAAAGTTAGAAAGGCCCCCGCTGAGGGAGCAGGGGAGTGCAACTGCACTCACATGCATACATGGGGTGTGGGTACCGGAGAGCCAGGACAGAGGGAAGGGGGGACAGAGGGAAGGGGGAACAGGCAGGAAACAGATGGGGAGAATAGGGGTGGGTGGGTGCAGCAGAGGGGTTATGTGATGGGAGCAGGAGCCTGAGAAGGAGGAGGCTGGGCAGGAAGGAGAGAGCAGCCAGGAGGGAAGGAGGGTTGGAGAAGAGGGAGATAAGGGGTGTCAGTACATCTACCCAGTGGAATACTATGCAGCCATTAGGTGAAATAAAGTCATGAAATTTGATTATATATGGGTAGACATGGAAGGTCTCATGCTGAGTGAAATGAGTCAGAGGGAAAGGAACAATATAGAATGATTACACTCATTTGTAGAATGTACACACACACATATAAATGATAATTTTAGAGTAATACCCAAACACGATAGAAACAGAAGTCAGGAGAACCAGTCCATGGTAGGAAGCTTGCCACAAATAGTCCTGGAGAGAGTAGCTAGGGCAGAGAAGAGACTACAATGACAAGGAGAGTTGGAAACAAGCATTCTGGACAATAACTGGGAGTTCAAAGGAGATAAAGTGATATGATATGCATGATGCCCCTTCAGTAACAATATTGCAAACCACCATGTCTCATAGGTAAAAAAAGGAGGAAGGAAAGGAGAAAAGTCAGAGAGAGAGAGAGAGAGAGAGAGAGAGAGAGAGAGAGAGAGAGAGAGAGAGAGAGAGAGAGAGAGAGAGAAGTCACTTCTGAGCACTGAGCCAGGAGTAGCCTCTGAGCACAGCTGGGTGGCACACCCCTCAAAACAAACAAGCCTGTAGCCTCTAAAGTCCCAAGACCCAAGGGATAAGCTGGGGGGACAGGGAGGAAGGGGGGTTC
Source organism: Suncus etruscus (assembly GCF_024139225.1). Lineage (NCBI taxonomy): Eukaryota > Metazoa > Chordata > Mammalia > Eulipotyphla > Soricidae > Suncus > Suncus etruscus. The sequence goes on along the minus strand of NC_064865.1, from coordinate 878,189 downwards.
TGTTCCCACATCCTCAGGCCTGTGGGGAGTGGCAAGGCTTGTGGTGCCACTTGGGAATCAAGGGGATAGGAAAGTGGGGCACACAGCTCAGGGTGCAGAACCAGAAAAGTAGGGGGGTATTCTTATTTACTCTATTTTTTAGGGACCACATTTAGGGGTCTACAGAGTTTTTTTTTGTTTTTGTTGCTGTTTCTGGTTTTTTTTTTTTTTTTTTTTTTTGGTTTTTGGGTCACACCCGGCGGTGCTCAGGGGTTACTCCTGGCTATCTGCTCAGAAATAGCTCCTGGCAGGCACAGGGGACCATATGGGACACCGGGATTCGAACCAACCACCTTTGGTCCTGGATCGGCTGCTTGCAAGGCAAACGCCACTGTGCTATCTCTCTGGGCCCGCTGTTTCTGTTTTTGTTTTTGGGTCACACCCGGCAGCACTCAGGGGTTACTCCTGGCTCTACGCTCAGAAATTGCCCCTGACAGGCATGGGGGACCATATGGGATGTCGGGATTTGAACCACTGTCCTTCTGCATGTCCTTACCTCCATGCTATCTCTCCAACCCCTTCAGAGGTTATTTTTGATCCTGCACTCAGGAATCATTCCTGGTGGGCTCAGGAGACCATATGGGTTGCTGGGGATTTAACCTCTTTTTATTTATTTATTTATTTATTTTGGGAGGGTCACACCAAGCAGTGCTCAGGGGTTACTCCTGGCTCTGCACTTAGAAATCGGTCCTGGCAGGCATGGAGGACCATATGGGATGCCAGGATTCGAACCACTGTCGATTCAAATCACCATCTGTCCTGGATCAGCTGCATGAAAGGCAAACACCCTACTGCTGTGCTATCTCTCAGGCCCCCTCTTATTTATTTTTAATCTATTTTGAATGTATTGAATCACTATAGGTAGATGGGGGCTTTTAGACAGTGCCCCCCTCATCTTCCACCACCCACAGGCCATGTGGAGTGCAGGAGAGACACAGAAATGAGATGCAGAGGGGCAGAAACCCACATGGGTTTAGGGAGGAGAGACACAAGGGAGAGAAAGAAGGGGAGAAGATAGGAGCCCATTGCAGTTACCCCAAGAGTGAGCTGAGTAGAGGGGAGTCCCTCAGTTAGAGCTCAGGCTCCATCATGGGTTTTGTTCTGACTCCTAGAACGAGTGAGTGGGACTGGAATGATGGCACCAACAGGGAGGCCCTGGTGGAGGTGGTCTGTGGTGTGTAGGGGAGCAAGCATCCTGGGGGGATTATTTTGGAGCTTGACTAGGTCTGCAACCCTAAGAGACACCTGAGCAATCCTCATTCCAAAGACTCAGGTCTCTCTAGGCCAGGGGTCTCAAACTCAATTTACCTGGGGGCCGCAAGAGGCAAAGTCGGGGTGAGGCAGGGCCGCGTAAGGGATTTAGCTTACCGAATATTCGCAATAAAAAATCGCATTAGTAAGAAAAAAATCGCATTAAACATTTGCATACCCTGAATGGAACTGCTTGGGGTATGCGAATGTTTAATGCGATTTTTTCTTACTAATGCGATTTTTATTGCGATTATTCTGTAAGCGAATAATTGCAAATACTACGATATTTGAAGGCCGGCCGCAGACCACAAAATGTTGTACGGAGGGCGACAAACAGCCCACAGGCCGCGAGTTTGAGACCCCTGCTCTAGGCCAAGGGGATGGAGTTCTAGAAGCCCAGGGGTAGCTCTGAGGAGGACCTAGCCATTGCATCTTGCTTGTATCTGCCCCAGGGAACACTACCGGACCTGCCTGAGAAAGGAGTAGGTGGGCTTAGTGTAGCTGGTGTGTCCAGAACCCCTTGGTGGGCTCAAGGACTGCTCCATGGAGACAGCTGTTATGTGAGGCTGTAGAGCCCCCAGCCCCTGATTTGGTGAGAGATGTGAGTTCCTGGGAAAGGGGGCCGGCTGGGAGGGAGGAACAGCACTTCTCAGCACAAGTGGGTTACAGCAGCTGGTACGAAGGAAGGAGGTTCAGCGCTTGGCTCCCAACTCTCAGGAAGGGAACGGCCAGCCCAGCCCACCTCTTGCCCTCAGAGGCAACTAGCCACAGCCGGACTGACTCCGCCATGTGGGGTCATGAAAAAAGGCCCGAGCCAGCAGCTGCGGATCCAGGCCTGGCTCTGACCAGAGGCCAGCTTGCACAGATCACCAGAGCTGAGTGCCTTGGGTACTGGGTCTGAGCTTTTCCAGCAGCCTCAGGGAGCAAACGAAGCCTTCAGCACTGCCTTTCCCTCCAGCCACCCCTTCCTTGCCTTCCTTCTTCCCTCCCTTCTTTCTCTTTTTCTTTCCTTCCTTTCCTTCTTTTCTTTTCTTTCTTTCTACTTTCTCACACCTTTCTTCCCTCCCTTCCTTATTATTCTTTTTATTTTATTTTATTTAGTTATTTTTTGGTTTTTGGTTTTTGGGCCACACCAGGTGACACTCAGGAGTTACTCCTGGCTATGCAGTCAGATATTGCTCCTAGAGGCCAGAGCAGTGGCGCAAGCCCTAAGGTGTTTGTCCTGCTCGCTAGCCTAGGATGGAGCGCAGTTTGATCCCTCAGTGTCCTATGAGTGCATAGCCAGGAGTAACCCCTGAGCATCAGCAGCTGAGACCCAAAAACCAAAGCCAAAACAACAACTTCCTTTTCTCTCTTCCTTCCTTTTCCATCCTCCTTCCCTCTCCCTTCCTTCTTCATCCCTCCCTCCCTTCCTCCCTCCCTTCCTTCCTTCCTTCCTTCCTTCCTTCCTTCCTTCCTTCCTTCCTTCCTTCCTTCCTTCCTTCCTCCCTCCTCCCTCCCTCCCTCCCTCCCTCCCTTCCTTCCTTCCTTCCTTCCTTCCTTCCTTCCTTCCTTCCTTCCTTCCTTCCTTCCTTCCTTCCTTCCTTCCTTCCTTCCTTCCTCCCTCCCTCCCTCCCTTCCTTCCTCCCTTACCCTTTTCTATGGGGGGGGGCACACTCCAGCCCTTGGGCAATCTTTTGTTAAACACCTAGCTAGGTAAGGTGGTGGGAAGGCCAACGTGACAAGCCCAGTCACTGTCTGGGACTTCTGTCAGAAGAAGGTGGGCAATCATGCAAAGGGAGAGGTAGAGTTACAAATGGGGCTTCTCTAGGGAAGAAGCACAAATGATGAGCACGGAGTATCCCAGACGTTTGTGTGAATGTGGATGTGATCATATATGTGTAAATGTATGTGTGGTGCACATGGGCATGAACGCACACACATATAAACATGCACACATGTGTGTGTATGAGTGCATTTACACACGTGTGTATGTATATAAATGTGCATGCTAGTTATATGTATGAATGTATTTGCAAATGCATACATGTATGATTACATGTATGTATGTATGTAACTGCATTTTATGTATGTTTTATATGTGTGCACGAATGTATACATGTATATATGTCAGTACGCATCAATGAGTGCGTGTGAGCATGCATGTTTAGGAGGGTTTTCTACAGAAACATTCCCGTAACGCTCCCAAAGAAGGGGACAGGACATTTCTGGGAGAGCAGTCGAAACCTACTTCCAGCTGGCAGCGTGGTGTCCAGGCTGGCATGACCTGAAGGCGGTTACCCCCAGTGCGCAGGGTGGGGTGGGGCACACAGGGGTGACCTTGAGTCTACAGTAGGAGGATGGCAGCCTTTGTGACTGACTCCACTCAGGGGAGAAGAAGGGCAGAAAGAGGATTTAGGGGACCAGCCTCTCAAGTTTTTACCCTCCCTCCCCAGAGTCCCACTCTTGGGGCAGCTGCGCTAGATTCCCATTCAGAACTGGGGGAACAGAAAATAACGAGGAGCACAGATGATAGTCCTGAAGGAGACCTGCCATTCGGGGTGAGCATAGACCTTAGAAGGAAACAGGGCATGGGGTGCGGGGGACAGAACTCCTGGAGCTGGAGCTAGAGGCACAACCGAGACAACCACAGAGGGCAGGAGAGGGCTGTGGGGCCCAGGCACAAGGCAGAGAAACCAAGTAGTGGAGGGGCAGGAGGCCAGATGCGGGAGCATACTGCCCAAGTCTGGGCTAAAAAGAGTCTTTCCTTCTTGTGTGTGTGTGTGTGTGTGTGTGTGTGTGTGTGTGTGTGTGTGTGTGTGTGTGTGTGTCCCAACCCTTCTCTCTCCCCTCTTATCTCTTCCTCTCTCTTTCTGCTCTCAAATCAGGAGACACTCTGTCTAGTATAGTCTGAGGGAGCCACTGAGCAGGAGTAGGTTGGGACAACAGGAAGAGGAGTGGGGGGGTCTTCAGGCAGCTGAGCAGGTATGCAGAAAGGTCCTGGTCACATGGGCTGCATGTGTGTGTGGGGGGGGTGTGGGTGTGGGTGGGTGAGTCTGCTCATTGCCTGCCGCCACCCCTACCTCTCTGAACAGAGGGGAGACACAGACAAGCCTCCCCTCCCCAAAGTGGAAATGCAGAAAGGCAGCAGCCACTTTGCTGCCCACTAGGGATCCCCAACACAGGCTTCCTCTGTCTGTCACCCAAGTTGAGGGGTGCTCTGAACTGTGAAGGAGTAGGTGGGACAGGTCAGCCTGAGTCTAGAAAATGCCTGCAGGGCTCCCCAGGCGCCCCCCCCCCCCCACTGATGTGACAAGGACAAGCGCAGGAGCAAGGCCTGGCCAGGATCCATGTTCAGGCAATCGGTCCAGGTTTCCCCTGGGATCTCCAGCCGTCTCTGTTAGAGGGGACCAGAGGGTCATGCCTGGGGGCCCCTTTCCGATCTCCCAGATCCCAGCCCAGCACTTCCACCTTATCAATGGACCAGGCCTGTGTTCTGAGTCTATGTGACCCAGGCCTCTCTGGCCAAGCCCTCTACTTCTGTTCTTTTTTTCTTTTTCTTTTTTCTTTTTTTTTTTTTTTTTGGTTTTTGGGCCACACCCAGCGATGCTCAGGGGTTACTCCTGGCTGTCTGCTCAGAAATAGCTCCTGGCAGGCACGGGGGACCATATGGGACACCGGGATTCGAACCAACCACCTTTGGTCCTGGATCGGCTGCTTGCAAGGCAAACGCCGCTGTGCTATCTCTCCGGGCCCCTACTTCTGTTCTATCTCCTCCCCCATGTCCCAAATCCAGTAGACCCTCCTCAAGAATTGAGACCCTGTCTCAAGAATTTAGCACTGCACTTCCTCCATTGTTGTTTTTGTTGTTGTTTGGTGCTCAGGCGGTACTCCTAGCTCTGCACTCAGAAATCATTCCCGGCAGGCACAGGGAACCATATAGGATGCGGAGGATCAAACTCAGGTCGCCACATGCCAGGCCAACCCTCTACTATCGATCCAAGACCCTCCATCGATAATTCTAACTTGGGGTTTAAGTCCTGGTTCTCCAACCAGTGGGGGTGATATCCAAGGCATCCCTGAATCCCAGAGACCCTTAGCAGCTATCTGCTGTGAGAGGAGGCAGGGAAGGTGAGAGGGAGTGGAAGCAGAAGGGGACCAAGAAGGCCAGCTCCCTGCAGTGACCCTCTGGTCTGTCCCAGGCTGCAAAGGAGTGGGGGAGCCTGAGCTGGGGAGTGAGCCTGGGTCTGTTGGTTTTATTTTAGGTCTGAGGGCTCCAATTCCCCAGAAAATTCAATTTAGACCCAAGAGCAGGAATGTGACGCCCCAGTGCTGGGCGGCAGCGGCAGCAGGTTAGGGAGCCAGGCTCTGTGGGGTGGTGAGCGGTTGGGGGCAGGGGGAGGTGGTGGGGCGAGAATGCCATGTGAGAGCCCTTGCACCCCTGGGCACCTTGGGTGGCTGAGGGAGGGGCTCCTTCCTGTCCTCCCGGGTGCGTGGGGGTGCTGGTCTGAGGCAGGCGTCTGTGGGGTTTTGGCACCTCTCCTGCGGTTTGGGCTCCCAGGGCTGCAGCGGCTCAGGCTCGGGCCTCCTTGTATTATGAAAGCCACATTGTCTGGCCCATTCCAGACTGGGGAGGGGGCTCGCTGGGCCACTGCGGTGAGGAGGGAGGGCTCGAGGGGCAGCCAAGGGGGAACCCTCCCAGGAGCCCCCAAAACTCAGCCCCGTCCCTCCTACTCCAAAAGGGGCTCAGAGGAGAAGATCTGGAGGTCTAGGAGGGAGAGCCAGGAAATGGAGAAGCAGAGGAAGAAAGCGGAGGAGCAAAAAACTAGGGAAAGGCCCTCAGTCCCCCCTCACCCCTGCACACTCTGCAACAGAATCCCAGTCTCAAGGCCCAGTCCCCAGAAACCCTGCTCCAGCCACCTCATTTTAGGAAGGGAACTGGGAGTGGGGGGCTGGATACAACAGACACATCCGTCCACCTAGGACTGGGCCTGGCTAGGCAGCTGCCCCCATCCTGCCCCTCCCTGGTTTAGCTAACACCTCCTCCATCTCCACAACCCTGGGCCATGGCACCCTTCCCTGGCCGAGTTGGGGGCTGGGAAAGGCCCCTTCAAACAGGAGGACAGGCCCAGATGGGCGGATGTGGACACTGAGGCCAGAGACGGCAGGAACCACACAGCGGGAGTGTCAGAGGTCCGGGCCCAGATCTCCCACCTCCCATCAGACTAGGGCATGGGGGGTGAGGGGTGCAGGGATGGGGTGAGGACAGGCAGGCAAAGGTAGCAGACTCATGGGAGCTGGCGTTAAAGTCCTGAAATCGGACTCTGCACCCCCGCCCTGCCCCTCAGAACCAGTCCCAGATGGGTGAAGGGTCTGGATCCAGAGGAGAAGGAAGGGAGGTGAACCTACAGACAGACCCCCTTGGGGAGGCTGCCAGGAAACCTGTCCCCAAGTGTCAGGCAGGCAAGGTGGCAGATTCCCTTCTTAGGTTGGGGAAAGAGGCAACTAAAGGACTTGGGGGTACTTGTTTGGGGTTTGTGTGTGTGTGTGTGTGTGTGTGTGTGTGTGTGTGTGTGTGTGTTGTGCATTCTTGCATGCATGGAGAAGACAGAGATGAGGACAAGAGAGTGAGAGAGAAATAGAGAGAATGAGTGAGAGGGAGAGAGAGAGAGGGAGAGAATAAGAGAGAGCACCAAGAGTGAGTCCCACCCCACAGGGCAGTAGCAGGCAGAGGGGCTGGCCAGGCAGTCTGGGGAGAAGGGGAAGAAGACAGAGTTGGGGTGGCAAGGCAGGGAAGTCTGTGTGTGACCTACCCAAGTTTTCGGGAAGGGCTGGATTCCAGTTGGGCTGGGGAGGGAAGGGAAGGGGGGGGGAGAGAGACAGAGACAGAGAGAGACAGAGACAGAGAGAGAGAGAGAGGAGAGTCAGACACCCTTACCCCAGCAGCGGAGGCCCCCATAAATATTTACACACTGGGCAGAAACAGCCGGGACTCCAGTCCCAGACGGACAGACAGACACTGTGGGGTGCGGGGGGGACCCAGGGAGGGGGACGGTCCCGAGCCAAGTTGGCAAGGCCGCCGGCGCCGCGCTGGCCCAGCCCTCCGCTCCCCGCTCCCCTTCCAGGGGCCCCCGGTCCCCACCCAGACCTCGAGGGTCTCCGGGGGCGGCTGAGGGGAGAACGCGAACCGTCCCAGGGCCCCCAACCCGGCTCCCCGCCGTCCCGCCCGAGTCCTACCTGGGCCTGGGGCTGCGCTGGGGGCTCCATGGGGCGCGTCGCAGAGAGGGGGGCTCTGGCCGCTCACCTGGGACATCGGCCCGAGACCTGCGGACGACTGGGCTCAGTGTTCGGGGTGCCGGCGCCCCCTCCCCGCTCACGCGCTCCTTCCTCCCATTTGGGCGCCGCTCGCTCGCCCCTCGCCGCCGCCTCCCGCTCTCCCTCCGGCCCCCTCGCTCCTCCCCTCGGCTCTCCCCAACCCACTGCAGGCCGGAGGAGCCCCCCGACAGGAAGCCGGAGCCGTGCGTTTCCTCCGCGCGCCCCGAGCTGGGCCCGTGGCCGGTCTCCCCTCGCCCGGCCCGGCGCCCCAGGGCTGCCAGGGGGGTGTGCGTCTCCTCGCGCCCGCCCCAGACTCTGCCAGAGTTGGCGCGAGGTCGGGGGAGGAGGAGGAGGGGCGGGACGACAGCCCTGGGCGCCCCCCGCCGCCCCCAGACCCGCCCGGCCCCGGGTAGGCGTGATGAAGCGCTCTGCCCACTCGCAGCCAAGCTCAGTGCCCGGGTGCGGGTTAAAGGGTTTGGGGGGAGCTCTTGAACCCCACTCACTGGGTCTCTCTCCTCCTCGGGTGACCCATGGCAGCCTGGACAGCCCCCCACCACCCCGAGACTCGCCCACCCCCAGATAGGCGAGATGAAGCGCTCTGCCCACTCGCAGCGGTGCCAAGGCCAGTGCCTGGGTGCGAGGTGGAGGGCATGGGGTTTGGGGTGGGAGCTCTTGAACCCTCCCTTACAGGGTCTCCCTCCTCTTCGGGTGACCCATGGCAGCCTGGACAGCCCCCCACCACCCCTAGACTCGCCCACCCCCAGATAGGCGAGATGAAGCGCTCTGCCCACTTGCAGCGGTGCTTAAGCCTGGTGCCTGGGAGTGGGGTGGGGGCATGGGGTTTTGGGGGGTTGTTCTTGAAACCCCCACTTACTGCGTCTCCCTCCTCCTCAGGTGACCCATGCCAGCCTGGACACCCCTGGCACACACACACATACACACACACACATACACACACATACACACATACACACACATACACACATACACACACACACATACACACACACACACACACACACACACACACACACACCTGCAAGCCCTGCGTGGGAATGCGCATCCAAAGAGCAACTTAGGGGCCAAGAGAATCTGGTCAAGTTCTGCCCTGTATTAGCCTCCGACTGGGTTAACTTCAGCCCCCCTCGATATTGGGGGGCTGGGGCAGAGTACCCCTCCAGGCTGGGCCAGCCCAGCCAAGACGCACATCTGGAACATCTGGGGCACCCTCGAATGCGGAGCCCGGGGCAGAAGCTCCACTGAGCGGATCCTAGGAACCTGGGGTGTCCTGAACCCCGGAGGGCAAGTCCTGGAGTGTTGGGGGGCCACCCCGAGAGCGGCGGGAGGGCCTGGCCGAGGGCTGATCCTGGAAAGCGACGTGTGGGTTCTCCCTCACCCCCAGCCCCCCAGGATGCAAAGGAGCAATGAAGGAGAGGGTGCCCTGGGGCCGAGTGCGGGGCTTTGGGGTCTTTCTGGACGCCCCTTTCATGCCACCCAAGCCGGACTTCACAGTCGTCCTTACCGCGCGCTCTCTCTCTGTCTCCGTCCAGTGGCCGCGTCCCCGAGCTGGGCCCAGAATAGAGGTGCCGGCTCCCCGGGACCCCCACAGAGAGGATCCCGCTCCCGGGGCCGGGGTGCCTGCCTGCTGCGAGGCCTGGCCTGGCGCCCCGGGACCCAGCCCGGATCCGGCTGCCGGCCGTCCCCTGCTCTGGGGAGCTGGGAGGGTTGGCTTCCAGTTGCTGGCAGGGGCTGAGTCACCGGGACTGACGCGCCCCAACCCAGGCAGGGCCACTGAAGCATTCTTGCGGGCTTACCTGCGCAGGCAGGCTGGGCCGCAGGCGGCGGAAAGGCTTGGGGGGTGGGGGTTCAGGGGTGCTGGGCATGGTCTGCAGGGCAGACCCCCCCCACCCTCGTCTTCGTCCTGTCCTGGATGTGGGGCCCCCTGCCCCTCCTACCTCTCCAGCTCCACCTCTCTATCCTGGACCCCTCAACCCTCAGCCCAATTCTCTTGTCCTAGCTGTCCCAGGTCACCTGCTAGATCCCGAAAGTGTGCTGAATCTGGCCCAGCGCCAACTCATCTGGACGGTTGGTTTGGGGATGGGAAATAGGCTTTAAATGGAATCTGACCTGTCGGAGGGTCAGCTGTGCTCTTGTTGCGAACATTTAGCAGTCCAACATTTAAAGTTCGTGCCTCTTATGTCCATACGACTGTCGTGATATTTTGTTTGTTTGTTTAAGGTTTCTTGTTCCCGGGCCCGGAGAGATAGCACAGCGGCGTTTGCCTTCCAAGCAGCCGATCCAGGACCAACGATGGTTGGTTCGAATCCCGGTGTCCCATAGGGTCCCCCGTGCCTGCCAGGAGCAATTTCTGAGCAGACAGCCAGGAGTAACCCCTGAGCACCGCCAGGTGTGGCCCCCAAAATAAACAAACAAACAAAAAAAGATTTCTTGTTCCCATACCTAGCGGTCTTCAGGGTTATCTGGGCTTTGTGTTCAGGTGTTCAGGTGTCTTTCTCCTGGTAGTGGTCAGGGGACCATGTGCTGCTAGGGAACAAACTGAGTCTCTCTCTCTCTCTCTCTCTCTCTCTCTCTCTCTCTCTCTCTCTCTCTCTCTCTCTCTCTCTCTCTCTCTGTGTGTCTCTCTGTCTCTGTCTCTGTGTCTCTCTCTGTCTCTGTGTGTGTGTCTCTCTCTGTCTCTGTGTCTCTCTCTGTCTCTCTGTCTCTGTGTCTCTCCGTCTCTGTGTCTCTCTCTCTTTTGGTTTTTGGATTACACCTGGCAACATTCAGGGAGTATTCCTGGCTCTGCACTCAGAAATCACTCCTGCCAGGCTCAGGGGACCATATGGGATGCCAGGAATCGAACCCAGGTCTGTCCCAGGTCAGCTGCGTGCAAAGCAAACGCCCTACCGCTGTGCTCTCTCTCCGGCACCCCAAACTGGGTTTCTCTAATGCAAAGTGTACATTCAGCCTCTTGAGCTTTCTCTCCAACTAATAAATATAACTATTGAACTTGATTTAAAAAGTTTGAGGAAAGCAGCACTTTGAAGTCAGCATTTCAGGGAAGGGTGTGCAGGCAAATTGTGGACCTTGGCACGTAACCGGGGTTCAGACGCCAGCTTCCCAGCCTCAGTTTCCGTGGGGGAGTCCCTTTATCCCTCCCAACCTCAAGAGGGATGAACACAGGGGACTCAGAGATAAAACCAATCTTTTCATTGTTATCCAGAGCCAGGACTCAGGTGAGGTAACCAGGGTGCAAATTTAGGAGGTGCCAAGAGAAATAATGCTTGAATCCAATATTAAAAAATAAAAGCAAACAAAAGCCATAGCAGCAAATTATAGTCCTACTAGCAGCTGCCTATTTTTATAAAGTTTTATTGTAACCCAGACTGGATTAGGATGAAGCCAGTAAAAGAGGCTCAAACAAGTTCAGGTTTAGACCTTGACATTATTTAATATATTTATCTGCTATTTAGAGCATCCCTAGAGGTGTACAGGATTTACTCCTGGCTCTGTGCTCAGGGATCACTACTGGCAGTGCTCTGGGGACTATATATGGTGCTTGGGATCAAACCCAGGTAGGCAGCATGCAAGACAAATACCTTCACCCGTGGACTATCTCTCTAGCTCTCTTTTACTATTTAAAAATGTGGCATATTATTCACCAAATGTCAATTTGTTCGGTTTTTGGTTTTGGTTTTGGTTTTTGGGTCACACCCGGCAGTGCTCAGGGGTTACTCATGGCTCCAGAAATCGCTCCCGGCAGGCTCGGGGGACCATATGGGATGCAGGGAATGGAACTACTGTCCTGCCTGCAAGGCAAATGCCTTTCTTCCATGCTATTTCTTTGGCCCCGTGGATTTGTTTTTGTTTGGGGCTGCACCCAACACGGAACCCAGGTTGGCCCTCTAGACTGTCAATTGGTCCTCATCCAGGATTTTTTGGTGATAACTTACATCTGTATATATTTATATATTCACGTCTATATTTGGGTACAGATAAGTATACTGTTTGATTTAACTACTGAATGCTAACTAATGAATGCTGTGTTATTGGCTGGACCATTGAATTACTTCCCAGACCCCTTAATTATTCAGTATTTTGTTTATTTGTGGGTCATATCCAGCATGCTCCAGGGACTACTCTGGTATGGTTTCTGGGAGGTTGCTCCAATTGTGTTCCTGGACCATGCAGTGCCCAAGGCTAAGCCCAGGCCTCCTGCATGCGAAGCACGTGAACTAGTCCTCTGAGCCATCTTCCTGGTTCTAGTTACTGAGAACTTCTCCCCCACAATTTCTTTTTCCTTGCAGTGCCAGGACTCAGACCCAAGGTCTCACACAGGCAAGGTGGGTGTACTGCTGTGCTCCCTCTCCGGCACAGTTACTGTTCACTTCTCTACCTGAGCCAAGTGCTGCTCTCACCTTCGCCTCACACCCCTCCTCTTCCTGATTGCTTCTTCCTGAAGGCCAGAACCCTAGTAGAGGTCAAAACTTTCCTGATCCAGGACCAGAAGAGCTCAGCATCCATTTCCAGGCTTGGATCTCCCTTTTTGTTTTATGTTTGTTTGTTTGATTTTTTTAGAGTAAAATGAAAAATTCTTTCCAGGCTTCCAGGAATCTGGAGTGGGCTCTCTGGCCAGTCATGGCCCTCTTTCCCCTCAATCATTCCCTTCCTACCTCATTGCTTCCTGGGCACTATGGTCAGCTGGCCTCCTGCTCTTGCCTCAGGGCCTTTGAATGCTCCCCCCAGATTCCCCTGTTTTTCCTGTAGTCACTTGGCCCTTCAACTTGATTTCATCCCCTAGTCCTTGTCTCCTTCTTCTCTGACCCCTCACACTGCTTGATTATTCTCCACAAACTTTTCCACCACCTTTCCTCTGACCTGTTCCACATGTTTATCAATAACACAAAAGTCCCCTGGGAGGCAGCATTGCCGGTCCCCCAGGGTATTGGGCAGAGCTGCACCTGCTGCTTAAGATGGGAAAACATGAAGCCGGAGAGGTAATGGGGTGCTGAGGGTCCACAGTTAATGGCAAAGTTAATGGCAAAGCCTTAGCCAGAGTTTAAGAGACAGCACAGGGGCTAACCCTGGATCCATCCTCAGAACCACAAATGGTCCCTTGAGTACTATTGGAAACAAGCCCTGAGCACAGAGCTGGGAACAGTCCCTGAATGCTGCCAGTTGTGGCCCCAACCACACCCAACCCACCCAACCAACAAAATAACTTTACTAAACCCAGCTTTGCAGGCTCCATTCCTCCAGCTGCCCCTACAATTATATTTAATCTTCTTTGTTTTGTTTCTTTTTAGTTTGGGGGGCCGCACCTAGCTGTTCTTGGACCATATGTGGTGCCTGGATGGAACCAAGCCGAGCCACATACAAGGCATGCGCCTTAATCCCTGTGCTATGTTTCCGGCTCCAGCAACTCCAGTGCTCTTTCCTGTCACCTCCTCTCTGGGGGACTGATGACCCACCGCCACCCTCCAGGGAGCAGGAACTGTGGCCTCCATAAGCCTCCCCCACATGCCTTCCCACCAGGCCTGACCCAGCCTCAGCCCCTTCCCGCTCACAGCTCTGGCCAGCCCGGCTTTGCCTGCTTCCTGACTCTGGCGCCGGGCCAGGCGGTGGTGGCTGGGCTGGGTTCCACAGCTGGACCACAGCTGTGCTGGCCATGCCCGAAGACCAGGCAGGACACTGCGGGCAGCCTCTCTGAAGCGGGTCTGTGGAAGGGGGTTTGCTAAGTGTCAGGGGGAGAGGAGGAGGGAACTTCTGGGAAGGGACTGAGACCTTCAACTCCCCTCCCTGATGGGGAACATGTGGGCTAAGGGGTCCCATCCTCCCTCATCCCACCTGCCCTGGGCTGAGAGGAACTGCAGCACCCAGGCAGGCCTCCTCTCACCCTGCCCTGGGTCAGGGGGTGTCCTGCTCAGGAAACATGAGCAGGACCTGTTGTTCTCTTTGCCAGCCTCTTGCTAGGTATTTCTGGATTGTCGCTTTTTTTTTTTTTTTTTTTTATGCCCACACAGTCTGGGTAGCTCTTATTCCATTTTACAGAGGAAGAAATGTAGGTACCGTACTGAGAGAGCTGGCCTGCCCAGGGCCACATGTTCAGTAAGGAGTGGAACTGGGGCTCAAAATTCCTTTTCCTTCTCCTTCTCTTCTCCTCTTCTCTCCTCTTCTCTCCATTTTTCTCCTCTCTTCTCCCCTCCTCTCCTCTCCCCTCTCCTCCCCTCCCCTCTCCTCTCCCTTCCCTTCCCTTCCCTTCCCTTCCCTTCCCTTCCCTTCCCTTCCCTTCCCTTCCCTTCCCTTCCCTTCCCTTCCCTTCCCTTCCCTTCCCTTCCCTTCCCTCCCTTTCTCTTCCCTTCCCTTTCTTTCCCCTTCCCTTCCCTTCCCTTCCCTTCCCTTCCCTTCCCTTTCCTTTCTTTTTCTCTTCCTCTCCTCCTTCTCCTTTCATCAGTTTCATTCTCCTCCTCCTTCCTCTTCCTCCTCTTCCTTCTAAGGTCAAAGACCGGGCTCACTCCTGCCTTGAAGCAGCCTTTGGCATACAGAGCACTTTATAGCCTTCTTTGGGTTGGCTTTCAATGACTAAAGATGGAAATATGGTCCTCTGAACTCTGCCTTCATCTCATGGGAAATTAGGTTCCCTTCCAGGCTGTGGTCTGAATTGAGAGAGGGGACCTTGGTTTGGTGTCATGGAGAGCTGAGAGATAGCTGGCTGCAGCACTTGGGGCCATGTGATCAGAGAAGTCCTTTGGACTTTGAGATTCCAGTTGGCCCATGGTAACCCAGCGAGGGGAGTTCCCACCGTGCAATGAAAAGACTGTTCATAGAGCTCCAGCTACACCAGCCTCCTCCTCACACCCTCAGTAAGTGCTCCAACCCTTCCTTGCTCAAGGCCGGTCTGGGAGTGGTGAAGGCATTTCTAGCACAGTCTTGTTGATAAACCTTTGAAATGCTTCACTATGTGGCAGCCACAGAAAACAGTTGAATTAGCCAGTTGAGCAGGTCTCAATTCACATGAAGTTAATAGCAATAGTAAATCCCAATATCCCCCCTGACTCACAGATGAGGAAGCACAGAGAAGTTAAGAAGCTTGCTTAGTCCCACAACTCTTGGTCCACTTTTTCATTTCTTTTCTTTTCTTTTTTGGTTTTTGGGCCACACCCGGCAGTGCTCAGGGGTCACTCCTGGCTGTCTCTCAGAAATAGCTTCTGGCAGGCACGGGGGACCATATGGGACACCGGGATTTGAACCAACCACCTTAGGTGCTGGATCGGCTGCTTGCAAGGCAAACACTGCTGTGCTATCTCTCCGGGCCCATGAAGTGGTTTCTTAATTTTTCTTTTCTTTTTAGCAATTCAACTTTAGAACATTTACAAATAAACCTGTTAAACTTCTGGATAGTATTTGGAGTAAAAAAGAAAAAAAAGGAACTTTAATTTTTAGAGGAATTTAGAGTCTCAGGAAAATTCAGCAGAAAGCATGGCGTTTCCAGCGGCTCCCATTGCGTAGCTGCTCTGCCTCTCAACATCACACGGACAAAGCGACACTGTCAAGGTGTTACACATGCCGAGTGTTTCGATCAGTGACCTGGAGACAGGTCCTTGTCTTCCGAAAGGCCTGCTGACTCTGATTCACTTACGGTATTTTGTTACATAAAATGTTGCTTGTTGTTGTGTTTCAGCTACATCCAGCAGCATTCAGGCCTTCCTCCTAGCTCTGTGCTTAGGAGTCACTCCTGGTGGAGCTTGGATGATCCGATGTGGGAATTGAACCTAAGTAGGCACACACAAAGCAAGTGCCTTATCTGCTGTACTGCATCTTTGGCTCACTGTTTGGGATTTTTGCTATCCTGGTAGGTCTGTACTGACATATCCTTTTAGCTTTAATTTGCATTTCTCAGGGCTGAAGCGAGAGTTCCTTGGGGTGAAGAGTATGTTTTGCATACAATAGGCCCTTGTTTGATTTCTGGCATCTCAAGATCCCCTGAGCACCACCTAGGGTGATCTCTAGACACAAAGCAAAAGTACCCACTTAGCATCACTGGGTGTGTCCATAAAACTAAAAAAAAAGGGCTGGAGCAATAGTATAATACAGAAGGTAGGGCGCTTGCCTTGCACATGGCTGATTCAGGTTCGATCCCCGGGACCACCTAGGTCTCCTGAGCTTTCTAGGAGTGATTCCTGAGTGCAAAGCCAGGAGTTACTCTTAAGTGTGGCCCAAAATCAAAAAATCAAAACAAAGAAAAAATAAAGTGCATTTCCCTAGTGCTATATAATGCTTAACATCTTTTATATATGAATACAGCAGGGCAAGGAGGGTCTTCATGGTGGGGGGCTGTTTCTTGCTGGTGAGATTTTAAGCACTCTTTGGATACTTTGGAGAAAAAGTCTTTATCAGGTATGTCTTCTGTTATTTTCACCCTGTTCCCAATTTGTCTTTGTGTTCTCTCTCTCTCTCTCATTTTCTTTCCTTTTCTTTTCCTTTCTTTTTTATTTTTATTTTATTTTATTTTATTTTATTTTTTATTTTTGGGTCACACCCAGCAGCGCTCAGGGGTTATTACTGGCTCTATGCTCAGAAACCGCCCCTGGCAGTCACAGGGAACCACATGGGATATCCGGATTCAAACCACCGTCCTTCTGCATGAAAGGCAAATGCCTTAGCTCCATGCTATCTCTCTGGCCCCCTTCCTTCCTTTTTTTTTTTGTTTTGTTTTGTTTTGTTTTGTTTTGTTTTGTTTTTTTGGGCCACAACTTGTCATGCTCAGGGGTTACTCCTGGATATGTGCTCAGAAATCGCTCCTGGCTTGGGAAACTTAAGGGACGCCAGGGATCGAACCGTGGTCCATCCTAGGTCAGCCCTAGCAAGGAAAATGCCTTAGCACTGTGCCACCGTTCTGGCACCAGAGCAGGTCTTTCAATTCCCTAAGTTCTTTCTATTGGTGATTTCTTTCATGATCTGTGTCTTTGATATTGTAACAAAAAATTATTGCCAAACCCAGGGTTGCCTAGATTTTCTCTCATTTAATCTTCTAGGTCTTGTAATACTTTTATATTTACAGTGACATGTAGGTCTCTGATTCATCTTTAGCTAATTTTTGTGAAACATGGCAAATGGAGATCTACCTACACTTTTCTGCATGTGGAGAATCTCGTAGGAGCACAAGGTGCTGAAAAGACTGTCTTTGCACCATGTTGGTGCTGCCTTTGCTCCTTTGTTAGTCATTAGTTCCCTGTATTTATGTGGGTCTATTTCTGGGCTCTCTGTCCCATTGATCTAGTTGTCTTTTCTTTTGCCAATACCACACTGGCAGGATTACTGTAGCTTTATTATAAGTTGGGGAGTGTCACTCTTCCAACTTTACTCTTCTTCAGTATTGTGTGGACAGTTCTGGGGCTCTTGGCCTTTCTACAAAATATTTTTAAATGTTTTATTAAGACATAATTTATATGCCAGGTAGTTTACTCAGGTAAACTCAGTGGTTTGGGTGTGTTGTATTACCAATTGTTTAAATTTTATATAAAATACCTATCACACAATTTACATTTGATCAAATTCTTCTTTTTTTTTTTTTTTTTTTGGTTTTTGGGTCACACCCGGCAGTGCTCAGGGGTTATTCCTGGCTCCAGACTCAGAAATTGCTCCTGGCAGGCACGGGGGACCATATGGGATGCCGGGATTCGAACCGATGACCTCCTGCATGAAAGGCAAACACCTTACCTCCATGCTATCTCTCCGGCCCCTGATCAAATTCTTCTTTCTGCCTGCCTATTTCCTTCCTTCCTTCCTTCCTTCCTTCCTTCCTTCCTTCCTTCCTTCCTTCCTTCCTTCCTTCCTTCCTTCCTTCCTTCCTTCCTTCCTTCCTTCCTTCCTTCCTTCTCTCTTTCTCTCTTTCTCTCTTTCTCTCTTTCTCTCTTTCTCTCTTTCTTTCTTTCTTTCTTTCTTTCTTTCTTTCTTTCTTTCTTTCTTTCTTTCTTTCTTTCTTTCTTTCTTTCTTTCTTTCTTTCTTTCTTCTTTCTTTCTTTCTTTCTTTCTTTCTTTCTTTCTTTCTTTCTTTCTTTCTTTCTTTCTTTCTTTCTTTCTTTCTTTCTTTCTTTCTTTCTTTCTTTCTTTCTTTCTTTCTTTCTTTCTTTCTTTCTTTCTTTTTTTTTTTTTTTTTTTTTTTTTTGTGGTTTTTGGGCCACACCCGGCAGTGCTCAGGGGTTCCTCCTGGCTCCATGCTCAGAAATTGCTCCTGGCAGGCACGGGGGACCATATGGGACGCTGGGATTCGAACCGATGACCTCTTGCATGAAAGGCAAACGCCTTACCTCCATGCTATCTCTCCAGCCCCTCTTTCTTTCTTTCTTTCTTTCTTTCTTTCTTTCTTTCTTTCTTTCTTTCTTTCTTTCTTTCTTTCTTTCTTTCTTTCTTTCTTTCTTTCTTTCTTTCTTTCTTTCTTTCTTTCTTTCTCTCTTTCTCTCTTTCTCTCTTTCTCTCTTTCTCTCTTTCTCTCTTTCTCTCTTTCTTTCTTCTTTCTTTCTTTCTTTCTTTCTTTCTTTCTTTCTTTCTTTCTTTCTTTCTTTCTTTCTTTCTTTCTTTCTTTCTTTCTTTCTTTCTTTCTTTCTTTCTTTCTTTCTTTCTTTCTTTCTTTCTTTCTTCTTTCTCCTTCCTTCCTTCTTTCCTTTCTTCCTTCCTTTCCTTGGTTTACTTCTGGTTTTGTATTTAAAAATCACTGCTGGTGGTGCTCAAGAGACTATATATGTCGAACCGGTTATTGAAGTGTTCTACCTTCCGTATTATCTCTCTGGTCCCATATTAAGTTTTTGAGCATGTTTCAAAGACCCAAAATTAGTAATTTAAAACAATAACAATTTATCATCACCACTTCTGGACTCTGGAGTATGAGACCAATGAATTACAGGGCTGGACTCTGGTGAGGTTTTAGGGCAGAATTCTTCTTACTCTCTCCCTGCTGCTATCTGTGGGGAAGCCATGAGTTTCTTGGTGGTTGCTCAGTCACGACAGTCAGAAGGCCATCTGCTACCTGAGTCTGGATGTCACCTTCCCTCTGTCTCTGTATCCAAATCTCCCTTTTTATTTTTTTATTATTATTACTATTATTATTATTATTAATTATTATTTTGGTTTTTGGGCCACACCCAGTGACACTCAGGGGTTACTCCTGGCTATGTGTTCAGAAATCACTCCTGGCTTGGGGGACCATATGGGACGCCAGGGGATCAAACCATGGTCCATCCTAGGCTACCACTGGCAAGGCAGATGTCTTATCACTTGCATCACCACTCCGGCCCCCCAAATCTCCCTTTTTATAAGGAGCTCAGTCCTATTGGACTACAGCTAATTTTAATTGTAACCTGATTAAATCCACACAGACTTTCTAAATGGCATCACATCCTAAGGAACTTGGAGTAGGATTTTAACATATTCTTTTGTTGGGGACACAATTGAACCCACATTATCACCCATTTTTCTTTCCCCACTCCACTAATAGCTAACAGCTTTCTATCTATGGATTTATCGAGAAAGCATGTGTGAACAAAGCTCATTAAATGTCCTTTTGCATCTGGCTTATGCCACTTTGAGCAACGTTTCCAAGATTCACCTGTGTTTGCAGGCTGGAAAGATAGTGCCGTGGGTACAGCACTTGCCTTGCACTTGGCTGACCCTGGTTCAATCCTTGGCATCTTATATAGTCCCCCAAATCTTCCAGAAATAATTTCTTGAGTGCAGAGCCTGGAATAGCCCCTGAGATTCGCTGAGTGTAAACAAATACATAAAGATTTATCCATATTTTAGCCTATCTTAAAATTTTATTCATTTTTTTTTTTCAGGTGGTGGAAGCAGTGCCGGAGATTGAGCCTCAAATATGTGATATATGCTCTGTACACAGGGCCATGTTCATAATCCTCTTCATTACATGGAGAGAACAAAGTGTTTTGAGTCCATTTCCACGCTGTCAAACACTTTGCACTGTCTCCTCTTTCGGTCATTTAAATTCTGCTGATGTCCACATTGGTGTTCAAGAACCTGCTCGAATCCTGCTTTCTCCAAACTACTGTGACATGACACTTATATCAATTTTTCAAGACTAAATATCATTCCCAATGGTGCATTGTTGCTAAATTCTCCATCTGTGGGGCTGGAAAGATAGGTAGTACAGAGGATAGGGAGCTTGCTTGCCTTCCATACAACTGACCTGGGTGCAATCCCCAGCATTCTGTGTGGTCCTCTGAGCACCTCCAAGAGTGATCCCGAGTGTAGAGGCAGGAGTAACCCCTGAGCACCGCCGGGTGTGACCCAAAAACAAAAAAAAATGGAAGTAAACATAAATAAGGATTTCTTCCTGAAATCAAATTTGGCGATAACAAGGCTTTGCTTTTCCTAAAAAGTATGTGTGATTGTCAGACAGTCTAGTTTTAACCTACTGGTTTCTTGCCTTTTACAAATTTCTTATTTTAGGCTGGAATGATAGTATAGTGGGTAAGACATTTGCCTTGCATAGTCATCCCAGGTTCAGTCCCTGGTGTCCTGTATAATCTCCTGAGCACTATCAGGAGTAGTTCCTAAGGACAGGGCATTGGGTGTAGCCCCAAAATAAAAGCAAAGCAAAACGAAACGAATTTTTGTTTTGCAGACTGGAAAGATAGTACAATGGTTAGAGTACTTGCCTTGTATGCAGCCAACCCAGGCATAATCCCAGACATCCCAGATAGTCCCCCGAGCCCTGGCAGCAGTCATTTCTGAGTGAACAGCCAGGAGTCACCCTTGAGCATTGCTGCGTGTGCTCCTCCCAACAGAGACAGAAGACCCAGATTCTACCCTTAGCTCAAAATCTCTACTAAGCACCAGGCCCCCAACTCCCAGGTCTGCTGGGTGTGGCCCAAACAACAAAACACTCTTATTTTGGTACGTTGGGGGCACACCCAACTGTTCGATCAGGGTTTTCCCCGGTTCTGAACTCAGTAGCACCCCTGGCCATGCTCAGGGAACCACAGAGAGTGTTGGGGATGAAACCTGGGTCAATAATGTGCAAAGGAATCACCCTGCCCATTCACTACCTCTCTCGCCCCGAAATTTATTTGCCTTTATTTGGTTACTGGGCAGATTTTGAGGCTCTACATGGAAGAAGGGGACCATGTAGGTCATCTTTGAAGTCTATAGATTTGGGGCATAATGGCGATCTGAGTTTTGCTGATGAGAGACAAACAAACAAGCAAGCAAGCAATATAGATGGAAAGGACAGACAGCAGGATTGAGCCAGATTATCAGGAAGTGCTCTGGATAGCCCGGAGGGCAACACAGGCCTACAGGTGATAAAGGATGGAGTATGGTCCTTGAAGAGGGACTTCCATTCGAGTGACAGTTGGCTCAGCCTAGGGCAGTTCAGTGATGATGGTGAGGAGAAAAAAAAATGTCAGTCCCCCCACTAAAGGGGAAGACACCTGAGAATTTGGGTTTAAGGTTTCCTTTCTGCTTTGGATCTTACATGAATAAGAAGAAAGGCTTGTCTGCATGTATCCACTCACATATCTCCACCTATATCAATTAATGTCTGATCATAAAACCAGAGTATTCTTGGCACTTCCTGTATACTTTCTGTGTACTCAGGACACACACATATCTGGAACAGAAGAAGCTCAAATTTCTGGGCAGAAATTTACAGGTGCTGGGCCATGGTGAGGAGCTGGCTGGGCATGGCGTCACCGCTGCTTTCGCTAGGGCTGGAGTGTTGGCTACTGAGCAGCAGTACGGAAACTGTACTGCCTCATTGAGATCCGGGAAGCCCCTTCTTCCAGTGTTCTCATTCGTGCTCAGACCACTGCACAAGTTACTTGATTCCATCCTTGGCCAACAAGCAGATCAAGTGACACCCCCTCCCTCTGCTTTCTTCTTTCTCAGTGGGTCCTTTATTTGGGGGACCTACTGGACTTTGGGGACTGTAGCTCACAGCAGTCCAGCATCTGCCAAATAGAAGGGTGGGGATGAAGCTGAGTCACAGGCAGAGAGAAGCAGAGCAGTGAGATTTGAACAGAGAGGTACTGTTCATTTGATTTATGGTGGCATACCCAGCCATGCTCGGAGCTTTTTCCCTGCTCAGGGATCTGTTCTGGTGGTACTCTGGGATCAAACTGGAGTCAGCTGCATGCAAGGCAAGTGCTTCCCCCCCTCCCTAGCCCATCCCCATCACAGAGTCTCTCCGGCCCATAGTTTGAGATCCAGTGTTTACTTTACCCTGTACCTTTTTTCTGTCTTTTAAATTAAAAGTACATTTAAAATTGAATCACCATAAAATATGCAGTGACAAAGTTGTTGATGGTTGAGTTTCAGTCATACAATATTCCAATACCCATCCCTTCACCAGTGTATACTTCCAGCCACCAGTTTCCCCAGTTCCCCTTCTGCCTCCTCACGACAGACACTTAAACTTAATTTACTTTATTTAAACATGGTGGCTTACATAATACAGTTGTTTCTGGTGTTTCGTGCTCCAACACTAATCCCACCACTTTTAAAGCATTCCCTTCACCATTGCCTAGTTTCTCACCTACCTCCAATCTTGCCCCTTGGCAGATACAAAATAATTTACTTTATATTGCTGTTACAACTAAATGGTAATGGAATCATAAAAATATATGTAGTTCAGTAAAAGAAAATTTGTGAAAATTGTTATATCTCACAATAGGGTCATTACGTTATTGTTGGAAGGTTTACTAAGCTGTTTTGTGTTACTGGCTTGTGGGCTGTGGTTGGTGCCAGTAGAGGCTTCTATGTTATGGTTTAGGCTCACTGAGCTTGGTGGTCTTCTGTGTAACTCTCCCATTGGATTTGCTGTGATCCTACGTGGTTGACACTACTATGGAATTTTCAGTTGTTTGTTGCCTGGCCACTTGCAGCTGCATAGTTCAGAATCTATAGATCTGAACCAAATTTGGTGGCTTGGTAGTTTAATAAGGTTAAATTGAGTGGGCCATTTCTGACAGAGGGTGTCAGGTGTGTCTTGGGCTATTGTGACTTCAGGCAGAAAGAGGAAGGTGTCCCCACCTTTTCTAATTTTTTTTGTTTGCTTTTTGGAGCCACACCTAGTGATGCTCAGAGGTTACTCCTGGCTATGTCCTTAGAAATCTCTCCTGGCTTGCGGGATCATATGGGACTCTGGGGGATCGAACCTAGGTTTGTTCTAGATTAGCTGCGTGCAAGGCACCACTTTGACCCCTGCCCCCACCTTTTCTGAGAAGGCCCCAGAGTTTCCAGTTTTCAGACTACCTGGGAAGGAAGAGTTAGTTGGTCACCATCATTTTCTTTTCTTTTCTTTTCTTTTTTTTTCTTTTTTTTTAGTTTTTGGGTCACACCCGGCGGTGCTCAGGGGTTACTCCTGGCTGTCTGCTCAGAAATAGCTCTTGACAGGCACGGGGGATCATATGGGACACCGGGATTTGAACCAACCACCCTTGGTCCTGGATCGGCTGCTTGCAAGGCAAACGCCGCTGTGCTCTCTCTCTGGGCCCATCATCATTTTCTTTTCAAACTTAATCAAAGAATTGGACCATTTTCTTCCAGAAGATGTGGGCATAGGCAGAAGATGCTGGCAATGGCAAATATGTGTGTGTGTGGGGGGGGGGGCTTGGCCCACTCCCATTCTGAGAATATTCCATAGTTTTCAGCCCATAGATTTGGTACCACCTGAGAATGTTCAGCTGCTCATATTATTTGAAATCAGTCATGGAGCTGGGCTGTTTCTTGGTTCAATTTTTTAATCCATCTGTCACTCTGTCTCTTAATGGGTGCATTTAGCCCATTGTCTTTGAGAGAGATTATTGTCATGGAGATTTGTGCCATATTTCTGCAGGAGTTTGGCATATTTCTGGGATTCAACTTGTCTTAAAGTAGCCCCTTTAGTTCTTTTAAAGATGGTTTTAGTCTATGAAGTCCATGAAGGTGTTATATATCCACGAAGCTGTGTATCGTTCCTTCAAAGATTGAGAGTCTGTCTGGGTAAAGTATTCTTGGTGAGGCATTCATTTCCTTGAGTTTTTTCACAAATGTCCTGTCACTATCTTCAGGTCTGGAGGGTTTCCTTTGGTAAATCTGCTATAAATCTTAAGGAAATTCCTTTGTATGTGATTTCCTGCTTTGATTTTGCTGCTTTCAATATTCTATCTCAGTTTTCATCATTTTTTCTTATTGTTGTTTTTGGGTCACACCTGGCAGTGCTTAGGAGCTACTCCTGGCTTTATACTCAGAAATCACTCCTGGCAAGCTCAGGGGACCCTATGGGATGCCGGGATTCGAACCACCATCCTTCTGCATGCAAGGCAAATGCCCTACGTCCATGCTATCTCTCTGGCCCCTAGTTTTCATTATTTTTATTAGGATGTATCTTGGATATTTTACTTGGATCTCTTTTAGCTGATACCTTCAGGTCTTCAGGATGCCTGCGCTCTCCAGCTCTGGGAACTTCTCAGCATAGATGTCTTTGACTGTTGTTTATTCATAGGGACTGTCTTCCTGGTTCCTTAGCACCCCGATGATTTTTATGTTGTTTATCTTGAATTGAATTCTTCCCAAAGTTCTCGTGTCAGCTGTTCATTTATTTTCATGTTTTATTTTTAAATATTCTGCTGTTGTCTGGAGGTTTTTTGCACCCTACCTTCAAGCTCACTAATTCTGTTCTCAGTAGCTGTGACTCTGCTGGTGTGACCTTCCATGAGTTTTTCATTTCCCTCTACCAAGTTTTTCAATTTTGCCACTTCTGTTTGAAGTTTTCTCCTTTCTATTCTCATATCCTTTTGAGCCTTGTTGGCTCCGTTTCATGGTTCCTTTGACTTCCTAGGACATCCTCAATATTTCCTCTCTAATGTCCTCATCAGAGGTGTTATATAGCTGTTTACTGCTAGTAGGGTCTTCAAAGCTAACACCTTTACTCACTAAACATGGTGGATTTCTGTGTTGCTTTCCCATTGTGACTTTTGCAGTCTGGAAATGTTTTTTGTGTTTCGTTGTGTAGCTGAGTGACTAGAGGTAGGATGCCTTTGTATGCCCACGGTGAGGTATGAAGAGGTGAAGAAATGTGAGCAACTGAGTATAGAGCATAGCTTAATGGCTGTGTTACTCTCAGGCTTCCTGTCATGGGATGAAATGGCGCTCCTGAGTTACAAGCAGAACTCTGATACTTCTCTGCCTCAGTTTCCTGCAATTGTGGCTGCTAGAGCCTACCAGAGGACCTCCTACTTTCTGTCCTCCCTCACTAGTGTACAGCTTCCTTGAGCAGGTCTATCATGCTTTCTCCTGAAATCAGAGCCTGAGTCATTGCTCCCTGAAAATGTTCTCCCAGACCCTTTGTCCCCAGGCAGATGGAGTGAGTGAGAGTTCCACGCTTGAATACAAAGCAACCAACGTCCCGAAAGTCATGATTTGCTGAAAGAGGACCAGCTGCCAAGACATGCCCATCTGGCACGCCTTGGGCATGGCCGTGCTGCTCACTAGCTGCCTGCTCCTCACCACGCCTCTCTGCCAGGCTGTTCCAAGCCAACAGCGGTGTGGATTCAGGTGGTGCCTCTAGGTGCCCGAGGTGAGGAGACCAGGAAGGGCTGAGTCAGCCAGAGTGCATCAGGGCCAGTCACTTCCAGCTGCAGGTAACAAGGCAGCCCTTGACTCTGCCAGCAGGATCCTAGAAAAGGCCCAAGTGCTGGCACTGGGATAGAGGTGGAAAGAGTCAGGATTGGTGTTGAAACCTTGTAGATCTGAAACCCTAGTATTAATAGCTTTGTAAACTCTCGGTGACTGCATGAAAAATAAAATTAAAAATATAAAAGGAGGGGCCCGGAGAGATAGCACAGTGGCGTTTGCCTTACAAGCAGCCGATCCAGGATCAAAGGTGGTTGGTTCGAATCCCGGTGTCCTATATGGTCCCCCGTGCCTGCCAGGAGCTATTTCTGAGCAGACAGCCAGGAGTCACCCCTGAGCACCACTGGGTGTGGCCCAAAAACCAATATATATATATATATATATATATATATATATATATATATATATATATATATATATATATATATATATATATATATATATACACACACACACACACACACATATATATAAAATGAGGGCCCGAAGAGATAGCACAGCGGCATTTGCCTTGCAAGCAGCCGATCCAGGACCAAAGGTGGTTGGTTCAAATCCCGGTGTCCCATATGGTCCCCGTGCCTGCCAGAAGCTATTTTTGAGCAGATAGCCAGGAGTAACCCTTGAGCACCACTTGGTGTGGCCCAAAAACAATATATATATATATATATATATATATATATATATATATATATATATATATATATATATATATAATAAAAGGAAAGAAAATATAAGTAGAAAGCTCTGAAAAATACCAACACAAAAGCCAGGGTAAAGCTCATAGTGAGTCCTTGTTCTTTGGTGCTCTATTGTGGTGAAAGTGCCACCCACAGAGTTTCTATTTTATTTAAGGTGATTTTGTTCCCAAACCCAAAAGAGAGAGTGTTGCAGTGGTGGGGAAGTGAGGAGGCCAACTGGAGATGATGGAAGGTTAAGGGGCTTAGACACTGTGGGAGAATAAAGTAACGTAATTGTGCACATCAGAACCATGAGTCATCCTGGTGTCAACACGTGACTCAAATTAGAATCAATAAAATTTTAAAGTGAGTTTGCTAAGGAGGTAAGTGGGGAGAGGGAGGAATTCAGGGATGATGGAGGGACACTGACACTGGGTTTATTTTTTTAATACTTTAATTAATTAATTAATTAATTTATGTTGGTTTTGGGGTCACACCCAGCTCAGGGATTACTCCTGGCTCTGTGCTCAGAAATTGCTTCAGGCAGGCTCAAGGGACCCTACTGGATGCTGGGAATTGAACCTGGGTCTGTCCAGGGTCGGTTGCGTGCAAGGAAAATGCCCTACTGATGTGCTATCGCTCCGGCCCCTGGAAGTGGATTTAGAGTTGAAACAGTGTATGCCTGAAACTCTGTAATTAAAAGTTCTTTAAAGAACAGTGCCTATATTTTTTAAATTGTTCCATGGGCTGAGCTCAGGCTTTACATGCGAGAGGCCCTAGATTCAATCCCTGGCATCACATGGTCTCTGAGCACCTTGAAGAATGGTCCCTGACCATGAACTCCATGCAGCCCCAAGTAATATCAGATATGCCCTACTGCAAAAAAGTCTTTAGGACACTTTGTAGTGATTTGCTATTATGACGATGATAATGAAATGCTCTGAAGAGGAGGTTGAAGTGTCCTTACCCAACATACTACAGGGAGACAACTTGTAGGAAATTTTTCTGTGATGGCCAGAGAGACAGTACAGGGGTCAAGTTGCTTGTGTTAGGCTTGATCGAACTAGGTTCAATGCCCAGTACTGAGTGTGGTGTCCCCTGCGTACTGAATGAGTATGCAGAGTCCCTCCTGAGCACCACTGGCTGTGGCCAAAGTACCCTCCCCAAAAATAAAAGGAAGCTTACTGTGACCCTTCCCAGGCAAAACTAGCCCAGGGATTTATGTTGAGACAGTTAAACTGTTCCCCTCATATGGCAGAGTCTTTAGGGCTTAAGGGCCTGCAGCGGGAATGTTGGCATTGGATGACTCATTTGGGCTAATCTGGGCATACATGCCATTAAAGGGGGGAAAGCTGATGGTGATCAGAGAGTGTATGTGGCTTTTTGTTGTGTTTTTGTTTGTTTGTTTGTTTTACCACTCCTGACAGTGCTCAGGGTTTATCCTGGCTTTGCACTCAGGAATCACTCCTGGCAGTGCATGGGGGGCCATATGGGATGCTGGGGATCAAACCTGGGTTGGCTGTGTGCAAGTCATGTGCCTTTCCAACTATACTATCTTTCTGGCCTTAATAAATGAATATTTATTTCACTTGCTTGTCTCTGTCTTTTTGCTTTTTCACACGGAAGAAGACTGTTTTCTTTCTTTCTTTACTTTTTTTTTTTTTGGTTTTTGGGTCACACCCGGCTATGCTCAGGGGTTACTCCTGGCTCTGTGCTCAGAAATCGTTTCAGGCAGGCTCCGGGGACCATATAGGATGCCGGGAATCAAACCAGGGTCTGTCCTGTATTGGCTGCATGCAAGGAAATCACCTTACTGTTGTGCTATCACTCTGGGCCCATTTTCTTTTCTTTTCTTTTTTTTTTTTTTTGGTTTTTGGGCCACACCCGGCGGTGCTCAGGGGTTACTCCTGACTATCTGCTCAGAAATAGCTCCTGGCAGGCATGGGGCACCATATGGGATGCCGGGATTCTAACCAACCACCTTAGGTCCTGGATTGGCTGCTTGCAAGGCAAATGCCGCTGTGCTATCTCTCTGGCACCCGTTTTCTTTCTTGAGCATGCATTTCACCCCTTCCTCTCCTCCAACACCTTGCTAAGCAACTGATTTTTGTTTTTTCAACAAAAACTACCTTGCTTCATTCCCTAAGAGAGATATGCAGACAAGATTGGTTTAAATCTTGTGTTAATAAATGTACCTTGTAAGAATAAAAGTGTCTCTCTGAGAAACACTCAGAAAAGTCTCAGCTGAAGGAGCAGGAACACTGCCAGCTTTGAGGAGTGAGGGAAGGGAGTCAGCCAGGACAGGCCCTCGCACTGCCCTGAGATCAGCCTTAGAAGCAAGGACCACAAGATAACATATTTGCATTGCTCCAAGCCACAGATGTTGAGGTAATTGTGAGGGCAGAGATGGGAAACTGGCACAAGTTCTGACAAGCAGTGACTGGAGGTGGAAATCCAGTTTTCAAGCAAAAAAAAAAAAAAATTACTTCTGACCTGCTGCTAAGACACCTGCACATAGCCTTCTCTCCAAACTCAGTTCTTCCTGACACCAAACAAATATGATTATAATCCTACCTTTATTTTTCACTTTTTTGGGGGGATGGGCACACCCAGCAATACCCAGAGGCTACTCCTGGCTTGGTGCTGCAAAATTGCTCTTATGGTATCAACCTGAGGCTTCTACATGTAAAACATGTGCATGTCAGTCTGCTGAACTATCTCTCTCCAGCCCAGTTCTATCAATCATTGAGTTCTGCTTTCATGGTGGGTACTCTGCTTGCTCTTTTAAAAACACTGCGTCATTTCTTCTTATTATAGTTATTACGGTGCTGGGAATTGAACCCAAGGCCTCATACAAGGAAGGCATGCGCTCTACCGCTGAGTCATATTCCTGACTCCCCAAAGATTGTGTCATTTATGTTTATACCTTGCTATGCTCTTTCTGTATTTATGGCACAGAGAAAGGAAATAGCCTTTGCTCCTCTTCCTTCCTAGGTCAGCTCTCAGCTAAATTATTCTCAACAGGCTAGAGTTGGGTCTTCAGGAACCAAAGATCCTTTATACGCAAGAGTTAGTCAAAGGCAGTCTATTCGATACCTTAGAGGCATCAGTTCAAGATTTCCTAAAAGCAGTTCTTGTACATTTATTAGAATTTCTGCAGAGGCTCGGCTGGGACCAGAACACTCCACATGCCAGGATTTCGTGGGCTTTTGACTGGTATGATGGGGGCTCTGGGCAGGACAGCTAGCCATAGGACCCTGGGCTGACCACTTTGTCCAGGAGAGCATGATTCCCCCCACACCAGGCGGGTCTTCAGGGCCACGCCTGGTTAATCGGGCCTTGGGGGGAGGGGGTGAGAGATTCCTCCCTAGGCATCCAAAAACTGCAGGGGCTTGGCTGGGCCCAGAACACTCCGAATGCCAGGATTTCTTGGTGTGTTTGCCTGGTATGTTGGGGGCTCTGGGCAGGACAGCTGGCCATAGGACCCCTGGGCTGACCACTTAGTCCAGGGGAACAAGATTCCCCCACACCAGGCGGGTCTTCAGGGCCACGCCTGGTTAATCGGGCCCTGGGGGGAGGGGGTGAGAAATCCTTCCTAGGCATCCAAAAACCACAGAGGCTCGGCTGGGACCAGAACACTCCACATGCCAGGATTTCGTGGGCTTTTGACTGGTATGATGGGGGCTCTGGGCAGGACAGCTAGCCATAGGACCCTGGGCTGACCACTTTGTCCAGGAGAGCATGATTCCCCCCACACCAGGCGGGTCTTCAGGGCCACGCCTGGTTAATCGGGCCTTGGGGGGAGGGGGTGAGAGATTCCTCCCTAGGCATCCAAAAACTGCAGGGGCTTGGCTGGGCCCAGAACACTCCGAATGCCAGGATTTCTTGGTGTGTTTGCCTGGTATGTTGGGGGCTCTGGGCAGGACAGCTGGCCATAGGACCCCTGGGCTGACCACTTAGTCCAGGGGAACAAGATTCCCCCACACCAGGCGGGTCTTCAGGGCCACGCCTGGTTAATCGGGCCCTGGGGGGAGGGGGTGAGAAATCCTTCCTAGGCATCCAAAAACCACAGAGGCTCGGCTGGGACCAGAACACTCCACATGCCAGGATTTCGTGGGCTTTTGACTGGTATGATGGGGGCTCTGGGCAGGACAGCTAGCCATAGGACCCTGGGCTGACCACTTTGTCCAGGAGAGCATGATTCCCCCCACACCAGGCGGGTCTTCAGGGCCACGCCTGGTTAATCGGGCCTTGGGGGGAGGGGGTGAGAGATTCCTCCCTAGGCATCCAAAAACTGCAGGGGCTTGGCTGGGCCCAGAACACTCCGAATGCCAGGATTTCTTGGTGTGTTTGCCTGGTATGTTGGGGGCTCTGGGCAGGACAGCTGGCCATAGGACCCCTGGGCTGACCACTTAGTCCAGGGGAACAAGATTCCCCCACACCAGGCGGGTCTTCAGGGCCACGCCTGGTTAATCGGGCCCTGGGGGGAGGGGGTGAGAAATCCTTCCTAGGCATCCAAAAACCACAGAGGCTCGGCTGGGACCAGAACACTCCACATGCCAGGATTTCGTGGGCTTTTGACTGGTATGATGGGGGCTCTGGGCAGGACAGCTAGCCATAGGACCCTGGGCTGACCACTTTGTCCAGGAGAGCATGATTCCCCCCACACCAGGCGGGTCTTCAGGGCCACGCCTGGTTAATCGGGCCTTGGGGGGAGGGGGTGAGAGATTCCTCCCTAGGCATCCAAAAACTGCAGGGGCTTGGCTGGGCCCAGAACACTCCGAATGCCAGGATTTCTTGGTGTGTTTGCCTGGTATGTTGGGGGCTCTGGGCAGGACAGCTGGCCATAGGACCCCTGGGCTGACCACTTAGTCCAGGGGAACAAGATTCCCCCACACCAGGCGGGTCTTCAGGGCCACGCCTGGTTAATCGGGCCCTGGGGGGAGGGGGTGAGAAATCCTTCCTAGGCATCCAAAAACCACAGAGGCTCGGCTGGGACCAGAACACTCCACATGCCAGGATTTCGTGGGCTTTTGACTGGTATGATGGGGGCTCTGGGCAGGACAGCTAGCCATAGGACCCTGGGCTGACCACTTTGTCCAGGAGAGCATGATTCCCCCCACACCAGGCGGGTCTTCAGGGCCACGCCTGGTTAATCGGGCCTTGGGGGGAGGGGGTGAGAGATTCCTCCCTAGGCATCCAAAAACTGCAGGGGCTTGGCTGGGCCCAGAACACTCCGAATGCCAGGATTTCTTGGTGTGTTTGCCTGGTATGTTGGGGGCTCTGGGCAGGACAGCTGGCCATAGGACCCCTGGGCTGACCACTTAGTCCAGGGGAACAAGATTCCCCCACACCAGGCGGGTCTTCAGGGCCACGCCTGGTTAATCGGGCCCTGGGGGGAGGGGGTGAGAAATCCTTCCTAGGCATCCAAAAACCACAGAGGCTCGGCTGGGACCAGAACACTCCACATGCCAGGATTTCGTGGGCTTTTGACTGGTATGATGGGGGCTCTGGGCAGGACAGCTAGCCATAGGACCCTGGGCTGACCACTTTGTCCAGGAGAGCATGATTCCCCCCACACCAGGCGGGTCTTCAGGGCCACGCCTGGTTAATCGGGCCTTGGGGGGAGGGGGTGAGAGATTCCTCCCTAGGCATCCAAAAACTACAGAACCGCGCGGGGGCTTATGCCCCCGCGCGTACTTCATGTATTTCATGTATTCAGAATATCCCTTATTCTTATGTTATGTTTTCCGTATACAGAATGTTTATTTTGTATTCTCCCCTTTCCCACACCCCTACAAAGCTCTTTTTCACTCCTTAACTCTCTAACCCCTTCTCAAACATCACTAATCTAGTTTTCTCTTTTTAACTTCAGTAGTGTAGAATCGTAATCACAGTCCAAAGCTGTGCATTGTGTATGACAACCCCAAACTGTTTCAAGATACATAAAATGGACACGTATTTCTTTAGAATATTTTGTGTTTCTTCTCTGACAGCTATAATTCTTACTAAATGTTGTCTTATACAGTGATGATTCTAACCACTTTTTATCTTCTCTTTTTAAGCTGTTTAACAAGTAATTTTGGTGGAAGAGTCCCCCAGTTTAATGCTTATGATTGAGTCATGTCAATGGAATCATTGTAATTGTTCTTATGGCTCCCATATGCGCCAATAACACCATGTGGCATTGCTTCTTATTTGCATAGGCACATTAAAATGGGAAAATAGTATAAATACAAATAAGATCCTATCTAATAGAGATTAGAACACACAAACCTTGTAGTGCAGAGGGACCTTACACCCTGAACATTGACATAACGACCTGGCACAGACCTCAGAAGAAAGGGCATATTCCATTCTCCCCTGAACCAGGAAAGCCATCCACGAAACATCCAGGCTGGTCTATAACATCACCTGGAAGCAATCCTCTAACATGGAAGACCTACACTGCTCAGACTTCGACCTGCTCAAAAGAGACTTCCCTTAACACTGAGAAGACTTAACAACAACAACGACCGGCTTACAGGACAGGGCTCCCTGCATTGCCCTTTGATTGTGAGGTGAAAGGAGAGGATGCTCCACGTCCTGACTTCAATGTAAGATATGCAGATTCCAGGATCTTTAATACAGAAACATGATACCAACAACAGAGACTGTGTGAAAAATAAAAGTGTGTTGGCACTACAGACAATGTATTGGATTGGACGATCTAGCTTGCTTGGAGCCTAGACTTGGTCTTGTGCCAGGAAACTTCAGGGGTCTGGTCTCTTTGTACTTAGGCCAAGGTTATTTCTTTCCATGTTCCTCATATTTTGATGGGCCTATGCAAACAACAATTGCCACTCTAACACCATTCTTACTGTGCTCCTTTGACTCTAATCCTTAAAAAGAACTCACTTAAAATTTGAGGTTAACTTAAGCTAATATGCATGTATATGGAAATGTAAGAAAATACTATGCCTGTAATGTTTAAGGAGTTACGTAAGTTTTATGGCTTTAGATTGCCTTGTGTACTGTTAAGAAATATTATAATGTGTTACAATCTGGGGACTTGAGGGACAAAGTAATTGTACATGGATTCTGTCTTATTTATCTTAATGTTCTTTGGCTGAAATTTCAAAGTTAATATATCAGCAAGGGGACTTCTGAGAATTATGTTATGGGTGATTGTCCTTCCACTGTAACTTTACCTTGTCCTCTTACTTTGCACCCTTGTTCTCATAATTAAAAATAAAAATTTAAAAAAAAAAAAAAAAAAAAAAAAAAAAAAAAAAAAAGAATTTCTGGAGTATCTCTTTTTTTGTTTATTTATTTATTTGTTTGGGGGCCACACACAGTTGTGTTCAGAAATTATTCTCTCTCTTTTTTTTTTTTTTTGGCTTTTGGGTCACACCCGGCAGTGCTCAGTAGTTACTCCTGGCTCGACACTCCTGGCAGGCTCGGGGGACCATATGGAATGCTGGGATTCAAACCACCGTACTTCTGCATGCAAGGCAAACACCCTACCTCCATGCTATCTCTCCGCCCCAGGAATTATTCTTGAGTCTGCACTCAGGAATTACTCCTGGCATTGTTCAGGGGGCCATCTGGGGTGCTGGGAATTGAACCCATGCTGGAATTGTGCAAGGCAAGCCTCCTACCACTGTACTATCACTCCAAACCCTGGACTATCTATCTTACAACCAACCATCCATTCATTCATCTATCTACCCACTGTGCACTGTCCCCAGACTCCACTCAAATGTCAGAATCAGAGCCAGGGTTCTGAAGCGGCAAAATACTCTCTTATCTTCAGTAATCTCCCTCCCTCTGACACATCCCTGGCAGTGAGGGGGCCACCGTGAATGAAGTAGAAAAGACACATACCCAAAACTACAAAAGGAGCCATGGTAAAGCAGTGTATAACCCACATGGTTAGTAGGTAAAGATTGTAATCCTGAGGAATGAATCAGTAATAGCCACTTATATATTCCCTCTGAAAAGGATTTCAGAATAGAAATATTAGGTTGTTTAATAATCTCAAAGAAACCATGGAATGAATGACCAATAAAGCAGCAAGATGTGAGAACAGAATTGAGAAAACTACAAAAAAAAATGCCAGAATTGAAAAAACTTGGTAGGTAAAATGAAAGACTCACTGGAAGGCCTTGCCAGGAGAATAACAGCTGCTGAGGACAGAATCAGGGAGCTTGAAGATGATGTCCAGAAAACCTCCAGGCAACAGTAGAAGATGAAAAGGGTCTCAAAATAAAAGAACAAATGACAAGAGAACTTTGATATGAATTAAGAGGAACAACCTAGAATCATCTATCAGCCTACCCATTCATTCATTTCAGTCATCATTTATGCACTCTCCATCCTTTTATCTACCCATCCATCAATTGATCATTGATTTTTCCATCTATTTATCCACCTAACCATCAACTCATCCATCTATCTATCCACTCATTTATCTACTGGTGCACTCATTTACTCATCCATCCATTCATTAATTCATCCCTCCATCTACCCATCTACCCAGTAAATATATACTAAGCTTCAACTATTTTTTTTGTTTGTTTTTTTGGGTCACACCCGGCAGCGCTCAGGGGTTCCTCCTGGCTCCACGCTCAGAAATCGCTCCTGGCAGGCTCAGGGGACCATATGAGATGCTGGGATTTGAACCAATGACCTTCTGCATGAAAGGCAAATGCCTTACCTCCATGCTATCTCTCTGGCCCCTAAGCTTCAACTATTAAGGCCACTCTTGCCCTCTGGAAGCTCTTTATGAGGAATATGGTGCACATGGGCATAATAATAGCATGGATAGAGTGGCATCATAGCCTCAGGAAGCGTCTCATGATTGTTCAATGAGGGAGGAAGCATCAGCTTGTGGGAATCTGGAAAGGATGCAAGTAGGTGGTGTGTTTAAGTTTAGTCTTAAATAGTATTTTCACTTGGCAGAAATGATGACTGTGGATTCCAGATATGTCAAATAGCACAAAGCCACAGAGGAAAGGAAGTGAGCAGAGGTAGATTAGCTCCTTTATGCCTCCTAGCATCTTGGCTCAATTGGTACTATTACTATACCCATTTTGCAGAACAGACAGGCATTGAGCATTCAAATAACTTGCCATCTGCATGCCCAGTTTTTAAGTGGTGAATTGGATTTTCTTTTAAGTGGTGAGCTGCAAGGTCTGGCTCCAGAGACTCTGCGCTTTGTATCTATGTCAGTGCCACATGGTCAAAATGCAGTATGCAGGTGAACAAGACACAGAAGTGAACGAGTGAGCTGTGTTCCTTATCCCCTTAGTCATTCCACAAACACAGATGTTCCCCCTTGTGGTACAGCTCTGAACTGGGGAAACCAAGGTGGCTAGGAGCTCCTTCTGTCTGGGAAAGAAGATAATGCTGAGGTGTCTTTTTGAAGAGTAGAGGGACATGGGGCTCAAAGTCTGGCAGGGGGCTCCTGGGGAAGCCTGGCAGGAGGATGGAGTGGGAATAAAATCTTCAAGGGAGATAAGAAGTGTTAGGTTGTAAGGAAGTGAGTTCAAGGGTAGAATTAGGCTGTCTCTAACATTTGCAGTTTATCTTTCAAGGACATAAATGACCCCAGGTCCCAGCCTTCCCCTTGTGTGTCACTCTCTTGGCTTGTCCCATGGAGGAAGTTCAGACAAGCAACAAGTAGATTCCAGCACCCCACCCCCAACCCTAGCTCTGTCCTCACACCACCTACAAACAGCTGTTTGGTCATTCCCCCATTTTCTCTGGTTCAGTCATATTGAACCCTTGCAAGGATACACTAAAGAGGACAAACAGTTAACAAATCATAGGCTCTGGAGGTGGCTCTCTGGTCCTTGGACAAAGATTTCTCAGATAGGGCTGGAGTAATAGGACAGCAGATGGGGGACATTTGTTGCACGTGGCCAACCCGGGTTCCAACACCAGCATCCCATATGGTCTCCCAAGCACTGCCAGGAGTAATTCCTGAGTATAAAGCAGGAGTAACCCCTAAGCACTGCTGAGTGTGTCCCCTAAATGAACAAACAAATAAATAAACCGAAGATTTCCCAGATATTGAGTCCTAGGATCATGGTCTAGAAGACACGCAAGTGTGTTTAGAAGACAAGCAAACCATGGCCTTGCTGGACAGGAAGATCCGTTTCTTTGGTCCTCAGAGTACTTTGTGCTGACAGAGACTGGCTTTGTCCAGGTCTGAAGGTCCCTGTGGAGCAAATCTGGAGGCCCTTCGTAGGGACATCATATGATGTGACGTTCTGTGGGGTGCTGGTTTGGAACAAGGATTAAAAAGAGGCTGAGGCAGGTAAGTCTCCTGGCTCTGTGGGGATACTGGGTGGGGCGCCTGGGGTGAGTGGGAGGTAAGAGCACAGAGCCCTCTTTGAAGAAATTGGCAGGGGTTGGGAGTAAAGCCAGATGGGGAGGCTGGCAGGAGGGAGTGTTTTTGTTTGTGTTTAGAAGGCAGTGGACAGAAATATGTTTGAGTCTGAGGAAAGAAGGGGCAACTGAGAAAGCAGGAAAAGAAGGGATAAAGAGAAAGGAGAGAGGTCTGTGACTTCTCAGCAGTGAGGGGATATAAGGGTTCCAGGTGAAGAAAGCAGAGGAGCTAGAGGGATCCCCCTTTTTAGGGAGGGGGTTTCTGATCTTCCCTGACAGACCTCTTATTCTTGGACCCTGCTGATTGTGTAAATCTCAGTTTCTAGTCCTGAGTATTAAAAATCTAGACTATTTGTCAGGACAACCCTAAAGAACAATCACATTGTTTTCTTGAAAACAGTGGCACAGGGTGATTTAACAAGTGGATCAGAGTATCGGGTCAAGCCAGTAGCTCTCAGAGACTGTAGGCAAAGGGCCTCTCATGTGCGACTGCACATTTGTGGGTGGAAGTTGGGGTCACACCCAGCAGTGCTCAGGGCTAATCCTGGCTCTAAGCTCAGGGATCTCTTCCAGGACCATATGCAGTGCTGAATATAAAACCTGGGTCATCTACCTACAAGGCTAATTCCTTACCTCCTGTACTATCAGACCCTGGCCTTAAAAATCTATATTTTGGATGGTTCTGGGTTGCCAAAAGCTGACACAAAAATAAAATCATTAGAGTCAAAGTGATAGCACAGAGATAGGGCTTTTGCCTTGCAAGCTGCCAACAAGCTGCTGAGTTCGATCCCGGCATTCCATATGGTCCCCTGAGCTTGCCAGAAGCTATTTCTGAGTGCAGAGCCAGAAGTCACTCCTGAGCACCACCGGGTGTAGTCCCAAAACAAAAATAATAAATTCATAGTCAAACAAGACTTTTGGGGGGCTGTGGATGGGGGCCTGAGGATAGCCCAAGGGGAAAAGGTTCCCACCTTGCCAGCAAATGTACGGTCTTGAATTTAATTCCTGTTGCCACTCACATGGGCCAAAAGTGGCGCTAGCATCTCTGCTGTTTGAACTTCTAGCATCACGACAGTGTGAAATCTCCAGTTTGCCTTGGCCTGGCCTTTGCAAGCATCACAACTAAAGCTGAGCGACCACTGAAGCCAGGAGTGTGGCCCCTCCTCACTGCCAGACACAGATGTGAGCCCCATAATCAAAGAGTGGTGAGCTCTGTGGCCATGTGTGTGAGTCCTACAGCTAAGTGGTTCCTGGAGAGCATGTGGGAAAGTGCTCCAATTAAGGAGTGCAACTTCCACTAAGCATTGAAAAAATAATGGTGGGCCCGGAGAGATAGCACAGCGGTGTTTGCCTTGCAAGCAGCCGATCCAGGACCAAAGGTGGTTGGTTTGAATCCCGGTGTCCCATATGGTCCCCGTGCCTGCCAGGAGCTATTTCTGAGCACACAGCCAGGAGTAACCCCTGAGCACCGCTGGGTGTAGCCAAAAAAAAAAAAAAAAAAACAAAAACAAAAAAAAAGAAAAAACAATGGTGAGGACACCACAACTGTGTGTGTGTGTGTGTGTGTGTGTGTGTGTGTGTGTGTGTATGCGTGACCATTGCAGCATAAGCAACAACAGCCAAAGGAAGAGAGGGAAGGGAGAGCTAAGAGAACAAGACTTCGGCTATGGGCCATCATGAAGTCAAAAGGACTAGATTTACTGTCCTATTTGAAGAAAAAAAAGGAACTCCAGACAAAATATATAAAACAATGATTTCAGACTCGACAAAGGCTACTCAGGACTATGATCCCTGAGAAAAGGGAAACAAATGAGGTGAGCCCTATAATTACCCCAGCTCCCTGCCTGAGGCGGTTTCCAGGCTTCCGTGCAGGGAGGGGGGACTTCCAAACTGAGCCTGGCCGTCTCGCTGATTAGAAGACAGATTTAGAGTTCAAGAGGCCACGGTGCGAGACTTGCAGGGGGAGACTCTTGGGAAAGGGGAGCTGAATGTATATGCAGAGCCAGGCCGCGCTGTCTCCTTGAATCTTCCTCTGAGCACTGATTTGCACAATTGAAAGGGAAGAGGAGTGAACTAGCCGCTGAAGGCAGAGCAAAGCCTGGAGCTCACGCAGAGCTGGGATTAGTTTGGGCTCCGGAAGGCAGCCTGAATAGACCCCCTAATACAAGGGGTACTGGGTCCTGTCCTTAGAAGGACACTGCCTTAGCAGAGGTCTGAATTAACCTTAGACTAAAGCTATTTACAATCTGTCCTGAAGAATCTTAAAAGCAAACCTCAAGAGTATACAGCTTACTTCAAGTATGTTGACCATGTGCCAGAACAAAATGCAATATTATTTAGAGGGATGTTACCAAGGCCAACACCAAGCCATGAAACATTTGCATCAGATCAAACTATAGATTGATATCCTTCACAAAAATAGATGCAAAAAAAGAAAAAAACAATCTTCTGAGCAAGGTTTTAGCAAATCGCATCTAATAATAGATGAAAAGGTTAATATATTCATGACCACGTGGGATTCTCTCAGGAAAGCAAAGTTGGTTTGATGTTTGAAAACCAATCAATTTAATCGACCATAATAGCAAACAAAAAACTGGTGAACCACACAATCATTTCAATATAGATAGAGAAAAAGCATTTATCAGAATCCAACATCCATTCCTAACAAAAACTTTTCTAATAGTAGGAATAGAGGAAATTTTCTTTGTTTGATACAGAACATTTACAATCAACAACAAAAGACATGCAAAAAAAAAAAAAGTAGAAAAAAATCACCCACAATCAGGAAGGAAACCAAACAGTAGAAGTAGATTTGAGGGAGCTTGGAGTATAGCACAGAAGGTAGGGCGTTTGCCTTGCCAACCCTGGTTCATCCCATGGGCCCCATATGGTCCCTGGAGCCCATTCAGGAGATAGGCTGATCAGGAATGCTCAGGAGTGATCCATGACTGGAGAACTTAGAGTAAGCCTTGAGTACAGCCAGATATGGCCAACAACCCCTGCCCCTCTCAAAACAGACCTGGAAATAAAGACAGGAAAGAATGAGCGAAAGATACAAAAAGATTTAAATGTCTTATAGACTCAGAACAAAAAAGCTCATACACATGAAAAGTGAATAAATGTTATTTGATTGATTGACTAATTTTTGGGTCATATCTGGTGATTGTCTTGATTCTGTGCTCTACATTTAGGGATCACTCCTGGCAGGTCTAGGACCATATCATGTGCCAGGGATCAAACCAAGGTTGACCATGTACAAAGCAAGTGCCATACCAATTGTATTAACGCTCCAACCTCTCACTAAACTTTATCAAGTTTCACACCATCTCAGCCCTGCCAAGAGGCTGAGTTATGTTATTCTATCCTCACAACATACGTAAGAGAATATTACCTTTAGCTGCAGTTTATGGATAAGGGAACCCAGGCACAGAAAGTGACGTCACCTGTCTCCCTGCAATCCTACAGCTCAAGAGGTGGAACATTGATTGGCCAGTCTGTATGCCATGGAGTTGGGCAGGATGCTGGGAGGACCTGCCCAGTTCTTCCTCTCTCCCCACCAGGACCACCCCAGATGCACTCAGGAAGCCATAAGGCTGAGGAGGACACGTACAGCCTGGCGCTGCACTGGGGTTCATGCGTGGAGTTTGGGAAGCAAGGGGCTTCATAGCCAGAAGCCTCTCAGACCCTGCCTAGATCACCCCCAGCTTGCTAGGCCAGCCCTGGCAGTGCTTAGAGCTTAATCCTGGCTCTGTGCTGAGGGACCATTCATGGTACTGGCAGGTCGGGGTAGACCGTATGCAGTATTGGGAATTCAACTGGAGTCAGCTACATGCAAGGCAAATACCTTAAACCCTGAACTAGCTCTCTGCACCCAACCTCCATTGGATTCTACCTTCGAAAAGGTCTTCTCACTCACCCAGCTTGCCTTGCTGGGAACCCGTACACCCGGCACCCCTCACTCTACTCCTGTGGCATGACTCATTGGTTGGCTATTTCCTTGGAGTCAGCAGTTGTGGGATTGCTTTGGATGACTTTTTCCATAAGAGCCAAACCAGGAAGCACAGCCTGAGAATGGTACATGGTGTTGGGGATGGGACTCTGGGCTTCATACCTAATAGGTGTTTGCTCTTTTTGTGCTTTTATT
Source organism: Suncus etruscus (assembly GCF_024139225.1). NCBI lineage: Eukaryota > Metazoa > Chordata > Mammalia > Eulipotyphla > Soricidae > Suncus > Suncus etruscus. The sequence continues at coordinate 837,782 of NC_064865.1, read as the reverse complement.
TATTTATTTGGGTTTTTATTTTTGTCACACCTGACTATGTTCAGGACTTATTCTTCATCATCATCATTATCAATGTTTTTGGGCCACACCTAGCAATGCTCAGGGGTTGCTCCTGGCTCTGTGCTCAGGAATTACTAACTCCTGGTAGTGCTAGGAGGACCATATGGGATGTCAGGGATTGAACCCCGATTGGCCTCTACCCACTGTACTATTGATCTGGTCCAACCTCCAAAAATCTTGAAGTTGCCTTCTGAAACCTGGGAATCAGAGCTGGGTGAGGGGCAGACTTAGTTGCAGGCAACTGAGTTCACAATGTTACTCACCTCAGGCAGCAGAGCAGAGGACAGCTGTACTTCAACAGGAACAGATTAAAAGGTGGCAGGTGGGGAGGAGGGAGCCGTGTCTCTCAGTCTCTTGCCTCCCTCATTGGGAGATGCTCTCAAGCTTTTCAGCACAGACTGGCAAGAGATCTAGAAACAAATTTTAGTGAAACCAGACATTCCCAGGCCTGAACAACATGGAGCCCTTTACAGACAAATTTCTTTCTTTACATTTATCCTTCTTTCTTTTATTTTCTTCTTTCCTTCCTTCCCTCCTCCCTTCCTTCCTTCTTCCTTGCTTCCTTCCCTCCCTCCTCTCTCCCTCCCTTTCCTCCTTCCTTCCTTCCCTCCCTCCTCTCTCCCTCCCTTTCCTCCTTCCTTCCCTCCCTCCTTCCCTCCTTCCTTTCTTCTTTCCTTCCTTCCTCCCTTCCTTTTTTTTTTTTTTTTGGTTTTTCGGGCCACACCCATTTGATGCTCAGGGATTATTCCTGGCTATGCGCTCAGAAATTGCCCCTGGCTTGTGGGGACCATATGGGATGCCGGGGGATCGAATTGTGGTCCTTTCCTTGGCTAGCGCTTGCAAGGCAGACACCTTGCCTCTAGAGCCACCTCGCCGGCCCCCTTTCTCCCTTTCTTCTTCCCTCCCTCCCTCCCTCCTTCCCTCCCTCCCTCCCTCCTTCCTTCCTTCTTTCCTTCCCTCCCTCCTTCCTTCCTTCCCTCCCTCCTTCCTTCCTTCCTTCCTTCCTTCCTTCCTTCCTTCCTTCCTTCCTTCCTTCCTTCCTTCCTTCCTGCCTTCCTTCCTGCCTTCCTTCCTTCCTTCCTTCCTTCCTGCCTTCCTTCCTGCCTTCCTGCCTTCCTTCCTTCCTGCCTTCCTTCCTGCCTGCCTTCTTTCCACACTGGGGCTTACTCTATTGCTTGAGTCTCACATAGTAGATTTTTCCTCCCCGTGGATCAGGCACTCACAGATGCAACAATCTCAGATCTTGGTTGGCTGATGCTGCCAGGCGCAGGCCACCTGCAGAGGTGGAGTGTTGACAACAGATTCTCAGGTCTTTCAAAAATATTCTCCTTCCCCACTTTCCTTGCTTTCTGTGGCTATGCTTGCTGTGTGACAGGACAGTGGCTCACACGCGCTGGGTAGTGGGGTTCACTGAAGCCTGGCACCTGCCCACGTGACAGTGGGGCCACATTCATTTTTGTGTTTTCACCCACCAAACTATAGTGTGTCTGGAAACGGCTTGGTTTATGGAAGAGAGAGAGTGTGAGTGAAGAGGGCACCCCAAGACTGCAAAGCTGCCAGAATGGCAACTGGGCATGTGACAGCACCAGAAATTGAGCATGGCTCCACCTCACTGGCAAGGGCAGGTGCTTTAGGCACTGGCCAAAGCTTGGTCTCCTAGCAGCTCATTTCCAGCTACACAGCAGGCGACAGTTGTGGGGGGCCCTCAAGCCTGTTTGGTTGTGTCCACTGTTGATGGACTTGATGACATGTGAAGGCGGAAGTGAGTGGCTTTTTGGCTGTTTTTGCTCACTGTGCTCATGGGCTTGGTGGTAGTGGCAGTGGCGGTCACCCAGGAGTTTGTCTGGACAAACAGGATTGAGGGGGGCTTCCTAATCTCTAGGGGGCGTCCTTAGGGGGTGCATCTGAACTCCGAGCTCCAGAGGGGGTCGGAGAGAGTTGCTTACCCTCAGTAGAGGTGAGAGTAGGAGTGGGAGTAGAGGTGGAAGTCCTCCTGGAAGACTGTCTTCCTTGTCCTTCTTTTTCATCCCACCTTGTGCCTCCCACAGAGGATCCAGAGAGGGACCCTGGAGTCACTCCCTGTCTTCCCCAGACTCCATGAAAGGTGCTCACCCTTGTATTGTTTCTAGCTTGCTAGCCTGAGAAATGATAAGGCTGCCAAGAGAGGTCCCTCCCGGCTTGAATCCCCAGTGATTCATCCCCAAACGTGTAATTGAGAGCTGCTCTGCTGTCTGGCAGGACCTGCAAGTAAGTGCAGGACACGCAGGGCCACCGCAGGTCCTCAGGAGGCTTCACTTTCCTGAGGAGAGAACACGGGCTGGGAGCTGCACTGAGAGAGCCATCAGGTCCGCTGTAGCCTGGCTGGGAAAGGCCCCACATTCGTTCCTTCCGCCACCCTCCTCAGCTTCCTCTCTCACCAGCCATCCTAGTTCTTTTGAAATTTTCCATCAGAAAAGATTGACAGGAGAGACTGACACGGCTCCATTTGAATTTCTCAGTTTTAGGTGCCAATTAAGTTCACACTCTGTAACAGGATTAAATGGTCTGAAATCCAACTTTCCTATCCTACCCCCCCTCCCATCTCCTTATTCTCCCATCCTGTTGGTTAAATAGGATTCACTGTCTCAATTTTCTGGGTCTGGAGCAATAGTATTTTCTGGGTAGGGTCTTTGCTTTGCAAGCGGCCACCCAGGTTGAATCTCCTGCACTCCATATGATCTTAGAGTCTGCCAGGAGTGATCTCTGAGGGCAGAGCTAGAAGGAAGCCTTCAGCACTGCTGGATGGGACCCTCAAACAGAAACAAACAAAAATACACTTTTCCTTTGCTTTTTTTAGGGGGTCCCACCCAATAGTGCTCAGGGTTCCCTCCTCACTAGACTTTTGCTGAAAAACATGAACCATCTTCCTGGCCCTAAGTGGTTTTTGGCTAGACCCACATAGTACAGTGTTATCAAGTCTCTTTCAAAATGTTGTTTTATCCCATTAATTGCCTTAAAAATTATTAGGAGCTGGAGCAATAGGACAGCAAATAGGGTGTTTGCCTTGCATGCATTTGACCCGGGTTTGATTCACAACATCTCATATGGTTCCCTGAGACTGCCAGGAGTAATTTCTGAGCACAGAGTCAGGAGTAATCCCTGAGCACTGTTGGGTATGGCCCCAAAATAAAAACAAAAACAAAGCAAAATGAAACAAAAAATAATTATTGGGGCTAATAGCACAGTAGGTAGGGCATTTGCTGACATGTGACAGACCCAGGTTCCATCCCTGGCATTCCTTATGGTAGCCTGAGTCTACCAGGAGTAATTTCTGAGTCCAGAGCCAGGAGTAACCCCTGAGCAGTGCTGGGTGTGGCCCAAAAAACAACCGTCCCAAATTTTTATATGTTTTTGGGGTGTTAAGGATGGAAATCAGGGGGCCGGAGAGATAGCATGGAGGTAAGGTGTTTGCCTTTCATGCAGAAAGTCATCAGTTCGAATCCGGCTCCCATATGGTCCCCCGTGCCTGCCAGGAGCAATTTCCGAGCTTGAAGCCAGGAGTTTCCCCTGAGCACTGCCGAGTGTGACCCCAAAACCACACACACACACACAAAAAGGATGGAAATCAGGGCCTCATACAAGCAAAGCTTGAGCTCTACCACAGAGTCATATCCCAACCAATTAAATTTTTCCCTTTTAATTTGCTCATTTCCTTTACGTACATTCATCATGCAACTCTCAAATCTCCCCCAGGAGTGTAGCCCACATGGCAATGTTCAAGTTGGACATTCTCTGTATCTCTTCTCAAAGCGCCTTCCGCAGCCTCTCCCTTCCTCCCCTTCTTCCTGTCCTGTTTCCTGCTAAGTGGCCCCTCACCATCAGATTTTCTGCCTTTTCTCTCTTGGACTTGGTGAGTATATCCTCCATTGTGAGAACTGGAGGCTGCAAGATGTTGGGTTTTTTTGGAGTTTGCTTGTCTCGACATGTTTTCATTCTGTTAATTAATAGTTTGGCGGACCTGGCATTTTAGGTTGGAAATAATTTTCTCTTAAAACTTCAAAGGCAAAGCTTCATTATTTTCCAGGGCCACATTGCTGAACAACCAGCAATTTTGCATCTTGATCCCTTCACATAATTTGTTTTTTCTCTAGGAGAAGCTTTTCTTAAGTTGACAGTATTCAGAATGTCTGCAGTGGTGTTTTTCTGTGAGAGCAGTTTTTGCATTTTTTTCCTTGGTCACACTGGCGGTGTCCAGGCTTATTCTGGTAGTGCTTGGAGAAGCATGTGATGTTACGGCTCAAACCTGAGGCTCCCCAAACAAACCTGTGCTCCAGTCTTTTGAGAAACCTCCCCCGGCCTGAGGGCTTTGTTTTATAGAGATTCTTTCTTTCCTCTCTCCCATTTGAAAAAAAAATGCATGACCTTCAAATTCAGCGATTTGCTCTTGAAAATTTTTTAGGAACTTCTTTCTGATCTAGTCCTCTGGTTTCTTTTTTTTTTTGTTTTTTTTGTTTTTTTTGTTTTTGTTTTTGTTTTTTGGGCCACACCCGGTAACGCTCAGGGGTTACTCCTGGCTATGTGCTCAGAAGTTGCTCCTGGCTTGGGGGACCATATGGGACACCGGGGGATCGAACCGCGGTCCGCCCAAGGCTAGCGCAGGCAAGGCAGGCACCTTACTTTAGCGCCACCGCCCGGCCCCCCTCTGATTTCTTTTTAACTTGTTTTCCTTTGTTGTTTTGTATATAGTTTTAGGAGTATCTTGTCAACATCCAGTTTTTCTGTTTAACATTCATTTCTGTATTTCTGTTGTATTTTTAATATTTCTAAGAACTGTCTTCTGAAAATGTGTCTTGTTTGTTTTTGTTGGAACCAGGTAGTGTGCACAGATCTGGCTCTGCACTCAGGAATCACTTCTTTTGTAGTTAGTTTGTTTGTTTTGTATTTGGGCCACACTCAGTAATGCTCAGAGGTCACTCCTGATTCTGCACTTAGGAATTATTCAGGTGATGCTTAGGGATGTCAAGGATCGAACCTGGGTCCAAGGTGTGCAAGACAAATGCCCTAATTACGACTATTTGGCCCCTCAGCGTCATTTCTTGGAGCTCCACATGCACTGCTGAAGATGGATGCTTGATTGGCCACGTGCGAGGTAAACAGGCTTCACTTTGTACTATTTTTTTGACCCCTGAAAGTTAAAAGTTTCTTTTGAACAGTACCTTTTTGGGAGGGTCACACCCGGCAGTGCTCAGAGGCTACTCTTGGCTCTATGCTCAAAAATAGCTTCTGGCAGGCTCGGGGGACCATATGGGATGCTGGGATTTGAACCACCATCCTTCTGCATGCAAGGCAAATGACCTACCTCCATGCTACCTCTCTGGCCCCTTAAACAGTATCTTATTTCATGGAGGCGCAATCAGATTTCTTTGAGACTAAACACTTTATAAGGTCCTGTTTCTTATCAATGAATTTATTTATTCTTTTTCTGTTTGTATTGTTTTATTTTGGGGGCATACCAGGTATGGTCAGGGATTACTCATGCATTGCACTCAGGAATCACTCCTGGTGGACTTAGGGGATCATATGGCATGCTGGATATCGAACCCAGGTCGGCCACATACAAGGCAAGTGCCCTACCTTCTGTACTATCACTCCAGCCCCTGAATTTTATTTTATTTCATTTTATTGGTTTTTGGGTCACACCTAGCAGTGCTCAGGGGTTACTCCTGGCTCTATGCTCAGAAATCGATCCTGGCAGGCTCGGGGAACCATATGGGATGCGGGAATTTGAACCACCTTCTGCAAGCAAGGCAAACGCCCTACCTCCATGCTATCTCTCCGGCTCCATCTTTTCTGATTTTGATATTATATGATTTCTAGTTTTATTTTATTTTTTAAATAATACCTTTATTTAAGCACCATGATTACAAACATGTTTGTATTTGGGTTTCAGTCATAAAAAAAATCACCCCCCCTTAAGCAGTGCAACCTTCCCATCACCAATGCCCCCATCTCCCTCCTCCCCCACCCCTTGCCTAGACAGGCATTCTATTTCACTCACTACCATTGTCATGATAGTTGTTAGTGAAGTTATTTCTCTAACTGCACTCAGTGGTAAGCTTCATATCATGAGCCTGATCTTCCAGCACTCATCTCTATTGTCTCTGGGTATTATTACAATAATGTCTATTCTTTTTCTTTTTTGTTGTTTTTTGGGGGGGTCACACCTGGTGACGCTCAGGGGTTACTCCTAGCTATGCGCTCAGAAATTGCTTCTGGCTTGGGGGACCATCTGGGACACTGGGGGAATCTAACTGCAGCTTGTCCTAGGCTAGTGCATGCAAGGCAGATGCCTTATGAGTTGCGCCACCAATCCTCCCCCCCCCTTTTTTTTTAAATAAATCTTTATTTAAGGACCATGATTACAGTATGTTTGTAGTTGGGTTTCAGTCATAAAAAAAATACCCCCTTTCTGGGGCCCGGAGAGATAGCACAGCGGCATTTGCCTTGCAAGCAGCCAATCCAGGACCAAAGGTGTTTGGTTCGAATCCTGGTGTCCCATATGGTCCCCCGTGCCTGCCAGGAGCTATTTCTGAGCAGACAGCCAGGAGTAACTCCTGAGCACTGCCTGGTGTGGCCCAAAAACCAAAAAAAAAAAAATACCCCCTTTCACCAGTGCAACATTCCCACCACCAATGACCCCCCCCCCTCCTGCACCCCTGACTGTATTCATGACAGGCATTCTACTTCTCTCATTCTTTAACATTGTCATGCTAGTTGTTAGTTTAGTTCTTTCCCTAACAGAATTCAACACTCTTTGTGGTAAGCTTCAAATTGTGGGCCGGTCCTTCCAGCCCTTCCAACCCTTAACTCTATTGTCTCTGGGCCTTATTACAATAATGTCTTTAATTTTTCTTAAAACCCATAGATGAGTGAGACTACTCTGTGTCTATCTCTCTCCTTCTGACTTATTTCACTCAACATAATAAATTCCATGTACATCATGTATAAGAAAATTTCATAATTCATCTCTCCCGATGGCTGTATAATATTCCATTGTTGTGTATGTACCACAGTTTCTTCAGCCATTCATCTGTTTAAGGTCATCTCTGTTGTTTCCAGAGTCTAGCTATTGTAGATAGCACTGCAATGAATATAGGTGTGAAGAAGGGATTTTTGAATTGTAATTTTGTGTTCCTAGGGTATGTATATCCCTAGGACTGGTATGGCTGGATTATATGGAGCACAATTTTCAATTTTTTGAGAAATTTCCATATTGCTTTCCATAAAGGCTAGACTAGACCGCATTTCCACCAGCAGTGAATAAGAGTTCCTTTCACTTCACATCCCTACCAGCACTGATAGTTCTTGTTCTTTGTGATGTGTGCTAGTCTCTGTGGTGTGAGATGGTACCTCATAGTTGTTTTGATTTGCATCTCCCTGATGATTAGTGATGTGGAGCATTTTTTCATGTGTCTTTTGGCCATTTGTATTTCTTCTGTGAGGAAGTGTCTGTTCATTTCTTCTCCCTATTTTTTTGATGGGGTTATATATTTTTTCTTATTAAGTTCTTTCAGTATGTTGTATATTTTCAATATTAGCCCCTTATCTGATGGGTATTGGCTAAATGGTTTCTCCCATTCTGTGGGTGGCTTTTGTATCATTGGCACTATTTCCTTTGTGGTGCAGAAGCTTCTCAGCTTAATATAGTCCCATCTGTTTATCTCTGCTTCCACTTGTTTGAAGAGTGCAGTTTCCTCCTTGAAGATGCCATTAGTCTCAATGTCATATAGTGTTTTACCTACTAGTTGTTCTATATACCTTATGGCAGGGGTCTCAAACTCGTGGGCTGTTTGCAGCCTTCTGTACAACATTTTGTGGCTCTGCCCTAGAGAAATCTTTTTTTGTTTTGTTTTGTTTTAGTTGTTTGGGTCACATCCCTCAATGTTCAAGGCTTGCTACTGACTTTGCACTCAAGGATCACCCTAACTTTGCCTCCTGCGGCTCCCAGATAAATTGAGTTTGAGACCCCTGCCTTATGGTTTCAGGCCTGATATCAAGGTCTTTAATTAATTTGGATTTGATCTTTGTGCATGGCATTAAATGGGGGTCTGAGTTCACTTTTTTTTGCAAGTGGCTAACCAGTTGTGCCAACACCACTTGTTGTTCTTTGATCCATTTTGGATTTCTATCCCCTTTATCAAAGATTAGTTGAGGGGCCCAGAGAGATAGCACAGTGGCATTTGCCTTGCAAGCAGCCGATCCAGGACCATAGGTGGTTGGTTCGAATCCTGGTGTCCCATATGGTCCCCGTGCCTGCCAAGAGCTATTTCTGAGCAGACAGCCAGGAGTAACCCCTGAGCAACGCCGGGTGTGACCCAAAAACCAAAAAAAAAAAAAAAAAAAAAAAAAAAGATTAGTTGATTGGGGAACATTCTCTGAATACTCAAGTCTATTTCACTGATCTGAGGATCGATCTTTATTCTTGACTTATTCCTTACCTATCAGGATGACCTTGATATATTTTTCTTGCCTAATCACTATGGCAAGTACTTCCAGTACTATATTGAATAGGAGTGGTGAGATAGGCAGCCTTGTCTTGTACCAGATTTTAGGGGAAAGGCTTTTTTTGTTCACTTGCCACACCCACTGACCCGTGCCTCTCCCTGTCCTTTTCTAATTTTATAAGCTGTGTCATTAAATATTTATGTAGTCCCCTTCTTCCATCCTGATGTGTGCTTGCAAAGCTATAAATTTTCCTCTCAGTACTGCTTTTGCTGTGTCCCATAAATTCTGATAATTTGTGTCTTTATTGCCATTTGTTATCAAGAATGTTTTGATTTCCTCTTTGATTTCATCTCTGACCCACTGGTCGTTCAGTTGTAAGCTGTTTAATTTCCAGGTGTTAAAGTTTTTCTTCTGGGTCCCTTTGTAGTTCACATATAATTTCAATGCCCTGTGATCAGTGAAGGTAGTTTGCACGATTTCTATCCTCTTGATTTTTTGTTTTGTTTGTTTGTTTGTTTTGTTTTGTTTGTTTTTTGGGTCACACCCGGCAATGCCCAGGAGGTATTCCTGGCTCTATGCTCAGAAATCGCTCCTGGCAGGCTCAGGGGACCATATGGGATGCCGGGATTCGAACCATCGACCTTCTGCATGAGAGGCAAACGCCTTACCTCCATGCTCTCTCCGGCCCCTATCCTCTTGATTTTATGGAGATATGCTTATGGGCCAGCATGTGGTCTATCCTGGAGAATGACCCATGTGCATTGGAGAAGAATGTGTATCCAGGTTTCTGGGATGGAGTGCCCTATATATATATATATATATATATATATATATATATATACTAGTCCACTTTCTTCCATTTCTCTTTTCAGAGTTAGTATATATTTTTTTTAAACAGTTAGTATATTTTTGTTGGGTTTAAGACAGGCCACAAATGACCCTCTGTACTACATTTTGTGGCCCTGCCCTAGAGGAATCTTTTACTGTTTTGTTTTGTTTTAGTTATTTGGGTCACACCCCCCAATGTTCAAAGCTTACTACTGACTTTGTACTCAAGGATCACCCTGACTTTGCCTCCAGTGGCCCCCAGGTAAATTGAGTTTGAGACCCCTGGTTTAAGTCTAGTTGACCTATCAAGGGGTGACAGGGCTGTGTTGAAGTCTCCAACAATTATTGTATTGCTATTGATATCTTTTTTCATATTTGTCAACTATCTTATTGAATACTTTGCTGGTCTCTCATGGGGTGTGTATATGCTTAGGAGTGTGATTTCTTCCTGTTGTACATATCCCTTGACTAGTACAAAATGTCCATCTTTCATCTTTGTCCCTTACAACTTTTCTGAGTCTAAAGTTTGTGACATCTGATATTAGTATGGCCACTCCAGCTTTTTTTGTGTTTTGTTTTTGGGTCACACCCGGTAGCGTTCAGGGGCTACTCCTGGCTCCATGCTCAGAAATCGCTCCTGGCAGGCTCAGGGGACCATATGGGTGCCAGGATTCGAACCACACCTTACCTCCATGCTATCTCTCTGGCCCCCACACTCCAGCTTTTTTAAGGATGTTGTTTGTTTGGATGATTTTCCTCCAGCCTTTGATTTTGAGTCTATGTTTGTTCTGACTAGTCAGGTGTGTTTCTTGTAGGCAGCAAAAGGTTGGATTCAGTGTTTTGATCCATTTAGTCACTCTGTGTCTCATAACTGGTGCATTTAGTCCATTGATATTGAGAGAGATAATTGTCATGGGATTTAGTGCCATCTTTGTGTAGAAGTTTGGTTTGTCTGTTGGTCAGTTTTGTCTTAAAGTAGACCTTTTAGTTTTTCTTTTAAGGCTGGTTTTGAGTCTGCAAAGTTTCTGAGCTGTTTTTTATTTGTGAAACTATGTATACTTCCTTCAAACTTGAAAGTGAGTCTTGCTGGGTGCAGTATTCTAGGCAAAGCATTTATTTCATTGAGTTTTGTCACTATTTCCCACCATTGCCTTCTGACCTTGAGGGTTTCTTGTGATAGATCTGCTATAAATCTTAAGGATGTTCCCTTGAATGTAATTTCCCTTTTTGATCTTGCTGCTTTCAGTATTCTATCCCTATCTGTGGGATTCGTCATTGTGACTAGGATGTGTCTTGGGGTGCTTTTCCTTGGGTCTCTTTTAGCTGGTGCTCTTTGGGCATGCAGGATTTGGTTGCATGTTGTCTTTAGCTAGGGTAGTTTCTCTGTAATGATGTATTTGACTGTTGATTCTTCCTGGGGATTTTCTTCCTGGGTCTCTGGGATTCCAATGATTCTTATGTTGTTTCTGTTGAGCTTATCAAAGACTTCTATTTTTATCTGTTCACATTCTTTGAGTAATTTTCCATTGTCTAATAATTTGCTTTAAGGCTTTCTTCCAATCTCTTCTGCTGTATGGAGTTGTTCTGTATCTCATCTTCTAGCTCACTGATTTTATTCTGTTATCCTGTTGAATAGGCTTTCCATTGAGGTTTTCATTTGTCTACTGAGTTTTTCAGACCTGTTATTTCAGTTTGGAGTTTTCTGATTTCTATCTTCATATCCTCTTGATTCTTGTTTTTGGAGCTACACCCATTGACGTTCAGGGGTTACTCCTGGCTATGCACTCAGAAATCGCTCCTGGCTTGGGGATGCCAGGGGATCCAACCACTGTCCGTCCTAGGCTAATACTTGAAAGGCAGACGCCTGACCTCTAGTGCCACCACTCTGGTCCCTATATTCTCTTGGTTCTTATCAGTGTTCCGTTCAACTCAATCTATGCTTTCTTGGAGTTCTGTGAACATTCTCCAAATTTCTTCTCTAAACTTCATATCTGAGAGACTAAGTAGGTTGTTGGCTGTTTTCAGGTTGTCAGAGTTGCCATTTTCATTCTCTATGTCTGGTTTTGGCCTGCATTGTTTCCCCATTGTCACACTTGTATTGTGGATTTTTCTACGTGTTGTGGTGGTATTCATTGGCTAAAAGATGTGTGCAGCCCCCCCAAAAAAGATATGTGCAGCCATGAAGCAAACTGGCTCCATCCTGTGTGGGACAGCTCCCCTCTGAAGAAGACCAGCTCTCAGGGAAGAATACCAAAGAGGATCAAAATCCTAGGCCATAGGAGAGCAGAGAAAAGGCCCAAGATGTCTGCCATGTTGCTGACACACAGCAGAAATCAGCTAGCTCTACTGTCTGTGGATGGGATAATTCTCTTTTATTTATTTATTTATTTATTTATTTATTTATTTATTTATTTATTTATTTATTTATTTGGTTTTGGGCTTGCACCCGGCAGCACTCAGGGTTACTCCTGGCTCTATGCTCAGAAATCGCTCCTGGCAGGCTCGGGGGACCATATGGGATGTTGGGATTCGAACCACCAACCTTCTGCATGCAAGGCAAACGCCTTACCTCCATGCTATCTCTCCGGCCCCAACTCTCTTTTATTTTATTTTTTTTATTTTATCTTAAATCCCATAGATGACTGAGACTATTTTGTGTCTACCTCTCTTCCTCTCTTCTCTTCCTCTGACTTACTTCACTCAGCATAGTAGTTTCCATATACATACACATATAGGAAAGTTTCATGACTTTATCTCTCCTGATGGCTACATAATATTCCATTGTGTATATGTACCATAGTTTCTTTAGCCACTCATCCGTTGTTGGGTATCTGGTTGTTTTCAGGTTTTGGCTATTATAAATAGCGCTGCAATGAAGGTATGCAGAAGGAATTTTTGCATAGTGTTTTTGTGTCCCTAGAAGTGGTATAACTGGATCATATGGGAGCTCAATTTCCAGTTTTTTGAGGAATTTCCATATTGTTTTCCATAAAGGCTGGTCTAGATGGGATTCCCTCCAACAGTGGTAAGAGTTCCTTTCTCTCCACATTCCCACCAGCACTGATTGTTCTTGTTCTTTTTGATGTATGCCAGTCTCTGTGGTGTGAGATGGTACCACATTGTTGTTTTAATTTGCATCTCCCTGATGATTTTTCATTTGCCCTTTGGCCATTTGTATTTCTTCTTTGAGGAAGTGTCTGTTCATTTCTTCTCCCATTTTTTGATGGGGTTAGATTTTTTTTTTTTTTTTGGATTTTGGGTCACACCCGGCAATGCTCAGGGGTTACTACTAGCTCTGTGCTCAGAAATAGCTGGCAGGCTTGGGGGACCATATGGGATGCTGGGATTCAAACCACTGACCTTCTGCATGCAAGGCAAAATGCATTAGCTCCATGCTATCTCTCCGGCCCCGGGGTTAGATTTTTTTTCTGTTCCTTGTATATCTCAGATAAGAGCCCCTTATCTGATGGGTATTGGGTGAATAGTTCCTCCTATTCTGCGGTTTCAGTCCCAGAATTTATTTACTTTTTGCAGTCCCAGGAATCAAGCTGAGAGTCTTACACATGCAAGGCAGGCACTCTATCACTAGGCCACATTTCTGGTCAATAAATACTTCTTAAAATGTTTTCTTCTAAGGGGCCAGAACAATAGCACATTGGTAGGGCATTTACCGTGTACACCTGGATGGACTCTGCTTCAATCCCCGGCATTCCATATGTTCCCCCACGCCTGCCAGGAATGATTTCTGAGAGCAGAGCCAGGAGTAACCCTTGAGCACCTCTAGGTGTGCCCTCCCTCCCAAACAAAACAAAACAAAATGTATTCTTCTGGGACCGGTGAGGTGGTGCTAGAGGTATGGTGTCTGCCTTGCAAGCGCTAGCCAAGGAAGGACCACGGTTCGATCCCCCCCCCGCGTCCCATGTGGTCCCCCCAAGCCAGGGGCAATTTCTAAGCGCTTAGCCAGGAGTAACCCCTGAGCATCAAATGGGTGTGGCCTAAAAAACAAAAAAAAAAAGTTTTCTTCTAAATGCAGAGAAGGGTGCTTCAAGTAGCTTTTGTCTGTCAGTTTTGGTCTCTACTTTTTCACTTGGCTGCTTCCCCTCACTCTTGTCCATGCTGGGTTTGTGGGTACAAAATGAGGCTCCATATGCTCTTGGATCTATGAGGTCAGTCTCTTCTTATCCGTGCTAGCATGTCCCTTCCAGGACAGTCTGTGTCCCTTGTGGACAGACACACTAGAATATGCCTCTCTATCACTTACAATTCAAAGGGCACCACCCATCTGTGGGGAAGGATTTGGAGAACTTATCCCTCCTTCAACCAGTTCTGTGTCCTACCAGGACCTTTGCTTTATTTGTTTTTATAAGCTTTACTTTTGTGGGAACTCTCAAGGGGTGGTCTAGAAGGGTAGGAAACCACTAACTAGCTTCAGCCTACTGGTCCCAAGAAGCTGCTCAGGGCTTGCAGTGTGGGGGATTGCCCAGGCCAACCCAACCCAGGGATGCTCAGGGGCACATGTGTTGATAGAGATGGAATGGGGGGATGCTAGGCACTGACCACTGTACTATCTCCTGATTCTGTAGGCCAGGAGACCTTTTAGAGCACCTTGGGGCTCACACAGTGAGAGAAGTGACTGCCCAATGCCCCTGTCCTCACCACACCATCTCCCTGCTACACCCCCGCCAGCACATACACTTTTACACTGTGACCCTCCAAAGGACATGTCACTGCACTCATGGTGCAGTCACCACTAGGGCTCCCTTCTAGGGGTGGATATTCTGTGGGTTTGGACAGTTGTAGAGGACATGTCTGCATCCTACTGTTTCACTCAGAGCATCTTCTCTGCTTCTCTCTCTCTCTCTCTCTCTCTCCCATCCCTAACCCTTAGCAACTACTTACATTTTACATTTTAAAAATTCTACCTGGATGAGGCCAAAGTGATAGTACAGCGTTAGGGCACTTGCCTTGCACGTGGCTGACCTGGAAAGACCTGGGTTTGATCCCTGGCATTCCGTAGGTCTCCCACACCTGCCAAGAGTTATTTCTGAGCCCAGAGCCAAGGAGTAACCCCTGAATGCCATCTGGTGTTGGCTAAAAACAAAAAATTCACCCTGGGGTCTTGCATGCTGATGACCTGGGTTCCATCCCTGGTATCCCATATGGTCCCTGAGCCTGCTAGGAATAATTTCCAAGTGCAGAGCAAGGAGTAACACCTAAGTGCAGCCGGGTATGGCACCAAAAAAAATTCACCTTGAATCAGAGTAGTACAGCAGTGAGGGCGCTTGCCTTGCATGCGGTTGACCAATATTCCAACCCCAGGGCCTTTATATGGTCCCCTGAGCACTGCCAGGGGTTATTTACTGAGCACAGAGCCAAGGAGTAACCCCAGAGTACCACTGAATATGGCCCAAGACAAAATAAAACTAATATACCCTTAGTGTTGAGCAATAGTACAGTGGGCAGGACCCTTACCTTGTATGCAGCTGACCTGGGGTTGATCCCTGGCATAATATATGGCCCTCCAAAAGCAGCTAGGGTTGAGCCCTGAGCACTGCCAGGCATGGATGGCACAGAAAACTTAAAAAAGAAAAATCAGGGGGCCAGAGAGAGAACATGGAGGTAAGGCGTTTGCCTTGCATGCAAAAGGTCGGTGATTCAAATCCCGGCATCCCAGATGGTCCTGAGCCTGCTAGGAGTGATTTCTGAGCATAGAGCCAAGAGTAACCTCTGAGTGCTGCTAGATGTGACCCCCCCCAAAAAAAAAATCATCCTGGGGCTGGATAAATCGTACAGGAGTGGCTAAGGCATTTGCCTTGCATGTGGCTGATCTGATTTCAATTCCTAGCTTTGTATATGGTCTCTACAGTACTGCCGGAAATGATCTCTGAACAGTCAGAAGCAAGCCCTGAATGCTGCCAGCTGCACTCTCCCCCAATTTCACCCCTGGCCCCACTTCTGAGAAAACTTCACCTATCACCTATCTCGGGACCTTGGGAGGAAGGACTCTCTAATGCCCATGGTGACGCCTAAACACTCGCCATTGATTGCTGGTTAGGAACTCAGTTCCCTCTGCCTTCATCCTTCCAGCTTGTAAAATTTGCCGATGTTATCTTTTGCCTTATTCTATTGTATAGGTCTATATTTAGGAAAAATAAAACAAATCAAGTCCCTCTGCTAAGCGTGGATTCAGGAGGGCACTTAGCTCTCCATCTTTTTTTTTTGGGGGGGGGGCCACACCCAGCGGTGCTCAGGGGTTGCTCCTGGCTGTCTGCTCAGAAATAGCTCCTGGCAGGCACGGGGGACCATATGGGACACGGGGATTCGAACTAACCACCTTTGGTCCTGGATCGGCTGCTTGCAAGGCAAACGCTGCTGTGCTATCTCTCCAGGCCCAGCTCTCCATCTTTATTTTATTTTATTTTTATTTTTTTGGTTTTTGGGTCTTACCCAGTGGTGCTCAGGAATTACTCCTGGTGGGCTTGGGGGACCATTTGGTATGCCAGGGATTGAACCTGGATTGGCCATGTGCAAGGCAAACACCCGCTGTGCTATTACTCTGGTCCCTCAGCCCACCATGTTTATTTAGCAGCCTCTTCAATCAAACCCACTGGATGCAGATCTTTGTCTCATCTCCTGCCATGAAATAAATTCCTCCTTTATCCACCCTGATTCCTACCAGTGGCTTCTCTACCCTGTGCTCAAAGCTCCAGAATTAGATATCCCCTCCCCATTTTTGCTTCCCTTGCTTGATTGTGTAACATGATTCCCAGGGGACAGTTTGGGGAGACTCTGTGGCCTGGAAGCAGTGTCAGAGCAGAGCTGGGCCTCTGGGGAGAGAATGAGAGAGGACAGTGAGACAGGCTTGGAAAACAGCCAGGGCCAGGGATGGGGAAGGGATGAGAAACTAGGATGGAATTTGAGTGTTGAGGTAGTCAGGTGGGGGTGGTGGGTGCAGGGGTGAGGGGAGACCCCTAGGGGACAGCCTTAAGGCCACTCATTCTGAGGACTAGGTTGATCCTTGGTCTCTCCCAGTAGCCCCTTCCAGTCTGGTCCAAACCATGTGTCTGTGCTCTCCCTTTAGCACCATCAGGCCCAGGACTGGGGCTCTGTGCCTAAGTGGGGGTTCCCTGGCCTTTGCCATCCCCCAGTTCCACAGAATGAGTCCCAGGATTATTTCCAATGAGGAGGAAGGAGAGCAGTTTGATGACAGCGGGGAACACCTGACACCAGACATTCTGTTTGTTGCCATCTACAGAAAACTACAGAAAATGGAATGAAAAGCTCTCTTTCTAGCCTTCTGAGGCCACGACCTGTGTCTTCCCACAAAGTGGGACTCCCTTTTCCCCTTTGCTATTAAACACAAAGGAGAGACACTTCTCTTCACGTCCACACCATACACCAACTCTCTGTGTCCATTCCACACACCGACTTCCCATGCTCACCACTCCACACATCCCTCCCTGGGAAGTTGGACTATAAAAGAAAGAGGGGCAGTGGAGCAATACTCCAGTGGGTAAGGTTTTTGTTTTGCCTTGCACATGCTGATCTGGATTGATCCAGGCATCCCATATGGCCTGTCAGAGTGATTCCTAAATGCAAAGCCAAGAGTAACCCCCGAGCATTGCTAGTGTGGCCTAAAAAGAAAAAGAAAAAAAACCTTCTGGCTGAAGTGATAACACAATGGTAGGGTGTTTGCCTTGCACAATGAATGAACCCAGAATGAACCCAGGTTCGATTCCCGGCATCCCATATAGTGCCCTGAGCCTGCCAGGAACGATTTCTGAGCACAGAGCCAGGAGTAACTCGAGTGTGCTGGGTATGGTCCCAAAACAACAAAACAAAACATTTCCTTTTCCACTCTTTTGTTGTTGCTGCAATGACTTGAGGGTCTCTTTCTTGCTGGGAATCCCAAAAAGCACCACCAGGCAGGTGGATCGAGATCACCATGATCGTGCTTACAAAGCAGGCTGGGCCCTGGGGAAACCATTTTCCCATGGGACCAGAGTCCTGTGTTGACAACTGGGCTCAGAACAGTGGCGACTACTGGGTCTCCATCATTGCATCCCAGCCCCATCTCAAGACAACCCTCTCTCCTGCTCTCCTGATGGCTCTGCCTTCCCGCTCAGCCACCAGCAACACCCCTCGCTCCTGACAGGATGAGGCCCAGGTGGGGCTGCATCCATCACTCTGGACCCTCTTTTTCAGGCCCAGCCTGACATTTCATCTCTTCTTCCTTGGCTCTGTCTTAGCCCCGAGGGGACAAAAGATGAGAATTGCTTCTGTGACCCAGATCTCACTCTGGAATCACCCTTTACTAATCAGGGGTCTCAAACTCAATTTACCTGGGGGCTGCAGGAGGCAAAGTCGGGGTGATCCTTGAGTGCAAAGTCCGTAGTAAGCCTTGAACATTGGGGGGGTGTGACCCAAACAACTAAAACAAAACAAAAAAAAAAGATTCCTCTAGGGCAGGGCCACAAAATGTTGTACGGAGGGTCGTTTGCGGCGAGCTTGAGACCCCTGCTTTACTTACTCATTCATTTGTTTTTACTTGTGGATAATATCTGGCTTTCTCCTAGCAGTTCTTAGGGGACCATATGTGATGCCATAATTGAACCAGGACTGGTTGCATGTAAGGTAAGTGCTTTGACCTCTGTAGTGTTTTTCCTGTCTTCCTCCAATCTTTTTTCTAATTTTATTATAACACTGTAATTTACCAAGTTGTCCATAATGCAGTCTTTTAGTCATTCAATATTCAAACCACCAATCCCACTACCAATGCGACCTTTTCACCAGGGTCCCCAATCTTCCACCCACCACCTTATCCTGCTTCCATGCAGGCACAAATTTACTTCATATTGCTTGTTAAAACACAAAGGAAATAGGATTATTAAAATTTAGATCAACACAGGTTAGTTTGAAATGATTTTCTCCATGGTGATATTTCTCCATGGTGTTACTGAAGTCAATGTCTTCGAGTTTACTGGACTGTGCGTTGGTGAGTTGGTGTTAGTTGAGTTTTCTTTATTACTATTTAGGCTCTCTGAGCTTGGCAGGTAACTTTCCCATATGACTTCCTGTGATACTGCTGGGTTGACACTACTGTAAAATATTGAGGCATTATTGGGTGGCTGTGTGAACAAGTTGTGGAGCGGGCTATTTCTGTCAGAGGAGAGAAGTGGTGTTTGGCTGCTGTAGTTCATGCAGAAAGAGAAATCTGCTCTCCTGCTCCCCCAAAATGCCATCGAGGTATCAGCCAAGACTGGACCACCTGAGAAGTACTCAAAGCCATTATTTTCTATTTTTCCAAACGTAAATATTTTTTTAAATTCGGGTTATACCCACTTAGTGATGCTCTGCCTGGCAGTGTGGGTCTGATGGTTCTATAGTGCTTGGAACTCGGAGGTGGGGGCAGGAGGCAGGGGACATGGGATGCAAGGGATCTAACTCAGTGCTTAACACATGCTAACCATGCATTCTGCCATGAGTTGTCATCTTTAGGGTGAGTATTTTTGGTTTTATTTTGTTTTTGCCACACCGACAGTACTCAGGGGTTACTCCTGGCTCTATTGCATTCAGGAATTACTCCTAGCTGTGCTTAGGGGACCATATCAGATGCCAGGGATCACACCTGGGTCAGCTGCACACAAAGCAAATGACCTTCCCACTGAACTATTACTCTGGCCTATCCTCTTTGGTTTTCTTTTTGGGTCACACCTGGCAGCGCTCAGGGGTTACTCCTGGCTCCATGCTCAGAAATCGTTCCTGGCAGGCTCAGGGGACCATATAGAGGATGCCGGGATTCAAAACAATGACATTCTGCACGAAAGGCAAATGCCTTACCTCCTTGCTATCTCTCCGGCCCCCTCTTTGGGTTTTAAATGAAAGAGTTCAGTTAAGCAGAAGCCGCAGGGAACATCTGAAGCACTCTTGTGTTCCTACCCAGTTTTTTTTTTTTTTTTTGATCACACCCAGCAATGCTCAGGAATATTCCTGGCTCTGCACTCAGGAATCACTCTTGGCGGTGCTACAGGAGGCTTGGGGGTGGAACCGAGGCAGATTACATGCAAGGCAAGCATCTTCCCCACTGTACTATCCCTCCAGCTCCAGAATCCAAAATTTCCACTTGAAGCTGGAACAGTCCCCTAATTGTTCGTTCTCTTTTGTTTGGTTTAGGGGACCACACCCAGTGGGGCTATTCCTGGCTCTTTGGGGGTGGGGTGCAGTGGATGTCTCTCCCAGCTGTTTCCCTGACCCTAAACCGGTCTTTATCATTCCTACATACTCTTTAGTTTTATTTATTAATTTGGTTTTGGGGCCACATCCAGTGGTGCTCAGGATCTACCCCTAGCTTTGCTTTCGGGATCACTGGTGGGCTCAGGGAACCATATGGGGAGCCAGGGATAGAACCTGGGGTGGTCATGTGCTGGGCAAGAGCAATATCTGCTGTAGGATCTCACCACTCTCAGCACCTCTCTTTTCTATAAAGCTCTAGGTTCCCTCTATGTCCCTACACAGCCTCCCTACTGAGGACTTCCCCGACCCTGCAGTCTCCCACCTGCCTGGTTCTGCCCAACCCATGCCCATGTCTCACCCCTCCCCTGGCAATGCCCTCCACCATGATCCCCAGCATGGCCTGGGTGGGTGGGGGAGAGCTCACCTTTCCCTTTTCACTTCCCAGCACCTACCTGCAACCCATTTGCCCTCCTGTCTTCCTGCTCAAAAAGCCTTTGGTTCCAGCCTGCCTTCTCTGGCTGCAAGCTCTCCTGATCCTTTCTGCTCTTTCAAGCCTCCTCTCCAGTGGCATGTGCTCCCAGTAGCCTGCTCAGGGCATCTCTGAAAGGTCCCCGTGGCCACAGCCACCTGATTTGTCCTGTTCATTTCAGCACGAGCCCTGTCCCTCGATGGGGCCCCACCAATCAGCAGCGGCGATGGTGCCTCACACCCATTATTTCACTCCTTTCCCCCTCTATCTTGTCAGGGTCAGGAGTTTGTTTAGAGACAAGCAACTGTATGGGAGACGTTGGCCCCAGGTCTTACTGTGCAGGGGTGGGGTGAGGTGGCATAAATGAGCATCACAGTGGCAATGCCATATATACCTGCAGTCTCGTCCCCGTCCCTGCCTCTGCCCACTCCTGGTCACCAGGGTTTCTTCCACCTCTCAGCTCCACACCAGCCCCTCCTTAGGTCTAGAACCAAAGTCCCCTAGCTTGTCCTACTATTCCTCTTTTTCTTTTAGGAAAAAAAATCAGTCAACACTAACCTGGAAACTGACCTTTAAGCGAACAGGAAACTTCCAACTGCAGTAGAGGCTGCTTCTGCTCTCTAGACTCAGCACTTCTTTTTTGGTTTTTAGGTCATACCCGGCAGTGCTCAGGGGTTACTCCTGGCTCTATGCTCAGAAGTCGCCCCTGGCAGACACAGGGGACCATATGGGATGCCGGGATTCGAACCACCGTCCTTCTGCATGAAAGGCAAACGCCTTACCTCCGTGCTATCTCTCCGGCCCCTAGACTCAGCACTTCTATTCTCATGGGGCAGTAGCTCACTTGGGGAAACTGCACCTTCCTACCCAGCTCCAGCCTCTTCCAGGGAGTCACCAGGACCCCCTCACTGACCCTATCACCACTGTTACTGCTGTCCCCACAACAGCCCAGTGCATGGCAGATGCCTTTCCAGATGTTATGCCATCCCTTTTCCTGGCTAGGCAGCGGGGATCACTCTATTCTGGCGTATGGACGCCGAGGCTCAGAGAGATCAAGACATGTCCCCAAGGTGGGCCTTAAAGAGACACAGCAAGGCAGCAATAATGACCCGAAGGCAGGGTGGTACAATAGAGTACAGCGGGTAGTGATGTTGCATTGCATGTGGCTGACCTGGATTCAATTCCTGACACCCCACATGGTTCTCTGAGCTGCACCAGGAAGAAGTAACCTCTGAGCTGGGTGTGGCCCCAAGACCAAAACCAAGATTTAAAGGTAACCTAAGGAGGGAGTAACCCACACAGTGGAGCCGTAACGTGGATGAGAGGGGAGACACAGATATACTAGTGAGGGGTGTGGTGTCTGAATTATGTTCATGAGAAATCATTAATGATTCTGTAAGCTAATATAGTAAGAAAAACACAACAAAAAAACATGTCCCCAAGGTCATGAAGCAGGCTGGGATCAGGTAGGGCCTGGCCTTGCATGGTTATTTCCCAGTAAGCACCAGCCTGAGAATTCTCCTGCGGGGAGACTACTATGAAGGCTCTGGAAATTTCAGTAGCTTTTGTGCGGTGCTTTTTAAATCAGCCCATCTTTGCGGGGAGGGAGGGAGATGGGCCCCCTCCGGGGAGCACAGAGGGGCCTTTCAGTGCTGGCTGCCCCTGTGACCATCTTCTCTGGAGGGGTTGTTTTTCTAAACTTTTGATCCTAACTTGGGCAGGCAGGAGGCAGCCAGCTGGCCCAGGGCAGCACAGGGGCTGTTTCATGAATGCAGCCAGGCGGGGTGGATGTCCCTGTCCTGGGTGACCACAGGCTAGCCCAGGCTCCCGCTCAAAGGGACTCAGCATAAACAGAGATCGCGATATGGGTGCTTGGGGGTTTGCGCATGTGCTCAGGTGTGCTGGGGAAGTGGGGCTGGGGGCTCTGCGTGCCTCTGCATGTGAGTGGCTGGGACGTTTCCCAACCTGGACAAGGGCCTCTTTGTCTCTGGTGCTCCTGCGCCCTGCTCCCTCAGACGCCTGCTTATTTGTGGAGTTTCGGCCTTTTCCTGACTTCCTCTCGCTGCTGAGCCCTGACTTACCTCATTCCTCAAGAACAACCGCTGAAGGCAGCTTGAGCCAATGACTTAATACCTGGCTCTCCCTCTTAGAGGCCCTTCATGCCTCAGTTTCCCCAGAGGGTGTTACCAATAAGGGGAGGGGGAGCCTAAATACAGTTTGTTTCCAGGAAGCTGAGATGAGGCCACAGACACTATCCTCTTCCTCCAGACTCTTTGCTCCCAATGCTTCCACTGGGAACCTTATTGTCTTTGCCTCAGTTTCTCCAGCAGTAAAATGGAACTGCACAGTGAGGAGTCATGAAGACTACAGCTGCAAGTAGTCTGTCTAGTCCCTGGTAAGAGCTCATTATGTTAATTATTGCCATTAAAACTTGGGGATGGGGGCCAGAGCAGTGGTACAAGCCATAAGGTGTCTGCCTTGCGTGCGCTAGCCTAGGAAGGCCCGCAGTTCGATCCCCCAGAGTCCCATATGGTCCCTCAAGCCAGGAGCCAGAAGTAACCCAAGTGTCACTGGTGTCCAAACCCCCCCCCAAAAAAAAAGCAAAAAAAAAAAATACGTGGAGCTGATGTGATAGTACAGTGGGAAAGGCACTTGCCTTATACTCAACCAATCCTGGTTCGATCCTCAACATCCATATGGTCTTCCAAGCCCTCCTGATTCCTGAGTGCAGAACCAGGAATAATCCCTGAGCACCACTGGATGTGACCCAAAAACAAACAAACAAACAAAACAAAAACAAAAAACCACACCAGCTAAATGACTTTGAGGGATCATCTCAATGGGATGGATGCATCATTTACAAGTGGGAAACCTAGGATTGACCCCTGGCACCCCATTTGGTTCTCTGAGCACTGCCAGAAATGACCAGAGCAGAACTCAGCAGGTGTCTCCCCCAAAATAAAAATTTTGGAACCCTTGGCGGGTCCCGGTGAATAGGACTCCAGAAATGTCCTTCCACTGATGGGCCTTTCTCTGCCTGCTGCTCCTGCACTGGTCACACAACGGTAGAAGCAGCCCTTGGCTCTTTGGGTCTAAGTCAGAGGTCCTCAAACTTTTTAAACAGGGAGCCAGTTCACTGTCCTTCAGACTGTTGGAGGGCCAGATTATAGTAAAAACAAAAATTATGAACAAATTTCTATGCACACCATATATCTTATTTAGAAGTGAAGAAACAAAATGGGAATAAATACAATATATGGCCCGCGGGCCGTAGTTTGAGGACCATTGGAGTCTTCTCACCTCTGTGGGGTGTGGGCTGCTGTCCTCACAGAAGTGGGGCCCCTTCTGACACAGCCCACTGCCTGATCTTCCTCTGACCTGCTCTTTGGCCTGGAGCAGCACAAGGTTCTCGGTGCTCAAGTGCCCTCTGCTGGCCGATGGCGAGAGGCCTGGGGGTGAGGGAGGTTCTTTGACGAGGGCCTGGAGAGCTTTCAGGGGACTTCTGTGCAGACCACACCAATTCTATCATCTTCTTCGACAGCCTTCTGCAGGATCGGCTACACCCAGAGACTTGGGGACTATGTGCTCCGGGGTTAAGACCTAGGGCCTGGCCTGCCAGGCACATGCTCCAGCCCTTGGAGTCATCTCCAGGTCCCCTAGAGAAGCCCTCTCCCACCAATCAGAGAACAGGCCACAGCTATCTGCCCAGGGATTGATTCCTGAAACTGTATATGGTCCCCAAACATCACCAAGAGTGAATTCTGAGCTCTGCTGAATGTGGAACACACATAGTTCACTTCAACAATTTGAAAAAGACACAAATGCAAAAATGAGGCCGAGCTGCCGGCTCCGCACATCTGCTATAAGAGCTTCAGCTGACCCAAAGGAGAGTGGCTGAGCGTACAGAATGGAACAGCACTGAGGGCAGGTGGTGGGGTGAGGATGTGACTATTCAGTGAGGGGCACTGTATCCTCTGTTCCAAGCTACCCCCATCTGTCAGATCACCGGGTCTGGAGTCAGTAAGGCACTCAGAACAGCAGACTGTGACACTCTGGATGCCTTAGCTCAAGGCCCTCCCTCACCCTGTGCCCATGCCCAAAGGCTCCTACCTCCTGCCTCTGCCCCAACCCTGTGGGAAGAACAGAAGTGGGGTTTCTCAAGAGAGCAGAAGCTGGGGCCAGAGCAGTGGCGCAGTAGCAGGGCATTTGCCTTGCACGTGGCTGACCCAGGACGGACTGCAGTTCGATCCCCTGGCATCCCATATGGTTTCTGAGCGCATAGCCAGAAGTAAACCCTGAGTGTCATGGGGTGTGGCCCAAAAATCAAAGAGTGAGAGAGAGAAGATGAGGTCCAAAAACGAGAGAGAGGGCCCGGAGAGATAGCACAGCGGTGTTTGCCTTGCAAGCAGCCGAATCAGGACCAAAGGTGGTTGGTTCGAATCCCGGTGTCCCATATTCGAGAGAGAGAGGGGGGGGGGAGGGAGAGAGAGAGAGAGAGAGAGAGAGAGAGAGAGAGAGATTGATTGATTACAGGAGGGGCCGGCAGGGCTCAAAGGCAGAAAACTCCAGGCCCAGAGGCCCTATCAGGCTGTGCAGCCCTTTTCTCTGCAGGACCCAATAGATCCATCCCATAGTTTGTACTGCATGACCCATAAAGGATGTGATAAATATCCAAAGGGACCTTGGCAGAAAAGAGGGTGCCCACTTCTGCTTGAGTCTCCCGTGTGGGGTGTCCCTGGGTCAGAGAGGAACCATTCTTCACAGGGTGGAGGGCAGGAGTGGCTGTACCAACATGCTGACAACAGAAGACACACTGTCCAGGCCTGTTGCCTCCACAGGGCTGTGGGGAGCAGCTTGTCACCAAACAGCTGTGGGTCTCTGTACAGGGTCTAGAGGGCAATCGTGGTGCTGAGGGGCCCTCAAGAGATGTCCTCTGTGGGGCTATGGGGAAATCAACACAGTCTCTCCAGGTGAGTGGATGGAAATAGCACAAACCTGAATCAATGAGGGTTCCATCCACAGACCCCTTTTTAATTTTCTGGTTTTTGGGCCACACCCAGCAGCACTTAGGGGTTACTCTTGGCTCTGTGCTTAGAGAAGTCGTTCCTGGCAGGCTCGGGGGACCATATGGGATGCCGGGGATTGGTCGCAAGGCCCTGCCACTGTATTACCGCTCTGGGCACCCCAGATAGTTTCTGACCCAACTCTCCTTATGTTCATTTTCTCTCTTATGTTAATTTCTTAAAAGTCCCAGCTGCTTAAAGATAAGCTGGAAGGCTACACAGTGAGGAGGGCATTTTGCCTTTCATACAGCTAGCCTGGGTCTGATCCCTAGCATCCCAGGTGGTCCCCAGAGTCAACGTGAAGTGATCCCTGAGTGCCGAATCAGGAGTGAGACTTGCACATTGCCAGATGTGCAATACCAAGACCACAAAGGTTCCAGCAGCTTGGGAAAGAAGGGGGGAAAGGGGTCTTGTTCCTGTTCTGCTTTCTCCCCATTCCATGGGCCATCTGCCCTGCCAAGGTCAGAGCCCAGGAAGGAACCTGCTAGAGTACATGGATGAGGTGATATGGCAGGGAGGAGTTGAAGGCCTCACCAGAGGAGGGCATGGTGCTGAGCGAAGTCCTAGACCCCACTTTTGTCCCATTTCCCAAAGTGGGTGAAACCACCCCCTGGGGATGCTGGAACCATGTGGGTGGGGCTGGCAATAATCTCGGGTGCAATCAGGGGGTGTTTAAATCTGTTTGCTTGGGACAGAATTCCAGGACACACAGATCCTTTCTTAAAGGGGAGTAACAGACCCAACAAGATGAACAGCCTGACT
The DNA here is from genome assembly GCF_024139225.1 of Suncus etruscus. NCBI lineage: Eukaryota > Metazoa > Chordata > Mammalia > Eulipotyphla > Soricidae > Suncus > Suncus etruscus. Next base: position 811,883 of record NC_064865.1, on the reverse strand, counting down.
CCCCACTTGGAGGGGCAGGGGTGGGCAAGTTAGAATCAACCCACTGGGGATCTGGAAGATGGCTCAGAGACTTAGGAAGAAGCTTCCAGGGGGGTGTGGTCTTGAGGTAATCTTGATCACCTGGTGGCCGAGGATGTTCAGAGAGGGTAAATAAAATAAACTCCCTTTCAGGGGCCGGCGAGGTGACGCTAGAGGTAAGGTGTCTGCCTTGCAAGCTCTGGCCAAGGAAAGGACCATGGTTTGATCCCCCGGCGTCCCATAGGGTCCCCCCAAGCCAGGGGCAACTTCTGAGCGCGTAGCCAGGAATAACCCGAGCATCAAACGGGTGTGGCCCGAAAAACCAAAAAACAAACAAACAACGAAAAAAACTCCCTTTCTGACCCAGGCCCACCAGTACAATGAATGCCACTGGCACCTTCCCTCATAGCCCAGCTAGTCCTCTGAGACCAAATCTGCTGGAAAGTGGGGGAGAGAGATGTAATGCAAAGGCCAAGAATGAGGGGCTTCTGAAGCAAGGGGGTCCTCTCCATGTCAGTAAGTAAAGGGCCCCAGACCCGAGTGCACTCTGCCTGTGAAATCTGCCGGGAAGGTGGCGCTAGAGGTAAGGTGTCTGCCTCGCAAGCGCTAACATAGGACAGACCACGGTTCGACCCCACCCCCCACCCCCGCGTCCCTTATGGTCCCAAGCCAGGGGCAATTTCTGAGCACATAGCCAGGAGTAACCCCTGGGCGTCAAACGGGTGTGGCCCAAACACCAAAAAAAAGAAAGAAAGCTGCCAGGAAAGTAGGCAAGCTAGGAAGGGTGATGACGGACCCTGAGTTTACATGAGTCCAGTAGGACTGACGGATGAGCAGGGAAGGGGCAGAGGATGCTGGGAGACCATCAGCCTGCAGAAACCCATGCACCCTTAGGGCGGGTCCCTAAAGGAGCCCCCCCCCCCCCCGCACCCCTCAACCCCACAACCATGGGGTGACACACGCAGGGCCCTGTGAGTAGAGGACTTTTAATATTTCTGTGCTGGTCAAACTGGAACACAGGTGGGGAGTACATGGGGAGAGGGCAGAAGCCCCCGCCTTGGTAGGGGTGATTTGTGAAGGGGGCATAGGTGAGAGGGGGGGTTCTTGGGAAGTCGTCAAGGGGGTCTTCTCAGCAAAGGGGCCTGGCCTGGGGAGTCACGAGCACCCAACACTCCCAGTCCTTGGCCTTGTCGGGGTCCCCCATAGGGGGTCTGTGGAGTCTCCCTTTTTCATTCCCCAGCTCCTGCTCTGGAAGCCACACTCCCAGCATGATGGGGGACTTGGTCCTAAGAAAGGGGGCCTGTGAGAGGCCCCAGGAAGCAGCCCGGGTGGGCAGCAGTGCTCTGGCACCCCCTGCTGGAGGGGACCAGGCCCCCCCAAGCCCCACTGATGCCACTGGCTGTCACCTCCTGCCCTTGTTGGCTCTCCCTCTCCGTGGTCGGGTCAGAGCCGAGAAGGAGGGGAGCAGGGCCCCGGGTCCTCGGGTGAGGTGAGGAGAGAGAGGGGGGTCTTGGCCACCAACAGACACTGTAAACTTTGGTTTAAAACAATAACTTAAGTGGGGTGGGGGGGAGCTGCCAGCCCGGGCCGGGTTGGGACTGGGAAGAGGTGGGCAGCGGGGTGGGAGGCGACAAAGGAAAAGCCAACAAAGTTTTGGTTTTTGCTTCCGGCATAAGAAAGGTCTTTGGTCATCCGTCGAACTGGGGTGACGGGAAGGGGCGCCGAGGGCGGGGCCAGGGAACCCGCAGGCTGGGGACGAGGGTGGTGGGTCCGCTGGATCAGAGTAGCCAGCCGCCATGAGGTCGCCTCTGTGCTTTTGGGCAGGGCCTTCCCCCAACAGTGGGGGGACAGTGGAGGGCGGGCAGCTTCCTCCTGTACCACTTGCTGGCCCTGCAGCAGCCCTTCCTGGGATGGGCTAAAAGGGCTGGAGGCCCATGACTGGAGAAGGGGCACTAGTGCCCACCCCTACCTCTCCCAGGGCTCCTCTCGGGTGCACACACCCCTTGAAGGCGGGGCCCTCTGCCAGCCCAGCTCCCCACAGGCCGGGCCAGGGACCAGAGTCAGGCGCAGTCACTTCTTCACAGTACGGAACAGGGCGGGCAGGCAAGAGGAGCACGAAATCGAAGTGGTGGTGATGGTGGGGTGCTCGGGCTGGGATGGCCTAGCCCCGCCTGAGGGCCTCCAGGGGTGTGGGGGCGGGGGGGGGGCTGGGAGGTGGCCCTGCAGCTACTGCTGGTGGTTGGGAGGGGGGTGCGAGATCCGATGCAGGGGAGGGTCTGAGGGGCCAGAACCCTCCGTGTCCTCTATGGTCCCAGATCAGGGGGGTGTGCCCCTGGGGAAGCGGGCAGGACGGAGCCCGCAGCCAGCGTCAGTCGGTCAGGCCACACTGGGGGTGCTGCCCAGCGCCCCCATCTGAGTCCTGGAAGTGCCTTGAGGTTTGGGCAGGGCTGTGGAGTGGGGGGCACAGGGCGCGGAGGGGTCTCACCCCAGGGCCCGCCCCCAGAGGCCCTTAGGACAGTTCCTCTCCTGGCCGCTCCTCCTCCAGTTCCTCGTCTTCCAAAGGCCTCCCGGTGCTAGGGTTGGGGGGACCGAGCTGGGGGCCAGGCCGCCTATCCTCCTCTGCCTCGGCCGGCTCCTCCTTCACCTGCACCTGGTGGCTGCAAAAAAAAAAAAAAAAAAACAAAACAAAAAACCAAAAAGGCTCACGTGGGCTCCAGGGCCTTACCCCTAATATATTTGTAATTTGAGGGTGTAACATAGAGGCTTCCCACAGATTCCCTCCCAGAGATCCTCTCAGCCCGGGACCCCCGAGACTTGCGCCTCTTCTCGCTCAGGTTGCCACAAAGGGACGGAAGGGTTGGAGCAGGGCAGCCTGTGTTGTCTTTGGTAGGGTCAGAGGAGCAGAGGGGGAGGGAAATAAGTGGTGGGGGTGTCCGAGCTCACCTGTACTGGGATGGGGACAGGCGAGGCGGGGGGCTGCTGCCGTTGCTGGGCAGTGGCTCCCCAGGGGCACCCAGATCCTCGTGGCTGAGGGGCAGGAGGCTGCTGGCGGAGCCAGGGTTCAGCATGCCAGGGCTGTTGAGGAGGGGGAAGCTGCTCTCGGCCAGAGCAGCCTGTCGGGCACAGAGGACATTAGTGGGTACCAGCTCAGACTGCTCCCCACACCTTCCATGTCAGGGTGCTGGCCCTGCTGGACGCCCCTCATCTTGCCCAGCCTGTCCAGGCTAGGTACAGCCTTCTGAACTCAAAACCTCTCCTGAGACGTGTGGGTCTGGGCCTCCTGCCTCCAGTTTCCCAGGACCAGCCCCCCACTGAAAAACCGGAGGGGGGACATATTAGCTGAAACAACCCTTCTCCAGCCCATTTGTGGCTTTTGTTTTGGTATTTGGGTCACACCCAATGGCCAGTGGCTACTTCTGGCTCTGCAGTCAGGGATCAGGATCACTCCTGGTGGTGCTCAGAGGATGCTGACGATGAAATCCAGGTCGGCTGCATGCAAGGCAAGCACCCTACCCGCCTTACTACTGGTCTGTCCCTCCCAGGCCATCTTTAAACCAGAAGCGGTATTTCACAGAGGGCTGGGGTCTGGAGTCTGGGTTGAATCTGGGAGTGGTCCCCATCCCACCCCCTCCAGGGTGCCTGTGCGGGGAGAGTGGGGGTCATTCTCCAGGCTGGTGTGTGCTGGGAGCAAAGCAAGGGAGCTGAGGGGGACTCACCTGGTAGCTGGCATTAAGTGCTCCATAACTGAGGCCCGAAATCATGTTCTTCACCAATGTGGGGCTCCTGGAAGAGAAATCAGGTTTGACCCTGATCCTCAAAGGGGGGCGTTCTGGGTTGGCCTGGCCGGTGCCATCTCGTTTGAGACAGTGCGGCTCGGTGGGTCCTCAGTACCCTATATCCTGCTCAGCTCAGGCATCAAGGTTCATGTGTGCTCTAGGCATGTGAGGAGCCAAGAACTGGGTCCCTTTCCAACACTTGGACTTTACATCAGGACCCCTCCCCAGCATTTCTGAGTCTCTATGGGCCAACTCTGCTCATGAGTAGCCTGAGCTGGATGGAGTCTAGACCTTGACCCCTTAAACTGTGGGTCTGCAACCCCACGTAGGGCTGTGTGACGGAATGTGTACAGGTGAGTCAACTATTTTTGTGTGCTGCGACTCGGGAGTGCCCAGGGCTTGGGGGGAACATATGTAGTGTCAGAGGGACTGAGCGAGGGTCAGCCTTGTGCAAGGCATACAGGCACAGTGCTTTAACCCCTGTACTATCTTCTACCCTGGGAGATTTTTGTGGGGGGATACTTCACAGCAGGTGGTGCTTAGGTGACCACATAGAGTACCAGGGATCAGGCCACATGTCAAAACAAGTGCTGTACTTGTTTCAGTACGGCTGTACTAATCTTTTGTGTGTGTGTGTGTGTGTTTGTGTGTGTCTGTGTGTGTGTGTGGTTTTTGGGTCACACCCGGCAGTGCTCAGAGGTTATTTCTGGCTCCAGGCTCAGAAATTGCTCCTGGCAGGCACGGGTGACCATATGGGGTGCCGGGATTTGAACCGATGACCTCCTGCATGAAAGGCAAACGCCTTACCTCCATGCTATCTCTCCAGTCCCGGCTGTACTAATCTTAATCTCTCCAGCCTCCCTGGAGAATTTATTCATATAAATTTCATTATGACTTATTTGCAGTCAACGTTCAACCCATAGGACTGACTATTTTACATACCTATATACCAGGGCCAAGTAAAAAAAGTCTCTGGTGAAAGTTTGAAGGAAGAAAAAATTGAAGCAGCCCTGCCTACTTCCTATCTGCAAAGCCAAGCCTTTTCTTTTTGTTTGATTTTCTAGACACACTTGTCAGTGCGCAGGGAGTCCTGGATCTGTGCTCGGGGATCACAGGCCGCTTTCAGGGGTCCTCAGGGGGTGCTGGGGATGGAATAAGGATTGGGTATGTGCAAAGCAACTAACTGCCTTCCCTCTGTCCTATGTCACTACCCTTTCTTATCATCCTGACTTGGCGGGACAGTATCTGCCACATGCTCAGCATGCACCTGCCTCCTGCAACAGGCTTGCCGAAGGCTTTTTTTTTTTTTTTTTTTTTTTTTTTTGGTTTTTGGGTCACACCCGGCAGTGCTCAGGGGTTACTCCTGGCTGTCTGCTCAGAAACAGCTCCTGGCAGGCACGGGGGACCATATGGGACACCAGGATTCGAACCAACCACCTTTGGTCCTGGATCGGCTGCTTGCAAGGCAAACACCGCTGTGCTATCTCTCCGGGCCCACCGAAGGCTTTTCTTTGCAGACAAGTGGACTGAAGGTGGGGGATCAAGTTAGGAAACTCAGTGATTCAAGGTGGCTCCTCTTGCACAGGGACCAAGGCGTTTGTAGAGCTGCTCAAAGGGGCTCAGGAACTGGCCCCGTATCACACAGCTGCTGAAGGAGGGAGGCTGGCGTGTGGGGGTACCCACAGCAGGGAGGGATAAGGCTCTGTTCCAGGTATCCAGGGGATCTTGGAGGGAAACTGGGCCTCCCGCCCCAATCCTCTAGTGTGCTTGAGTATGCTGATGGCCATGACGTCTTGGGTGCAGAGAGGTCATGGAGTAGTAAGGGGAAGACTAAAAGGTTGGAGCCTTCTCCATGCTTCCCAGGGTTCTGCAAGCAACTGCACGTCGAAACAGAGCATAGGTAGGTACCCCTCACACGGTGCTCACCGTGCTACAGCGGCAGGGCTACCCCTCTCTGGGTCAGACACGAGGTGAGTCCAGGGTCTGAGCAGGTCTGTCTGGGCCTCTGCCTGGACAGTGGTGCTATTGGCGGGCTCCTTACAAAGCCCAACTCTGACCGCCCCCACTGCCCTCTCCCCTTCTTCCCTCAGGCAGGACGGTAGGACAAGAGAGCAGTGTCTGCATGCTTCTGCTCACCCATCACTTCTATACCCTCCCCAGTCCTCCTACCCTCCTCCCATCCCCCACCCCACCCCCATGTTTGGCCCCTTCCCCCACAAACTGTCCCCAAATGCCAGGATCCCTGGAGAGGCACAGGCCTTCGAAGGCTGCACAACTCCCACTCTGGACCCACATACCCCGTCATCTTCGGGGGCCTCCGCTTCTGGTACTCCCGCTCATCCACCGTCCACACGGCGCCCTTGACGTTCTCTACGCGCACGAAGCACTTGTGCAGGCTGAGGTTGTGCCGCACGGCGTTCTGGAGCAGGAGAGCAGGGCAGAGCTCAGAGGGGGGGCAATTACAGAGCAGCCCATACCCTGCTCCTCTGGCTCAGGAACAATGGGGAGGCAGCCTTGGGCTGCTCTGGGGGCCAGAGGCGGCAGTGCCTTCACCCCAACAACCCACTTAAAGTCACCTGTCCCCCTTCTCCTGCCCATACACCAAAGGCTAGGTTAAGTGGTGAGCGCTATGGCTCTCCCATCAGTACCAAAGAAAGAATGCTGGGGCCCGGAACACCTCATCTCAGGTACACGTAGAATTGCCACAGGAAGTTTGGCACTCGCCCGTGACCCTGTCCTGTCTGTCACCCCTGCTGCGCACCGAACAGTCAGGATAGACAGGTCCGAGGACGAGACACACAGCAGGGGCCTAGTGCGCACTGGTTATGAGAGAAGCCAGGAGAAAGGAGGGCACGGGTGTCCTCGCTGTCACACAGGAAGAGAAAGTCACCTTGTCTCTCCCACCTCCTCCAAGCAGGCTAACTTCAGGAATTGAGGTCACCCGGTTTGTAGGGCACTCGGATAGGGAGAGTGGGGTGCCCAGTCGGCTCTCCGCCGGGTAACCCTGGACTAGGGCCCTAATCCTGCCCCTCCAACCTGTCCCCAGTCTCCTTCATTGGTTTCCCTCCCCCGCCAGCCCTGTTCCTCTTACCTGTCCCCTCCCAGCCTGCTACTGCCCCTTATTCTGGTCTCCTCTTTACATTTCTAAACGGAGAAGAAAGCAGGCAGGGCGGGCAGCCTGGGCCCCCCGAGAGCCTCTCTCCCTCTCTGCCTTCCAACTCTTGCCACTTGCAACTGGCCCCATTTCATTACCAATTTTAATTTGCCTCTAATTAAATCCTGTGTATTTTTCCGACTCGCTTGCTAATCCACGAGGGAGGCGGCGGCTGGAGTGGAATCTCTTGGAGCGATAATTACAAAGGGCCTAATCACGCCGGGGCTCCTGCCTCGGAATAAATTTGCCCGCATTACGGGGCTCGGATCCTCCGCTTTGCAAATGAGAATGACCCCAATTTCCGAGGATGGCCTCACCGGGGCTTTTTTCCCTCATTTCGAATCCCGATTCGTGATGAGAGACTAATTCGTTACGCTAAAACATTAACGGCAATTTAAGGGGTCTGGAGGGGGCTGCGTAAACAAAAGGACAGGCCCACAACACGGGCTCTGGGAGGAGATGGACACAGGGGTGCAGTGGGCAGTGGGGGTTGGGAGGGCTAGCATGGACGTCAGCCGGGCAGATGGCAGCTGTCCCGGACAGACGGCAGCTGGCCAAGCCCATGCGGGCCCTCAGTCCTTCTGTACTGGTCTGACAGGGTCTGCCTCTCAGGTCGAAGGTCGGGAAGGTGAAGGAGAGAGGAAGGAAGCTGCGACAGTGGGGGACAAGAGGAGGAACCTCGGGCCCGGAGAGATAGCACAGCGGCGTTTGCCTTGCAAGCAGCTGATCCAGGACCAAAGGTGGTTGGTTTGAATCCCGGTGTCTCATATGGTCCCCCGTGCCTGCCAGGAGCTATTTCTGAGCAGACAGCCCGGAGTAACCCCTGAGCACCACCAGGTGTGGCCCAAAAACCAAAAAAAAAAAAAAAAAAAGAGGTGGAACCTTATGGGAGAATGTGAGGGGCGGAAGGGAGAAAGATCTGGAGCTAGATGATACATTTTCCAAGAACTGTGCTGAGGTTTAGCAACTATGATACCGAGGTCCCAGCAGACCTCCGACTGAGGGCTTCTGCCATGCTGAGGGAGTCGGGGCGAAGGGAGGCTCAGGCAACGGCAATGCCCTGGGTGCACGTTGATCTGGGAAGGGCGCCCACTGTGTCTCTTGGCCAGTTTCTGAGGGGGAACACGATTAGGTGAAGAGAAAGAACTCTGAAGGGAGACACGAGACTTGGTCTGGTCCACCAGACCTGAAATTACAAGGGAAGGGGAGGCTGAGAGGGTTGTGGTCTGCGGGAGTGTGGGGTTCAGGTAAGTTATGAGTGGGACCAGAAGGACACTTAAGAACCAGTCCCTCCTGAGCCCATGAAAGCAGGGAAAGGTAGGCAGGTGGGTGAGCAGAAGGTGATGGAATGGAATGGAATGGAAGTGAGGTTCTCAAGGAACTGAAGTATCCGCAAAAGCAAGCCCTGCAGTCCCCTGAACCAACACTGCTATTTGTCTGAGATGCAGCTGACCACTGAGCCTGCCATCGGGCCTGAAATAGAGGCGGCAGGCCACCGGGTGACCAAGAGCACCCCGCAGGCTTGGAGAGCAATCGGCCTTGTGGTTGGCGGAAAATGACATCATTCATAGCCAATCAGAGCTGTTCTGGTCTGGCCACCTCCCTCCCAGATTTGAGAAGGGGGGGAAGGAGGCTGTGAAGTGAAGCTGCCCCTCTCACTGCACTCAGCATATTTCAGAGGCTGAGGGAATAAAGCCGGGATACCTGCAGACCCCAAGGAAGGGTGGGGTGGGCTCAGTAACACTTGTTGAAACCTGACCGGAAGGGAGGGAAGTGAAGTGAGGGGGGGAGAGTAAACTCAACTGCAGTTTCTGTACTGGCCAGAAGGGGGACCCAAGATCTAGATAACCAATTAAGTTAGGGGACGCCTGGGGGGGGGGGGGAGAGAGACAGGGTGCCAACATTCTCCTCTCCTCCCCTGAAACCCAAGGGGAGGTTGCTCTGTTGCTCCTTTCCACTCTGCCACGCAAAACCACGAGTTCTCACCCACTGGAGGAGGCACATACCCTCGCTCTGCTGTGATAACTGACCCCCAACTACAGCACAGGGTTCCCATTTTCCAAGGGACCCTTCCTTGCCGGCCTCTTGTCCACCAAGGGAAACTCCTATGGCTAAAAGTTGGATTCAGTGGATGAAGACAATGAAAATGCTGTTGCCCTCCCTGATGGAAGAGTTGGGGAGGAAATGGGGGGTGTGTGTCTGTGCGTGGTGTTTACCCCAGGGTTGAGTCAGCAGGTCTTGGTCCATCTTGGTGTCTGGGCCTGCGTGCCCCCACACTTTCACCCTCACCTGGGCTGCAGCAAGGAACCTTAAGGTGCCCATGCACACAGTAACTTGCCTGCCTCCAGACTCCTGGAGGCCCTTCGGGCAGCCCAGAGGTTACTCCTGAGGATGAGGAAGGACCCCAGGGGCAGCAGCACAGGCTGGAGGAAGAAGCCACTGGGGGCAAGCAAAAGACATTGCAAGGCAGCTTAAGAGGTGGAGGGACTCCCTATTCACACCTATGGGGTCATTCCTAAAAAATGGCCTCTCCTGGGTGGGGGAAATGACAGGGCAGGGCAAGCCAGGTATCCAGCAGGGAGTGGGCCCCGGGGAAGCTGGACAGGAAAGCCTCACCTTCCAGGTGGCAGTGTTCCTCCGGAAGTAGGCGAACATCCTGGTGAACCAGTTGTAGATCTCATTCAGGGTCAGCTGCCTGTCGGGGGTTTCCAGGATGGCCTGTGGACATGGAAGAAGCAGAGGGACCTTTATGCTGGGCCTTCACGGCACATGCACCGTCCCGTATTCTGTCCTCCGGGATCTTGCTCTACCACTGGCTACCCCTGAAGCAAAGTCCTGGGGAGAGACTGCAGTGCTTTTTGAGGGGAGGAGTGAGTGCAAGGAGTGAGAGTGAAAGTAACTGTGACAGAAAGTGACTTAGTCTGCTCAGCAGAGATGCCCAGGGGGTAAGGCTCATCTTGGCACAGAGTAGATGAGGTGACCGGGAAGGGAGAGTGCGAGTGTGTGAGTGATGGATGGAACATGTATTCCTGCATGAGGTGGGATGTGCACATGGACAAGATGAAGTGTGCACATGTATGCAATGGGACATGTGTGTCTGAGGGGGGTGCATATACATAACAGGTGTGTAAGGGGTGTGTTCAAGGCATACATGTGTTCAAGGCAGGGACACACGTGGTATGTGGATATAGAAGGGGGAATGTGTGTCCAGGGTGGGTTGTGTGCATTGTACGAGTTGGAAATGGCATCTGTGAGAATGTGTGAGCGAGTGCCTGACTGCCGGTGAGAGAAGAGAGTGAAGAGGATGCAGAAAGGTATGCTCCAATGTTCAGATGCTTGCAAGCATGACGGACATGAAGATTAGAAAGGTAGAAGGAACAGAACAGGGGCGAAGGGCCGGGAGGGCGAGCGAGGCGACGGCAAGACCTGAGCATCTATCAGAAAACGAGCTGTCGGAGCGTGCCCATGGACAGATGAATGTCACAGCCGAGTGTGTCCCAAACCCTCCTGAGAAGTGTGTGTGTGTGTGTGTGTGTATGTATGTGTGACCCACTGCTGACAAGAGCAATTGGCCTGCACGGGAGCCCCCACATTTGAGAAGGAAACATGGTAGAGCAGCCACAAGGGAACCTTGTCCTCTGGCCAAGAGGTCCTGAAGGAAGGGGGTGTGGAGAGGGCCGTGTCATGTCCCCCGTCCAGCCCCGCTCGCTACCCACGCTGGCTCACCTGGCGGATGAGGGAGGCATAGGTGAAGGGCGGCCTGACGTCGGCGTTCTTGTAGAACTCGTGATTCTGGGCCAGTTCTGGGGGAGACAGGCAGAGGATGGGGCAGCGGGCTGGGGAGCTGGCTGGGGGATAAGCCGGCATATCCCTGCAGGCAGCCCTTACCTGAGGAGATGGGGGAGCAGAACTTGTCATTGGTCCTTCGCCGGGCGGGCCCCCCGCTATGCAGGGAGGCAGAGCCAAGGCCTGGGGGCCGGAGGGGAGTGATGGGGGCAGCGGCCGAGGTGGGGGGGTGCACTAGGCCATCCGGGAAAGAGTCTGCTGCAGAGACGGTTACCTGGGGGGGGGGGGGTGAGGGGTTCCAGGGAATGAGTTCAGCCACGGGTAAGCAGCAGGACAGACAGAGTGCTGGGGTGGGATGCTGGGTGGTGTGAGGGGCTCACCGGCTGGCTGAAGGGCTTGGGCTCGGAGGGCCGCATGTGTAGATGGGCCATCATGGCCTGCAGCCGCTCGCTCTCCTTGGCAAGCTGTGGGGAGGCAGGAGGTGAGCAGCTGTCCCCCTCCCCTCCTTTGTCCCCAGTCTCCCCCAGTAGGCCCCACTCCACACTGCCTTCCCCCTCCAACTGGCAGTCTTAGTTCTTCTGGGGGGGGCACCCCAGCCCAGGGGAAGGGGGGGGGGGCCTGTTCCCAGAGGGTCCTCCTTCTCCCCTCTCCCCCGCCTTCGATCCCTTTGTACTGGCCTCAGCCCATCAGCCAGCACAGGCTTGTGGCTAAACACCCAAGTTCAAGGGGCATGTGTATGAGTGGGGCCTGGCCATGAATGGAGCCACGGGAAGGGATGAATGAGTCACTTGCCCCATTCATAAATCCAGCCCAGCTGCAGGCAGGGCCAGTGAGGGGCAGAGGGGAGTGGGTCACGATCCAGGAGCCTGACTGAAGCCCAACTCCTTTCCCAGTTCTGTGTGCCCCAGCATGCCTTGGGGGGCAGCCCACTTCGCTGCTAACCCCAGCATGTCACCCATGGGCTGAACTGAAACCGGAACTGGGGACAACCCACCCCTGCATTCTCCCTCAACTCAGGACTGTGCCTTAGTACTCTGCCTCTACAAAGGGGTGGCAACAGCACATCTCCCGGTCAAGAGCGTGGAGTTGGCATAGACTGGCAAGGGAAGGATGGGCTGACCCTGTGGGCTGCTCCTGGGACCTGAGAGTGTCACGCTCAAGGGACCCTCCGTCGAGAGCCACAACACTGCAGGAAAGCAGGGGCTCCAATCCCACCCCCCTCTGGGAGGGGACAGGGGACAGAGGCTGGGGACCCACCTGGATCTCCAGTTGCTGTACCACCTGCATCTGCACCCGGCACTGGGCCGTGCTCCGGTCATCCAGGGCATGCTCCGTGTTGAGGTGTCTTCAGGGAAGAGAAATGCTGTCTTCCTGCCGGGCCCTTGCCCCGGCCCAGCAAGCTCACCCAAACCCCCTCCCCCCCTCGGAGAGGCAAAGAGGGAAGTGAGGTGGGCACTAGGGGGGCAGGGGAGGAGCTGCCTGCGCTTCTGCCCCGCCTTGATGTCTTTGCTAAAATCCCAGCTACTGAGATATCTAATTGCAAATGAACTAATTAAGTAAACCTCTGACGAAGCGTGAAAACAATTTGTTTGACCCCGATGCTGCAAGGGGTCGGGAGAGAGCGGAGTTAATCAGTCAGTGACAGAGCCTGGCACGGTGGTGGCAGCTGGCCGCCCGCTGCCAGTGGACTGCCCCCACCCCCGTTGGGCTGTCATGAGTGTGTGTGTGTGTGTGTGTGTGTGTGTGTGTGTGTGTGTGTGTGTGTGTGTGTGTGTGTGTGTGTGTGTGTGTGGTGTTAGAGAGAGAGAGAGAGAGAGAGGGAGGGAGAGAGAGAGAGGAGAGCGAGAAAAGGAAAGAAGGGGGCACGATGGGGAGGGCCTTCTCCTCCCCACCTACAGGTCCAAGAGAGAGGGCTGGGGAGGTAGTGATGGATCAAAGAGCACAGGTCCCCTCCAGGGAGGCCAGCGGGGAGCCCAAGGTCTGAGAAGGGCCAAGCGGGGTAGCAGGCTGGGGCAGGAAAGCAGGGGGAGACCTACTTGATAAACTGGCCCAAGTCCTCACACAGGGTCTCGCAGCCCGGCCACTTGCACTCTCCGTGTCCATAGAGGGGGTGGGAGCCGGGGGTTTCCTCGTGGGAAGAGCTAGGGGGTGGGAGGAGGGGAGGTCAGGGACTGACTTGTTCAGCCCCCCAGCTGCCTTGGGGCTGGCTCACTTCAGCGCCCCCAAATGGGTTTTCCAGAGGCTGAGCACAATAACTAGGATGTGCTTTAGGGAGAGATTAAACTTCCGGGTCCTGGAGCTCCTCCCTTTCCTCCTCTCCCTCCTCCCCACCCTGCTCCCCTCCCAGCTGGGCTGTGTAAGGGGCTTAAGGGGGTCAGCCATGTGGGGGGGGGTGAGCCAGGGGGTACCTGTCTCTCCTAGCGGTGAGAACAGTGGGCTGTCCATTGGGCAGGGTGTGGTGAGATAGGGGGGGTGAGACTTTGGGGGCGGCGGCAAACGAGGTAGCAGCGGTGGCCGTGCCCGTGAGGTCCAGCCCCTCCTGCTTGATGCTGTCCTCCGCAGACTGACCCTGGCCTGGGGCCCCCTCGCCTTTCCACAGCTGGGGCAGATCAGTGGGGCACACGGCTGCTGTGGGCGAGAGAGGGAGGCAAAGGGAGGTTGGCAGGGGCCCGGCACACCCCCCAGAGGCCTCCCCAGCCCCCCGACAGACACTGACCTTGCGGGAGGGTCTGCAGGGGTCCCGAGGCCTGGTTGGGCTGCAGGCTGACCAGGCCCTGCCTCTGCAGGTTGAGGAGATGCTGCTGCTGCAGTTGTTGCATTTGCAAGAGCTGCTGCTGGAAGGCCAGCTGCTTGTTCCCCAGCGCCTGGTGGGGGGCCCGCGGAGGTGAGCAGAGCGGGGTGCCCTCAGCCTCAGGCGAGCCATCTGGCCCCCAGCCCGCAGCCACCCCCTCCCAGGGCCTGTCTGCCCCCGGAGCAGCCGTGGCGGCGTCCCCAGCAGCGGCTTCTCTGCTCCCGGCCCAGCTTCCATAAGGCTGCATGCCTCCTCGCCGTAAACACGCATGCATGAACGCACACACGCATGCACGCACGCACAAAGCTAGCTCGCGCATGCACACATCCCTCCCTCCTTCCGCGGGGAGCCCCCTCGGCTCTGGGCTCTGCTCCCCTCCTGCACTGCCGCAGCTGTGCGCACATCTGGGCTGGGGGAACTACTAGGGAGGCTCCTCACTATGATCAATGAGCCTCTCCCATACAGGACCCCCCTGCACCCCTTTTGTCTCCAACTCTCCTCTTTCTGTGGGAGATTCCTGGAGCCTGAACCCACTTTCAAAGCCGGGCAACTGCATCAGGGAACAATCCCACTACCAGGGACACATGGTCCACGCACCACCTGCTGCCCCCCACCCTGATTCTGGGCCTTCTGCCCTCTTCCCTCCACCTAGGCACTGACAAACAAAAGTTGTTAAGTCTGGGGGGGGGCGGTCCTGGGTGCCTGGGAGGCAGGGCCCCTCCCTCCTCTGTTTGCCAGCCCTGGAGGTGGGAAGTGATGGTACCCACCCTTGCCCCCTCCTGCCAAGAGGGCAGAAAGTGCAAGGCTGCTGCACAAAGGGCCTCCTGGGGGGAGGAGAGGCTGGAGCCAGCGGCCCAGCCCTCCTGGAGGAGGCGGCTCAGACCCCAGCGCCAGGGCTAAGGTAACAGGAGGGTGGGCAGGTCTGGGAGGTGTGTACTTGCAAGTAGGTGAGTATGCTGAGCACAGGTGTGTGTCTGTCTGGGGGAGGGGGGAGACCAAGGCCAGATGGGAAACTGGGGGGAGGGGTGTATCTGCAGACCCAGGTAGGGCAGGGTGTGGCGTTCAAAAGGAACTGAGGGGTGGGGAGAGGGAGAGGAGCCCCAGGGAGGGGAGGAGCGGGACAGGAAATGACAGCAGGCAGGGCAGGGCTGGAGAGGGCGTGCATACACCCCACCCCACCTAGGGACTGGAAGGTTCTCAGGCTCGGAAGGAGGGGCAGCATGCTACACAGGTCTCCACGTGAGTGCACAGCACTTGGCTCCCCAGCCCGAGGGTGGTGGTGAAGCCCCTTTGGTGCCCCGGCCTGACCCAGCCAGACTTCCTTCCAGTCTGACCCCCCCCCCCAGGACAGGGTCTGTTCTCACCTCTTTGGGCGGCTGCTTCCCCGCCTGCTGCTGGGTGAGGAGTTGCAGGTGAAGTTGCTCCTGCTGCTTCTTGTAATATTCCTGCAGCTGGGGCAGGTGTGTGTTAGTCCCCAGGCAAGGGCTTGGGGACTCCAGAGCAAACCCAGCCCCGAAAAGAGTTGGGGGTTTTCACTGGGGCACTGAGCAGACAAGGCAGGGGTAGTGGAGAAGGACTCTTGCAATGTCCTAAGACACTGGGCCCTCCTGCCTTTTGGGAATGGGACAGGGGAGAGTGATGGGCCCAGGCCTGACAGCCCGTATCCACAGCCACTTCAGGGGAAAACGGACCTGAGCAGGGCCAGGGTCCTATTTGGCAGCAGCCCACTCCCTCTTGTCCCTGTCCCTCAAACCGGGGTGCACTCACCTGCTGGAGCATGAGCGCTTGTTGCTGCTGGAGCAGGGCCTGCAGCTGTGGGGGTGACAGGATCTGCTGCATCTGCTGGGGTGTCAGCATCTGCGGTGACATCATGGCCACTGACACGGGTACCTTGGGAGGGCAGGCGGACCATGAGCTCACACTCCTCTGGTGTGTGTGTGTGTGTGTGTTGACCAGGGTGGGGGGCCCAGAAGGCCTGGGTTCGAGTCTCAGCTGTTTCCTACCCGCCTCTGGAACCAGCCACTGAAAACTAATGGCACTGTTTCCCTTTGGAAGCAGCAGAAGCTACAGAGCCCAGATCTGTTGGTTCCTGGGCAATGATAAAGCTTGAAGATTTTCCCCCTTCTCCCCTGGGGAATGCTGCAGCAAGACTGGACCCATGTGGGGGGAGGGAGGGAGAGAGGGAGAGAGGGAGAGAGGGAGAGAGGGAGAGAGGGAGAGAGAGAGAGAGAGAGAGAGAGAGAGAGAGAGAGAGAGAGAGAGAGAGAGAGAGAGAGAGAGAGAGAGCGAGCCACGGAACCCATGCTCTGGAGGGTCTCCCTATGAGGAGGGTAATACACAGCCGGCGTGTCTGCTCTGCCCATGTGGACACTCTCCCTGTGGACTTAGGGACGTCCAAGCAGCAGCTACATAGTACAAGGCCATGGGCCCCACTCACATTCATGTTCATGCCACATCCATCAGCACACTGCATGGATGGCACATGTGGAGGCCCAGGGGTCCCTGCAAGTGCCAGCTGTTTGTGTGCAGCTGTGTCTACCGAGGGCAGAGATAATAGTTGCCGACACACACACACACACACACACACACACCCTCTGACAGCCCCTCAACCCCATGGGGACACACACACACACCCTCTGCCAGCCCCTCACACACACCCCCACCACACACACCACCCAGATAGCAGGGACACACACACACACCACACACCCTCTGCCAGCCCCTCAACCCCATGGGGTGTGACAGCTAAAGGGGTCCACAGGTAAGTAGGACAGAGCTCAAACTCGCGTTGGGGGATCCCCAGATAGCAGGGTCAGTGAAAGTAGGTGGAAAGAAACGTCTAGGGAAATAAGGGACAACTCTCTGCTGACATCTGTAGTCCTGCAACTGCAGGGCTGTAGTTGTAGTGTCAGAGTATGTGAGGTTAGGGGACTGCAGGGATGCAGATTCCCCTCCACAGGTCTGATGGATACGTCCAGGGCTGGGGGCGAGGGTAGAGTGGGACAAGCCCGCACTCTCCTTTCCTTCCTCCTCCTATGGATCTGGCCTGCTGGTGCTGATGCAGTCAGCCACAGGCCTGGCATGGATGCTTTGTTGAAGTCATCCTGCTTCTCCCTGTCCACCCCATCCAGGTCCCCTCACTTCCCATGACCACTTCAAATGATTCTGATGGGTTGTGCCTTCCAGCTTCCCTGGAGGCGAGGGAATAATTCACTGCTGACATTTCCCAGATGGGACCAACTTAAGTCCCAAAGTTCAGTGACTGACACTGGCCATGGGAGAAGGGGCTTGGGAGAGAGATCTAAAGGCCCCTCGACTGTATGCAATGGTAGAGAAACAATGTGTTTAAAGGCTTATGACTTTTCCCTTTCTGCCTCTTTACATCTGACATTCCCTGCTCCCCTTTTATCCAGCAGTGGCGATGGGGAGGGGAGGGGCCATGGGGACGGTCTGTGTTCAAACAGACATGTGTGGAACTAGTCAGGCCTGGTGGTGCAAGGGTGGGGGGCACCAGGGTTTCACCTGACAGCGCTGAGCGGGAGGGGTGTGGTCTTCTGGGGATTGAACCGGAGTCTTATGCCAAGTCTGTGCCTAGGCCTCTAGGGCTAGGGAGTCCCCAGCCCCTTTTTTATGTTTTTGAGTCATTCTTTCATTTTGAGTCAGGGAGTAATATTCTCAGGCCTTGTTCCTGACTCTGTGCTCAGGGATCACTCAGTAGGGTTCAGGGAGCCAGATGTGGTGCCAGGGAGGGAACACGGGTCAGCTCTCTGTGAGTCTTACCCATTGTGCTGTCTCTCTGACCTCTTTCTTTTTGTTTTTGGCCACACCTGGCTATGCACTGGACTAATTCCTATCTCTGCACTTAAGAATAACTCCTAGGAGCCAGACCATAATACAGCAGTTAGGGCCTTTGCCTTGCACATGGCAACCCTGGTTCGATCTCAGTGTTCCATATGTCCCCCGAGCTTGTCAAGAGTGACTTCTGATCACAGAGGCAGGAGTAACCCTTGAGCACCATCACCAGGTATGGCCCCAAAACAAAATAAACAAAAAAATAATCGATCCTGATAGGGACCACATGGGATGCTGAGAACCCAACCCTGGCCATCCCCGCCCAAGGCAAACACCCCACCTGCTCTGCTATTGCTCTGGCCCCTTTCTTATTCTTTCCTACTCATTCCAACACCCTCCTACCTTGGGCACATTTGGGAGTGGGGGTGGGGCCTTGAGGCACCATGTGGCAAGGGTCACTGGCTGGCTCATTATCTTCTGAAGAGAACTAGCCAAGACTGACAACATAGAGACCCAAGAGATATTTCCAGCCCTAGGAGGGAGCCACAGCCAGAGACCTGTTAGACAGGACAGTGCTTCTTCTGCAGAGCTTTTCCTCTTGGGGGGGCCACCCTGGTCCGTGTCATCCTTGTCAACACACGGCTGCATTACGTACATGGTCACTTTCTTCTACAGTGGCCCGGGGTGGATGGGTGTGGGAGGGACAGGGTGGGGAGGGGAGTCAAGAAAGATTAGAGTCAAACCTGGGATCCCATTACCTCCCTCACACAGCCTGTGGCTCTGAGAAGGGAATTGCAGCGCCCTTGGTGTGGTGTCCTGGTGGCCACTCAGGCCAGGATGCGTCAGGATGGTGGGTTGTCTGAAGGCCAGCCCCTATGCATAGCCCCCTGCCATGAAGGCTGAGTGCCCCAGAAATGGACAGAGGAGATATAATAGAGGGGAGGCCACAGATGGACACATCTGCAACCAGGACCCCGACTCCACTGCTTCAGCGGGGAGTCTGCACCCCTCCTGGGTGCATGTGGAGAACCGGGGTTCAGGTGCTGGACAGGAGAAGCAAGTCTTGAGACTAACTCCAAGCTAGAGAGGCAGCCAAAGACAATAGCCGTATGCCAGGAATAAACTGAGAAATACCAGAATGGTGGGTAGGCCTTGGAGGGCTCAGGCTGAGGGCTTAGTTCAGGGCCCTCAGAGCAGAATATGCCCACCCGTCAGTCCCCATCTGCCCCACTGCCCGACTGGAGCTGGAGTCTTTCCGGGTCACAGTGTCTGGGAGCCCAGAGTCTGTGAGGGCGTGGGGAGTACAGACTGTGGAGAACCCAGCCTCACACTGATGTGTGGGGCTATGTCTTGTGAGGGGAAGGGGCCTGTCCATGTCCCTTCAGAATCATTTGCCATGACTGGGGACACCCAGAGAGGGAAGGTCGCACTAGTGGTGGGACTGGTGTTTGAATATTTAATGCTTGAAAGGGATGAATTATGAACAACTTGGTAAATCATAAAGTTAGAATAAAAATCCAGGAATAAGAGAAAAGAGAACCCTTTCTTTCTTTCAAGTTCCAAACGCAGGACACCAGGCTCCACCCTCAAGCACACAGCCTGGACAGAGGGTGGCGAACCTGGGAGCAAGAAAGAGAAACAAGAATGGCTTCCTGGTTGGAGCAGCCAGCTGGGGACCTCTGGCTGTTCATCTTGTGCTAAGTATGTGGAATTGCCACAGCGCAGGCTGGTCCAAAGCTGGGCTTTCCCTTTACTTTCTGTGTGTCTTTGAACAAGTTACTTAACCTCTCGGCTTTTCTTCCTCTGCAAAATGGAAATGCTAATAACCACATTTCCCCACAGGATTAGGAGAATAAAATGGGATGATTCTCTCAAAGCATTTAGCGCCTGGCCCCTGGCAAGTGCTGGGTAAATGTTAGTTGTTTGTGTAGGAAGTACTAAGAATTTGATGAAGGAACAAGTTGATCCGCAATTGGGGGGTAAGGAGTGGGGGGGCAGGGAAGAAGGCTTGAGAAAAGGATCATTTTATGTCTTCTCAGACCACCCCAAGATCCACCCTTATTGGGGGGGGGGTCTGCGTGGAGGGAGAGGAAAGGAAGTACCCATTTCCTACAGCTTCCTCCTTAGCACCTGAGGGCTGACCCAGGGAACATTTTAGTAGCCCTGGGCTAGGGGAGCAAGTTGCCAGAGGGCCAGTCAGACCTAGGGACCAAGTGAGCAGGAGTGTTCCTAATTCAGAGGGCTGGAGGCACCTGTGTGAGGAGCCTTCTCTCCTTTTCCATCCTTATACCACACCAGCCCCTTCCCACTGCCTCTTTGAGGTGGAGGCTTTCAAAATGTCCCTAAGCCCTCCCCACCCCCCAGGCTGAGCCAAGGCTCCAGGAAGCACTTTCCCAGCACAACTTCTCTAGAAATCCACTGGCTGGGCCCAGAGGCTCCGGGACCCCAGGCCACGTGCAAGCCCTAGCCCCCACAGCTGCCCTCCACCTCACTTCCCTCCTTCCTTTGGTTTCCCCCAACTCCACCCCCACCCCAGACCACTTCTCCCAAATCTACCTCACCCTTCCTCCCAGGGACTGGAGACAAACTTCCTCTCAAAGCTCCACTTAATCCTCTGCCCAATTCCGAGGATGCTGGGGGGATGGTCTCTGGCCCCCAACCCCAGCCAACCAAGCAGTGGGGCAGCGGAGGGTGACCCGACCCACCCGACTCTGACAGCAAATCTCCCAAGTTCTTTGTGGCACAAAAGGTAAACAGAAGGCTGGCTCCCCCCGCCCCCACGCCTAGAGAGCTCCCCGCCCCCCCCTCCGCCAGCCAGATGGGCTGGCAAGCTGGGGGAAGGGAGGAAGGGGGCAGGCCCAGAAGAAGAAAACAAGAGACTGAGAGACCTCAAGAGACAGGAAACAAGGGGAGAGAGTTGGTGGGTGGGGGAAATAAGTGCTGGGACCCTTGCAACCCAGAGCACCTGGTGGGACAGTTAGAGCGAGTGACACAGGGACAGAGCAGGAGGCTGGCAGCAGAGACGCCAAGGGACAGGCACGGACACAGGAGGACAGTGCTTTGGCTTTGGCCCTGGCCACTCCTGGGGGAAGTGGAGACAAAGGGTCTATGGTGCAGGCCAGGGGAGCAGGTGGAGCAGAGGGAAGGTGCAAAGTCCTGCACCCCAGGGCTGCCTGTGCTGCATTTCTTTCTGGAAAGCAGACTAGAGCGGTTCTTGGTTCTCCGTGGCAGCCAGCCTGCCCACCCTGGGTGCCCAGCCAGCCCAGCCCACCCCAGCCAGCTGCCCTGCTCACCTGCACAGCAGAGGCCGCCTGCTTGCTGTCCGTGTTCCCAGGGGAGGAGCTCAGGCCTGAGGCTTGCTGTAGCAAGAACTGCCGGGCCACCTGGAGAGCCTGCAAGAGAGGAGCCAGAGGGACATGGAGGCATCCAGGACCCAGGCCTGGCAGAGCTGGCAGACGCAGACTGGAAAGAGGCTGGGCTGAAGGTGATGGGGGGAGTAGGAGTGGGAAGGAAATAAGGTCTTGGGCGATTTGGGCTGGGTGTCAGAATTTGGGGGCTTAGGTTTTGGGTCACACCTGGCTCCATGCTCAGGGGCCATTCAGCAAGGATGAGGGTGGGAGGACACCATATGCGGGTTAAGAATGGAACCTCGAGGGGCTGGAGAGATAGCGTGGAGGTACAGCATTTGCCTTGTATGCAGAAGGGCAGTGGTTCGAATCCCGGCATCCCGTATGGTCCTCCGAGCCTGCCAGGAGTGACCCCTGAGCAAAGCCGGTGCGACCCAACCCCCGCACCCCAAAATGAATGGGATCTGGATGGGCAGTGTGCAAGTACCTTGACTCCTGTACTCTCTGGCACACTGGGGGTCAGGATAAAGGCGGGGGTCACAAAGCAGGCTTTGATTCTCAGCATCCCATCTGGTCCCCCTCCCCCATCCTGCCAGGAGTGATTTCTGAGCACAGAGCCAGGAGTAACCTGAGCGCTGCCAGGTGTGACTCAAACTCCCTCAAATGCTAAATTTGGGGGCCTGTGTCACCAGGATTCACATGGGACCTGGCAAAGCTTTGCTGGGGCTCCAAGTGAAGAGGAAGGGGCAGCAGCTAGGGGGCCAGAAGGCCCCTCCAGGGAAAGTGCTGCCAGAAGTTCCAGGTGAACGGAAGGGTCTTCTAAGGGTCCCAGTACACCCAGCCCTCCCTCTACCATGGGGGCTGTGGGGCAGGACCATCAGCCCAACCTGCAGACGAGAACAGATTCTTTGGGAGGCAGAGCCAGGGATCAATCCGTGGCTAGGTGAGCAGCACCACCAGTTGTTAGAGCAGGATGCGAAGGCCCCAGGAAGTAGCCGAACCTTTGGGCTCGTGTAAAGCATTAGGCCTTTCCTGACCTCCATGGCCTGGGGGGCTCACAGGCAGGACAGTATGCAGGGCCTGCAGGAGACGGCTTGGCCGTTCTGTGGGCCTGGGAGCCAGGAAGATGCAGGAAGTTCTTCAGGTGAGTTGAACCCCGTATGCAATCATCCAGCCCTAAGTCAGTGGGGTATGGTCACCTGACCAGGGGCTCCTGTCACAGAGACGCTGACTAGACATGATTTGGGCAGGAATTTCAAGGATGACCCCATTTCCTCTCTTATCAGTGAGGCTGAACCCATCCCAGGAAGACGGACAGAGCCAGGCCAGGACTGGGCCCCCTCTCTGCCTGTCAATCTCTCAACTCTTCTCTCCTGCGGCCTCTTCCCATCTCAGTCCTGTGTGCCTGGTCCCTAAACTGTGCTTGAGCACAACTGATGTGTGTGAGCTGGAGCCGGAGCAACAGTACAGTAGGCAGAGCGCTTGCCTTGCACATAACTGACCTATGAGGTTGAGTCCTCAGCGCGCCATACGGTCCTCCGAGCTCTGCCAGGAGTGATCCCGGAGCACAGAGCCAAGAGAAAACCCTAAGCACAGCCAGGTGTGTGCCCTAGCTGCCCCAGAAGCCCCAGCTGTGTGGAATCCCTGGCCATGAACGAATGGGAGGAGGGAGGAGGAAAGAAGTGTGGAGAGAAGAAGGATGGAGTCACTTCATTCCCTGATGTCCCTGCCCCAAAGTCCAGCCTCACCTTGGCCCAAGGAAGCCTTCCTGAAGGTCATCATCCAAGGACCCCATGGATGTGATTTTCTACAGCCCCTCCTGATCAGAACTGTCTATGCTGCCAGCTGACCCCAGGTAGGATATGTCATCCCTGGCTGAGGATGCCGGGCACGGAGAGATGCTTGCAGAGATGCTTGCAGAGATGTCATCAAGCATGTGTGCAAGCCCAGCCCTAGCCTGGCTCGAGGCAGGCATCCTGGGAAACAGTCATTCAGTTCCTTCTTGGCTGAATGTGGGAGGCAGGCCCTTGCTGATGAATCTTATTTTTTTTTTTCAGGGGCTTTTTGGGTCACACCCGGTAGCGCTCAGGGAATCCTCCAGGCTCTATGCTCAGAAATCGCTCCTGGCAAGCTCAGGGGACCATATGGGATGCCGGGATTTGAACCACCGAACTTCTGCATGCAAGGCAAATACTTTACCTCCATGCTATCTCTCCAGCCCCTGCTGATGAATCTTAGTGCTGGTTTGTGGAGCACCTCATGGTTTCCAAAACGTGTCCCCAAACCTATGGTGAAGTGCCATGGCCACCACCATCTCCACTCTACAAACAGCCCGTGATGGGAGCTTCAACCAGAGGCCTCCCTCCCCCAGATCTAAGTAAGGTATGAGTGGCGGCCGCAGAAGAGTGGGGGAGACCATGAGAAGAGTCTAGAGGAGAAAGGTAGGCAGTTTTTCCCTTCTTGGGAGCCAGAGACACCTGTGTTCAGCTTGGCTGGGGAAAGGTACTTAGTATCTTCCCAGAAAGGAGCCCTTGCAGTGGGGAAGGGTGGAGAAGGGGCTCAGGGCAGAACAGGGGCCAGGGGCCATTTGGTCTCCTTTTCCTTGAGCAAAAAAAGCCAAATCAAATGGCCAGCTCTGAATTTGGGGGCACAGTCCAGTTAGTTCTTAAGGAAGCAGCACTGGTGACCCCCGTGCCTGGCCCCTAAACACAATGAGATATCCAAATCCTGGCTGAGCATCTGATCTGCATCTGCAGGGAGGCCTGGGGCAGCTTGCTCCACCTCTGTGGGCCACTGCACACACCAGCCCGTGCCTGGGTGGGATGGAGTGTGTGTGCAATGCGGGGCCTGGCACCTGGGTGGATGTGAACTGGCGCCATGACCCTGAACCTTCCCAGGCAGCTCCCCACTACTTGTCCAGGGTCCACCAGCAGGACTTGCCCCCAACCCCCAACTCAGTGTGGCTAATGAAGCTGAGCTCTCCTCCCCCCCAGCGCCCATTCCCAAGTCATTAGCAGGATCTCCTCAATTAGCAACAAATGGCTTATAACGGATGGCATCAGGGGAGGGGAGGGGAGGGAGAAGGCAGAGAAGTCAGAGCTCATCGAAGGGGAGGGCCAAGGAGCCACAACAGGAAGAGGAAAACAAACTTGAGGCTACGAGGGTCTCATCTCCAGGGAGACTTGCACTTCTATCTGGGAGCACTGAGGGGCTGTCCAGTCCTTTCTCCAGGGAGTGGAGGGGATTGGGGAAGGCAGCTTGAAGGCTGAGCTTGGAGGACTGAGGTGCATAGTGCTCCCACCCTCCACCCCTGCAGACATATACGATGCTTGGGAATCTGAAGGAAATGAGGGGGCCAAGTTCTCACATGAAGGGTTATGATCTTATTGGGAGGGGGACCCCAAATTCACTGGGCCTACCACCACCACCCCTTTTTCAGAAAAAAAAATCGCACCTGCCCACCCCCCAAAATTGCACAGAAATTAGCTATGGTCCCTCCCCACTGGGCCAGTGTCCTCAGGGGGTGGTTAATATATCTGGCAAACACTCTTTGGTGGCTCAAAAAAATCCGGGGCTAGAGAAATAGGATAGCAGGTAGGTCACTTGCATCCAACTGGGGTTCCATCCCAGGCATCCCATACGGCCCCTTCAGTACCACCAGGAGCAATTCCTGAGTGCAGTCAGGAGTAACCCTTGAGCATTGCTAGGCGTGACCCAAAATAAAAAAAGTGTGTGTGTGTGTGTGTGTGTGTGTGTGTAAATAAATACATATGAGTACAGAGAGATCTACAAAGATGTGAGTTACTGGGAAGTGTAGCTGTTGCTTCAGGAAACTCAGGTTTTTCCACTAGAGACCACAAGCAAAAAGGTTTCTGTGTCTCTAGTTTACTTTGGAAATGGGGTCCAGGAGGGGCAGTGACCTGCCCAGTCATAGTAACAGAAGTAGACATGAGGGGGGGGGTGGCTTAAAGGGCTAGAGCTTGTGCTTTGCATGTGGAGGCCCTGGTTTAGCCCCAGCAGAGCCAGAAGTAATCCCCCAGCACTCCTCAGTGCAGTCCAAAAAAGAAATAAAAGAGGGGGACAAACAGAGAAGCAGTCCTGAACCACTCACCCACCCCCCAAGTCCTGACATGGGGCTTCAGCACAGGAAGGAGGGACTAGAAGCATCCAAACAAACTCAGGCTTCAATTCGATCACTTTATTTACGGACACACCCGGCGGTGCTCAGGACTTACTCCTGGCTCATTTAGTCCTTACTCCTACACTTAAGGATCACTCCATTTGGGATGCTGGGAATGAAACTTAGGTTGGCACGTTCTAGCCAAGTGCCCTTTCTACTTATTGCTCCAACCCCAGTTTGATATTTTAGAGTGAGGGAGGAGGGCAGCCCAGGTTAAAACCCTGATTTCTGGGGCAGGAGCCACACACAGCGGCAAAACATTTGCCTTGCCTGCGGCCAACACAGGACAGACACCGGTTCAAATCCTGGCAGAGCAAGGAGCGCCCCCGGGTGTGACCCAAAAACAAACCAAAAAACCAACCGATTTCGGCATCTAAGTTTGAAAACTGTGGGACTTGAATATTGTGAATAATTGATTAGTTATCAAATCCAGGGGAGTAGTGGCAGGGTGTTTGGGGGTGCGGGCCCATCCCACCCTGAGAAGCACTCCCGGAGCCATTCTGGGAGAAAACGCCTCACTTTTCCACAGCCTGGCGAGCGAGCACCCGCAGGACACCCAGGCCGTCCCGGACGAGCCCTGACAGGGCTGCGCTTGAATGGGCTGAGACACAAGCGGCAACAGAGAGGCAGCCAAGAGGAGGGGAAGGCCCTGGGAGGGGCAGAGGCAACCTCCCGGGAGAGGCCCTGGGAGGGCAGGGCCCGAAGGTCCGGAGGAGGCCGAGGCGATGCCTTCTGCTCATTCCCCCGCAGCTGCAGCAGACCCGGGGAGGCGAGGCTGGTTCCACCCTCAGACCACTGCCCTGCCCTCCTGAGCTGTGGGAAAGGAGAGGGCAACATGGCCACAAGGGATGTCCCAGATTACCTGGCGCCAGAGCACCAAAGCGAAGTATTTCCTAATTTTTTTTTTTTTTTTTTTTTTTTAGTTTTTGGGTCACACCCGGCAGTGCTCAGGGGTTACTCCTGGCTGTCTGCTCAGAAATAGCTCCTGGCAGGCACGGGGGACCATATGGGACACCGGGATTCGAACCAACCACCTTTTGTCCTGGATCGGCTGCTTGCAAGGCAAACACCGCTGTGCTATCTCTCCGGGCCCGTATTTCCTAATTTTAATGCCCCTTACCCTCACCCCTATTCCTGGCAGGGCTCTAGGGATTACTCTGGGCTCTGCTCTCAGGGTTCATGCCTAGTGAGGGATCCAGGACCATAAGGCCCATAGGGAGTGCTGGGATTGATCTCCAGCAAGCACCCAACCGGTTGCACTCTCTCTCCTGAGGACAATAGATTCTTATCTCCCTCACCACCTCAGGAAAAGTGCTAGGGGATCCTAAACAGGAAGTGATAGAATCTTAGAGTACTCGGACACTGAACTGCTTGGCTGTAAACAGTAGGTGACCACTAAGTACTAGTTGATTGTATCCAGTAGGAAATCCTTCTATCCCCCACAGCACCCCCTCCGAAGAAAGGGAAGCCGAGAGGAAAAAGGGTACAGGGTGCTAACCTGGGGACTTTGAGCTTTTTTCCCTTCTGCCAGCCTCTGTCCTCCAGTAAAAAGAGGTAAATATGAATTATACGGAGATGGGGGATAAGGAGGGTTGGGGAGAGCAGACCATAAAACCCTCAAAGCGGTTCTACACCTTTTTTCCCTTGGGATGAAGGAGGGGAAAAAAGCTTTTTGGAAAAGGCTGTAAATTTTTTTACACCAGCCTCGTAAAAATGACATTGGTGCGTTTTTCAAATTAGAGCCATTAAAATGAGAACCAGCAACGGAAGCTCCAGAAAGGCCACGTGGGTGGGAGTGAAGCCCATCCCCACGTGCTTGGTTTGGGGACCCCTTGGAGCCTGCCTCCAAAGAGGGGTGAGGAGCTAGTGGGGGGGGGGGCACCAGCCCTGTAGGTCTTGTCTCTCCCCATGCCCAGTGCCCCAATCCTGCTTCCCAGGAGTGCTGGGACAGGAAAGGCAGGCTGAGAGTCTGGGCAGAAGCCAGTGGCAGACTGGGGATGTGTGTGTGAGAGGAAGGGTTACAGTAGCAGGTCCTCGTCCTTCTGTTCCCTGTGTCCAGAAGCCGGTCTCCGGGGTCTCCTTCAGAGCCACCATACTCAAATGCAAGCCACCTTAAAGGGCTCCCGGGTGCAGGGCTTGGTCGTCGAGTATGCAGTTCCCTTCCCAAGAACTCAGGTGGGATTTCCCAGAATCGAGGAGAAACTCACTTGGCTCCTGAGATCCTCGATCTGTCATCAAGGGGTGGCCAGCTGCGCCGCCTCCCCGTTTCTGTCCTTCACTCTCAGAAACGGTCATGCCCTCACCATCTCCCCAGTGTTCCAAGTCCTAATTAGTCAGGACAAGTGTGGCAGAGAAAGAGGACTAAGATGGACCAGAAGAGACTGCAGTTAGGGTTCAGTCCCGGCCCCTGTGGCCCCCGAGCACTGCTTGGACAGCCTGAGTATCCTGGTACTGCAGGCTGAGCAGTGTCAGATCCTTGGACCCCAGCCTTGAACAGCTGGTTGGCAGAGAAGGCCGAGCCGGTCAGGTCAGGCCTCCCAGACCTACTAAGTACCCATTTTCTGGGTGCCCCCCAATAAAGAGGGGAAAGGAGCTGCCAGAGTCTCCGGGCATTGGAAGTGGAACCAGCCCGGAGAAAGGGGGTGGGAAGTCCCCAGCAGTTTCTTTTTTTCTTTTTCTTTTTGTTGTTGTTCTTTGGGACATACTCAGTGATGCTCAGAGCTTACACCTGACTCTGTGCTCAGGAATTTCTCCTGGCGGTGCTCAGGGAACCATATGGGATGCCAGGAATCAAACTGGGCTTGGTCACAAGCCAGGTTGCTGTTGTCATGGCTTCAGCCCTGCTCCTTCCCATTTTATTGAGCCAGTTTTCTATTAAAGGCAGACCCACAAAACAAGGAGGTATACACCAGTGGGGGTGTGGGGTGAAGGCCCTCCTATCACTCTCTTCAGCTCCGCCGACCCCCTGTGCCCAGGGGCAGGAAGGCACGGAAACCCCAACTCTCCTTGCAGGAAGGCTAAGGGGCTTACGCTACGGAGGAGTGCTGGGGTCAGGATGCAATAGTGTGTTTGGGGGGATAGGTGGGAATCCCCAAAATCGCTAAAAAGAAATGCCCCCCCCATCTCCACCTGAAGACCAAACACAACTGCTGGCTGTGGGGTGTCTGTGTGCTGGTTCCCCTTGGAAACATCCTCTTCCCACCTTACCCCCTTTAGCAGCCGCAGCTGGTTCAGAGGTGAGCCAAACAGGCAGAGAGGAAAACAGAAATTACTTCCATTCTTCTCTCCCCCTCACACAACTCCCTGACACCCCTCCCAACTCTACGGGGGGGGGGGGGAAGCACATTAGTGCTCGGAGCCCCCCAACCTTTTCAATCCCCTCACAGGATGTGAACAGGGTGGGATTTGGCCTCAGTTGCCACAGCAACTGCGGCAGGAGTTCCCAGCCGCTAGGCAACCCTCCAGTGACCCTCGCTGACCTGTCACCCCCGAAAACCCAAGGACAATAGAGTGAGCTCCAAGGCCTCCTTTCAACGCAGGCCCAGGCCAGCAGCTCGCCTGCCCCGCCCCCACCAGGCCTGGCTTAGCTCCCCTGGAAACAGGACCCACAGGGGTCCCCAAGACGTCCCCCCAAGCTGGAACAATGTGCCCTGCTTCAGCATCTGGAACCCACAGGCCAAAGTGTGAAGTCCCTGGGAGACTCCTCCTAGTTTCTACAGGTAAAACGGGATTCAGATACTTCTAAGACAATAGCTGAGTTATGGGGGAGGAAGGTTCAAGGAACTGGGCCTGGAGTAAGGGTGTGTGTGAGGATGGGGACCCCCCCCCCCACTGCAGGCAACAGGTCCACTGAGTCTTGAACGGCAGCTGGATCACTAGCTGGGGGCTAGTGGATGTGCAGTGGGTTCAGCCCGCCTGCTGTGCATATACCCACATGACTAGCACCTGGTGGGGTACCTTCTAGGAAGGGAGGGTGGAGACAGGTATGAGCATCCCCAGTGCCCCACCTTGCTGCTCAGGATGGAGATGAATAGTAACTATGACGTGGGGGAGCCAGCCTAGGACCCTCTGATCTCATAGGACATGGCCTGGGCAGGCTGGCAAGGGTGCCCCCAATCCCAGCTTCCAGCCTCTGTTTAAACAAGCTCCTGGCCTGCTGTTGCATGGAAACAGGTGCTTGCGTTTCTCCATGGCCTGGCCACTCTCGGCAGCACTGTTTGTGTCAGCCCCAAGCCCTGTCACCTGCTGAGTGCGACCGCCCTGTTTGTTTCTCTCTCCCCTCTGTCAACTCATTACTTTCAAAGGCCAAGACTGCACTTCCAGGGCTTGTTGACCCAACCAACAGCTAGATAGAGGGAGAGGGGCTGGGAGACCCAGGAGAAAGGGAAGGGTCTGTACCTAGCCAGCAGATCAATCGTGCCTTGGGTTAGAGCTGGGGGACCTCCATGGAGCCAGCAGTCAGTGTGACTTTTGTCTGTCCTTTGGAGGGTGATGGTCATGTACCCACCCAGGCTGTCTCTGTGCACTTCCCTTGGGGACCATGAGTTCGGTCTGTGAGAACAGAAGGAGAACAAAGCAGGACCTTTCAGGGAAGTCAGCGCCCACTTTGATGCCCTCTTTCCTCCTCTCCCCTCCAAAGTACAAAGTGGGGCAGATGAGATCCCTCATGAGCAGGGATGCTAAAGGACACAGCGAAGGTGAGACTCAACAAGGGCTAGTTTGGGGTCTGAGAGATAGCACAGCGGTAGGGCGTTTGCCTTGCAAGCAGCCAGACCCAGGACCAATGGTGGTTCGAATCCCATGTGGCATCCCATATGATCCCCCGTGCCTGCCAGGAGCGATTTCTGAGCACAGAGCCAGGAGTAACCCCTGAGCGCTGGCAGGTGTGGCCCAAAAACAAAAAAACAAAACAAAACAAAACAAAAACAAGGGCTATAGTTAGTATATCTGTTCCTCAGGACGAGGGTGGTGGGGGTGGCAGGAGGAAATCCTAGGCCTTGTTTCTCTAGCACCTGCTCTACCTGCAGTCAGGAACACTTATTTGTAGAGATAACAAAAAGCATGAGCCCCCTTTCCCAAAGCCCCTCCCCAACAACAACACCTCTTCATTTATTGGCGGGAGGGAGGATAGTTCAGTTCAGTTTCATTTTAATTTTCATGATTCAGGGTTCTTGACACCGTTTAAAGCCAACAAAACTTTTTTCAAAGTCTCACATTTCCCTTGGCCCTGGGCACGGGTCTGGGAATGGCTAAAACCACCCTCCACTGGCCTCCAAGTCTCCACCCCGGTTTATGTGTCAAAAACACAGAGGATTTTCCAGGACTCTGGGATAGCCCCCAAAACCAACAGTGGTAACTGGACCATGGAAAACATCGGTGTGGGATGCGGAGTAAGAAACCTAATCGGCACAGCCGCACTTCTCCACGCCTCTCTCCTCAGCGATCCTGACCATGTCCTGTCCCTCTTCTCAACGCCTGAAGGTTTTCGGGATTTCCCCATCCCCTGCCCACCCCCCACCCTACAAATTTCGAAAATTTTCCGAGCTGCCTGCCTCGAGGTGTGGGAGGGGTTGCATGTTTGGCCATTCAAAACGGGTGGCCTGGAGAGATTTCTGGAGGGGCATGTTTTGTTTTTATTTCCAGAAGAGAGGATTTCTGTCCTTTGACCTTCTGTCCAAAGCTATCAGCACACACTTCCCCAGAAAGCCTAGGAAGGTTCGGGAGGTTTGGGGGATGCCAGCCCGTGGGGAAGGGAACCGGGTGGCCTTCCTACGTGGAGCTCTGCCGCCACAGGGAAGAAGAGAGAATTCTAAAGACCACAGTTCAGGTCAGTGGACCGGCGACTTCATACCCAATCGGCAGATGATCCTCGCCCTGGGCCATGTTCAGGGCACTGGGCTCGGGAGACCGGATGACTTGGCCACTGTGGCATTGCTGGCAAGGGGGCTGCTGGATTCCTGAGTCAGTGGTGGCTGCCAGCTCAGTGCAGGGTGCCAGGCTTCTGACCCAGCGGGCAGCTGCTGCCTGACCTCTGGCCCCACTGAGCGTGGTGGGAGAGAGCCCTTTAGGGGCCCTGGCGGGGGGGGGGGTACTCCTGGGAGAGAGCAGAGCAGTGCATGAGGGCAATGTGGGTCTGAGGCAGAGGAGGGAAGGACATGCTTTGCTGCATTCCCTGCAGAGCCCCTGGGGGCCGGTGCTCCCAGCAGGGATTGGAGACTCGGAACAGAGCTGGCAGCCGAAGCCCAGCAGAAGAGAATCCCCAGGCCAGGGCTGGCTGGGCCGGTTCTCCTGAACTTGTCAAGCGTGATTCTGCCTTTTGCCCGGGTGGGGCAGGGACCTGGGGCCCCTGCTATGTCATCACCCGACCAAGCTCCCCACCCTCAGGCCTCGGGCTCCTGGAGGAGCAGGTCTGGAACTCCCCGAATCCAACAGGGCACTTTTCAGGCTGAGAAAGACAAGACGGGAGGTGTGAGGGGAAGGGGGACGCAGGCGGAGGGGGGTCCTCTAGAAAGAGAACTAGCTTTGCCCTGCAGCCAGCTCCAGGCCTGGCCCCAGCTGCGTTGCCCCTCATGCCAGAGTCTTCGTTTTATCTCCTCCAGGTGGAGGAGGGGAAGGGTTTACAACACAAACAGGGTGACAACAGGGCAGTGGATTTAGCCCCCCTAGCCCCTCACACTCAGCCAAGTTGCAGGAGGCTGCCCACCAGTGCCCTGCTCCCTGCCCTTCACGTCCACCCAGCCCGAGTGGCTCTTGGTCCCTGTCCCGGTGATTTCTGGGGCTGTGCTGAGTTGCATGATCTGAGCCCCACTTCCTTGTCTATTGCTCTGGCCCCAGGTTCCCTTCCCGGTGGTCACTCCAACATTCGGGCCGGAAGGGAGGACGCAGCAAGAATGTTGGGGGGAGGCTGCACGTGTGCAGGAAGGGGCTGGGCAGGTGATGTGTGGCCAGGGAGGGGCGCCAGCTCCTACCTGTTGCTGCTGGAAGTGCAAGAGCTCCGCGGGACTCATCTCGCCGTTGCTGTCTGCGCCTGCAGCTGCCACCGCTGCAGCTGCCTCTCTGCTTGCGCCACTGGCCACTGGCCCTGCTGCACCCGGTGCTCCGGGCCCACTGCCGGTGCTGCCGCCGCCGCCGCCATCCGCCTGCCCTGAGAGGCTGCCCACACCGTTCTGCCCGGCCGGGGCCGACCTGATTGTCTCAGAGGCGGATTCCACCATCATGTCGCTCTAGCGGGACCAGGAGGGGGAGGAGAGAGATGGGGAGGGGCTGAGGCTCCAGGCTGCAGGGCGGGGAGGGCAGGCAGGGCAGGTTCCACCCCCCAGTACCCCTGGACCTCCCACCCTCACTCTCCCCTAAAGGGGGATCATCTCCTCAACTTCCTGGGGCCCTTAGTCCCGGTCCCCAGAGGCCCAGATGGTTGATTAGCAGCAGCTCCAAATGGCAGCGGCCACTGCCAAGGTCCACTCCTCCACTTTTCCTCCCTGGCGACCTTGAGACCTCTGACCCCGAGACCTCTGACCTCTAACACCTCCCTCCACAGGGGGCGGGGAGGATACCTTTGCCCTGCCCCTCCCAGTCCCAAACCAGCCTCTGCCTCCAGGCTAGGGTGTTGGGGAGTGGAGGGACAGGCAGAGAGGGGGAGGGGGTCTTAAAACACAGGGGTTAATGCACTTGCCTTGGGTGCCCTGGACCCAGGTTAGATCCACAGCACTGCCTGGGGTCCCCAGCAGCACCAGGAGTGATTCCCTTAACAGGATCAAGAATAGCTGGGGGGGGGGGGGGCTGGAGAGATCGCATGGAGGTAATGCGTTTGCCTTGCATGCAGAAGGTTGGTGGTTCGAATCCTGGCATCCCATATGGTTCCCTGAGCCTGCCAGGAGCGATTTCTGAGCATAGAGTCAGGAGCAACCCCTGAGTGTTGCTGGGTGTGACCCAAAAACAAAACAAAACAAAAAAAGAATAGTGATAGCACATCTGGTCGGGTGATTGCCTTGCATATGGCCAACGGGTTAGATCACTGGCATCCCATGTGGTCCCTGAATGCACCAGGAGTTATCTGTGAATCATGAATAAGCCTTGAGCATAGCAAGGTATGGACCCCAAACAAACAAGAACAGAACCACTGCAGGACAGAGCAACAGGGACAACAAATGGGAGAAAGATCTCGCCTTGCATGTGACTGACCAGGGTTTGATTTCTCATCCTTTACGGTCCCAGGTCCTGTCCCCTTCCCCCAGTCTGCCAGGAGTTATTCATGAATGCAGAACCAGGAATAAGCCCTGAGCATTCCGTTATGCCCTCCCCTCCAAAAAGGACATTGTCTCCACCTCTCCTCCACTGCACCCCCCCCAAATAACAGTGAATGACTGTATTGGGGGTACGGGATGTGAAAACAGGGAGTGAGCCGAAAGGATCTTATTATGGGATCAGCTCAGAACACAGGGGGCAGCCCACCCCACAACAGTCTGCCATTCATCCCAGCCCCAGAAGCAACTCCTGCCATCCAGAGAAGGCGGCTGGACCTTGAGAACTAGGCCAGTTGGAGAAAGGCAAATGCTAAATGGGTGTTGTCCAGAAGGAAGGGGGCTGTGGGGATAGGGCGAGTGGGTAAAGGGCTCCTTTGGGTGGTGAAGAATAGAATTCACATTTTTTTTTTTTTTTGGTTTTTGGTTTTGGGGCCACACCCAGCAGCGTTTAGGGGTTATCCCTGGCTCTGTGATCGAAATCGCTCCTGACAGGCTCGGTGGATCATATGGGATGCCGGTAATTGAACCTAGGTCTGTCCTGGATCGGCCATGTACAAGGCAAACGTCCTACCGCTGTGCTATCTCTCTGGCCCCTAGAATTCACAGGTTCTAATGGTGATGGAGCATCAATAATGATGCATGTCAGAAACTTAAGTTCAATAGCAATGGTATTCCAAGAGGATTTTTTTTGTTTTGTTTTGTGTTTTTGGACCATCCCCAGTAGTGCTCAGAGGTTACTCCTGACTTGCTGTCTCAGGAATCACTCTGGAGGATCCTTACCTGGTAGGAATTGAGAGACTATGTGGGGTACAGGGAAAATCAAAACCGGGTCAGGCGTGTGCATGGCAAGTAATTTTTGCTTTTTGAGTCACACCCAGCAGTGCTCAGGGTTACCCCTGGCTCTACGCTCAGAAATCGCTCCTGGCAGGCTCGGGGGACCATATGGGATGCCGGGATTTGAACCACCGACATGCTGCATGCAAGGCAAACGCTTTACCTCCATGCTATCTCTCCGGCTCCCATGGCAAGTACTTTTAACTTGTTAAGGAGCCAGCTATCTCTCTAGCTCCTGATACAAATAATTTTAGTTTTAAGAAGCAAAACAAAAATTATTGGCTTCTGAGAATAAAATGTACATTAGGTTAGGGGAGGAGCAGAAACAGGGAACATGACTGCAGGGCCAGCTGTGTGGTCCTGGAGGGACAAGGGCAAAAGAAGCTTAATCAGATGGCAAGTGCTGCTGCCCACCTGGAACCTATATCATGGTACATACACACCAATGCTGTCCAAAACCAAAATGGAGACAGTTACAACCATCTCACTGTACAGGAGGGGAAATTGGCATCTTGCCATCAGGATTTATCCAAAGACTCAAGGTCAGAATTCTAAAGCCATTCCCACTTGTTCCTCCCCTCCAATGCCTTGTTTTGGGCAATGTGTTTGTGGTGTGTGTGTGTGTCTGTCTCATAGTATTGGTGTATATGCTCTGGAAGTTACTGTGGAGAAATCAGACCGGGGCACTCAGCCCTTTGAGCCATCGCCCAAGACCCCCATCAATGAGTGTCCGAACCATCTGCAGTAAGAGGGTGTATTGGGATGGGCAAGGTAGAGAGGAAAGGGTAAGATCAAAGTATAGAGGAATACGTCAGGCTCAAGTCCTTCCTCAATTTCCAAAGATTCTGGGAACTCAGGACTCAGTCTCTGAAGAAAACAGGGAAATTTGGTCTGCGGAGCTATTCCCCAGTGTAGGGACATTCCCAACTAGCCCAAAGTAATGGTCTCCTGAGAGTCCTTTGGGTTCAAAGAGGACATGGTTGGTATTCACCAGTTTTTCAGCTCCCTAAACCTGTTTCCTTATCTAAACTGGGGCTTCTTCAGGTCCCCCCCCCCCTCACCGGGGAGTCCTTTTTTCCCAAGAAAGCAACCCAGGTGAGCCTTGCCAGAAACGCCTGAGATTCAGGGCATGTCTGATTTCAAATTAATTTTGGTCAGTATGCTCAGAAACCTTTCCTGCCTGCCAAAGTTTTTGAGAATTCCCCCATTCAGTTCGCAACCCCACAGAGTGGCAATGACATGCAGTCTGAGAAGTTGGGGTCTGTGGGTCTAATGCCAGCCTCAGAGAGTGCTTCCAGGAGGAAATTAAACAGCTCATATAAACTTCCAGGCAGAGGGGGCTCCAAGCGGCCCCTTGCCCTTGAGTCCTATAGCAAAGGGCGAAATACTCAGAGCACCTAACTCTTGGGCCAGCTCCCACAAAGCAGGGGGAGGCAGATTCTGGGAAAGTATCTGGTGAAGCCACTGGACGCCAACTGGCATTCTCTCCTTTTTGGTAATTTTTTGGCCTGGGCAAACCCCTCAGCCACACTGTCTTCCACAGTGACCCCATCAGTGAATGAGGGTCTTGTCCAGCAGAAGAGAGACAGGGCTGGCTGGAAGAGACTGATCCTCCCTCCTGCCCCAAATCTTCTCTCTGGGGGAAGCAGAGAGGTGCTTGGGAGTTCCGGGAAAGTTCATTCTTCATGTGGCCCCTCTCATTTTAAGGACCTCCGTCCCAGTGGATCTAGTGGGTTCCTGGATGACCCTCAATATCCCCCTGGTTATACATTTCACTGTGTGTTGACAGGGGCCAACCCACTCACCACCCCTCGAAGGTTCTGAGAGCTGGGTCAGGGGAGAGGGTGAGGCTGGGGGCAACGGTCTGGAAGAGATTGAGCGCCCAGTCTCAGGCCTTAATGGCCATGTCAGCCAGAGGGCCGGTGGCTGCCAAATGATGGATGGGGTGGGTGCCAGTCTCCACCCACTGGAGCCCCAGGCAGCCCCGCTCCCCATACCAGCCACCCAGATCCCTCCCATAGAGTTCCTTTCCTCACAGAGGCCCCAGACTCAGCAACAAGAGGGATCCACTGTCCTTATCCCCTCTCCCCAAGTCCTAGTCCTGTTGGAGGTGTGAGCACTGGTCTGCTCTAATCTTGGGTCTTTGAGATCTGAAATGCCTTGGCCTGGCTGGGGGGGGGGGGGGGGGGGGAAGACGACACAGAGTCTGGAGCCCCAGGAGCTGACGACGAATGAGTACCACAGAATTCTGCACAACTGGGTAAGAAAGAGGGTTCCCCCACCCTATACACACCCATAAAGTTGTGTAGATCAGATAGTAAGTTTGCAGAACAAGTAGGAAAAAAAGGGATGGAAACAGAGGTGTCTCTTTTTTTATAGGGGGTACAGAGCAACCCCCAGTGAAAGACATAATTGCCGCAATGTGGTGTGTAATAATAGCTATTCAAGGGCCGATCATTCATATTAAACAGGGTGAGGCAAGCCTCTCATTTGCATGCCTGAGATTATATGCATTTGAAAAGTCATTTCCGCAGGGTGTGTGAATGGCATTAATTCCCATGCTGCACGCTCTGCCCCCTTCCCGGGCCTTTCACCTCTTGCCAGGCTTCACCCACCAGTTTGCACCCACCCAAACCTGCAAGGCAGGGTGCTCCCGGGTGACTTCTTCTCTGGCTTCGGATGCCTGGGGCCCGGCCAGCTAGGGGTGGAGTGGGGTGCAGGATGCAGATCCCCCTGCCTGGATGGCCTGGATGTACCCACAGACCACCAGTGAGTTCTTTGCCTTCATCGTCCTTGGGGCTGTCAATGCTCAGAAGATCGCAATGGGTTTCTTCTGTTTTGGGGTGTGTGTGTGTGGGGGGGGGGGGTGAAGTGATTGGTACTATCCCAAGCAGTGATGCAGTTATCCCGGGCTCTGTACTCAGGGTGGCTCCTGGCTGTGTTAGGGGTGGAAAAAGGGGGACGGGGTGTCATTAGGTGGCTCAGGTGATCAAACCACCTTCAAGGCAACTAGCTCCTTAAGGCTGTCCCATCTCTCCAACCCCACAAGCTAGTGTTTGTTTTGTTTTTGTTTTTGTTTTATGTTTTTGGGCCACACCCGGCGGTGCTCAGGGGTTACTCCTGGCTGTCTGCTCAGAAATAGCTCCTGGCAGGTACGGGAGACCATATGGGACACCGGGATTCGAACCAATCACCTTTGATCCTGGTAGGGCTGCTTGCAAGGCAAACACCCGCTGTGCTATCTCTCCGGGCCCACAAGCTAGTGTTTTGGATTAGGAACTTCCCGAAACTGCATGGGATCTTGAAGCCAGTGTTCTGGGGTACATGGGAGCTGCTGAGCAGTCTCTGTTCTCCCCCTTTGGAGCAGCCTGCTCAGGTACTGGACAGCAGACCCCTCCCCTCTCAGTTCTTCCTTTCTCCCTCTCTTCTCTAGTTCCTACCCTTCCCCCACCTGGGCACCTGGGGAAGTGGGAGAAGCTGTGACCACTGAAGCATCTGGCCTCCAGGCTGGGCTACACGGCCTTGGGCAAGTCACTGTCCCTGACTCAAATCACTAGCCTGCTCTTTTGGGGGAGGTCACACCCGGCAGCGCTCAGGGGCTACTCCTGGCTCTACGCTCAGAAATTGCTCCCAAGCAGGCTCGGAGGACCATATGGAATGCTAGGATTCGAACCACTGTCCTTCTGCATGCAGGGCAAAAGCCCCACCTCCATGCTATCTCTCCAGTCCTTACCCTGCTTTTTATCTTCCTCTCTCCACTGAGAACAATTAAAGGGTCTTTCTAGAATTTGCTAAAGGGTCTCATTCATTCAACCCTCTCGCGGGTACGAGCAGGGGCTGCTCAGGTCCTGACCCTGGGCAGGTCCAAGACCTCCATGTCTCAGAAGCCCACTTCGACAAAACTTGGCAGCTCCTGACCTTCCAAAGCCGATGTAAGGCCTCAGGAAAGAGGCTGGGTCCAAGCCACAGCAGCCTCTTGAACTCTGTGGGGGTGTCCAAGGGCCTCTGGGGGCTCCTATCTAACTGAAGCATTTGTGGTTCAAAAAAAAAGGGGGTTGTGGGTGGGCAGCATCAAGGGACACCCGGTCTGTCCCAGTTGACTTCCTGGCTGGAAGTGGTGTAAGGCACCAATCTAGGGTCAAACTCAAGAGCGGTGGGGGGTGCTTGTGAGAGAGAAGGGGTTCAGGGAGACACGTGGAGGAACCTTTTGCGCCTTTTTTGCGGGCCCATATGCCGTTGGGAGTATTAATTACCGTCACTTTCTAATTAACAACCACTTAATCTGAGCTGTAACATGTGCCACGACACCCCTCTCCAGCGCGCCACGAACCTGCGCCACCCGCCCTGCCAACTCATCAATTAATTTTTATTGACGTTTTCTTCCCCAAACAGGCACAATACCAGGGTTTTCCAATTAACACCTCCGTGATCTCTAATTAGTGCAATTAACAGACGGATGGATGCCCGGAGTTTACCCAAGACGAGGGGAGGGGCGGGTGCCCCCCAGTGGGAGCGAGTTTGTGGTGAGGAGCGCCCCTTGGAGCTTTAGGGGGCACGGGGACTGGGGGTGGAGGTCTGAAGGAGCAAGGGTCAGTGAGTGGATCGAGCTGCAAAGGGAAGACTCAGTTTCCAACCGTCCAGGAGCCTAGCAGGTCTGCAGGTCAGCGGGGATAGCAGAAAGCCTGAGGCCACTAGGGACTGAAGGCATCTAGCCCCAGGCTCTTTCGACAACTTGCCCAGGTGATATGGTGCAAGTGAGAGGGCCCTCTTTCTCCATATATAATGGGGGAATGCTGCTGTTGACCCAGTGCAACCCTCCTTCCGCCCCCTCCTTCCCCATTCATTACCTTCCAAGAAAGATTAGAAGGGAGAGGCTGCAACCAAAGATTGAGAACACTGCTTTTGTTTTGTTGTATCTTGTTTTGTTTTCTTTTGTTTAGTTTGGGCCACACCCAGCTATGCTCAGGGGTTACTCCTGGCTCTGCGCTCAGGAATGTCTCCTGTCAGTGCTACGGGATACTAGGGATCGAATTGAAGCAAGGAAAAGGCTGTACATACTATCTCTTCAATTTCTTTTAAAAGCTTCTTAAAAAATAACTGGGAGTTGGGCCCGGAGAGATAGCACAGCGGAGTTTGCCTTGCAAGCAGCTGATCCAGGACCAACGGTGGTTGGTTCGAATCCCGGTGTCCCTTATGGTCCCCCGTGCCTGCCAGGAGCTATTTCTGAGCAGACAGCCAGGAGTAACCCCTGAGCACTGCCGGGTGTGACATGAAGGCAGGGCGTTTACCTTACATGCAGAAAGATGACGGTTTGAATCTCGGCATCCCATATGGTTCCCTGAGCCTGCCAGGAGTGATTTCTGAGCGCAGAACCAGGAGTAACCCTTGAGCGATGCTGGGTGTGACCCAAAAACCAAAAATAAAAAAATAATTGGGGGTTGGGCTGGAGTGGTGGCACAGCGGCAGGGCATTTGCCTTGTACGTGGCTGACCTATGACCAACCTCGGCTCGATTTCCCTATCCAGGCATCCCATGTGGTCCCCCAAGCCAAGAGTAACCCCTGAGCATCACCAGGTGTGGCCCCCACGAAAAAAAGCAAAAAAAAAAAAAAAAAAAAAAACCCAAAAACCTGGGGCTTGGGGAGGGGTCAGGCTGGAAAGATGATAGTATATTGGGTAGGGCATTTACCTTACACAAAACCAAACAGGGTTCGATCCCCAGCACCAGCAGGAGAGATTCCAGAGTGCTGAGCATGAGGGCTGGGGTGAAGAGGGGTGGGGAAACAGAGACACAGAGGGACAGAGATAGAGAACTGGGGTGGCTGGTAGGAAGACAAATGGAAGGAAGCCCCCAAGAAAGGGGACTCAACTTCCACAAGTCGGAAGTTGGGCGGCTTGTTCCAACCCCACAGCTGCTCACTTCATGGGGCCGGAGAATTTTCACTTCTACCAAGATATGTCCAAGGCCACACGAGGTTCCAATTTGATTTGACTGCTTTCGCCGACTTGAGTGAAGTGCCTCCAGTGACCAAAATGAGGTGACCCCTGGCCATTCCTTCAACATGAATTTAGTGGCTGAGTAAGCCAGGCAGGCAGAAGGATTTATTTACCCACTAGAAATGGAGAGGTGGTTCCTGCCTGCTGTGGGCTTACAAACATAGTCCCCAACTGCAGGAGTCATTTCAGGGCAACTTGGTATAATAACAGAGGTCCTCTTTCCTGGCTCTTTGTTTTCTAGGTAAATCTGGCTCCTTTTTATGGAGGGGGTAGTGGTGTTGGACCACACCCAGCAATGCTCAGGGTTTGTTGGGTTCCCCCCCCCCATTAGTCACTATTAGGACTTTGACCAGGAACAAAGTCATTCTCCATTTGCTGGCTAGCCAGCCGTTTATGACCCTTCTTTCATCCGTTAGTTTAAGCACCTACAGAGTGGTGGGTTCTGCTCTCTTCTCCTGGACTTGAAGTTCCCTTGAAGGGAAGATGATGATAAAGGAAGACACACACACACACACAGTTATGCTCAAAATTAACTATATCACACATGAAGGAGAATATATAGAGGAATTCTAAGTTAAATGGGGGGGGGACCTTTTCTTGGAGCAAATGACACTTCGGCTCGAGAAATGAAAGCTGCAAGGGACCTGAGCCATAGTACAGCTAGTAAGGTGTTTGCCTTGCACATGGCCTACCCAAGTTCCATCCCCAGGACCTCATACAGTCCCCTGAACACCACCAGGAGTGATTAAAAAAAAGAAAAGAAAAGAAAAAAGAAAAGCTGTAGGCTGTAGAGATAGCTCGGTGGGCTGGAGTTCATGCTTAGCATCATGCAGAAGGCCCAGGTTTGATGCCCCCCCCCCCCCCCCGGCACTGCATAGTCCCCCAAGCACCATCAAGAGTGACCCTCGAGCACTGAGTACTACTGGGTGTGACTGAAAAACCAAACAAACACACATACTTTGGAAAAACAAAATAGAAAAAATGAAGGCTGTGTAGTTATGAGTCAAGCAAACTGCACTGAAAGAAGAAGAAACAGCATCTGCAAAGGCCCTGTTTTAGCTGTGATGGCCAATTTTAAACTTTCACTAGCTGAGGTCTTTTTTTTTTTTTTTTGGGGGGGGGTCACACACACTCAGGGGCTACTCCTGGCTCTATGCTCAAAAATCGGCCCCGGAAGGCTCAGGGGACCATATGGGATGCCGGGATTCGAACCACTGTCCTTCAGCATGCAAGGCAAATACCCTACTGCTATGCTATCTCTCCAGCCCCTAGTTGAGGTCTTTGAGACAAACACAGGTCTGGATTATAGGAAAGACCCTTAGAACAGGGCCAGAGGAAATTTTCTACCTCCTTCTTTCCCTTTCTTTCAAGCCGTCCTGCTATTAGCTCTTAGTTGCACTTGCCATTAACCAAGAAACAGCGGAGACTTTTCAGCACAATGGACTCTGCATTACAAGCGTCTGGAGAACGCTCCCCAACCTGCCAGCCAAAGCTCAGGACGGACCTTTCCTTCAGCTTAGGCCCCAGTGCACCCTGGTTTCAATCTGCCAGGTGAGAGAAAGACACTGGGGCATCCTTCCTTAGCAGACCCCTCAGCTGTCGCCGAACTGGCTGGCATTTCTCTGCTCTTGTCATCTTAACACACTCAGTAATCTTTAACACAGTGAAATGAGTTCCCTGAGCCTCGGTTTCTTTATCTGTCTTTGGGGCCATTTCCAATAGATCTTCCTTTCAGGAATGCGATGATATCAAAATACACTGCATGCAGGGCCAGGGGGTTTGCTCTGTGGGTTGGGGCACAGGCTTTACATGCAGAAGCCCTGGGATAGATCACCCACACCACACGGTCCCTGGAGCATCACCAGGAGCAACCTGCAGGTACTGAAGTACAACAGCCCCAGGTACCACCAAGTTTGGCTCCCCTACCTCCAAAAATTAAAATACAAGGTTGGAGGTATTACAGGGGTTAAGATGTTTGCCTTGGAGAGATAGCATGGAGGTAAGGCATTTGCCTTTCATGCAGGACGGTGGTTCGAATCCCGGCATCCCATATGGTCCCCCGTGCCTGCCAGGGGCGATTTCTTTTTTTTCTTTTTTTGGTTTTTCAGGCCACACCCGTTTGATGCTCAGGGGTTACTCCTGGCTAAGCGCTCAGAAATTGCCCCCGGCTTGGGGACACCATATGGGACACTGGGGGATCGAACCAAGGTCCTTCTTGGCTAGCGCTTACAAGGCAACCACCTTACCTCTAGCACCACCTTGCCGGCCCCTCGGGCGATTTCTGAACATAGAGCCAGGAGTAACCCCTGAGCGCTGCTGGGTGTGACCCAAAAACCGAAAGAAAAAAGAAAAAAAAATGTTTGCCTGCCCGAAACAACAAAGGACAATAGTACAGGATAGAGTATTTGCCTTGCATGTGGCTGACCTGGATTCAATCCCTAGTACCCCATATGGTGTTTCACCACATGCCCTAAGCCACTCAGGAGTAATTCCTGACTGTAGAGCCTGGAATAACCCCTGAGCATCACCAGGTGTGGACCCTAAACAAAATTAAAAACTACAAACTAAAAAGATAATTGCCTGCACACAGTCAATCCCAGCTCTATCCTCAACACCACATAATGTATAGTCTCCTAGGCACTACCAGGAATAATTAATGAGCACAGAGCCCAGAGTATCCCCTGAGCACTGCTTGATGTGGCCCAAAGCCTTAACCCCCACCCCCACCCTGAGTTGGTTTTTACAAACAGAGAGGAGTTACTCATTGTACTAGGG
The DNA here is from genome assembly GCF_024139225.1 of Suncus etruscus. NCBI lineage: Eukaryota > Metazoa > Chordata > Mammalia > Eulipotyphla > Soricidae > Suncus > Suncus etruscus. The sequence goes on along the minus strand of NC_064865.1, from coordinate 769,191 downwards.
TCGGGGGAGAGGATCCAGAAAGCCCCTCTACCTCTCAACCTAGAGGAAACTATAACTTGAAACTGTTCTCACATCATCATCCCACCCCTGTTTAGCACTTGAGGAAACTGAGGCAAGAACCAAGTTTCAATGTACCCACAAATCCAAACTGGGTCCCCAAAGCTGAGCGATGAGTCACTAATCCCATCGTCCTCTGAGCAGGGCTCTCCCACAGGGCTCCCCAAGAGCGCCAGACAAAGGTGGCTCCATTCCAACAGCCTGGCCTCCATGGGTCGGTCAGAGGCTGGCCTCTAGGCTTCCTTCTTTTCCAACTCTCATTCCCGTCTGCCAGATACGCTGCCCCAATCCAGAGACCATTCCAGAGAGGAAGAGAAGGCACAGGGATTAACATGCTCGTATGGTGAGCTACCAGTGGTATGAAACCACCGTCAGTGCATTAAAGGCATTTGCCTTGCATGTGGCTGATCCTGGGAAACCACCACCAAACACAGAGCTGGGAAGCACTGCCCAATGAGGCCCAACCTCTTGTACCACCTTAAAATCTAGAGATCAGTTAGCATCAGTTAGAGGCTGGGACCTCTCAGTTCAAAGGGACCTGCCAGCGCCCCAGCCCAGTTTGGAAGGTGAGGCACCCCAGCCTCAGCTGTCCATTCTAGGTTCACTCGCAAGTTTCAATCACTATTTTTCAATCACAAAAGTAACAGATGTAGAACATTTTAAAAACGGAGGGATGAGGGAAGTATAACCAAAAAATAAATAAATAAAAAAAAAGGAAGGACTAGAACCAAAAATCTACCACCCAGAGAGTTAGCCTTCTGGGGAAGTCCCCTCCTTGTCAGTCCATTTTCACTCTCTTTTGGCATATAAACATTTAAAAAGTGAAACTGGGGTCATAATCTGAACATGGTTTGAATTTTCCTATTTTTCCACTCACCACTTACCATCGTAACAACTTCCATATGACATCAAATATTTTAAGCAACAGTTTTTAGTGGCCACAGAGTTGCTTGAATGGGCTGCAGGTTCCAGACTGACTTCCCAATGCCCCCAGGTCAGACACCCGGACACTTCCCTGTTTTGTCCCTGTTTCTCGCTGTAACTCTGCCATGAACCCCCAGAGGCCAGCTGAGCACGTGCAGCTCTCTCCTTACTCCGAGCACATGTTCCAAAGGTGGGGTGGCGGCCTTTTCGGGGCTCTCGACGGGTTCCACACAACTCACACCAATTCTGAATTTCCTTCGGCCCTACCCTCACATCCCAGAAGGTCCACCAGTCCTTCACCTCCAGAGCGACTTCCCACCCTTCCTCCTTCTCAAGCTCTTTCTCCAGAGCCCCCTCAGATCCAGTCTGCGCATGCACACTCAGCCCTGTGCACTGAGCAGGGGCAGGATGAAGGGCACTCAGTTATCTGAGGCTAAGAGTGAGAGCAGACACCAGCTGGGGAGTGGGCACAGAGGTGAAGAAGATATAATAAGCCTTGCTTTGAGGGGCACCCAGTGCAAAGGAAATGGAGAGTGGCGCAGGCAAGCCTCTGCATCTGATGAAAAACCCAGAACTAGGGGCTAGAGCAATAGTACAGTGGGTAGGGCATTTGCCTTGCATGTGGCTCAGTCGAGTTCAACCCCAGGCAACCCAGATGGTCCCTGAACCTGCCAGGAGTAACCCCTGAGCGTTGCTTGTGTGGCCCCCAAACAACAACAAACCAAAACTAGACTCTAGCCTGGATCAATTACTGGCACTGTGAGGAAGGGGCCCAGGCTTGGGCCCTGGGAACTGCTATTCCAAGTACTCTCAACTGCAGCCAGAGTTTGGAACCTGTTTTACACAACACAGGCGACTTGACAGCTGTGATGTTCAATAGATCCTGAGGGACAGGAAGGGGGAGTGGTGGTTACAGGGGTGCACTGCACTGAAGGAGGGAGTGGGGGGACTCCTTGTCAGAGGTGACTTCCAGTTGAGTGATAAGGAAACCAAGCCTGGATCTACACAATTTGTAAAGGGCTTCTTAATTAACGACGGTTCTGCTCAGAGCCCCTTGAAGTGGCCACTCCCTCTCCCCTCTCCTCCACACAACCTGCCACCCTCATTCACAGAAAAAGAAGCCCCACTTCCAGGATGCTGAAGGACTTGCAAGGATCACCTGGTTCTTCCGGACTCCCAAACCTGTGGTCTCCCCTTATGAAGCCAGGCCCAAAACAGTCCTAGGCATTTCTCCCGAAATCCTACCCCCTACTGGGAGCCCCCAGCTCCCAGACTCTGGTCCCCAAGTGCCCTCCCCCCTCCCAGTTGGCTTCCTCCATTACTCAGTGACCAAAAGAAAGAATTCACAATAGGAAGAAAACGAGGGGGGGGGGAGAGAGAAATTCAAAGATCCCACTCCATCTCATTAAGAAAGTAAACATAAGAGCCATCTAAGTGTCTAATTAAGCTTCTAATTAGTCCCTGCTTGTTACTAATGCAAATTAGATTACTCCGCTTAACTACAGCATGTCCACAACACCCTTGTTAATTGCGGCCTTTTGAAATTAAATTACTCCCTGATTAGCATATCAAAGCCATTGATTCAGCGCTGGGAAAGATGAGGGCAAGAGGAGCGAATGCCAAGTTTGGTTCATCAGAGCGGGGCTAATTAAATAGTGACGTCTTACGTGGGGGGCCTGCTGGTGAAGGGGTGGCAGCATCCCACTCTGGGCCTGAGTAGCCATCTGGAGCCTGGCTCTAGGGGTGCCCGTGGACCAGGGGATTACAGTGGGCATAGAAGGAGTTCCTGCTGGCCAGGCTGCTGTGCTGGCTCTCCGACATCCCCCTCACCTCCAACACTGCCCCCCTTTCATCTCCACAAGGGCATTTAGGTGTGGCATCTACCAGGATAATCCTGGGCACCAACTTTAGGAATACCTAGAGCATGGCTGCATCCAAGTGTCCCACACAGAACATCCTCCCCTCAACACTCTTACTGGTCTGGGTGTCTGCATCAATCCCTCTCTGGCCATTCTGGGAAGACAGAGTCCACTTCCTCCAGGAAAAAGCAGAGTGAGTTTGGAGGTACATGTTCTCATTTGGGTATGGATGGGCTTCATTTCAGCTAGAAATAGAGAACAAGACCCTCTAATACTCTCCAGGACAGAAAGAAAAAATTAGGCAAGGGAGCTAGGTAGGAACCCAATGTGTATGTGGGGGGGGGGGGGTGTGTGTGGGGTCCTTTAAGATCGTCCCCTGAGCTTTTATGTGGACCCTGAACACACCCGGCACCCCCAGCCCAACTCCCAAACTCTAACTACTCTCCCTTTGCTACTAAGGGCAAGGGCCCTCTCTCCACAGAGTTACAAACCACAAGGCATACAGGCCAGGTGAGAAGTGAGGGGCCCTGACTGCAGTCTATGCCGCCACAAAGAAATGCAGGTTCCAGGGGCCGGAGAGATAGCATGGAGGTAAGGTGTTTGCCTTTCATGCAGGAGGTCATCGGTTCGAATTCCAGCACCCCGTATGGTCCCCCGTGCCTGCCAGGAGCAATTTCTGAGCCTGGAGCCAGAAATAACCCCTGAGCACTGCAGGGTGTGAGCCAAAAACCACAAAAAAAAAAAAAAAAAAAAAAAAAAAAAAAAGAAATGCTGGAGGTCTGCAAAAGCAGTTTGATTATGGCCCTTTCATTGGCATTTGCCATTATAATAAATCATGTGCAGGTCAATGAAATGCTTCAAAGGTCGAAGTTAGTCCAAGTTGTTACCTCAGCCCTCATGGTCGGCTTTTGAGGGAGGCAGGATCCAGTTAACTGTGTGATCCTGAGCAAGTTACATGATCACGTTAAGTCCCTCACCAGTCATACAAGGCCAACAAAAAGTGCTCTCAGGAGACTGGGGGGGTCCGAGAAACAGCAAGGCAGTTTGTCTATCGGGGCTTGGTGACCATCAACCCTAACCCTAACCCCTGTGACCATCCTTTCTCACGATGACTACCTTCTAAAACCTTCCTTCTCCAGGAAGTGGAGTGGAGGCTTCCAGTGTCCTTGGAAATGCTGAGGGCTTGTCCCTTGGAATGCCCGGCCTGGCTATGGACACACTGTGTCCTCTGGTCCTACATGTACTGGGGCAGCCTGCCCCACCTCCCCCAGATCTCTCCAAGTTTCTCCCCAGCAGGTTCTGAAGTTCATGGGGTCAGAGCAAAATTCCCCAAGGGTGAGGCACTGTTGACTTAAGGAGACATCAAAGAGGGCCCAGGGAGTGGTATTCCCCTATATCCTAGCTAACTTTCAAAAAAAGAGCCCCAGGTAGGTCTCAGTTCATGAGCGAATCCAGCCAGGGCCACGCTAGACAAAGGGACTCACAGCAATAGTTTTTATTTTAGAAAATAAGAAAAATTAAAAATCACGGCAGAAAAATGGCAAAACAGGGCGAGGGGAGGCTGTCCGGGGTGCAAGGGGGAGGGCCGGGCGGCAGCCCGCCTGGCTGAGCGCTCTCTCCCAACGAGATTCAATTAATTGATAACAAGAGGCATCAAATTAATTTCTGGAGGATGTGAGATTCTGATGAAGGGAAATCTCGATGATGGGGACCGGGCAGAGAGGGCAGGCAGCACCCCCTTTTAATCAGGCTCTGCTGTCTAATTGCGAAGGAGATGAGCGAGTTGTGGGGTTCCTAACCCCCTCTATACTCTACAGATACTGGAAGACACCCCCCCACACACATAGACTGTGAAGCCCAGCACCTCCAGGGAACAAAAGAAGCCCTTGGGGAAATGATGCTTTCACCCCAGCAGCCCTATGAGGCACCTGAGTCTGCTGGAGGGAATCAGGGAAAGTGACTGTTGGTGCCCCCCTTCCCAAACACTGACTGATACAGAAGCAAGCAAGTCGTGCCTGGGGTCACAGAGCCAAGTGGAAAATTGGTCAACAGTGTTCCCAGGGAACCCCCTCATGTGAATCCAGATCTTGTTCGTAGAGATGTGAGGTCAACCCCAAGCTCAAAGATGCTGCCCTCTGGGTTGCTAGGCTGCAGAGTCCCAGCAGCCCTGTAGCACTCCCTTCCCATTAGCTGAGCCCCCCTTGGCCAGACCAGCACCCACCTCACTTCCGTTCCACGCTGAAAACAAGCCACCTCTATGACATCTCTTCATGGCCGGCAGCAGTAAGTACCCCACAGAGTTTGTTCAACTAAGACAAAAATGAGGAGGGGTCTGAGTCCCTCCTTCGACAGTGGCCACTCAAGATACCTCCCACGCGCTGACCTGCCAATCCCAACATACATGTGCTGTACTTTGTTCCTGCACCAAGTAAACACTTTTTTTTTTTTTTGGATTTTGGGCCACACCCAGCAGCGCTCAGTAGGATTACTCCTGGCTCTTCCACTCCTGGCAGGCTCAGGGGACTTATGGGATGATGGGTCTCGAACCCGAGTCTGTCCTGGATAGGCAGCGTACAAGGCAGATGCCCTACTGTTGGGCTATCGCTCTGGTCCCCATTTTTTTTTAAGTCTTAAAGTCCTATCTGGCAGTGCTCAGGGGACCTTACGGTGCTGGGGATGGAAACGAAACCAGTGTCTCCAAGTGCAAAGAATGCACTCTAGTCCATTGAGCCCTAAAAGCTCCTCCCACCTCTCCTTCCACCTTGAATGCATGGAGTCGGGGTCAGAAGCCATCTGAAGCAACTGAGAAATACCATTTACCTCTGCGGGGGTAGACCCCTTAGGTCTAGCTCTAGACACTTTCACTAGGCTCAGGATGGGACCCAGGGAGGTGAGCAGAACTGCTGCAGTCTCAAATGACTATAGGGGTGGCCCTGCCAGAATCTGGAGGTACAGGAATGGTATCTGGCACCTCACCTCCATCCCCTGCCTATTTGACTGTGAGGTCCAGAAAGCTTGGGCCCCAAGCCCAGTGCTAGGTCCCAGTGCAAGTGGGCACTCTGTGCTGGGAGGTCTGGGTTTCTAGTCCAGATAGGGGTGTCCGAGTACAGGTGCCACCTGAGGCTGTGAGCTGCTGGTCAAGATCACAACCCTGGCAGCTCCCAGGCTTACAGGGCAGAGAGGGTTGCCGTTGCCCAGCCCGGCACACAGGGCACTGTGCGTTTCCCCGGGACTCCGAGAGGCCATGGCAAAAGAGTCAGCTACTTCAGACTCAAGGAGCATTTCATCTTGGCTTCCTGGAGATGGGGGAGAAAGGGGTACACTCCATACTGAGACTGGTGATCTAACTTGTCTTCCATAAGGCAGTGAGTGATATCAGGCTACTTAAAAGTCTCTCTATGGGACACTAGGTAGACCCCATTCTCTTTTTGGGAACCTGTCCTTTCCTTTTCAGGTCTCCTGAAAGGATCAGAAGGAAGGATATAAAGTGGTGGACTGGGTGGAGGAGCAGGGTAGCAAGTGTCCCAGGGTCTGCACAGGTAGGATCTGCACCCTGACCTCCCTTCATTAGCAGGAATACAGAAAGGATCCGGGACCTCAGCCTTCTCCAAAAGGCTCCCTCCCTGGTCTGCCCCCCTCCTCTCAGCACAGAAGAGGCCCAAGCTTTACTAGGACCCTCCCCACAATCAGAAGCCCCCCCCCAAATATCACAGTATTATCACAAACTAGCTGTGTGACCTCAGACTAGCGGCTGCTTCTCTCTGGGCGTCACTTTCCCAACCAGCCCGTAAAAGAGAAGTTAATCCTGAGTATTTCCAGGAACTAGTCCGACATGTGGCCTGGCAGGGCTGGAACTCTGATAAGTCACTCTTCAGTGAGCAGAGCATGTGCCAGGCACTGTGTACATGTCTCCAAACAGCTCCCCCAGCAATGCCCAAAGTGGCTCTCCCGGTGGCAAGAGCTGACCTGCTTTCCACTTAAGACTGAGGGTGGCCATGTCCCATTGCTACCAAAGGCTTTTCCACTCCGGCTCATGTTCTGGCACCCGGGGGAGGCCCGAGTGCCTGGCCCTTGGTTCCAGAACTCTGGAACCAAGTCTGCAAACACCAGCAGACAGCACCTGCAGCCCTGGGCAGCCAGGAGGACGGACAGTGCCGGCAGTGGAGCTCCAGTGAAGGAAGGCAGACTGGACGGATTATCAGGCAGAGTTGGGGGGATTAGAAATGCATGCCTCTTTGAATGGAGAGAGAGAGAGAGACAGAGAAGTAGGGAGGCTTCTTGGGGAGAAGTCGCTTCCCCTTTCCCCTCACCCCGTTCACACCTCTCCTCAGAGGCAGACAGCCTATCTGAGCCTCCTGCCTCACATCTATCTTACTTCAACAATGAGAGGTCCAGAGCACACACCCCAGCCTTCACTGCTAGGGCACTCCAGTGCCCAGACAGCCCAAGGGGCTCAGCAAACATTTGGATCAAAAGGAGCCCCCCACCCCCCTTCCTCTCAGAGGAAGAGGTGTGTTTGGAGTAGGGGCCCCCGGGAAGGGTATGCGCATTCCGGGCAAGAAAGGACTTACCTGCCCAAAGCCAGAAAGGAAGCTTCTGGGGGATAGGGGGGGGAAGTTCCCGGTCTGGATGTGAGAAGGGCACCAGCAGAAAGGGCCTGGGGCAGCCCCTTTTGCTAGCTGAGCCCCATCTGCTCTGCACTCCCCCTGTCTCTAACCCTGCCCTCATTCCTTCTGGGGTTCCCCAACTCCACAACTCCTGGAAAACCTGCAGAGCACCTCGGCATCTCCGGGAGCCAGTGCTAAGTGTCAGGATCAAGACCCACACACAGACGTGGTGTTGTGGCTGTGGCCTGGCAAGGTGATGATCCGAATGCCCACGGGGAAGACCGGGACCTCCCCCAGGGACACCCGGAGTGTCACTTCCTCCACGTGCCCTCCTGACAAGTGGAGGACACCAGACAGGGAGGGCCTGGGGTTCCTGCCCCTGACATAGCCCTGCTTCTGAGCAGCTCAAATCTACCAAGCCCCCAAGCCAACAAGCTGTTCAGGTGCCTGCCACTCACTCAAAACCCTCCTGACCGCCAGCCTGCCTGCCCATCACAAAGGGCCCCCCAAAACCCAGGCGCAGTTTATCAAATGAAAACATGCCCTCCCACACACAGCCGGCAAACTTCCCCTTTCCCAAAGGTTTCGGTCATGTGGGACGGGGCCCTGCTGAGCCAGACCATACCCTTGCCCTGTGCCCACCCACTGGAATCGCTGGGTTAGCCCAGTAGAAAATGAGTTTCTAATCCTCTGAGGCCTGGTCTCTTTACCCCCTCCCTGGTCAGTATCTGTGTGACTGGCCGGGAGGGCCAGCAGACTTACGGCTTCGGCTTTCTGGCCTTCTCATGGAAAAACAGGGATCCTGGTCCCATCTCAGGGTTCAGCCCCATGTGCCCCTTCTTCATCCAGCTGCCCCGGGGCAACCCTCAATTCTAGAGCGATGCAGCATCAACCCGGATTACAGAAGGTACTAAAGCACATGTAGTTCCAGTCAAAAATAATAATAATAAAACTAAACCCCCGCATTGGCAAAACTCTCCTGGGCTTTCTTAGACACTGCTGAAATCACAGCTTCAGACTTGGGTCACTCCTTTGGGGTCCCTAACCTCCACCTCCTGATCCAGGCCCAGCCATCCATCTGCAGGGGTGCATGATCTGGTCGGGGTCATCTCCTGGTGCCTTCCACACCAGGCACCAGAGGCAGCGGCGGGAAGAGGAACGGCGGGCACTGCCACGAGACGCCAAGGTAGAAAAGAAAGGTGGTCGGTCCCTGTGTGTTAAGCTCCTCAGGCCACCCAGCGTGTCCGGGCTGGAGCGGAGGCGTTCAGGAGGGTAAAACGAGGTTACCCCAGCTGGAGGCGAGGTGGAATCTGCAAGGAGGAGGACCCCGGGGGGGCCTCCGAATCCGCTTCCCGCGAAATCACAGGGTTGCTGGACCCGACTCGGCTAGCACAGGGGCGCCCCTCAAGCACGCTAGCCCAGCAGGGGCAGCTCAAGTTAGTCGGGTGCCTATGAGCGGTGCCGCAGGGGTGGTCACGGTGACAGGGAGGTGGTCGCAAGGGAGTGGGGAAGCCACAGGACGAGTGTGCACTGGCTGGAGGAGAAGAGGGGACGCTTGGGGAAAAAATCTCCGCTCAGCCACCTCTTGGGTGGCCAAGGGACCTACTGCCCACCGTCTCGTCTCCGCACTTCACATGGGGCAGGGGCTTTGGTCTAAGGGGGTGCGTCCAGGCGAGGTCCAGATCGGCCCCTGCACGCTCCTGCTCCGGCGCTGCCCGAAACCACCCTGCTGGCTCGGCTCGCTCTGCTCTACCGTCTCCGGGCGCTCCAAGTGGCCTCCAAGTTTTCCGCTCTCCCCAGAGCTGACCCAGGAGGGATCGGGGGACCAGAAGCGGCTCCTGGAAGCTCCGAAGTGACCCCCGGACAAGAAAGAGCGAGTTCCACACTCAGGACTCTAAGCGGCGGCGGGTGTGGCCCCCCCAGGGGTGCGTGAAGCCCCCGATCCTCTCTCCCCCAAGGCACGGATCCGCCTCCGGCGCGTCTGTCTGTCCGCTGCTGGGTGTTGGGAAGGTGGGCGCCCCCTTGGCCCCTTTTTCTCCCTTCCCTCCGGGGGCTGGGCTCGGGGCAAAGTAGGAAAGTAACGAAGTAAGTGTCTTTGTGTGCGACTCGGGGGCCGGCGGGGGTGTCTGTCGCGCCCCACTCCGGGGGCCGGGCCGGATTCCCCGCGGGCCTCGGCTCCCCTCGCACCCCCGGGACGCGGGCCGACTCTGGGGAGCCCCGTCCCGGCCTCGCCGCTCGCTGCGAGCGCCCACCTGTTCCGGGGGCCGCTCCGGGGCCAGGGGCGGCGGGCGGCCGGGCGGGAACAAAGTGCGCGGCCCGGGGCCCGCGGCTCCCCGCGGCTCGTCGCGGCGGCTCCGGCTCGGCGGGCAGTTTGCGAACACAAAGTGAGCGAGCGAGCGCGCGAGAGAGCGAGGAGGAGTTGGCCGGCCGGCCAGGCCCGCCCCACCCGCCCGCCTCCCCAGCCCGGCCCGGCCCGGCCCGCCGGCGCCCGCGCCCTCGCCCTCGCCCTCGCCCCTTACCTGCCCGTCCGAGCGTGTCCGTGTCCGTGTCCGTGTCCGTCCGCCCGCCCGTCCGAGCGTGTCCGTGTCCGTGTCCGTCCGCCCGCCCGTCCGAGCGTGTCCGTGTCCGTGTCCGTCCGCCCGCCCGCCCGCCCGCCCGCCGGCCCGGCCCGGCAGGTCAGCCCGCGCGGGGCATGGGCTCGGGGCAGGCGGGTCCGTCGCTCGGGTCCTCCAGCCGGGGCTAGACGGCCGGCTGCTGCGCCCCGCCGGGCATCGCACTTGGCCGGCGCCGCTGCTTCTCTCGCTTCTCTCTTCTCTTTCCTCCTTCCCGCTCGGCGCTCGCTCGCTCGCTCCGGCTCGCTCTCCTCGGCCCGGCGCTCCGGGACCCCGGCGTCCCCGCCCCAAGCCCAGCCCTGGTTCCGGCCCGGGCTCCTCCCTTCCCTTCGCTTCGCTTCGCTTCGCTTCGCTTCCCTTCCTTTCCCTTCCCTTCCCTTCCCTTCCCTTCCCCGCGCTCGCTCCGCCGCGCTTCCCCCGCGCCTCGGCCGCCGCCGCCGCCGCCGCCGCCGCCTCCTGGGCCGGCAGGCAGCGCGGCCGCCGGTGCTGCAGCCGACTCGGGCGCTCGGCTCGGCTGCGACGCGACGCGACGCGACGCGACGACGGAGCCCGGCCGGGCGGCGAGTGCGAGCGAGCGGGCGGGCGGGCGGGCGAGGGAGGAGCGAGGATCCTGCACGGGGGCCGCGGGCGAGGGAGGAGCGAGGATCCTGCACGGGGGCCGCGGGCGAGGAGGAGGAGGAGGAGGCGGAGGAGGAGCGGCGGCGCGGGAGGACGGCCGGCCGGGAGGAGGCCGGGCCGGCGCTACCGTAAGCCGCCGAAAGCGGGCGCAGGTGCCGCGGCCTCCCACGTGGAGGGAAGGAGGAAGGGCCGCGCGGCCCCCGGAGGCGCCCCGCTCCCTCGCTGAGCGGGCCCGGGGAAGCGCCCGGCCCGGCCCGGCCCCCACGCGCGCTTCCTCTCCCGAAGGGGTCCCCCACCGAGCGCTCCCTCGCGAGTCCATCCAGGAGGGACGCGCGCGCGCGCGCCACCGCCACGCCGAGTGCAGAGCCTTATCCGACGAGTTGGGTCACCGGCGACGCAACGAGACGGAGGGACTGGGGCAGATGTACGGCCCGGGGTGTGCAGGCTTGGGGAGTCGGAAGAGGAAGGGCCCGACGGGGACTAGGAAAGAAAAGAAAAGGGAGTGCTGTGTTATTGGATAGCTGGAAAAGGCCCGGGACATCTGGCTAATGTGTCGGTGTGAGTGCGTGTGTGTGTGTACGACAGCAGGAAGACAAGGTCTTCAAGGGTCTTCTGGCCTCTCTCTCTCTCTGTCTCTCTCTCTGTCTCTCTCTCCGTCTCTCTCTCTGTCTCTCTCTCCGTCTCTCTCTCCGTCTCTCTCTCTCACCCCCGTCACATGATACACCTGTGATGGTGGTGGTGGGGCTTCCGGGATTGAACTGAACATGAGTCCATGGGACTGACGCCTGGAACATGCCCATATGTCCATGTGGATGTGAAAAAGAAGGCCATGGTTCGAGAAGGGTTAAAGTGCAGGCCTTGGACAGACTCTCTCGGGCTGGGCTCCATCGCATGCCAGCCTTTTTTCCTGGGTGCAGATAGCCAGTGTCACCCGACCTTAGCGAATCCTGTCTAAGGCCACATGGATCCTCATGTGTCTGCCCTTTTCCACAGGCGTGATAGGCATACCTAGATCCCGCTGGAGCTTTTCAGCTATCGGGGTATCAAGTTGTTTGGGGGGAGCAGAAAATGCTCAGTGCCGTTTATTAAAATGCCGGTGCCCTTTCTGATGTAACAATAGCCATGGCAATAAGAATACTAAAGCAAAAGGCCAAAGGATGAGCTTTTATTTATTTATTTATTTCTGGTTTTTGCGCCACACTGGGCGCTGCTCAGACTCCGAGCTCAAATATCACTCCTGGTAGGCTCAGAGGACCAAATGGGATGCTAGGGACCCAACCCTTGTTGGCCATGTGCAAGGGAAATACCCTACCTGCTGTGCTAGCTTTTTGGGGTTTTTAGCCAACAAATTTTTGGGGTTGTTTGTTTGTGGGTTTTTTTTTTTTTATGGTTTTTGGGCCACACCCAGTGACGATCAGGGGTTACTCCTGGTTATGCACTCAGAAATCACTCCTGGCTTGGGGGACCAGATGGAACTTCTGGGGATTGAACCGTGGTTCATTTTAGCTCAGCACGTGCAAAGCAAATGCCCTACCACTTGTGCCACCCCTCCAGCCCCTGGCCCAAGTTTTGTGCTTTTAAATTATATGCACGAGACCCAGGTGGTTACATCCCCAGCTTTTCTTTGAAAAGCAAAGCAAAAGAATGAGAAGAATAAAATAATGGGGCCACAGATGTAGTTTGGAGGTAGAGCACATGCCTTGCATGGGTGAAACTATGGGTTTCACCGAACACCTCTAAAAGGCAGAAGATTAATTTCATCTTTAATACTACGAGGCAGGTCCTGCTCTTCATTTTATTGAGGGGGAAACTGAGGGACAGAGGTTTAAGCTACTTGAGTTTTGTTTGTCTTGGGGGCCTCTCCTGGTGATTCTGGGGGGCTGTTACTGGCTCAGTGCTGGGGCAGGGTTTGCTAGGGTGCTTCGGCCAGTCCTGGGACCTCCTACATGTGCTTTAGCACGTTAGCCATCTTCCTAGCCCAGAAGTCACTTTCTTGTTTGTTCGGTTGTTTTTGTTTTTGTTTTTGCCACACCCAGTGGCGCTCAGAGGTTACTCCTGGCTCTGTGCTCAGAAATTACCCCTGGCAGGCTCTAGGGGCCATAAGGGATGTCAGGAATCCACTCAAGTCAGCCACATGCAAGGCAAATGCCCTGCCGTGTGCTGCGCTATCTATCTATACCTCTGGCCCTTTTGTTTGTGTTTGTTTGGGGACCACACCCAGCAGTGTTCTGTCTGAGCTTACTCCTGGCTCTGTGCTAAATACTCAGGGATCACTCACAGTGAGCTCGAGGAACCAGATGGGGTGCCAAGGCTTGAACCGAGGTCATCCTACCTGCTCTACCTGCTGTCCAGCCCTTCAAAGCCACTTCTTTTTTTTTTTTTTTTTTTTTTTTTTTTTTGGTTTTTGGGCCACACCCGGCGGTGCTCAGGGGTTACTCCTGGCTGTCTGCTCAGAAATAGTTCCTGGCAGGCACGGGGGACCATATGGGACACCGGGATTCGAACCAACCACCTTAGGTCCTGGATCGGCTGCTTGCAAGGCAAACACCATTGTGCTATCTCTCCGAGCCCAAGCCACTTCATTTTGCCAGTGAGTGATAAGCATGATTCTATTCAGAAGACCCACTTCAGTGAGGACAGGGTGCAAGCTCATGGCAGTTTCAGGAATGGGGAGGTGTCTGCCGAAGAAGAGAGCTGGGGAAGAAAGGAGACCCTTGGTGGTAGGGTGCCAGTTCTCTTCTATGGAGATCCAACCCTGGCAGAGTGTGGGGTTAGGCCTGAGCTGTACCTGCAGGTGGCCATGCCTTGTATAAATAAGCCCACCTGGGCCAGACCTGTGACCCTCGAATCCCCTTGGCCTCCTTGCACAGGCTGGGCTAGGGTGAGATCTAGGGACTTTCCACACAAAAGATGGGATTTCTTCAGAAAAAATGGCAAAATGGGTGACTTCTGATGTGCTTCCACACTTTCCTGCTGTCTCCTCTTGGAATCCGTTGCCCAGCCTCAACCTGCATTCAACTGTTCAGGTCTCTTAGATGCAAAGGATCTCATCTTGGTCTATCCCTCATTCCCATCCCAAGTCCTTTCCCAGCACCCCGAGCGTCCCAGAGGTGCCCAACTGAGAAGACCCCAGATTGTCTTTGTAAAAGGCATTCCAGGGGCCAGAGGTGACTTGGGAAACAGGGTCATATGCTTTGCATGCACAAAGCTCCAAGTTCCCTGGCATTGCCTGGCTCCGAGCACTGCTGGGCCAAGCAGCGCTGACTTTCTGGCCTGAACATTGAACTCTGTGACCTACTTGGCCGAGTAGCATCATGGGAGGTCCTCCCCTACCAGTAAATAAAAACATTCTGGTATAGAAAAACTAGACTTCTCCCCCCCATAAAAGGTACAAATACCCCCGTCAAAGCAGCCTGTCCAAAACTTTTCTGCATATGAGAAATCTCTGGAGCGCCATGAGAAGTTTCAATACCTCTTGGCTCCTAAGGCAGAGTGACAAAGCACAGGAAGGAGAGAGTCCCCTTTCTCTTTGTTCCTTCACAAGGTCCAGTGGCAGTCCAGGGCCTTTTGCCAGCTCAACAGCTGAGAACTTGCTTTAGAAGTGAGAAGCTTGAGCAGTCCCTGGCACTGTATTGTCCCCTTACACTACTGGGGAGCAGCCCCCAAAAAAACAGGACTCATGGGGTGACCTGACTAGAGGCCTAGAAATGAAGAGCACAGAGCCAAAGCAATAGTACAACAGGTAGGGTGCTTGGCTTGCATGTTGCCAACCTGGGTTTGATTCCTCCCGTGTCCCATATGATATCCTGGGCTCTGCCAGAATGATTCCTGGGCTCAGAGCCCCTGAACACCAAAAAAGGTGTGCCCTCACCCCCCAAAAAAATAAAAGGCAAAAATAAATAAATAACAAGAAGATGATGAATGAAAAAGAAAAAGAGCATAAAGGCTGCAGCGAGGCTCCTTGGCTTGAACTTCAGCCTGTCAGTTAAGAGCTTTGATAGCCCAGGCAAGTTGAAGGCTGTGTGAGCTACAGTTTTTTGTCTGCAGAATGGGGAGATTATGTCCTAGGGCATTTGAGAGAGCAACATGAAACAGTGTGGTCAAAGGGAGAGAGGACTCAAAGAGCTGAGCACCAGTCTGGGGGACGGGCTAGGGATCCTTAAGCACAAAATCAGAATTGGTCCCCAAGGGCTACTGGCTGTGCCTAACCACCCCCCCCCCCAAATAGGAAAGAGAAAAGAGAGGAGAGGAAGAAAGTGGGCAAGAATGTGGGAAGAGGGGAGGATAATGACAAAGTGCCGAGTCTTGTGACCAGTACAGAGTGCTTTCACACACTCTCTTTGTCTCTTTTGTTTGTTTTTGTTTTCTTTTGTTTTGTTAGGACACATCCTGCAGTGCTCAGGGGTTACTCTTTGCCTTGTGCTCAGGAATTTCTTGTGGTGCTAAGGTGATCATAGGGGTGCCAGGAAACAAACCCTGATCAGCTATGTGCAAGGCAGACACCTTATCCACTATACTATCATGCCAACTTCTCCTTGTCTCTTGTGAGCCCCATTTTCCTCACCTGAAAATGAGAAACATGGACTTTCAGCATGTGGCAAGTCACAGGCAACTGCAGTTGGGATTTGGTAAATGCTCACTCTGTGGCTTGTGCTGTTCAGCAGCATGTCCCTGGGCACTGTGAGTGCTTCTCATTTACAGGTGAGCAGCTTGGGGCTCAGGAAGGTTGAGCAACCTGGTCCAGGTCACACTTGCTGCCCTGTTGCTGAGATGGAGAAGGTGGGGAAGCTTGTTCCCAGAACCTACTACCTGGTGCCTGGTGTTTCGGGAGCATTGAAACACTGGGCTGCCATTCCTGGGAACAAGACATCAAGGCCCAGTTCTTTTTTGTTGTTGTTTTTGGGTCACACCCAGCAGCACTCAGGGGTTCCTCCTGGCTCTACACTCAAAAATTGCTCCTGGCAGGCTCGGGGGACCATAGGGCATGCGAGGATTTGAACCACCATCCTGCATGCAAGGCAAATGCCCTACTTCCATGTTATCTCTCTGGTCCCCAAGGCCCAGTTCTTTTATTTTCACTCATCTGGCTGTTGAGTCTTACTTTTTTCCTTCTAAAAATTTGTTTTAGCTAGTAAGAAACAAAACTTTAATGATATCACACAGATGCTCCCTTGGTGAGGCTCTACCCATAGATAGTTTTTTGGGTTTTTGGTTTTTGGTTTTTGGGCCACACCTGGTGACACTCAGAAATCACTCCTGGCTTGGGAGACCATATGGGACACCAGGGATCAAATCGAGGTCTGTCCTGAGTCAGCCACTTGCAAGGCAAATGCCCTACTGCTTCGCTATCGTCGGTCTGGCCCAGGCTCTACCCATAGAAAGGCATAAAGATGTGTTTGCCCAAAGACATGCTCTACAATGTTCTAGGGATTGGGAAGTGCTATTTGTGGTAGCCAATCACACTGCAGTTGGGGGAGGCCCAGGGTCTCCTCATAATCAAACTAATACTGATGAAAATGGACAAAGCACTGTGCAAATCTCACTAATTGACGGTTGAACAGATAGATCAACTGCTGGACTGAGAGCTCAGCCACTGAGTATGTACTTTACATGCTGGAATCCTTGGGGAAATCCTTGGCCCTGGGTTGTCCCCCAAAACTACTGGTGAGCAACCCCTAAGCATACCCTAAAACCAGAGAAGTGAAAAAAAAAAAAAGTGTGTTGTGGTTTTGGGGCCACACCCAGTGGTACTTAGAACTTACTCCAGGCTCTTTGGTGAGCTTTGGGGACCGTCTGAGGAGGCCCTGATCAAACGTAGGTTGGCCATGTGCAAGCTCTACCCATTGCACTATCTGCCCAAGATTTTTTTTTAAGAAGAGAGAGCCAGGGGTGGTAGCACAGCGGTAGGGCATTTGCCTTGCATGCAGCTGACCTAGGATGGATGGCAGTTCGATCCCTCGGCTTCCCATATGGTCCCCCAAGCCAGGAGCGATTTCTGAGTGCATAGTCAGTCAGGAGTGACCCCTGAGCATCACTGAGTGTGGCGAAGGAAGGAAGGAAGGAAGGAAGGAAGGAAGGAAGGAAGGAAGGAGTGGCCAAGGAAGGAAGGGAATAGAACCAGATCAAGAGAAACACAGTATGATTTTATTCATCTGAAATGCAAGAGTTGGGGCCAAAGCGAAGTGATGGCTCAGCGGTAGGGCATTTGCCTTGCACGCAGCTGACCCAGGACGGACTGCGGTTCAATTCCCCAGGGTCCCATATGGTCCCCCAAGCCAGGAGCCATAGCCAGGAGTAACTCCTGAGTGTCACTGGGTGTGGCCCAAACATCAAATCAAAAAATAAAATGCGGGCCGGAGAGATAGCACAGCGGCGTTTGCCTTGCAAGCAGCCAATCCAGGACCAAAGGTGGTTGGTTGGTTCAAATCCTGGTGTCCCATATGGTTTCCCCCCCCCCCCCCCCCGTGCCTGCCAGGAGCTATTTCTGAGCAGACAGCCAGGAGTGACCCCTGAGCATTGCCGGGTGTGGCCCAAAAACCAAAAATAAAATAAAATAAAATGCAAGAGTCATGGGGCCAGAGAGATAGTACAGTGGGTAAAGCACTTGCCTTCCTGGCAGCCAACCCAAATTTGACTCTCAGCACTACGTCTGGTCTTGAAACCCCCTTAGGAGTGAGCCTTGCATGAGCTAGTAAGCCCTGGGCACAGCTGGGTGTGCTTTCCTGGAGTGTCTTAATCCTTCTGTCTCTTTTTCTGCTGGAGATGACCAGTTTCCTGATGTTAGAGAGATGCTCTGAAGTGTTAGCTGAAAGGTAGCCTGCAGCTTTTTGCCTCTATTTCTGGTGGTGACTGTGGCACCCCAGGGCTGAGATGAACTCCTGCTGGCCTCATGCTTCTCCAGCTCACTCCCAGGAAGGCTTCAGGCAGCACAATACCTTGCTAGCCCCTTGTGCTTCACATGGACAGACTCTGGTGTATTTATTTTATTTTGGGGGGGGTGTTTTGGGGGGCCACACCTGGTTGGTGCCGCTCAGGGGTTACTCCTGGCTATGCACTCAGAAATCGCTCCTGGCTTGGGGAACCATATGAGATGCTGGGTGGGGGGGTGGGGGGGAACCGCAGTCCGTCCTAGGTTAGTGCATACAAGGCAAACACGCCTTATCCCTTGCGCCACCACTCCAGCCCCAATTTCTTTTATTGTTGTTGTTGTTGTTGTTGTTGTTGGGGCATATTAGCAGAGCTCAGGCCTCCATTCCTGGCTTTGTGTTCGGGATCACTCCTGGTGGTATTTGAGGCCATTTGGGGTGCCAGGGATCAAACCCAGTGCTGCCATGTGCCAGGCTAGTACCCTGGCCATTGTACTATCCAGCTCTCTATGGTATATTATTGCGCTGTGGTCACATTGTGGGAATTTTTTTTCTAATGCACCCCCTTCCCGAGCCTTCTGTTTCTCTTTCCTCCTTTGCCCCTAGCCCAACCCAGTTGTTTCTCTTCCCTCCTATGGTTCCTCCACTCTGGAATCTTCTCTCTGCCTTGCATTTCCCAGCTACCCCTCCCCACTCTACTTCCCAATCTCTAGAACACAGAAAGGGGGAGGGTATGCTCTGGGTGGAGGTGGGGGAAAATGGCAAGGGGTAGCCATTCCCTCTGCCACAGAGGCCCCTATTCCCCAAGATAAATGACGATTTAAACAAAGAAATATTTCATTAAGGGTTGATGTCTTAATGAACTGTGCCAGGAACTTGCAAGGCACTCTCCAGACTCCCCCCTTTTAAAGGGGGGCTCCTACCTCTGGGAGGAGGCTTATCAGCTTACCATATTGCCCTGAGTAGAGGGCCATGTCCGGTGAGGAGTTTTCTTGGGGACTGTAGAGAAAAGGGCACTCAGGACCAGGTGGGTCAGGTTGCCCTTTGGGTGGGGTGCCGGTGGGATGGCCAGTCCCTGGTAGATGTTTGCAGACCCAGCCCTCCCCTGCTTGCTGTCACTTTTGGGGACTAGGGATGGACAAAGCATTGTGCAACACTCACAAACTGAAGGTTGAACGTGAAAGCCAGATCAACTCCTGGTCCATGAAGTGGTGCACAGGGGACTGGGGCTGACAGGTCATTAAGGACTAGGAAATAAACAATCACCTGACAAGCAATGGATAATTTTCATCAAGTAGAACCTGGCACTTTGAGTTGATGGCACCCCAGATGGAAGGATTTTCATGTGGGGAGAGAGTGGGGCGTGCACTGGATAAGCCCAGAGAGCAGAAATGGTGCCTCTGCCCTGCACAGCACTTCTCCATCTGGTGTATGTGGGGGCTGGAGCAAGGAAAGGACAAAGACCAACACCTAGGAAGGAACTAGCCTCTCACCTTTGTAGTTCATCATCCCTTTAGAGCCACCCCATATCCCCCCTACACTCGACACTGTGAGGAGTTCCAGATTTCCCCAGTTCTGCCGCTTTTGAATGTGCAATTTTGAAACGGGAGGCTTGATCTCATTTTCCTCAGCTGCTGACCACCGGGAGAAGAATAAGCATCTGGCAGTGACGGGGTGAATAGGATAACTCGGCAGAGCTCTGCTGGTTGGCTGAACTGGAGCTACCACTCTCATTCTTAGAAATGTTTTTCTGTTTGTTTTGTTTCTGAGCCACACCCAGTAGTTACTTCCAGCTCAGCGCTTGGGAGCTGTGCTTGAGGGACGTGTGGTGCCAGGATCAAACCCAGGGCTCCAGCATGCTAAGAATGCATTCCAGCCTAATGGAGTTCTCTCTCCCACTGTAAACATGATTTTTGTTTTTTCTTTAATTGGGCAGTTTCCAGTTGTGCCCTATCAGCAGGACTTTATGATGGCGGTGGGAAGGCATGGGGTGTAGGGAACTAAATTCAGGGTCTTATCCATATTAGACTTAAGTCTACCAGTTGAGCTATCCTTCCTTCCTGCCTGCCCTCCTCCCCCACTCCCCTTTTTTGTTGTTTGTTTTGTTCAGGGCCATACCAGACAGTGCTCAGGCTGACTCCTGGCTCTGCTTTTAGTAATACTACCAGCAGGCTCAGGGGATCATATATGCTGCCAGGGATTGAACCTGAATTGGCTGCATACAAGGCAGAACCACAACCACTATAGATCTGTCCCGTCTCTCCTTTCTTTTTCTCCATTTTCCCCAATTTGTTTTGTGGGCCACATCTGGCAATGCTCAGCGATAAATAGCACCAATAATCAAACCTATGACTCCTGCATGGAAAGCATACACTTAGCCCATGGAGCCCTTTCTCCAGCCCCATTTTTTCCTCCACTTTAGCTCTCCTGTTGATGTTACAATATGTTGAGTGGCAGCTTTTGTTAATAAGCATGTAGTAATTATATTTGTTTTTTAGCTTTGTTTTTGTTTTTTTTCTTTGTTTTTTTTTTGGGGGGGGGTCACATCTGGCGCCGCTCAAGGGTTACTCCTGGTTCTGCGCTCAAAAATCACTTCTGGCAGGCTTAGGGGACCATATGGGATAACAGGACTCGAACTACCATCCATCCTGAATCGGCTGGCTGCACGCAAGGCAAAATGCCCTATCGCTGTGCTATCTCTTGAGCCCCCATTTAGTAATTTTAGAAATACTAGTTGCTGGGGCTGGAGCAGTGGCGCAAGTGGTAAGGCATCTGCCTTGCCTATGCTAGCCTAAGACAGACGGACCATGATTCGATCCCCCGGCGTTCCATATGGTCCCCCAAGCCAGGAGCAATTTCTGAGTGCATAGCCAAGAGTACCCCTGCGCATCACCGGGTGTGGCCCAAAAACGAACAAAAAAAAAATACTATTTTTGTTTTTGCTATATATGCTACATCTTTGCTACTATAAGCTCCTAAGGCCGAGGCTGTGTGAGGTTAGTCATGCGGCATTCCTGGTGGCCCAGTTTAGTGCTGTGTACAGCATGTACACGGTAAACACTGACCTAGGATCAACTCGATGCTTTAGTGCAGGACTTTTCCAGCTCTTCCTATCGAAAGCCCTCTTTTTCTTGAGCAAGGGGGCATACCCGGCTGTACTCTGGGATCACTCGTGGCAGGCTCAGGAGACCAGACGGGTGCCAAGGATGGAACCTGGGTAGAATGCATGCCAGGCAAGTGCCTTACAATCTGTACTATCCCCCCACCCCACCCCCTATGCCTGAGATATTTTTACATCACCCAAGTACATAGGCATATAAAATAAGTCTACAAAGCAAAACATTTACTGAAAATAAATTATAAAGTGTACTGTAAAGCACTTTTTAAAAATATTATATGAGGAGCCAGAGAGAAGTATGGGGGTAAGGTCAAAACTATGGTGTGTATCACCTGGCACGTTGCTGACCTCAGTTCCCTCTCTGTCATCACATGTAGCCCCAACAAGCACCACCTGATGTGACCCCAGTGCACAAAGCCAGGAGTAAGCCTTGAGTACTAACACATAAGTACCCAGAACAAAACAAGATAGAAAAGTGTTGTCATCCTCACCTAGGATCCTGGCCCACAGTCCAAGAAGCCAGACTTTAGGGACTGGGAAATTGCACAGGGGGAGCAGGGTCAGCCTCAGTGTGAGCTCTGATACCACCTGGTTCCCCCATGTACTGCTTGGTGGATCCCTACTGCTTCCTGGCACTGCTAGGCCTGAGCAGCACCACTTCTTTGGGGGTCTAGCATGGAAACACCAGCCTGGCATGATCATGATGGGGAATAATTCTGGACCCCCTGAGCACTGTTTGGGAGGTCTCTCCCATCAAAGAAGCTAGGGGTACCTCTCCCATGTTGTAGCTAATGCTGTGTCTACGCTAACCAGAGGTGGAGTAGGCGGCTGAGGATGGCTAGAAATCAGACAGCAATGCCTCACTTCCTGGAAACCCTGCTGTATTCCCAGTGGGAGGTGCTCCCCACTTCCCTCACCCCATCTCTCAGGGGGGCCTCCACAACTTAGTAAGAAGCACTCCTCCCCTCCAGAATGATCAGGGGCTTGGGATTTTGGGGTCTCAGCAGTGAGATGGGATCTGAATGAGAAAATTCAATTCAGGACAGCTGAAGCCCCTGTTCCATCCCTGGAAATCAGCCTCTCCCCCAAAATCAAGGTCCTCATAGAATGAAAACAGCCACTACCTTGTAAGTACCTGCTGTCACCAGTGTCCTCTGTGAGCATGGCTGAATGTCACAGTGATTCTTTGTGTGGGGTTATGAAGCAGGACAGCACCCAGTGGCAGAGGCAGTGCTGGGGGTGGATATGGAAGGAGGCCCCCGAGAGTCTTCCGAAACCTCATTTTAAAGCACTGTCACCCAATGCCATCAGTTGGGCTGAGATGTGGGGTGCACACTTTTTTCAGGGGCTTTCCCCGGTGGTTCTGTGCCTCCCCTGAGCATCAGTGCCCACCTCCTAGTCTCCTGAGGTTCCTCTTCTCTCACATCTCTCGACTGCCTTCCTTGGTGGGGGAACCAACGGACCCCAAGTTCTGGCTCCTGGTTGTTGGGTCCTTAGTCTCAGGCATCTCAAGGCTGGATTGTTTTCACTGCCAGGGATTGAACCCAGGGCTTCTTCACACATGCAAAACAAATGCCCCACTGCTGTGCTACTTCCCCTACTGAAGCTAGATCTGATCAGAGAAAAACCAGTCACGGGTCAGGCTCTACAAGAAGCATACTTTGGGTGTAACCTCATTTCCTCTCCTGGCAGCACTCAGAGGATACCCTAGGCTGTGGGGACCCTGTCCATGTGCCCTCACCTGACCCTTAAGGCTTCCTCTTACGGCTTCCCCATTGCCAGTACCTGTCTATCCTTGCCTGAGGCCATCTTTGGGCACTGGAAGCCACTTTGGGGGAGGCTGGAAATGTCTGTTACACCCTGACAGGAAGGGGTTCATGTGTAGTATCTCACCCTTCTCCTTCCAGTGGGCTCTCTCATAGGAGCATGCTCTATACATTCACAGGGGTTCCAGTAGGAGGAAGGAACCCCTCGTATTGACCCTGCATCGCTCCTGATCGCCTTCCTTCCCTTCCTTATCTTGGGGAGGTTTGGCCAGACCTGTTAATGTTCAGGGATTACTCTATGATCAGGAATCACTCCTAATGGGATTCGGAGGACCATGTGGGGTGTCAGGGATTGAACCTGGGTCAGCTGTGTGTACGGCAAACACACTACCCACTGGTCTCTCTCTCCAGCCCCTTGCTTGTCTTACCTCTCTCTTCTCTGGCATCTCCTTTCCTCCTAACTCAACCCTGAGTACTGAAAGCATGGCAAAACCTGCTCCTGCCCCTTAAGATAAGAGGGTACTGTAATTATTCTCATTTTATAAATGACAAGACCAGAGCTCAGAGAGGTTGGAACGTAAACAATCATGTGAACAAAGTGCCTGCTGCATTCACACCCTGACTTGTTCCTCGCTGGAGCTACGCTTCATCGTTCCGCTGTTAGCTTCTTAAGGTTACCCCCACTCTTTTCTCAGAAGTCTGATTCAAGGCTGTTCCTTGATTTCTTACCTTAGAGGTAAGACGTGAGGAGGAGGGCCAGGCAATAGTACAGTGGGGAAAGTGCTTGCCTTATGTGCAGCTGACCCTGGTTTGACCCCGAACACCCCATATGGCTCCACAAGTACCACCAGGGTGACTCCTGTGCACAGAGCCAGAAGTAAGCCCTGAGCACTACTGGGCTGTGGCTCCCAAACAAACTAACTAACTAACTAACTAACTAACTAACTAACTAACTAACTAACTAACAAAAACAACAGCAGAAAGGAGTTGAGGGGCAGAGTGGGTCAGGGAGCACACTAGCTGGAATAGGAGGTGTTTTCTTAGACCAGCCAGTCCTCTTGGCCTCCTTATTTATTTTTGTGTTTTGGGTCACACTTGAGAGTGTTCAGGGGGTATTTCTAGCTCTGTACTCAGGGATCACCTGGCAAAGTCAGGGTGCCAGGGATAGACCTGGGTAAGCCTCATGCAAGGCAAGCACCCTACCCCTGTACTTTATTTCTGGTCCCTCTCCTGGCCTCCTTATGGACTACTAGCTGGCAAGGACTGTGGTAGAATGAGCATATGGCAAATGGGAAATTGCAAAAAACCATTTGGAGTGCTGGAAAAAAAAATACTGAGCCAGGGAGAGAGTAGGCTTGGGGCTGAAGATCCCTCCAGACCTTTGCCAGGGCATCGTGATCTAATGTCCTTGAAGCCAGCTGTCTCTATACAATTGAGAGGAGTGAAGGCATGGGAAAGGAGTTGAGAAGGAAGTTTGTTCAGGGACCCCAAAATACGGAAAGTCCCTCGTAGAGAACCCCACTCAGGACCAGGGGAAAACAGATCTGCCTCTTGGACGTAGGTGGACACAGCCTGGGGCCCTGGTGATCCAACCCCCCAAAACAAAAGTTCCCTGGAAAGAACATTATGCAAGTTTCTACTTGTTAAGTTTTTCATAACAAGCTGGCTTCGTTTAGGCTCTCCTAGAAACAAGCAGGGAGACAAAGATTCAAGCATGGGAAGTTGAGGGTGAGGGGTGAGGATGGTCCCAGAAAGTAGCAGTTATAGAGGGGGGAAGTAAGGAGGGAAGGTGGGGAAGCCAGTGCCAGGAGTGGTATCATGCCATTTTGAGCAAGAGGCAACTCGGGAGCTCTGGGCGGGCTGCAAGGCACGTTGGGAGCAATGGGAATGAACCACCAGTCCATTTCTCCCCTTTTCCTCCCTTGCCAAGGACCCAGGGTTGTGTCCAGGCACACTCCCTCCCGCTCCAGCACTTCCAGCTTGCCATGAGCTGGAGCCAAGGGTGTTTCCATGGCCAGGAAAAAAAAAAAAAAAGCTTCAGGCAAAGAGCAGGTGTTGGCAGTAAGCCTCCTTCTCCATTTTGAGATAAGAGCCAAGAGATAAGGACAGGGTGCCAGCACCAGCCACACTCTGCCCTCCTGTTCCTGTCATTTCCTTCTCCTGTACCATGGTGGCTCATGTCCTTGTCCTCAGTCCGCTCTGATGTCTCAGGGTTCAGCCTTCACCCCTTACCGTGCACCTACTCTTAGGGTTGCACCTGCCATAAGGGGGTTGGGAGGTTCAAAGACTCTTGCCCTTCTCCTGTTCTGGTCTCTAGCCCCCACCCCCCATGTCTGTGAACTTCCTGAGAGAGCATACTCTATACTGCAGACCTGAATCACCCCTGCACCCCCACTTCACACCATGGCCTGCCTTAGCAGTTTCTCCCCTGGGCCGACACCAGGAAGCATGCCCTCACTGGAGAATCTGAGACTCGCCTTCCCTGGTTCTCCCTGTGGCCCATCAACCACCGCATCCTGGGGTATGGCTTCCTAAATGGTCTCAGAGTTATTCTCTTCTCCCTACCCCTGCCCCATTGTCATGGGTCTGGGCTCTCCTTGTGTTTGATCCATGTAATTCTGGTTGCTTCCAAACTGCCTCTCACTCTAGTTCATTCTCTACAATTCTCTCTCTGTCTCTGTCTCTCTCTCCCTTTGAGACCACAGCCAAGAGCACTCAGGAACTCCTCTTGGCTTGGTGCACAGATCACTTCCCAGTGGTGCTCAGTGGGTCCATGCAATACTGGGAGTTGAATCCAGGACTCCCACATGCAACTCATGGCTCCAGCCTTTAAGCTCTCTCTCTCTCTCTCTCTCTCTCTCTCTCTCTCTCTCTCTCTCTCTCTCTCTCCCTCTCTCTCTCTCTCTCTCTCTCTCTCTTCTCTCTCTCTGTCTCTCTCTCTGTCTCTCTCTCTCTGTCTCTCTCTCGTTACACCTGACCATGCTCAGGGCTTACGCCTAACTTTACACTCAGGGTTCACTCCTGATAGGACTTGGGGGGGTCCATTTTAAGTGCCAGGGGTCGAATTCTGGTGGATAGAATGCAAGGCAAGTGCCTTACCCACCACTGTACTGTCTCTTCGGCCCCGAGCTAAGTGCCTGCTTGACCTTGTCATGCTTTGCTCAAGACTCTCATAGACCCAAAGGTCTGAAGAACCCTAAATTGAATCAAGCCATCACAGAGCTGATGGAACTGGGGTTGGGGTCACAGATAGCACAGATGACTGTAACAGGGTCACTTTATCCCTGTGCCAGAGTAAGTCCAGGGGTACATTTTATAGGAGCTTTTTCTTTTCTTTTCTTTTTTTTTGTTTTTTTGGGCCACACCTGTTTGATGCTCAGGGGTTACTCCTGGCTAAGCACTCAGAAATTGCCCCTGGCTTCGGGGGACCATTTGGGACACCTGGGGATCGAACCTCGGTCCGGTCCTTCCTTGGCTAGCACCTCGCTGGCCCCTATAGGAGCTTTTTTTTTTTTTTTTTTTTTGGTTTTTGGGTCACGCCCTGCAGTGCTCAGGGCTTACTCATGGCTCTATGCTCAGAAATCGCTCCTGGCAGGTTCTGGGGACCATATGGGATACTGGGATTCGAACAACAGTCTTTCTGCATGCAAGGCAAACACCTTACCTCCATGCTATCTCTCTGGCCCCATAGGAGCTTTTTCTTTTTTTTTTTTTCTTTTTGGTTTTTGGGCCACACCCTGCAGCGCTCAGGGGTTACTCCTGGCTGTCTGCTCAGAAATAGCTCCTGGCAGGCACAGGGGACCATATGGGACACCGGGATTCGAACCAACCACCTTTGGTCCTGGATCGGCTGCTTGCAAGGCAAACGCCGCTGTGCTATCTCTCCGGGCCCCATAGGAGCTTTTTCTAGCACAAGTTCATGTACATTATAATCTCGACACCAGCCCTGTGTAGTAGGCAGGGCGAGGAATATTGTGTCCTTTTCACAAAGACGAGCTGCATGCAAGTGATGCAGCTTGTTTGAGGCTTTAGAGTGAGGCCACTCCAGACATCTTTGAGAGTAACACATGTGCCCTGGGACATACCCAGTGGAGTGAGTCACTGAACAATAGTGACGTCCCTAAATGGGGACTGTGCTGGGCCAGCTGGGGACAGGCCGGTCTGGACATGGCTCAGGAATCTTGATCTCCAGCTGGCTCTATGATATCCAGTGGCCAACTGAAATGGACCCAATCAATGCTGGGGCTTGGGAGCCACCGGTTCTGCTTTGATCAGGCTCTCTGATCTTTTCTTAACCTCCCTTCTAACTTTCTGCCCAGATCAGGTAGGAACTAGCTCAGGAACCCTGAGTTAGAGTAAAATCAGACTTTGGGATATGAACAAGAAATCTGGCCCCTCATGTCCCTACTTCTAGCCACCCAGACCAGGTAACTCAGACTAGGGTGGGATTTTGATCTTGGTGATGAGGGGCAGGAGAGAGGAAAATGGGGAAGGCAACTGCTTTGCAGTCAATCCCCAGTTCTGCACATGGTTCCCTGAGCACCAACTAGAGTGGTCCTGGAGTACAGAGTGAGGAGTAAGCTCTTAGTAATGTTTGTGTAGGGAATGATCCCAGGGCTAGTACTAGTGCCCTTGCAGGAATGTGTCCCCACCGTAGAGCTCCCAGCCTCCGTGGGAGATGGGGGTTGTGAGAGGCACCGGAGGTGAAGGACGGATAATGGGGTACAGATTCTGTGGGAGTGTGTGTGGGAACAGTGTGGGCCCACTCGTGGGCCCACTCCTGGCCCCAGGCTCCCACGGTGAGAGTCTGTCACACCGATCCTAACTTCTCAGCCATACACAGGGGTTTCCCCACTTCCTTTCCCACTTCCAAGCACACACAGTGCTCACTAACACACCCATAGTAGTTGCCTGGGGCACCTTAATGAAGTCAGTCCCACACACTGTGGCTGAACACAATAGAACTTGATTGTCTCGCAGTTTGTCTTTCCTGTTTTAAGAATTAAGGCTTTCTCCTTTCCCAGCTGTTGCTCGGGAGCCACTGGCACCTACACCTGGTGATGCGGAGGACTGTGTGATGCCAGGGATCAACCTCGGGACCTCGAGCGCGCAAAGCCCGTGCTCCGCCACTTGAGCCCTCTCCCTGGCTCACCTGGGTCCACCAGAGATCCACCTCCAGTTTCTGAGCCCTTCAGGGCAGATCCTTTAGGGGACTCTGGCTGGCTTTTTGTGAACTGACTTCTAGAAAACCCAGGGTGTTCCCGGCTTGTGGACACGTGCCGTGCCCCCAGTGACCGCTCCACCTAGACACGACAGAGACGCATCCTGCACCCTCATCACAGGGAGCTCTGTGTGAGAACACTGGTCATTACGCAGAAACCCCCTTGTCCTAGGATTACCTTTTCTCAGCCCTTCCACATCGGAAGCAATCCTTTTCCTATGTTAGTTAATATTCGAAAGTGCCAGGGTCACGATGAAACATACCGGATGGCGGGGACACGTGTCCACCCTCCATGACACTTGAAGTCAGCACACCCCCTACCCAGTCAGCAGAGCTCCCCCAGGGCACAGCTTCCCCCTAGGCCTAGGGCATCTGCTCCCAAAGCCACATCTGCACCCCACATCTTCCCACAACCTCACCTTTTCCGCTTACATGGGCTCAAAGATGTGTCAACCTCCTGACCCTGCACGCTGCTCGCAGGCAACTTCCCACGCCCTCCGGATGGGTTCTCCAGTCCAGAGGTCATGGGATAGTGGGGTGGAAGGTATCAGAAGACTTCACTTAGGGCACCTTGGAAGCCTCCCACTCTGCTCCTTACCTCTCACATCCTCTCCCACCCATAATCTCCCCATCTGACCTCTTCGTCCAGGACCCTTTCCCACTCACTCAGCCCCTGCCCGAGGCACCAGCTGGCAAAGCCCACAGCTCCCCTTCTCCGGCCTTCTCCATCCTGGCTCCCTGCCTTACCCCTCTGGAGCAGACAGACAGACGGACGGACATCCAGCCAGCCCATGCACGCGCCCTCTCGCTCACCGGCCCGCGGCCGCCCCATGGCAGCAGTCTGTTCCTCATTATGAGCCAATGTGCTGTTTACCCGCCCAGCTGGAGCTGGTTAGAGAGTGATAAATAATGAAAGAGAAAACAGGCTTTTCCCCTCTGCGGCTTCTATTTATGTAACATGTGTCACAGCTCCGCTCACAGACTCTGTTTCGGAGCTGGTTGCAGGAAATAGTTTATTTTTTCCGGACGGTGGCTTGTGGGGTGGGATGGGGGGCTGGGAGTTGGGTCTCTGGTCTCACACCCGTGGGACTTTCTTTCGGGACCTGACTTCCAGAGCACCCCTCCTGTGGTACCTAGGTGAAGCAGACACCCACCCTGGCTCCAGGCTACCTCAGAGCTGGATTCTCCCCCACTCTGGTGCTAGGGAAGGAATGAGGGTGCTGGAGGGAGCCTCCCAGCTGCCTCTGAAATCCCCCTCCTAAGCAGATGGGCTTGCTTTAACAGCCTGACAGCTTGGGGCTAGGGTAGCCTGGGAAGAGGCAGCTGTCCCCCCAGACTCCCTAGGTATCCTGCACCTGTTGGGGGGTGGGAGGGGTGGGCAGGAGGCTTCATTCTAGAACACATGAGAAAAGTCCACATCAGAATTTCACTTTGCTCGCTCTTTCTGCGTATTTGGTTTTGGGCCCGGGGTTCCTCAAGAGTTACTCCTGGTTTGGGACTGGGGTGCTCACTCCTCCAAGTCTGGGGAACTATGCACTGCTGGGATGGAAGTTGGGTTCCCCCATGTACAAAATGTAGGCTCA
The DNA here is from genome assembly GCF_024139225.1 of Suncus etruscus. Classification (NCBI taxonomy): domain Eukaryota; kingdom Metazoa; phylum Chordata; class Mammalia; order Eulipotyphla; family Soricidae; genus Suncus; species Suncus etruscus. The sequence goes on along the minus strand of NC_064865.1, from coordinate 739,960 downwards.
ATCCATTGAGTCATCTTTCCTGCCCTCACCTAGCACTTTTTTGTTAGTTTGTTTTTTAACTTTATTTATTCCATCAATAAATAAATTGGTTGGTTTTTGGCAACACCCAGTGGTGCTCAGGGGTTACCTCTGGCTTTGCACTCAGAAATCACCCCTGGCTGGCTAGGGGACCATATGGATGCTGGGAATCAAACCAGGTGCCTCCCAGGTTGGTCACATGCAAGAGAAATGCCTCACTGCTGTGCCCTCTCTCCGGCCCCAACACTTTCTTTTTTTGTTTTGTTTTGGGCTAAACCCATTGATGCTCAGGAACCACTTGTTGTGGTGTTCAGGTGAGATAATGGTACCAGGGATGGACCAGGGTCAGCTGTATAGCTATATAGCAAGGCAAATGATTTAACCCTTGACCTATATCTCTCTCCCTCATCTAACACTTTTTTTTTGTAGGGGGAAGGATTGGGTTTACTAGCAGGGCTCAGGGCTTAGTCTTTTTTTTTTTTTTTTTTTTTTTTTGGTTTTTGGGCCACACCCAGCGTTGCTCAGAGGTTACTCCTGGCTGTCTGCTCAGAAATAGCTCCTGGCAGGCACGGGGGACCATATGGGACACCGGGATTCGAACCAACCACCTTTGGTCCTGGATCGGCTGCTTGCAAGGCAAATGCCGCTGTGCTATCTCTCCGGGCCCTCAGGGCTTAGTCTTACTTCTGTGCTCAGCGATCATTCCTGGCAATGTTCAATGCTTGGGAACCCTGTGAGTGCTGGGGATTGAATTTAGCTCGGCGGGGCCGGAGAGATAGCACAGCGGTAGGGCATTTGCCTTGCATGCAGCCGATTCAGGACGGACGGTGGTTCGAATCCCGGCATCCCATATGGTCCCCTGAGCCTGCCAGGAGTGATTTCTGAGCATAGAGCCAGGAGGAACCCCTGAACACTGGCGGGTGTGATCCAAAAAACAAAAAACAAAAAAAAAAAAGAATTTAGCTCGGCCCCGTGCAAGGCAAGCACTCTGGCTGCCTTATTATCTCTCTAGCCCAGAACTTTGTTTTTTGGTTTTTGGACCACACCCATGTGTGCTCAGGGGTCACTACTGGCTCTGCAGGAATCACTCCTGGCAGGCTCAGGGAACCATATGGTATGCTGGGGACCAAACACCACTGGTTGTGCAAAACAAACACCCTCCCTGCTGTATACCTTACCTCTGGCCCTGCTTTTTTAAAATTTCTTAATTCATTTTGGGGGTTTCCTGCCAATGTTTGGGAGTCATTCCCAGTCATTCTCAGTGTTTAGGGAAACCAAGCAATGCAGTGCCAGATGAAACCTGCAGCTCCTGCATTCAAAGTCTGTGTAGTGCATTCACCCACATCCCTGGCCCCACACTGAGGGCTGCGGAGCTTAACATCCGTCTAGCAGCAGGCAGCGAGGACCCAGAGTCAAAGTGACTGTCCAGGCCAAGGAAAAACTTTTCAACAGATGCAAGGATGACAGGTGAGGGTCCTTAGTGCTGAGGCCCAGAGTTGTCACCTGGGGTTCATTTAACAGAAGTGGGTTGTTTAGGACTGGGCAGAATTCCTGGCAATTCTGAGATGCATGGTTTCCCAAAGTCTTGGGGACAAGAGTGTCCTAAGTGACCCCTTCCCCAAAAATGGGGAGGAAGCCTATGGCTAAGTCAGTCGAACAATATCCCCAATTTACTGATGCTGAGCACAGTGAGGCTCAGAGAGGCTGCATCACTTGTCTGTCACCACCCAGCAGTGTAAATCCTCACAATTCACTGCTCTGGGAAGAATTCTACCAAAATAGAAGAACTACTCTTGGAGCTGGTGGAGCAGCCCCCTCTCTTGGACCCCTGCTCTCCTTTCCACTGCATGGACTGGGGCAGCAGCTCTGCTTCCCACCCAGTCCCCTCCCTAAGTCTCTGTTGCAATGTGGGGAAGGGGTAGACAGACACTCAGTGGCAGAGTCTGCACACCTTTGATTGTGAGTTTCCAGACAGGCACCCCCAGTAACAGCATCCCCGGGATCATGCTTGGTGATGTGGGGTCATGATGGCAAGCACATGCATGTCCCCACTGTATGCTCAAGCCCAGCTGTGGCCTTGGAACATGTGGGCTCAGGAAGTCCACACGACCTTGCACTGCTCTCCGAGTACCACCAATGAAGGGCAAAGGCCAGGCCAAGAAGCTGATACTTGGGTTTCAGTGCTTCCTTCTGATCTAGCTCCCAGAGCGTTTGTGGTGTGAGAGGGTCAGGAAGAAGATCATGGGTAGGGGGTCCAGAACCCCTTCCTGGTTTCCCAGCCTCTTGGTGGAAAGGTGCTTCCTGGGACAGAGCAGATGGGGAGGGGAAGCCAGCTCTCTACCTGCAGCTTCTTCAAGCTGTACAGTCAGCTCGTTTACGCATGTCAGAACTCACAGCAGTATTGTAGATGGGGAGGGGACACTGCTAGATGTCCCCAGATCCAGACACTTGCCTACACATGTACACGTACACCTGGGTGACTCTTCTGCATAGAGCGCTCTCTCTCTCTCTCTTTGGAGGTTCCCCCATAAAGCTGTGAACTCGAGGCCAGAGAAAAGAATATAGCAAGTAAGACATTTGCCTTGTATGCAGCTGACCCAGCACCATGTATGGTCCCTGAGCACTGTCAGGAGCGATCCCTGAGTGCAGAGCCAGGAATAAACTTTGAGCATCACCAGGTGTGGACTTAAAAAAATAAACAAGGGCCCAGAGATAGCACAGTGAATAGTTGCACACAGCTAACCTGGGTTCAATCCCTGACATTTCATATGGTACCCTGAGCCTTCCAGGAGTTATTTCTGAGTGCAGAGCCAGTAATAATCCCCAAGTAACACTGGGTATGGTCCCCAAAACTTCCCCCCAGAAAACAAAACAAGGGGGCCTGGAGCAATAGCACAGTGGGTAAGGCATTTGCCTTGCATGTGGCAGACCGCAGTTCAATCCCTGGCATCCCATAAGGTCTCCTGAGTGTGTCAGAAGTAATTTCTGAGTGCAGAGCCAGAAGTAAACCCTGAGAACTGCTGGGTATGACCCCCAAACCAAACAACAACAAAACAGCCAACAAAACGAAACAACCCCTTCCCCCCAAAACCCAAACTGAAGTCTCTTGGACAAGTGGTCGGTGACACCAGAGACAATATCCAGAGGAACTGGAGTGATAGTACAATGGGTAGGACACTTGCCTTGTCTGTGGCCAACCTGAGTTTGATCGTCAGCATCCCGTATGGTCCTCCCGGAGCCTACCAGGGATGACTCCTGAAGAGTAAGCACTGCCAGAATGACCCCAAAACAAAAAGTCAACACCCCAAATCTTAGTTCTGTGTGTGCCTTGTCTCTGGATTTCACGTTAATCTTCTACCACGCACCGGCCTCCAAGAGGCAAAAACTAGAGCTCAGAAAAAACATGCGAGTGACCTGAGGCCACATAGCTACTCCCCAGCAGAGCTGGGCTGGGATTTGAACCTCCACTGCACCCTGCTCCCAGCGCCAAGAGACACCCAAGGTAAGTCATCCAGTACACAGAATCTCTTCCACCCTCAGGCCCCAAATGCCCCGTTCTCCACTTCCTCCTACCTGACAGCCGACAGGGTGCTCTCCAAAGCCATACACTACTGTCACACCCCCCCCCCCACGCCACCCCCAGTCAGTACTAGGACCCTGCCTGTAACCCTCTGTCACCCAGGCCTGCATCCCAGCGCTTTGATGGGGGAAACTTCCACTGCAGAAGCTCCTAACCCAGGTCTGACCTACACTCTGGGAGCCTCTGGGGCACGGACACTTCCATCCTCCCCTCCTTGGCAGACAGGCAAGCCTGGCACTGCCCCCCCTCCGCCCCCCCCTCTGCCCCCCATGGGAGGCCAGGCTTTGCTCGAGGGCAGCGAGTGAAGCGGGCTGTAACAGAGAAACCTCGGGCTCCTCTTTAGAAGTCCCCGGAGGAGACAGATCTGAGGCAAGGCTGCCGAGAAGGCGCCTGCAGCAATGTCAGCTTGAGAACAGCCCAGCTGACAGGATGCTGAGCGGGGATTAAGGTCGGGATCAGGGAAGCCGGGGGAAATGAAGGCAAGTTCCCCACTCTCCCCGCTGCCACCGCCACTGCGCTGCTGCACTGCTGGGTTTGTCTCATTTGTTCTTGCACTGGGAAAGTGGACGGGGAGGGAAGTGGGCAGGGTCGAGGCAGGGAGAGCGTGGGGGAAGGACAGAGAGGAGTGGGGAAGGACAGTCAGGTGAGCTGGAGGCTCAGGGACCCTTCCCCTGGGATCACCTTGACCTAGGAGGCAGCCCACCTGCTGGCTGTGATCTCTCTCCCACGTGCAAAGCCTGTGCCCAGTGGTGGTGACAAGATCAGGGCAACCACACTTGGCCCTGTCTGAGCTCTTCCCTAGCCAATGACCAAAAGCCTTCAGAAAGGAGCCTATAGAGTTGGAGCGATAGCAGGGCCGGTTTGCTTTGCATGCTGACAACCCAGGTTTGATCCCCAGCATCCTACATGTTTCCTTGAGTCGGCTAGGAGAAATTTCTGAGTACAGAGCTAGGAATAATCCCTGAGTGGCACCAGGTGTGTCCCAAAAACAACCAACCAAGAAGGAAAAAAGAAAGGAAGGAAGGAAGGAAGGAAGGAAGGAAGGAAGGAAGGAAGGAAGGAAGGAAGGAAGGAAGGAAAAAAAAAGAAAGAAAAAAGGGCTGAGATGAGTCTGTTTAAGAAAGAAAGAAAAGGGGCCGGAGAGATAGCATGGAGGTAAGGCGTTTGCCCTTCATGCAGAAGGTCATCGGTTCGAATCCCGGTGCCCCATATGGTCCCCCGTGCCTGCCAGGAGCAATTTCTGAGCATGGAGCCAGGAATAACCCCTGAGCACTGCCGGGTGTGACCCAAAAACCACAAAAAAAAAAAACAAAAACAAAAGAAAGAAAGAAAAGAAAGAAAGAAAGAAAGAAAGAAGGAAGGAAGGAAGGAAGGAAGGAAGGAAGGAAGGAAAGAAAGAAAGAAAGAAAGAAAGAAAGAAAGAAAGAAAGAAAGAAAGAAAGAAAGAAAGAAAGAAAGAAAGAAAAAGAAAGAAAAGAAGAAAGAGGGGCCCGGAGAGATAGCACAGCGGCGTTTGCCTTGCAAGCAGCCGATCCAGGACCAAAGGTGGTTGGTTCGAATCCCAGTGTCCCATATGGTCCCCCATGCCTGCCAGGAGCTATTTCTGAGCAGACAGCCAGGAGTAACCCCTGAGCAACCCAAAAACCAAAAAAAAAAGAAAGAAAGAAAGAAAGAAAGAAAGAAAGAAAGAAAGAAAGAAAGAAAGAAAGAAGGAAGGAAGGAAGGAAGGAAGGAAGGAAGGAAGGAAGGAAGGAAGAGAAAGAAAGAATGAAATAAAGAAAGAGAAAGGAAAGAAAGAAAGGAAAGAAAGAAAGAAAGAAAGAAAGAAAGAAAGAAAGAAAGAAAGAAAGAAAGAAAGAAAGAAAGAAAGAAAGAAAGAAAGAAAGAAAGAAAGAAAGAAAAAGAAAAGAGCTGAGATGGGTCTGTTTGCACCTACTGATAAATGCAACATGGCATCTGAGGAAAGGGCATCAGTACCTGCTGCCCAACTCTTGGCCATCATAAAATGTCACAAGAGTGCTGGCTGAACTGGTGACCAAGTTCTAACACCACACTGAGATAGGGAGGTGTTTAAGAGCCTGGCTTCTAGTCTCAGACTGGTTCTACACTGGTGCGCTGCAATGACCTTGGGCTAGTCAACTACCTTCTTGTGCCTCAAAATAGTCCCCCACCCCTTGTGATATGGTTAAGAAGGTGGAGAGGATTGGCTCTCGCAGAGGGGCTGCAGCAGGGCCTGCCACGGGAGATTGTACTTGAGCGAGTTTTATTGAGAGGTCCTAGGAAGGATGTTAGCAAAGAGAAACCTCTAGTCTTCCTGGAGGAAATGAGTGTGGAGTTTGAAACTGGGAACTTGGTAGAGAGGAGTTGGGAGCTGGGGGTATGGTGTGAAAGTGTGAATCATAAACCAGGGGTAAAGACTGGACATCTGTTTGCCAGGTGAGTGAAGGGGTATGAAAGATAGTTAAGGATCTATCTGGAGAGAGGTGGAAGAAGTAGATCGCCTGAGCGTCCCAATCACAGCCAGTCTTGCTTTGAGGAGGGGCCTGTAGTAACAGGCTGTGTACTCTAGAGTTGCTCCAGGCATGGTGCTTAGGGAACCCAAAGGTCCTGGGGATCAAACCTGGGTCTCCTGCATGCAAAGTCTGTGCCAGCCCATTGAGTCATCTCTCTTGCCAACAAGGCCTATGTGATTCCTCTCTTTCAGTCCTGCCATGGGTCAAAGATCACAAAGAGATGCTGGTTTTTTTTTATCTTTGGTTTTGTTTTGTTTTCCAGAAATACAAGTGACTCAGTGGTTCTCTAGGGGCCCAGGGGCCTTGGGCCCTCTGAGCTAGGTAAGGGCCAGGCTGCGGAGAGAAATGCAAAACTTTTAACCAGGAGTCACTTGCTCCCTGAGGCTGTGTCCCAGATCTGTCACACACTGTGCGACTTGTACAGATTGGTCAGCCTCTCTGGGCTTCCATGAGCTGGTCCATGAACTGGGATGAGGTTTCCACAGGAACTGCAGGGTCAGGATGTGGCTACTTTAGGTTTCTGGAACTGGGCTGCAAATTCCATCCTGGGTGATCGCATGTGCCCTTCTCATATTCTCAGAATACCCTGATAGTAGGCAGGGGGTGAAAAAGGGTTTGGGTGGGAGTGCTGGAATGCTGGTGCTTGAGGAGGGGGTTTGCTGAGACTGGTTTCTTTTTGGGGGGACAGCACCTAGGCTGTGATCCAGGCTCTGCAGATGTGTGTGTGGGAAGCTGCTGGGGGGGCGGGAAAGGGGGTTATCTTCAAGGAATTGATTTCTGGAGAAGATGATGAAAACTGCGTTATTATTCTTTAATTGCTAGTTAAAGCATATATGTTGAGTTATAGTAGGAAACTTGGAAAATACAGAAAAACACCCACAAATCAGATAAGCTTCAAACATAATGCATAATTCAGATAAAATCAAAGGAAGGTTTTACTGGTTTTTCTAGTTTTTTTTTTTTAAGCACACACATGGCCGTTCGCACACATGCATCCCTATTTATATGGCCACATGCATTCACACACAAGTACCCCTTTTTGTTGCAGTGTAACGTGTAATGTAACTACTAATAAAGGACCAACCAACAATAGCAAAGAGACAGAAACAGTGAGCTGGAGAGATAGTACAGGGTAAGGCACTTGCACGCTGTTGACTTTACTTAGATCCCTAGCCTCTCCCCAGCAGGAGGATCCCTAAGCAACTCTGGTTTTGGTGTGACCCTAAAACCAAAGAGATAGGGAGAAAAAAAGAGGATCAAGCGTCACCGGAAGAATCTCCCTTCCCAGGCCATTAAATATTCATCTCCAGCAGAATTGAAGATAATGTCTGACCTCCCATCTTTTGGGCGAATCATAAGACCTGTGCTTTTATCAGTCCTCAGTAGCTGGTCCTACAGATCACTTTCAGTTTTCCGTGATAATAAACGATATTGCAGTGAACATCTTCAGAGTGTTATCTTGAAGGGGTGCAGGGTGGAGTACCAAAGCAATAATAGAGCTAGCTGGTAGGGCGCTTGCCTTATATGCGGCCCATCTGAATTTGATCCCAGCTTCCCATATGGTCCCACCAGCACTGAGTGTGTGCAGAGTCAGGAGCATCACCAGGTGTGGCCCAAAAACAAAACACAAAGTGGGGAGGTGGAAGTTGGCTCATTAGTGCCTGTTCATTTAGAGGTGCCTAGCCTGAGGGTTTAAGGAGACTTCCTAGGGCACTTCTGACTTGGCTCTGGGTTTGCTGCAGACACCCAGTGATTGTGGCCTGAAGGGGCAATTCTGGAAAAGGGAACAGAAAGGAGTCCACTTACCTATAACACTTATGTGGTCTGAGTGAGACACGATAGCACAGTGTATTGGATGATTCACTTGCAGGCGACCCACTTGGGTTCAGGGCCCAGCAACCCATAAATTCCCCGGAGCCTGACAGGAGTAACTCCAGAGCATCGCTGGGTGTGGTCCTCAAACCAACAAGACCCCAGCTAGAACACTTAGAGGGCTCCAAGGGGCCCAAGTATCTGGACTGCCTACTTCTTGGAGAGGAACTTTCCCAAACAACCACAGGGCCCCAGCACTACTTCCCTTTATCTCTTATCTTCCTGGCCTCCCCCAGTGTCCCCATCTCCCCACCGCTGACTCATTGAGCTCTTTTGTTATGTCTTCACACCGAAGGCCGACAGCCCTTTCACCCGCTTATTACTGCTGAGCATTGTTGTGGCAGCTCTCTGGGATCCCTACAAAGCACCCCCCTCTCGGGCCCCCACTTGGCCCCTGGGAAGTGCCCACATGGGTTATCTTGGTCCTGCTCCACCTACGCTACTGCCACCTCCCAAGGCCTCATTGTCTCAGCGCCCTGGGGGGATCAGGCGGATACTGTCTTTCCTCCTAATCCAGATTTGTAGAATCAGGGATTTCTAAACTGAAACTCAACTTCCAGGTGTGTGCGAGGGGGGTGAGTGGAACTGGAGAGAGACAGACAGACACAGAGAGAAAGACAGTGCGAAAGAGAAGCTAGAAGAGAGAGGAGAGAGAAGAAAGAGAGCCAGTGTGCAAGAAGACAAAAAAAGGAGAGATAAAACTTACTAATTGAGTTTCCCCTGTCAAACATGCCGAGCTCCTACCTCCTTCCATTTTCTCTTTTCCCACTTTTGCCTCATCTCTCTCGCCCTGCGTCCCTTCTCTCCTTTCTCTCCTCTCTCCTCATGCCGCTGACACTCTCCCACCCTCCTGTCCTCATCTCCCCTCCTCTTGCCTTCCTTTTTTTTTAAGTTTTTTTTTTCTTTCAACTTTTCAAGGTCATTCCGGACTCTTGCTGCCGCCAGTCCCTCGGTGAGCCGTGAGCGCCATTGGCGTCCGTGGCCTCTGTTTCCCTGGCAACCCAGTAACCATTAATTTTCAATTAAAGGAGACAAAAAGCTCGATGACAGCTCCAGGTCTGCTGAAGATGTCAAGAATCTGTATTAATATACAGCAAGAGAGCATAATTGTGTGTCCATCTTCCAGAGCAGCGAAAAATGGAGGGATAATTACCAGCTCGAAAGCCACTCTGTAATTTAGTTCTTACTGTCACCGCAGCCCTACACATTAGCATAAATTAAAAGCAGAGTTTATTGTTATCAAAGTGCATTGATATCGCCAGACCCGCTCTCTTCCTTTTAACTGTTTGTCGTGGGTGAGTGACTCCCCAACTCTCCAGGGGTCTCCCTGGGGCTGAGAGAAGCACAGTACAGGGGCAGCTCAACTTCCAAGGTTTGAGCTGGCTCTCCAAGGGCTTGGCTAGTCCTGTCCTCCTGAGGGGTGGGAGTGGGGCTGTGATTGTGAACAGGGTGGGGGGCACGGGCAGAGCCATGGGGTGGAGTCCCCTATGCATTGGAAATGCTTTGTCTTACCCCAGACCCTGCCACTTCCCAGAGCCAGCTGCTATCTACCTGGGGGTTCCCCACTTGAGGAACCTGGCCTGAGCAGGTGATGGAAACCCCAAGCTAAACAAAGGCAAAAGCAAATAGCTGGGGGTCTCCTCTACTGGGCATGTTGGGGTTGGCAGGGGGTTGATCTCTTGCTTTCCCTATTCTGGATGTGGCTGCCCCTGAGGGAGATAATCTTGGTTCTGCCTCAGCTCCTGTCCAGCTGGCCATTCACCGGGCCCCAGCTCTTAGTATGACCGCGCTGGAGCCTCTTTTCTCATGCCCCGACCTTCCACACCCCCATACCCCTGTGTCTGTAGCCTACCACCCTCAACATTGACTTCCCAGGCACTGGAACGGAATGAAGTGCCTGGCAGTCCGGGTGCCAGTGACAGCCACAGAAATCATGCATTTCCGTGAATGGGGGGTGTGCGGTCTCTTGTATTCTATCCAGAGAGAGCTGTCCTTCAGAGGGGAATTGAGTGTAATTACCCTTAAGGGAGCGATCCTTACACAGGCAGTCACAACACTGACCTCCTGGCTGAGATCTGACAGCAAAATTACAGGCTGTGTACTCAACAGAAGGGGCTTCCTCCTTTTGGGGGGGTTAGGAAGGAAGGAGGAGGGGAAAGAGATGCAGAGAGGCTTTGAAAAGAAAAGTGCCGGCTTCCAGCTGCCAGGGGAGCACGGCTTCTCCTTGGCAAGGCACTGTAGGGGTAGGAGATGGTGCCCCGGAATTCCTGGTGTTTCTGTTATTCTTGTGGGGGGCCAACGTAGACACTGGGTCCCGGATATCTTTGAGCTAAGGTCTGTGATTATGGCTAGGTGGGATTTGGAGGAACTATCTGGTAAGTCACTCAAGCACGTGTGTCCGAACTTTCCATCTGCGTTCTCTCCCACAGAGCCCTGTTTCTCCTACCTTGGAGTTAACATGTCCTGGGCCTGTTGCCTAAGTGATAGCGCAGGCAGGGAGGGCATTTGACTTGCTGCATGGCCAACCCCGGTTCAATCCCCTGCATCCCATATGGTCCCCCCAAGCCTGCCAGGAGTGATGTCTGAGTGTAGAGCCAGGAGTAGCTCCTAAACACTGCTGGGTATGGCTCCAAAACTAATCAAACAAAAAAAGTCCTGGGACCAAACTGTACCCAGAATACTTTGCAGAATTCCCCTGCTGATCTGGGCTCCCCTTCCCACTCAAAGGAGGGAGCCCCAGTCACACTGGCCACATCCTGCACAGAGGAACCACGCAGAAGATAAACACAGTGCTGGACAAAACCCTGAGTAGGCCATGGGGCCAGGGGTGGGAGGGAAGCCAATTCTGGAATTTCATAGCGGGAGGAAGCCCCTCAGAACCAGGGCACCCAAACTCAGAGTCCTCCTCCTGCTCAGCATCTATCTAAACTTCAGCTGCTTCTACTCTGTATATTTGACCAGCAAGAACTTGCTAACTCTGAATCTGCCTGTGCCTTTGTCAAACTGTGCTGAACACTGGAAATTTCCTCCTAGGTGGCAATGGGGTGAAACCGCTTCCTGAAAATGTCTGGCTTTTTTAGGGTTGGAGTGATAGTACAGCTGAAAGGATGTTTGCGGAATAAGCAGCCAACCTGAGTTTGATTCCTGGCATTCCATGTAGTTCCCCAAGTCCCACCAGATGTGATCCCTGGACGCAGAGCCAGGAGTAAGCCCTGAGCACTGCCTGGTATGGCACCAAAACCAAACCAAAACACTGTCTGAGAGCTGGAGCAACAGTATAGTGGGTAAGGCACTTTCCTTGGACATGACCAACATGCATTTGATCCCCATCACTGCTTTTGGTCACCAGAATCCCATTAAGAGTAATTCCTAAAAACAGTTGGGGCTTAATAAAAAATTAATTAATTAAATAAAATCAAAACAAGGGCCGGAGAGATAGCATGGAGATAGGGCATTTGCCTTGCAAGCAGAGGGACGGTGGTTCAAATCCTAGGATCCCACATGGTCCCCTGAGCCTGCCAGGAACAATTTCTGAGCATAGAGCCTGGAGTAACCCCTGAGCGCTGCCGGGTGTGACCCAAAAAACAAACAAACAAAAAATCAAAACAAAACCATCTGACTTCTGAAGGGCTAGGCATGAACAGGAAGCTTGGGTTTGATCCCCAGCACCATTCGGTCCTTGAGTACCACCAGGAGTGCTCGCTACCCAGCTTCACTGAGTACAGAGTTAGAAGTTGTCTTTCTTCCTCAGTACCTGTAGGTATGCTCCTGCCCCCCCCCCCAACAAACAGCACATATTTAGCTTCCTCTCTGGAAGGAAATCTATCCTTTCCCGCACCCTGGGACTGCCTCTCAGTCATAGGGAAGGAGGCTTGACTGGCCAAGCTCATCAGGCACAACTGCTAGTGCAGTGGGCAAGGCCTTGGGGGCGGGAAGTGGCAGGGCAGGCACCTCAACAATCAGCTGCCTTTGCCCCCAGACCCTGTCACCCCACAGCTTGGGAAATGAGCTCTGTCCTGGCTCTGCCTGGCTGCGCCCCTCACATGCCCTCCCTCCTCTCTGCTTATCAGGGAGAAGGAATTCCAGGGGAAACCCAGCTCAGGCCCTGTGTCCTCTCTTCTTCAATGCAGAGAAGGAGGCCCAACTGCTTAGGGAAGGCCTGGCTACCATGCTCTAGGGCTGTGATAAGTTTTGGATGGGCCTTTTGGGCTGAGTACTGAGCACGGAGTTCAGCTCAAGCTGAGTACTGGTTCTGGCTGAGCATTCTGCCTGGAGCCCTCAGAGCCACCTTCTGAGCCAGACTGATGCTCACCACCCCTCCCAACTCCTTCCCAACAACCCCCACCTAGTACTAACACCATATTGGTGACTTAGAATGTACGTATTTGTGGGGGAACATGGTGGTCAGAGGCCACCATAGAATCCCCTTTCCAGTTCTCCTCTAACCCAAGTAGTCAAAAATTCCCTGATACATTTCATCACTTCCTTGGGTCTCAATTGTTTTTTTGGCATCTGGGGTGAAGGTTGGTTTTAGGGGTCTCCCACTCCCTTTCCCCATCTATGAACGTCCAGCTCCCAGCATGCTCTTTTCCCTCCTAGCTGGCCCTTTGGTCCCTCTCAGGGTCTTCTGTACCTGCAGTTGGCTAAGCTACACACATGCGCCTCTCAGGTAGGCCATGCAGAGCGCAGACTTTATTTAAAAGTCTCTGCACACATGAGCCTTCGTGGTTCAGAATCCTGTGGTCAGGGGTCAGGAGTCAAGCATCTGTAGCTCACTCATTACACTCATTATCTATTTTCCTCTGCTTTGCTCTCCCCAAGGGCAGGGACTTAATTCTGTTGATGGCTGTATCCCAAAGTACTGAGAACAGTGACTGGTATAAAGAAGGTAGGTGCTCAATGGTACCTCACTTGTAGGAGGAACTCATCACCCCCACCCCCAACCTGGGACAGGGTGCTCTCTTTACAGAAATGAGGGAGCTGGTGCTCAGATGCTAGGGCTGCTGCCTGGGCCAAGGTCTGTGTACTGGTATTGCTCAGGGTGCAGCCTACATTGATTTGGGGCTGCTGAGGAGGCTATTCGCGGTGGTTCTATACTTTGCAAGGACTAGGGGGTCCTACAGACAAGCCATCCAGCAGATTTTTCTGGGGTACCCGCTCTGACCAGAGTGAAAGGACTCCTTCCCTTCCCCAGACTCTTTTCAGCCCCTATTCCTACTGCCCTCCCACCTGGCAGGGACCTCCAAAGGTTGTCCTGCACACTGCCCTCCCCTGTACCCACAGAGCCACAGTCCACTTGGGGGGGTGTCCCTGGGCGGCCCCCACTCTGGGCCATGAGTGGCTCCTCTCCCCTTAGATGTAAATCCGGGCCCCAGAGTGGCCACACAGAACATACATCTTAAACAAACACTTCTCGCTGTTTATCTCCCTGGCCTTTAAACAAACTCTTTCAAAGGTTTCTGCTGATAGGAGAGATTTACTGAAAACCATTCCTGCCTAAAAGCCCTGGGTTTATGCTGCTGGGTTGGGTGAGAGGGGGTGCGTGCGGGAAAAGGGGGGCCTGGAGCCTGGGGTTTCTCTGCCTCGGACCACATGTTTATCCTCGAGGCCTAGATAGAGCCGCAGCACAGACTAATCTACAGGGAAGAGAAAATAAGAATGCAGGATCGGGCACGGTGGGGGTAGTGGGGAGAAGTTTGTTTTTTGTCACTGACTCCTGGAGGTCCTGGCAGGTCCTTCCATTGTGTGACAGTGCCTACTGAGGGGGCAGCCTGGAAGGGTGGGGAGCGGCACCTGGAAAGGGTGGGGCTCCCTTGAACTTTGGACTGTAGGCTCTAGCTCTTGTCCAGGGGAGAATTTCTTTGCCCCCCCCCCCCATTCTCACTCCTCCAGATGAGGTGAGGGGGCCTTCCCGGGAGGAGAGGGCAAAGGGGAGAGCAGCAGTCACATGGCACACTGACTCCAGCATTCCACCAGTCTTTAGGGAGCACCTCCCATGTGCCAGGCCCTGGGGTCCAGAGCTGAGTCATTGGCGTTTCCTTTAGCACGTCTGTGAGCCAGCATTGTTCTCTGGGCTGAGTTTACTCAACACTGTAGAAGGACAATCTCTAACTTTCCCAGGTTCAGCATGGGGGAAACCAAGGCACAGGAAAAATATCAGGGTATATTCCAGAGGTTTGGGTTTAATTAGAGTGAAGTCTGGGCATCATATCCTATTACCTTAGACACACATTTTTAGTGAAGGTAGTTTTTATGGAATGGAATTTAGAAAGATGTGAGCCAGGGCCTCCATAGCACCTGCTGTGATAGCACAGCGGGTAATGTTTGCCTTCATGCGGCCCACAGGGGTCTGATCCCCAGGATCCCATATGATTCCTTGAGTAATTCCTTAGTGCAGAGCCAGGTGTGGCCCAAACACAAAAATAATAACAACAAAAAAAGAAAGATATGATCCAGGAGAAGGAAATCACATTTTAGTTTAAAAGAGAAAATGAGCTTGACAACGCAAGCAAGCAAAGAACCATAGAAGATACGTGCTCAAGGGGCTGAAGCAATATCACAGTGGGTAGGGCACTTGCCTTGCATGTGGCTGGCCTGAGTTCATTCCCCAGCGTCCTATACAGTCCCTGATCACACTAGGAGTAATTCTGAATGGAAAACCAGGAGTATCCCCTGAGCATTGAGAAATGTGAAAGAAAAGAAAGGAAGGAAGGAAGGAAGGAAGGAAGGAAGGAAGGAAGGAAGGAAGGAAGGAAGGAAGGAGAAGAAAACTTTAAAGAAGACGAAGATCGAGCCATGGTTTGTTTTACTCACACATGCAAGGCAAGTGCTCCAACACTGACTACATACCTGTCCCTGGATCACCAGAGAGCACATACCTGACACGTTTGAGGCTCTGAGAATCCATCCGGAGCACTGCAAAAACAAACTCATAAAGAAATGCATGCATGTATGCAGGAATGAATGGTGCGTCGTCCCCAGTGGAGAGCTATGGGGAAAGAGATTAACATTCTTTTCTGTTTGTTCGGCTTTTTGCTTCACACCCAGTGATGCTGGGGGGGGGGGGGTTATTCCTGGCTCTATATTTAGGAATTATTCAGGGGACCACATGGGGTGCCAGGAATTGAACACTGTCACAGGCAAGGCAAGTGCCCTGCCTACTGTACTATCTCTCCGTCGTCTGCAATTGGCATTCTTGTCAGTGCCCCCCCCCCCCATCTCCATAGTCTGGCTCTGCATCAGCTTCAGGGCACACTGGTCCTTCTCAGGTTCAGTGGCAGGTTAGAGTTGATACTTTGGGGATGTGGGATCGGGGATTCAAACTCTGGTTGGAGGATGTCGGGCAACCCCTGTCCACTCTGTGTTGATACAGTGCTAGAACACAGCCCGCCCACCCGCTGCAGGCCTGGCAGTGTTCGCCTTCAAGATCCTGAGAGACACACAGGTGCGAACTCTAGAATGCCAGTGATCTCTTGTAAGTCACCCTCTTAATGACGTAGGCTCTGAGTGTGGGGACCCCCAGCCCCATCACAGGGGAGGCTTTGGTGTTTGGGGTGACTTGAAACCCGGGCTTTCTTAGGCAGAAGCTGTTCATTGGAGAAGCAGCGGGGGATCAGGTTGGAAACAGGCCTGTCCTGAGGGCTGAGGCAGCCTCTTGGAGGTGCCCAGTTTACTGACTTCCCTCTGCGCTTTGTTTGTGGAGTGAAGGGGCCCAGGCTCCAGGTGGGGAAGGGAGGGGAAGGCAGGTAGGAATTTCTCCTCCTTCCTGCCTGCAGCTCAACCGGAAACCGAGGCCCCTCCTTGGTGTTTACACTCTGTGGCTCCACCCCAAGATGGCACTGATACCCACCCCCCTCCTTGTGCCCCCTGCTCCTGGGGCACCAAGTGCCTTTTCTCTCTTCTGTAAGTACCTTCTAGCCTCCAGGCTCTGAGCAGGCCTGGTTTCCAGGTGGGGGGGGAGAGGGAGGAGGAGGAGGAGGAGGCTTGAGGGGCAGGAAGGGACTGGCACAGAGCAGCTTGTGGCTCTTAGGTAAACTCTCTCTCTCTCTCTCTCTCTCTCTCTCTTCTCTCTCTTTTCTCTCTCTCTTCTCTCTCTTTTCTCTCTCTCTTTTCTCTCTCTCTCTCTCTCTTCTCTCTCTCTCTCTCTCTCTCTCTCTCTCTCTCTCTCTCTCTCTCTCTCTCTCTCTCTCTCTCGTCATGACACGCAGGTTCCCAAACCTTCCTTCCCCCCAGATGCCACCCCCTCCCCACCCCTGTGAGTAAGAAGCTTCATTTATACCCAAGTAAACACTGATAACAGCTTCTAAAGTGACCCTTTGAAGACTGAAGTGCATTTGGCTGTGGGTCTTTGTCCATTATTCTTTGATTTACTCAACAGTCCCCTCCGGCCTTCCTGGAGACCCTCCATCCTCTCGGAAGGCCTCAGCGGACACAACTCTGAGCTGTTTCGCCGGCTGCCAGCCAAGCTTTGGACTTTGCTGAGGATGACACCCCCGCCCTCTTGCCCAATGTCAGGTCTACTGGCGGCGATCCAAGCTGACATTTTCCTAAAGGAGAGGTGATGCATCCTTGAGAAGGAAAAATGGGGGAGGCCTTTGTCTAGGACCCGTGAACAGGAAGTGCTACATGGAGCATTGTCTGGTGGGGAGATGAGCAGGTCGAGTTTTCAGGCACTGGGTGAGAACCCATCCACAACATCAGACTGGGTGGGATCACAAAGGGGTCAGTGGCTCCCAAGTTCTGCATTTGTTCTCTTTGGTGTCCTCAGTCAAAAAGCATCGACCAACTGTGAGCTACTTGCAGGCAGAACTCTGAGATGAAGAGATCCTGGGAATCTTCTCATCTTATAGTTTATAAAGGGTAGAAGAACTTCAAGTAGCTCGGTCTTTTTATCCTCCTTCTCAATTGTTTTGGGGGGGTCATATATGACCATTTTCAGGGCTTCTCCTGGCTCAGTGCATAGGGGTCACTCTCTAGTGGTGCAAAGAAACCAAGCACTCCAAGCACTCCAGCCCTCTGAACCTATCTCTCTGACCCCGAGTAATACAATCTTTGTTTTGTTTTGTTTTTGTTTTTGGGCCACACCTGGTGGTGACACTCGGGTTACTCCTGGCTATGTGCTCAGAAGTTGCTCCTGAATTGGGGGACCATTTGGGATGTTGAGGGATCGAACTGCTGTCTGTCCTAGGTCAGCACATGCAAGGCAAACGCCTTACTGCTGTGCCACGGTTTTGGCCCTTTTTTTGAGGGGGGGGTCTCACCTGGCAGCATTCAGGGGTTACTCCTGACTCTGCACTCAGAAGTCGCTCCTGGTAGGTGTGGGAGACCATATGGGATGCTGGGATTCAAACCACTGTCTGTTCGAATCAAATGCCCTACTACTGTGCTATCTCTCCAGTCCCTGGTAGTACAATCTTTAGACTTACTTATATTAAACTACGCTTTCCAAGTTGATGAGCTGAGCTGTAGCTCTAGTTGAACTGGGGGTGGGGGGACAGGGGGTGTTATAGGCATTGAGGGAGCTAAAGCCTGCACTGTTCTCCATTCCCCCATGAAGGGGTCCAGAGCCTCTCTGCCTCTGTGTGGTTTCTCTCTCTCTCTCTCTTCTTTTTTTCTTTCTTCCTTTCTTTTGTTCTTCTTTCTTCCCTTCCTTCCTTCTTCCCTTCCTTCCTTCCTTCCCTCCTTCCTTCCCTCCTTCCTTCCCTCCTTCCTTCCCTCCTTCCCTCCTTCCTTCCCTCCTTCCCTCCTTCCTTCCTTCCTTCCTTCCTTCCTTCCTTCCTTCCTTCCTTCCTTCCTTCCTTCCTTCCTTCCTTCCTTCCTTCCTTCCCTCCTTCCTTCCCTCCTTCCTTCCTTTCTTCTTTTCTTTTGTTTTTGGGTCACACCCGGAGGCCCTCAGGGGTTACTCCTGGCTCAGAAGTCACTCCTGGCAGGCTGGGGGACCAGGGTGATGCAGAGATTCAAACCGGGGTACATCCCGTATTGGCCGCAGGCAAGGCAAATGCCTTACTGCTGCTGTGCTATTGCTCCAGGTTCTGATTTTTTTTTTCTTTAGGTTTATGGAGCCAAACCTGGTAGTGCTCAGGTGCTATTCCTGGTGTAGTGCTCAGCAGTGACCCCTGGCGGTGTTCAAGGGACCAAATATAGAGCCAGGGATTCAAACCAGGGTTTGTTACAGGGCAAGTGCCTCAACCCCTGTACTATCTCTCCAGTCCCACCTTCCTTTACATTTCTGCTCATCTCTGGATAGTGTTATGGGTTATCTGAGATCAGGAACATTCAGGCCACAAGCAGTTGAGTAACGCTATCATCATGCTTGCTAGGTTAACGGTGTGATGATTTGTCCATGGAGGGTGGTAGGGGTTTGCTAGCTGGACAGCTCGAATCCTCATCAACTCAGCCAGGGAAGGCACTGAGTTTGCTTAGATGGCTACTTGGAAACCTGGCATGGGAATGTAGAGGAGTTACCCTGTGGGGACTAGGGATAGAGGGAAGGACCCTCTCTGTTCAGCAGCACCCCCACATTCTTAAAGAGCTGAAAGGGATGTAAAGGAGAAGCCAGAACCTCTACCCCTCACCATCACAGAATTAGTTCCTTCTCTGGCATTTTAAGAGCTCAGCCTCAAACCCTTCAAGGGCTTTTGAAACAATTAGATTTGCAAGTGCCCCGTGCTTGATCTAATGGCTTAAAAGCCACTTCAGGCTCCTACTGACCCAGAGTAAAGCTTGGGGGTGTGCACTGGGGAGGAGATCTGAGAGCTCAATTGTTCTGTTTTCAGGCTTTGCTTGGTGACCATAACTAGGACCCTCTGAAAGATGAAGTCAGCAGAGTCTTTCTTTGCCCCTGTCTTCCCCACTTTGTCTTTAGGAAGTCCCCACAGCCAGCCCTTGTCCCTTACAGCTTCTTATGTAAATCTTAGCACCCTCAAGGGTGCTTGGGACAGGGTTGCCCACGATCAGTTTTCAGAATTCAGATTAACCCATTAAAGCAAGTGAAAGGTGCTGGACTCAAAGACAGTACTGTTTGTTGTTCTAGAACGGTCTCTGGGTTTGGATAAGCCCTTTCTCCAATTTGAGTCCTTTCAGCCTCTCTGGAATTTCCCTCAAGCTCTGGTTTCTTTTTTTGTTTTGTTTTTGCTTTTGTTTTGGGGTCACACTCATAGTGCTCAGAGGTGAGGTGTTGGTCCTGGCTCTACACTGAGGAATCATTCTTGGAGGGCTTGGGGGACCACATAGATGCTGGAGATTGAACTCATGATGGCAAGTGCCCTACCTGCTATATCATCTCTCTGACCCTTCAAGTTCTGATTTTTTTTTTGTTTTTGTTTTTGGGTCACACCCGGCAGTGCTCAGGGGTTACTCCTGGCTGTCTGCTCAGAAATAGCTCCTGGCAGGCACGGGGGACCATGTGGGACACCGGGATTCGAACCAACCACCTTTGATCCTGGATTGGCTGCTTGCAAGGCAAACGGCGCTGTGCTATCTCTCCGGGCCCAAGTTCTGATTTTTATATAGAATTCTCTCTGGGCTTGAGTGATAGTACAGCAGGTAGGTTGCTTACCCTGCAGGAGACTGATCTGGGTTTGATCCCTGGTACAACCAATGGTACCCTGAGCCTGTCAGGAGTGATTCTTGGGTGCTGAGCCCAAAGTAAGCTCTGATCACCACTAGGTGTGGCCCCAAACCAGTTATTTTCCCTCTCTGGCCCCAAAGCTTAACAATATGTGCAATCATATTACAACCTTGGGGAGCCCCTCATCATTTGTACCTCCATCCCCACTTTCAGTCCTTCTCTATACCTTACATTGTCTCCACTCTTCCCTATCCAAAGGAAGACATTCATTTACCTGCCCAAGGGTAGGCCAATGAATGGGGATGCTGAGATAAGTAAGTTACAGACCCTACTTTCAGAGGGACCCCTTTTTAGTAAACGGTCGACATATAAACATCAGTGACTTAGCTAAATATTCCTGAGCACCTGCTATGTGCCAGGTACTGTTCTAGGTCTAGGGATGCAGAGGCCAGCAGAGCAGATGATGCTTCCCCAGCCTGGGGAGCTCCTCAGGAAGGCGACATGGCAGTGACAATGACCTGTAAGCCAAGAGAGACAGCACCTGCCCCATGTTTGGGTATGTGAAGGCAAAGCAGACCAGGATAGCAGTGGGAGGAGCAGGTGGGAAGGAGCTTGGAGGTGGGGCTATTGGAGCCATGACCTCCATGAAGGAAGGATGACACATCCAGTGCAAAGGTCCTGGGTCTCCAGGCCCTGTGAACGCAAAGAGGAGCAAGAGACCAGTGAAACAAAAAGGAAGAGGTTTGGGGAGGGGTCCAAGGGAAGAAGGGCCATATCAGGCCTGGTCATGGACTTGGCAAGGTCATCAGATTCTGGCATGAGATGAAAGCCACAGAGGAGATTGAATAATCCAGGACACAAGCAGGTGTAAATGTTTTTGTTGTTGTTAGTTTGGCTTTTGGTTTTTGGGTCACATCCGGCAGCACTCAGAGGTTACTCCTGGCTCTACGCTCAGAAATCGTTACTGGCAGGCTCGTGGGACCCTATGGGATGCCGGGATTTGAACCACTGTCCTTCTGCATGCAAGGCAAATGCCCTACCTCCACGCTATCTCTCTGGCCCCAGATGTAAATGTTTATCTGTTTTTTGTCTTGGAGGCCACACCCAGCAGTGCTAAGGGCTTACTTTTGTCCTATGCTCAGGGATCATTACTCCTGACTGGGTTAAGGGAACCATAGGAGGCCCTGGGGCTAAACCTGGCAGGCACAAGCAAGGTAAGTGCCCTACCCACCGTACTATCTTCCAGGTTTGAAGCAGATGTGAGTTTTAAAAAAGATTTGCGGGGCACATGTGACTTGCCAGTCCATGCACATGTCACCCACATCTTCCCTTCTTGCTCTGCACTTTCATACCTCCAAACTTTAATGCTGGGATATATTCTAGGGCTCTTTCTACCCCCATTCTGGAGAAGCTTGCATACTCTCTTAAGCAACTTACTCTTTTCTCTCTTTCCACTTCCTCAGAACTACCAAATAGAACCTGTTTTGATTTTTAAAAAAGGGGGGGATGGGGCTGGAGAGATAGCACAGCGGTGCTTGCCTTGCAAGCAACTGACCCCAGGACCTAAGGTGGTTGGTTGGAATCCCGGCATCCCATATGGTCCCCAGAGCCTGCCAGGAGCGATTTCTGAGCGTAGAGCCAGGAGTAACCCCTGTGTACTGCCGGGTGTGACCCAAAAACCAAAAAAAACAAAAAAACACCAACAAAAAAAACCCCAAAAACCAAAAATCAAAAAAAAAATGGGAGGAATCAGGTCAGGGAGATGAAATGAGGCTTGAGACATATACCTTGCATACACCTGATCTAGGCTGGAGACCTCATACCAAGTGGCCCCTGAGCATTACTGGTGTGGCTGCTAGGATGGCCCACTGGTCCCTGGAACCTGAGTAGCAACACATGCTTAGATCCGGGGTGTAATCGCAGGGGCCCTGAGCACTGGGGACTCACCACCAAGAAAAAGAGGAAAATTTGATCTAGACAGGAGGTGGGCGATGAACAGGAGGAGGAAGCAAGCTTCCAAGTATGTGCTTCCTATGTTGCTGGAAGCCGTGTACACAATCACACCATCATTTGAAGGCTGTGAAGGTAGGGCCTGTGCCCAGAGAGGACCGAGGCCAAGGGCCTAGAGCAGCCAAGTTGAAGAGCTGAGACTTGCTCCTGTGGGCAGCAGGTGGCACAGAGGGAGCAGGCCTGATGGTACCCTGATTCAGTTGTGCTGGAGGAAGATCACTCTGGCCACGTAGAGGGGCAGGGCAGGCTGGGGGTGGGGAAATGGTGTACTTAGGAGGCTGTAGCAGTGCCCAGCTGCAGAGGCCAGTGGCCTAGGGCATATGGACCATAGCAGAGCTTGGATAATAGTTCAGAGGAAATGTTGCTCAGATGTTATGTTGGTTGGATAAAGAAACTAGAAATTAGGGGCCGGCGAGGTGGCACTAGAGGTAAGGTGTCTGCTTTGCAAGCGCTAGCCAAGGATCAGGACCGAGGTTCAATCCCCCGGTGTCCCATATGGTCCCCCCCAAGCCAGGGGCGATTTCTGAGCGCTTAGCCAGGAGTAACCCCTGAGCATCGAACGGGTGTGGGCCAAAAAAACAAAAACAAAAAAAAAAAAAAAAAAAAAAGAAACTAGAAATTAGAGGGATGAAGAGAGAGAGACCCAGGGGACTGGGAATAGGACAGCCATTAGCCTTGCATGTTGCTCCGGGTTCAATCCCTGGTACCACATATAGACCTCTGAGACATGCCAGAAGTGATTCCTGAATGCAGAACCAGGAATAAGTCTTGCATACCACCAGGTATGACCCCCAAATAAAACCAAACCACCTGTGGGGCCATTGCTCATCCTCCCTCCAGGAAGCTGGCTGCCGGGTGAGCCGAGGGTGTGTGTGCATGTAAGTTTGTGTGCATGCACGCACATGGGCGCCTGAGCAGATGGGGACATGCTCTTGAAGGCCTTCCTGGTTGCGTGAAGTTGAGGGTGGGAGGGAAGGCAGGCCGGAGCCCAGACTAGGGGAGCCCCAAGGAGTCTTCCAGCACAATGGGCGGGGTGCAGGCCTTTGAGACGCCCGAGAGCTCCACACTTGAACCTGGCCCTCCCCATCTTCTGAAGGGCCCTGTGTCAGCACGGGAGAATAGAACAGTATTTTATTTAACAGTTTGTGAACTTGATTTATAACTTTTAAATATTTAGACATATGGAATGTGGGTCTCCATTTGTACTTTTGCCCGGCCCAGGAGGTGTACATGGAAAACTGCCCAGGCCGGGATTATGTCTTATTTGCCTGGTTCACCTCCCACTACTCCCCCACCCCATACCCTCAACACAACACACCACACACACACACACACACACACACACACACACACACACACACACACACACACACACACACATTCTTGGGGCTCTGAGCCTCAGTAATTTCCATCCAACTGGAAAGGCAATCAGATCCCAGCCTGATGGTGGGAAAAGTGGATTTATTGGAGGTGTGGGGGAGAAGGCCAGAAAGAAGAGAGGGTGGGATGGAGGTTGCCAGGCAAACTTAGTGGCCTTTGGGTGGTGTGGCACCTGGCAGTGGCAGGGGAGGAAGGAGAACAGGGCCAAAGGGTTTAGGAGCAGAGAGCCTGGCTGGCTCTTTGATGCCCAGTGTCTGGCCTCTCATGCCTCTTCCTTTCTGGGCATTTCAGAAAATGTTCCTTTGCGGGGCCAGGGCCAGGGAGAGTTCAAGGGTTGAACGCAGGCTTTGCCTATGAGAGATATAGGGGTTTTTTTGTTTTTGTTTTTGGGTCACACCTGGCAGCACTCAGGGGTTATTTCTGGCTCTATGCTCAGAAATCGCTCCTGGCAGGGGGGCCATATGGGATGCGGGATTCAAACCACCGACCTTCTACATGCAATGCAAATGCCCTACCTCCATGCTATCTCTCTGGCCCTGAGACCTAGGTTTTGGCCTTGACACCGTACAATTCCCAGAGCACCACCCAAAGTGAACTCCTGTGCACAGTCAGGAGTTGTCCCTGAGCACTGCTGGGTGTGCTTCCCACAACCAACACCAGCAAACAAATGGCCCCTGAGGGAGGAACTCTCACCTCTCACCTCCTGTGATAGTTGCTGCCATGCCTGGGGTCACACGCCTGTGGGGTGCTGTTGGGATGTTGGGGGTCTCACTGGCAGTACTGCCTCCAGGACTCAACACCTGCAAGTAGAGACCTCCTTGTGCCCATGAAAGAAAGCCTTTTTGT
The DNA here is from genome assembly GCF_024139225.1 of Suncus etruscus. Taxonomy (NCBI): domain Eukaryota; kingdom Metazoa; phylum Chordata; class Mammalia; order Eulipotyphla; family Soricidae; genus Suncus; species Suncus etruscus. Next base: position 716,172 of record NC_064865.1, on the reverse strand, counting down.
TTGTTTGTTTGTTTGTTTTTCTGGGTCACACCTGGTGGCACTCAGGGGTTACTTCCTGGCTCTTCCTCAGAAATCACTCCTGGCAGGTTCGGGAATGCCGGAATCAAACCTGGATCTGTCCTGAGTTGGCAGCGTGCAAGACAAACGACCTACCAATGTACTATCTCTCTAGCCCCTAGGATTCCCTCCCCTTTTTTTTTTTATTTTTTGGGCCACACCCAGCAGTGCTCAGGGGTTACTCCTGGCTGTCTGCTCAGAAATAGCTCCTGGCAGGCATGGGGGACCATATGGGACACTGGGATTCGAACCAACCACCTTTGGTCCTGGATCTGCTGCTTGCAAGGCAAACACCACTGGGCTATCTCTCCAGGCCTGAGGATTCCCCTTTTAATGAATGTACCATAATGTACAATATTATCAATAACAGAGTTCCGCATCTATATCATCCCAACACCACACATCACCAGTGCCAGCTTCCCTTCCCAAGGTTCCAGGGACCACTTCCAGTCACATCACCCCTCATAAACTTAATTCTATAGGTCAAGTCTCCAGCTCTGTTGCCTGTGATCATTTGTTATATCCCTCACTATATTTTTTTATATGCCAGATAGGAGAGATCATACTATGCCTGTCCCTTTTCTGGCCGACTACTCCACATTATACTCTCTGATTCCATCCATGTAGCAGCAAATAACATGGCTTGGACTTTTATAAAAACCAAGTAGTATTTGATATTGTAGATATATCAGAGCTTCTTTATCCAGTCATTTGTTCTTGGACACTCAGATTGTTTCCAGATTTTGACTACTGTGAATAGTACTGCAATAAACGTAGGAGTGCAAATGTCTTATAGAAATAGTATTTCGGGGGCTGGAGAGAGAGAGCACAGCGGTAGAGCATTTGCATGCTGTCGATCCCCAGAATCCCATATGGTTCCCCAAGCCTGTCAGGAGTAATTTCTGAGTACAGAGCCAGAAGTATCCCATGAGCACCACTGGGTGTGGCCCCAAAACAAAACAAAACAAAACAAAAAAAAGGAAAGAAATGGTAGTGATTTGGGGTCCTTGTCAAGAAATTAAATTGCTGAGTCATCTGGAAGCTCAATTCTTAGTTTTTTGTTTTTGCTTTTTTTTCCCCATCAGCCATATTTTCATCCTGTCCACCAGCTCCTCTGCCCAGTAATCATGACCAAGTAAATGTATGGCAGGGATAGCCCAGGTGAGGCCTCTTTCTTTTTTTTTTTTTTTTTTTTTTGGTTTTTGGGCCACACCCAGCGTTGCTCAGGGGTTACTTCTGGCTGTCTGCTCAGAAATAGCTCCTGGCAAGCTCGGGAGACCATATGGGACACCGGGATTCGAACCAACCAGCTTTGGTCCTGGATCTGCCGCTTGCAAGGCAAGCCACTGTGCTATCTCTCCGGGCCCGAGGCTTCTTTCTTAACAACCTCTCCCATTTGCAGGAAGCCAGCCTCTTTATTAACTCCTCTGAGGGGAGGTAATTCATAGTTTTTTATGTTGGTTTGGTTTGCTTTGGGATTATACCCAGTGATGCTCAGGGTTTCCTCTTCACTCTATGCTCAGGGATCACTCCTGCCTGGTAGTGGTTAGGGGACCATGTGGGGTATCGGAGATTAAACCTGGGTTGGCCATATACAAGCTTTGTGCCCTGCCTGCTGTATTATCTCTAGGGCTAGGGTTCCTGTTGGGGTGGCTGGGTTGGGGAAAGGAAGTTCTTTTGGTCCCCCACGGATGATAGTGGAGAAACGTGAATGCTGTAAGTAACAAAACCAACTGCCTTCTCATTTCAAGGGTCCTGGGTTAGAGGGGTAACAAAGGAGTCTGCAGAGGAAGAGTGTGAGGGTTGTATTTTGTGGGGGGGTATACTCAGCATTACTCAGGAGTGACTCTTGGCTCTGAGCTTAGGAGTCACTCCTGGTGGATAGTCCTTATGGGATGTGGAGATTAAACCCTACTCGCTATACTATCACTCCAGCCCAGTGTGAGGATTTGAACTCGGGGCTTTACTCATGTTAGACCTGGGCTCTCCCACTTGAGCCATCTCTTGAAATCCTTTTATTGATTTTTTAGTAATGGGTCTCAAGGCAAGAATTCACTAGGGACCTGGGGCAATGTCTTCATCACCCCAAACATGTTCCAGCCCACAGCTTGTCTCCAAGGAAGGCTGTAAATTGATGATCTGAGCTTCTTCTTCTTCTTCTTTCTTCTTTCTTTCTTCTTTCTTTTCTTTCTTCTTTTCTTTCTTCTTTCTTTCTTTCTTTCTTTCTTTCTTTCTTTCTTTCTTTCTTTCTTTCTTTTCTTTTCTTTCTTTCTTTTCTTTCTTTCTTTCTTTCTTTCTTTTCTTTCTTTCTTTCTTTCTTTTCTTTCTTTCTTCTTTCTTTCTTTCTTCTTTCTTCTTTCTTCTTCTTTCTCTCTTTCCTTCCTTCCTTCCTTCCTTCCTTCCTTCCTTCCTTCCTTCTTTCTCTCTCTCTCTTTCTTTCTTTCTCTCTCTCTCTTTCTTTCTTTCGTCTTTCTTTCTGTCTTTCTGTCTTTCTTTCTGTCTTCCTTCCTTCCTTCCTTCCTTCCTTCCTTCCTTCCTTCCTTCCTTCCTTCCTTCCTTCCTTCCTTCCTTCCTTCCTTCCTTCCTTTTTCTTCTTTTGGTTTTTGGGGCACACCCAGTGTCAGGGGTTACTCCTGGTTCTGCGCTCAGGAATCACTTTTTTTTTTTTTTTTTGGTTTTTGGGCCACACCCAGTAACGCTCAGGGGTTACTCCTGGCTATGTGCTCAGAAGTTGCTCCTGGCTTGGGGGACCATATGGGACACCGGGGGATCGAACCGCGGTCCGTCCAAGGCTAGCGTAGGCAAGGCAGGCACCTTACCTTTAGCGCCACCGCCCGGCCCCAGGAATCACTTCTGGAGGGCTCTGAGAACCATATGGGATGCCAGGGATCAAATCCAGTTTGGCTGTGTGCAAGGTAAATTGTATTATCTCTCTGGCACTGAATTTGTTGTTGTTGTTGTTCTTGATGGGGCCACATGAGATGCCAGGAATTGAACCTAGGTCTGTCCCGGGTCAGCAGTGTGCAAGGCAAGCACTCTACTGTTGTGCTATCACTCCGGCCCCCACATTAGAATTTCTATTGGCCACTCTCAGTGTATCAACTTGAAAGCTTCAGGATGGTCTTATGGAGGACATCAAGTTGAAGTTGAAAGCAAGATTGCAGGCCTGCAGGTGTGCAGGGGTCAACCAGAAGGAGAGAGGATGTGAGAAAACATTCAGAGACAGACACAGCACGGATTATGTGGGCACAGACCTGGTATGGAGGGGCCCTGTTAACCAGGAAGTAAAAGAACCCAAGAAAGGTTTCCAGAATGTGCTCATGGGAATTTCCCAGGATAAATAGGGATAAAGATAATTTTTGGTAACTAGGAACATAGAACTAGACTTCTTCCTACAGAAGGTGGGGTGACCCTGCCATAGGACTAGGGAGGGAAAAATGTAACTTCCAGTAAATCTAAGAACACCAGACCTGCTTGAAGAAGAAGCCTGCGAGAATCCGATCTCCAGCATGAAGAATGAAGAACTCCATGTGCTCAGACCAGAGTGCACCCTGAGGTGTTGTGGGCACTTGGCCTTGCACAGTGGTGACAGCTTAGTGGTCAGCTTTTAGGCACAACCATTATCATGACATGTGTGTGTTGTGTGCGACTGTGTGTGTGTGTGGGAGAGGAGTGTGTGACTCTGTGGGTATCTGAGTGTGTGTGTGTGTCAGTATGAATGTGTGAGTACATAGTGCGAGTGCGGACGTGTGAATGTGAGACTAGGGGAGTGTGGTGCCCGTGTGAGAGTATGAGTTATTACGGGTGTCTTTCACTCTCTTTCATGCATGTGAGAATGCAGTTGCCTCTTTCTCTGTTGCTGGGGTGCTCCTGGCCACCCTCCCACTCACAGCCCCCCTCCCCCCACACCCTTCTCCACTCCCTGCTCCAAGCCCACACCTTGCTCTCAGCCTCTTTCCTCCCCTTTCCCTGAGCCCCCGGCCTCCCACTCACCATAAATCTGGAACTCTGGAGTGTAAACGTGTGTGTGTGTGTGTGTGTGTGTGTGTGTGTGTGTGTGTGTGTGTGTGTGTGTGTGTGTGTGTGTGGTGTGTTTTGGAGTGTGGGTAGGGGGCTGGGATGGAAAAGCAGCAAAGCAAACCCACCCCAGTTAATGAAAACGGTGATAAATCTCTGTCTATCAGGTTTGTTGTGAGCACAAACATTGCCAAACAAGGCCCAGATGGCCCGCAGGCCCTCCTCCCCACGGTCTGCAAAGCTTTAAATGGAAATGATGGCTTTTATGCATCCATTTACCACTTGGAAAGGGGGATACCGGAGTCTGGGGTGCCTGGCCAGGAGACAGGGGCCAGGCTGGCAGGAGCCCTCTGCCCTCCACACCTGAGTGGCCTCCACGTGGCACCTCACTAGCTCTTCCCTTGCACACAAGTCCTGGGGACCCTCTGACACAGCTAGAGCAGGAGAGAAGGGGAGACAGCGCCCTGCCCCCACCTCCCGGGGCTGCCATTCAGGCCTGACAGCCAGGGCCCCAACCTGCTGCAGTTCCCAGACACACACGTCTGTGCAGCCAGACCCCCTCCCCACTGCTGTTCTTGCCTGCCCTGCTCAGAAGGCCCCGCCCCTCTCTCCTGCCAGCGGAAAGCAAACCCCTGCTCCTCAGGGGGATCACCCCACCTTCAGCTCCTAGGAGACTCTCTGAGCAACTTCCTAAGGCACTGGCCGTGGAGGGAGGGGTAGGAGCACGGGGTGTCCCGTTGGGACAGCTGCTCCCTTCAGGGAGATAGGCCTGGGCACACAGGCCCCAGCTACTCTGCCAGCCTCAGCTTCGTCTTCTGGGAAACCCAATGTAACCACAGGGGATGGTCTCGTTTTTTCGAGTGTGGGGATCACTCCCAGCAGTGCTCAAGGGATCAAGTGGTGCCTGGGATGGAGCCTCGGGATTTCATGGGTAAAGCCTGCGTTCCATGTCCCTTCTTAGGGTGGAGATTCTTGAGGAAAAAATTGAAGCCCAAATAGAATGTGTTTAGCTAGTGAGACAACCAGTCTGGGAGTGCTGTATGTGGCTGCATTTACCTCTGGTCAGAACTGAACAGCTTCTCCAGGTTCACCTTTAACAGAAGAGAGAGAGAGAGAGAGAGAGAGAGAGAGAGAGTGTGTGTGTGTGTGTGTGTGTGTGTGTGTGTGTGTGTGTGTGTGTGTAAGCAAATGTGTGATTGTATTTGTAAATGTGTATGGTTGTATATGTGAATGTATGTGAGTATATTGGTGTGTGTGTGTGTGTGTGAATGTATGTGAGGTTGTGCCCAAGTGTGAGAATGTGGTTTTGTTTGAGTGTATCCATGTATTCTAGTCCTGTGTGTTGGGGTTCCCTTAAAAACAGACTGCAGAGACCAGAACTTGCATACAGGAAGTTTATGGGGCAGGTGGTGCCTGGAAGTTGGGGGAGGGGGAAAACAGGGAAGACAGGCCAGCTGGAAAGGGAGAAAATCGATGGAGGGTGGTTAATTGCACTGTGTACCATGTGGGCTCAAAAGAAATATTCTGAGGCTTCCCCCTGTTCCCGACTTGGCTGAAAGTCATGTCAGGGGCCACCTTGCCCAGCTGCCCGGTGAGCCAAGCAAGCACATCCACTGGGGAAACTGCAGGAAAGGCAGGCAGGAAATCGGGGTGAACATTGCCTGGTCACCTTCAGAAGCTATTACAGGTTCAGAGAACAGGGAGATAACACAGGGGCTCTGGGTCAGGCCCAACCATACCCTTTGCTAAACACGTTGCCAGCTGGCTCCTGCCTTTTTGCCCAGGGTTTGGTATCCAGCAGGTACCCTCTGTATTTGTGGGCCAAAATTAAATCGGGGTTGGGGCCACTAGTGATAGTACAGGGGGCAAGTTGAGTTCCTTGTAGACAGCCAATTGGGTTTCAATTCCCGGTTCCATAATAGGGTCCCTCAAGTATTTCCAGGAGTGAACCCGCTGCACACAGAGCAAGATATGCACCCCCTCAAAAAAAAAAAAAAAAAAAGGAAATGAAATTTGGATTGAGAGATAAGGAAATCTAGATTTTCCCCATGCTCAGTTTGATTTTATTGTGACACCGAGCAAGACATCTCCCCGAGGTGACACAGGGCACAGCCACTTAGTCTGCATATCCCACACTTCTCATGTTCAGCTAGTGTGACTTCCGGGAGCAGGGACATTCAGAACAGGGAAGGAGTGACAGGTTGAGGGACTGGAGTGATAGTACAGCGAGAAAGTCACTTGCCTCGCACACAGTCGACGAGGGTTCAACCCCTCACATCCCACACAGTCCCAAACTCTATCAGGAGTAACTCCTGAGCATCGCCTGGCATGCCCCCCCCCAAAAAAAAAGACATGGTGATATGGGTGGGGGCTGGGTGGAGGGTTCCCATTCTAGGAGGCAAGAGATAACTTTCCAGGCAACATAACATTTCAGGCAAAAGATAACTGGTGGCCCGTGAATGGCACACACTGGGACCCACATCAATATGTGTTCCTGGCTCTGCTGGTGCCTCCTGTTCTTCCAATCCCATGACAACTCAAAAACCCAGGGGCTTCAGCTGGCTGGCTCCTCAGGAGAAAGAATCCCAAAGGAGCCACAGGAATTCAAAGGGGTGCTCTGCGGTCAGCTTGCCAGGGAGGGTGGATGCAGAAACTGTTGGAGCATAAATTCTTTTTGTTTTTGTTTTATTTTTGGGCCACACCCGGCCGGGCTGAATAACTCCTCCCTGCTCTGTTCTGGGCAGTGCCTGGGAGTGTGTGTAGTTGGGGGTTGGGAGTGGATACAGATAACCTAGTCTCCTATATGAAAGCCTGCACTCAGGCCTTCGAGTCATTGTCCTGGTCCAGAATAGAAATTCCTTTATATTTGGGGGTGTGTGTGTGAGGGACTCAGGGGGTTATTCCTGGCTCTGGTATAACTTCTGGCTGTACTCTGGAAACATATGCGATATCAGGGATCAAACCCAGGTTGGCCTACTACAAGGCAAGCATCCCATCCACTGTACTATCTCTCTGTCCTTGAATTTTTATTTTTGTTTTTTGGGCCACACCAGTGGTGCTTAGGGGTTACTCCTGGCTCTACAGTCAGAAATCGCTCCTAGCAGGCACGGGGGATCATTTGGGATGCAGGGATGGAACCTGGGTTTGTCCCAGGTTGGCAGAGTGTAAGGCAAATACCCTTGCACTGTGCTATCACTCCGGTTCCCCAGTTCTTTCTTTCTTTCTTTTTTTTTTTGGGGGGGGGTCACACCTGGCGGCGCTCAGGGGTTACTCCTGGCTCTACACTCAGAAATCGCTCCTGGCAGGCTCCGGGGACCATATGGGATGCCGGGATTTGAACCACCATCCTTCTGCATGCAAGGCAAATGCCTTACCTCCATCCTATCTCTCCAGCCCCCCAGTTCTTTATTTTTAAATATTTTGGGGGCCACATTTAACTGTGCTCAGGGATCACTTCTTCCGGGGGTCCATATAGGGTGCAAGGTAATCAAACCTGAGTTGGTCGTATACAAGGCAAACACCTTATCTGCTATACTATCTCTCTGGCCCAAGAACAGAAAATTTGTTTTGTTTTGTTTTGGGGCCACACCAGCAGTACTCAGGCCTTACTCCTGACTCTGAGCTCAAGGATCACTCTGGGTGCTTGGGGACCATATGCTGTGCCAGGGATCAAACCTGGTTTGACTGTGTACAAGGCAAATGCTCTACCCACTATACTATTGCTCTTGCTCCTAAGGGGAAGAAAAATCTTTGATGAAGTCATGGAATCCCTGGACTGCCCATGGATGGTTCTTAAGACTACAGGGATTCCTAACTCTGAACATGCCAGATGGAGGATGTGAATATACATGTGCAGGAGATAAACTGTGCCTGGGGTCTGGTCTCAGCAAATCGTCAACGGAAGAAGATTTGCTTGATTCCAAATTTCTCACAGAGACCATGAGGCGCTGAATAAAACCCACAGCCCTTAACTTGGGGTGGCTCCGTGAATCCTAGTAGGCCTGTACAATCAGAAAAGTGGGCCTGGCTTCCCCCAAAACATGAAAGGCCTTTTTTGTTTGTTTGTTTGTTTGGGGGGCCACACCCGTCGGTGCTCAGGGGTTACTCCTTGCTGTCTGCTCAGAAATAGCTCCTGGCAGGCACGGGGGACCATATGGGATGCCGGGATTTGAACCAACCACCTTAGGTCCTGGATTGGCTGCTTGCAAGGCAAACGCCGCTGTACTATCTCTCCAGCCCCAAGGCCTTTTTTTTTTTTTTTGGATCACACCCAGCAGTGCTCAGGGGTTATTCCTGGCTCTGCTCAGAAACTACTCCTGGCAGTGCTCAGGGGACAGATCATATGGTATGTATGCCAGGGATCTAACCTGGGTAAGCTGCTTGCAAGGCAAACACCCTACCTGCTGTGCTATCACTCTTGTACCAGAAGGGCCTCATTTAAGGAAAAACATTAAAGGTTAAGTGAAAAACACCCCAGGGGTGAGGGTGGGTATTGAGGTCTGTTTTCAGGGGGACTCCCTGTCAGGTCTGAGTCCAGAGGCAAAAGCACCAACATTGCTTCTGTGTCTGAACAGAGGTAAAGATCAGTGATTGGTCGAGTGGGACAGATTCAGGAAAGGAAATCAGTGATCAGTGCCAGAGAGCAGCAGGTCAGCAGAGCGAGCTGAAGACCGACTTAACAGCTGGGAGGAAACTGTGAACCTGCATGCCCAATGGCCTAACTCAGGATTCCTGGAACAGCTTCCTGCAGGACCTTGCCGAGCTAAGAGTTAAGACTCCTGGAGCTGGAGAGAGAACAGTGGGCAAGGAACTGACTGACCTTGTATGCTTGCCGCCCTGGGTTCCATGCCTACAACACAATGGTCCCCTGAGCATGGTGAGGGGTTATATCTGAGTGTGGATAGGAGGAAGTCCTGACTGGACACAGCTGGGTGTGACCCTGAAACAAAGCAAAGAGAGTCAGATTTTCAGAATTAAACCTGAATCTGCTTCCCAGTCCCTATCACCTGTGAATATGTGTGGCCTTATTCCTTGAACTTTTCTAGGCCAGATTGTCCAATGGTCAAGAAGGGACACAGGCCTACCACCAGTAGTGGACCATTTCTTCGATGCGATGAAAATACTTATAGCAGCAAAGGGTAATAGCAATGGGCATATAATAAGCAAGCAACACACATTGGGGCTGGATCTATAGTATAGTGGGTAAGGTGCTTGCCTTGCACACGGCCCACATAGGTCTGATCCCCAGCATCCTATATGTACCCTGAGCATTACCAGAAGTAATTCCTGAGTGCACAGCCAGGGAAAAAAACCTGAGCATCACTTGGTGTGGCCCCGAAAACAAAAGCAAAGTACTCAATACACATCAGCTATTTCTTCCCTTTCCTTGATTCCTTGTGTCCCCTGCCTCTGCCTTCTCCAAGAAAATGTCAGTTCTGTCATTTGCTGTAGGGTGAGAGGTGTGTGTGTGTGTGTGTGTGTGTGTGTGTGTGTGTGTGTGTGTGTGTGTGTGTGTGTGTGTGTGTGTGTGTGTGTGTGTGTGTGAAAGAGACAGAGACAGAGACAGAGAGACCTTCTCCCCCAGATGGCCAGCTCTCTCTGAGCCTCGGCATGCTTCTACCAAGTTGTGGGCGCCAGAAGTTCTTGGGCTTGCCCCTTGGAGGAGTTCCCACCGACTGGGGAGTGTGGGGTTTCCGGGGGAGGGGTGTCATCTAGCCCCTTAATTAAGAAAAAGAAAGAAGCGGTAAGGCCCCAGAGGTGGGGAAGAGGAGAACCAGTTGTTAGTTCTGCAAGAAGAGTCAAAGCACCGCTGCAGCCGGGGCGGGAGGGTCGGAGAAGGTCTGGGGAAGCCTAGGGCGGGGTGGGTGGGCAAGCAGCCGGACCCCCAGCCGGATCCCCTGCGAGCCCCAGGAGCCGGCCCCTCCGCCGCGGGCGCGCCCCGGCCCGGGGCCCCCACTTCCCGCCGCCCCTGCCTTTCTGCCTTCCGAACTTGTCAGCAAATCCCGGCGTGGAGAATGCACACGCACCCGGCCGGCCGCCCGCCAGCAGGCTGTCTGGCCGCGGCTCCAGATGTGGGGCCACCGCCGCCCGCCGCGCAGACTAAACAAGCGGCCTTGGCCGTGAGCGCGGCGGCTCCAGATGCCGCGGCCTCGCCTCGCGAAGCAAAGCCAGGCCAGGCCAGGCAGGCGAGGCGAGGCGAGGCGAGGCAAGGCGAAGCCAGGCAACGCGGCGCGACCCGGCAGCGCGCGGAATAAGGGGCCCGGCGCGAGGCGCTGTCAGCACCGTCGGTCGGTCGGTCGGTCGTTCGGTCGGTCGGCCGGCCGGGGCCGCCTTGGCGCAGCGCCCGCGGGCTGGCTGGCTGCCGGGCTACCTCGGGCGGGAGGGGCCGCGGGGGAGCGCCGGGGGAAGGGAGCACCAGGAGGAGGAGGCCCCGGAGGAAGCCTGGCAGGGCGACAGGGCGCGAGGGAGACCTCCCGGGGGACGGAGCCCCGAGACAAAGGCAGAAGGGAAACGCTGAGCTGTCCTCCGGGAGGAGGGACAGGCCGAGCCAGGCCTGGAAGCGAAGGCCAGGCCCCGGGCCGACGCAGAGGCGGGGCTGGGCTGCACGGTGGAACCAGGCCTCGTTTTCTCCCTTTCTCCCCTGGGCCTCGGCTGCGAGACGTGCGCGCCCACGGGCCTTCCAGACTCATGGGCACAGCCTCCTCTCTGCTGTCTTTGCCTCTTGGAAAATTGAAGCTGGGGGGCTGGAGAGCCAGGACAGTGCGCCGGGCACTTACTTGCCCACAGGGTAGCAAACCCGAATGCAAGCGAGGCACCAGACTCTGTGATCCCCAATTTCCAGCACCCCCTGGAGTCACCGAATCCCCCGAGCCGAGCAGAGCCAGGAGGAAGGCCCGAGTGCCAACGGGTGTGGCCCTACAACGTTTTCATTTTTGTTATTTGTTATTGGTTCGGGGACCCCCACTCGAGGGGTACTCAGAAAAGACTGGCTCTGGGCTGGGCCAGGGGGACCTTAGGCGGGAACAGAACCAGGGTGGCCGCATGCAAGGCGACCCACTGTCTCCACTGTCTCCAGCCCAACATTCACACTTCTTTTGTTTTGTTTTTGGGCCACACCCGGTAACTCTCAGGGGTTACTCCTGTATGTGTGCTCAGAAATCGCTCCTGGCTTAGGGGACCCTGTGGGACTCCAGCAGTCCGTCCTAGGTTAGTGCGTGCAAGGCAGATGCCCTACCGCTTGTGCCACCGCTCAGGCCCCAACATTCCCACTTTTGGGGCCAGTGCAGCTGGGTTCGAGGCACTCTGGCCCCAAAGATTGTTTGCTGGTGTCCGAACCATCTAAAAGCTCACACTTTGCATCTCCGACAGCTGCAGGTGGCTGTGGGCCTGGGGCTAGCGGGAGTTGTCCCTGGTACAGGGGGTGCCCCAAGGAGTCCTGTAAGGGCCCTGCCTTCACTGGCACCTTCCTCTCCTGTGCCCTGCGGGGTGGGTGTCTCCAGGGTCCCAGAGGCAGAAAGGAGGTGGTGGGGCATGACTAGTGGAAACCTAGAGCGGGGAAGCCCAGGGGGTGGGACCACCCGGGGGAGCCCCCCACCCCCAGTCTGCTGTTCCACCCCGCCAGGAGGCCCCCGGGCGCCCCAGGGTGAGCGCAGAGGGCAGCTCGGCGGCCGGGCTCTGACAATCTTTCCTTTGTTTGTTTTCTTAAATCTGGGAGGCCCGAATTCCTGCCGGATTCCGTAGGTTTCGCTCAGGAAGGAGGCGCCCCCCGCCCCCCACAACCACCCCACTCTGGTCGGTAGGTCGGTGGGGCCATGGCAGGTTCTTCCGGAGGCTCCAAGGCCCTCGCTTGGCTTGGCCTGGCTTGGTGAGCCGTGGCCGGCCGGGCGGAGAGTCCCGGGCTCCCTGCCCACTCGCCGCACCCCAGGGCCACGGGCAGCTGCTGCCGCTAAGATGGAAACCAAAACAGAAAAAAGCAAACCAGCAAAAGTTAAAAAAGACAGACGGGAGGAGCTGCAACCAGCCCGCCACCCTCACCCGCCTTCCTTCCCCACCCCTCCACCTCTGCACACTCCCCGCTTTTTCTTTTTTCTTTTTTTAAAATTTGGTCGTCAAACTTGAGCCTCATTAATTTCCAAAAAAAATTCCCCCCCAATAAAAGGCAAACATGGAAAGAAAAACAAACTATTAGAAAATAGAGGCGGGAGGAAATGTTATTTAAAAGGTTAGCAGACCGCATCATTTTCCAATGATATTATATACTCCCAGCAGTATCCAAAATATATATGGGCTCTGGGCCAAGAATGTTTAAAAAAAAGAAAAAGAAAGAAATAAAGAAAAGGAAAAAGAAAAAAAAAAAAAACCCTCCCTTAGACACAACATCTGGACCTGCGAGCGAACAAACCCCCATTTATCACACTTAATCCTCCAATGAAGCAATCGACAGTTGACTTCTGTTTTGCTAATTTAGTTGCTTTCAAGCGCCGGCCCCGTCCAGACCGGGAATTAAGTGTCACTTGTGGAGGGCCAGCCCGGCCCCCAGCCCCAGCCTTGGAAAGGAAGGGAGACCATTAGGAAAGAAAGGAACTTTTTATGCATCCCTTTGCCCGCACCCCTCCTCACCCCCGCCCACTGGGGGTCAGTGGCAAACCTCGACTCTGACCTTCCTCTCCCCCTCACCCAGAGCCCACGGCCCACTTCCTCGGGGACAGGCCCCCCAGCCCTGCTAGGCCCCCCAGGGAAGCCCTCCCCGCCCGCTGTACCGACCTTCTCCTCGCTTCTTGCGCTGCCCACGAACCACCTGGACGCTGGTGCTGCCCCGTCGAGCACTGCAGGGCAGAGGGTCAGGGTCGTGGCACCGGGCAGCGAGGGGGACTGGAGGTGCCAGCCGGCCGCTGAACAATGGGATCTTGTGAGGGTGCAAGCTAGAGAGAAAATCCGTCGGGAAGTGTATCATTGGAGGATTAGCGGATAAATCCCTGGGACCCTGGCCCAGTGGGGCTAGTGCCAGCTCGTAGCTGGTCAGCTGGGCAAACGCTTCCTCCGGGAGGCCTGGGGGCTCTTGCTTCTCACTTCTCACAGCACACGGTTCTTCTCCTAAGGTTTGGAGCCCACCCAGCAGTTCTCAAGGTCTCTCGCTTGCTGTTGGGGACTATGGCCAGGGTGTTGTGCAGATGGCACTGTGCTCAGGGTCCTGTCTGTGAGCGCCTGTAAATGGAAGAGACTAAACCAGCCCCCCCTGGGCCCAACTCACGGCCCCGTGGCCCAGCTCTGAGTCCTGGAAACAGTTTGTACACCAGACATCTCTGTCCTGCTTCCAGTTGTGCTGCTCTAGCTTTGAGCCCTTGTTTGTTTATTTGTCTTTTTTGGGGGGGATTTATACACAACAGTGCTCAGGACTTACTCCTGGCTCTGCACCCAGGGAACTCTCCTGGTGGAGCTTAGGGTGCCAGGGATCAAACCTGGGTCAACTTCATGCAAGGCAAGCACCCTATTATTCTATAGCTGCAGCCCATGCTTTAGCTTCTTTGAGTCTCAGTTATATCATCTGCAAAGTGGAACTAACAACTGTGATGTCCAGTCTTCCCGGGCGGGATACTGTCCTGGTGGGTGGGGTTGAGGTGCCAGAATGTAGCCTCAGATACAATCGGGGAGGGGGTTTTGTTTTTACACTTAAGGTTGGTTTCTGAAGGAAGAAGTATTAAATAAATGTTTTCATTGAAAATGGGATCGAGGGGCCGGGCGGTGGCGCTGGAGGTAAGGTAAGCCTTGCCTGCGCTAGCCTAGGACGGACCACGGTTCGATCCCCCGGCATCCCATATGGTCCCCTAAGAAGCCAGGAGCAACTTCTGAGCGCATAGCCAGGAGTAACCCCTGAGCGTCACAGGGTGTGGCCCAAAAACCAAAAAAAAAAAAAAAAAAAAAAAAGAAAATGGGATCGCGGGGCTGGAGAGATAGCATGAAGGTAGGGTGTTTGCCTTGCATGCAGAAGGATGGTGGTTTGAATCCCGGCATCCCATATGGTCCCCCGAGCCTGCCAGGAGCAATTTCTGAGCGTAGAGCCAGGAGTAACCCCTGAGCCCTGCCGGGTGTGACCCAAAAATTAAAAAAAGAAAATGGGATAGTGAATAAGTAAGTGGGTGATGCCCTATTAACACATTTAGGCTCAAGGGCACGCAGCTGGCACTTGCTGGACTCTGAAGGGCCACCCACTTACATGGTCTCTGTTCTGGGGGTGTGGGCAGACTGTGGCTGCACAGGCAGCCTTCCTGCCACCACTGACAGGACCTGGTACCATGTTGTGCACACAGAGAAGGAGGACGCTGGTCAATTTGTCAGACTTTGGGTAGGCGGTGCCAAGTGGACTGTGGCATGTGTTGTGAGTAGGGTTCGAACACACACTGCTCCCTCGGAACCCCGGCCTGTGGGTCACATGGACTGTGATGGTTGTTCTTGCTTTCACCTTCCAGAAGCCAAACAACAGGATCCTGAGGTCCCTTCTTTCTGCTCTCAGAAAGTCAAGAGCTGTAGCCCTGGCCAGATGCCACTGCCTTGTGACTGGGTTGGGAGGTATCTGGGCTTGCTGTATGTTCTTAGGGGAGACATGAGCCTCTGTGGGCCTTGAATCCTCAGAGGAGAAAGGAAGAAGTGGGACTGGCTGTTCTCCAAGGCCCTGGGCTACCTTGAAGGTTTATGTCCACTTCTTTCTTCAGCTGGGACAGGGGCTCATCTGGGGGTGTGGATTTGCCTGCTTCTGGACCTTTCCCTTCCTCCCTCCCTCCTAGGCTCCCTCTCCTCTCTGCTTCCTCTGCCACAGTTCTGGAGCGGGGTGTGTGTGTGTGTGTGTGTGTGTGTGTGTGTGTGTGTGTGTGTGTGTGTGTGTGTGTGTGTGTGTATTAATGTAATGCTTGGTTCCTTTGGCCCTCTCCTCCCACCCAGTGTGTGTGTGTGTGTGTGTGTGTGTGTGTGTGTGTGTGTGTGTGTATGTGTGTGTGTGTGTGTGTGTGTATTAGTGTAATGCTTGGTTCCTTTGGCCCTCTCCTCCCACCCAATTCTTGACCCCAGAACAGACTTGGGGCTCCAAAGACAGGCCTCTCCCCATCTGTCCTCTTAGCTGGCAGTCTGTCTCTCCAGGCCTCTGTGGTGCCCTGGCCCTTGACCTTTGGCTTCTGAAAGAGTGGGCAAATGGCATCCCAGCTGGGCCGTGGATGATGAAGACCCTAATATGAAGCGCAGATCCCTGGAGATGGCCAGGCCTCCCTCCCCCAGAATCCCAGGTTCAGAGAGGCCTTCAAGTAAGTGGAGCTGACACTTGGGCCTCACAAGTCACTTGCCCTCATATCCCCTCAGGCTGGGACAGCCCCACTGCTAGCGGCTGGGCCCAGAGGTCACAAGGATCCTGGGGAATCTCTTTCGTCCCTCAGGAGCACCCACATGTGCCCGAGTGCTAGGGGGCAGGTGTGCTGCTAGGGGCCCAGGGGAGGTCCGTGGGGGGTGGGTGCTGAGGGAGGGGGCAGGACAAAGAGGAGGTGAGTCCCTAGGGAGGCGAGCAGTGCCAAACCTTGGGCAGAGGCTTGGCAGGGCCCATGAGTGGGCTGTGTTGGAGTGGCACCTGAGACAGAGCCAGGTCCTGCAGGCAGGTAAACAGGACACGGTGTGCCGGGTGTGGGTGTGGTGGGGAGGGCACAATGGGTGATTGTGTGCGGAAAGCCACGGTCAGGCCTGGATTCTGGGCTTCCCCCTCCATCCTCTTCCCTTTCTGTTGCACAGAGGGAAGACGCAGTCCTGCTCTCTCACCCACGGGTTTCTCTTCTCTGATCTGTCCTAGCCCAGAGTAGGCCAAGATGGTGCTGTGTGACCTGGATCCATCTTGGTTGGTATTTTCCTCCTCATCCAGCTGGGCACAAGGAAGGAAGTTCTGGTCCCTGGGATGTGGTTAAAGAGATTTAAGTCTGGTCACTAGACGTTGACCTCAGCCAGACTCTGTTTTTGAGAGAGTCATGCCTGTCTCAGTTTACGCATATGGAAAGTAGAGCTGAGCGTGGCCCTTGTCTGGGTTACCTCACGTGGTGTGTGTTGCTCTGACAAAGCTGTGGAAGCTCTCACCAGCTGTGACCTGGGCACACTGGGCCACTTTTGCTTCTATTGCAAGGCTGTAAGATGCCTCTATTCAACCGAGGCCCCCTTGGGGAGCAGGCATTAGCAGAACTGCCAGTGTCTAGGGAGGACTCTTGAGACACTGAAAAGCAGGAATCAAGATTCAAGTTCTCAAGCTTCAACTCAAGTCTTCTCAAATCTTTAACTACCAACCTTTATATATTTTTTTTATTTCCTTCTGTTATTCAGTCCATTCAAGGTATTCTGAGCGTTCTCTTCATTCTATACACTTGAAAGTCCAGGCTTTCAATGAAGAACAAGATAGGCTTCCTGTCCTTGGGGGACAGTTGGGTAAAGGAGGTGCTGAACAAACACATCATTAACAGAGAATACTCACAGCTCCCATTCACTGAGCACTTACTCTGTACCAGTGGTTGTTGAAGCGATTTGTATGCCTTCAACCATAGAATCATTTCATTTTTTATTGTTGTTGTTGTTGTTGTTGTTGTTGTTGTTTTCAGGCTATGCCCAATGATGCTTAGCGCTTACTCAGGCTCTGTACTCAGGAATCACTGCCAGTGCTTGGGAGCACATATATGATGCCGGAGACTGAACTTGCTTCAGTCATATTTAAGGCAAGCTCCTACCTGCTGTGCTATCTTTTGCTTCCAACCCAAATCATTTCATTTTGAACACAATTAAACAGAAGCCCAGAGAAGGCAAGCAACTTGTACAGAGTCACACCACTTGTTAAACCTAGTCTAGATTTGCTTCCAAGCCCTCTTTTTGCTCGTTTTGGGACCATATCCGGCAGTGCTCCTAGGTTACTCCTGGTTCTGCACTCAGGAATCACTCCTGGTGGTGCTCTGGGAGACCATGTGGGATGCTGGAAATCAAACCAGAGTTAATTACGTGCAAGGCAAGTGCACAACCTACTGTACTGTCTGTCACTCCAACCTCCATGAACTGATGTTTCCAAGCCTGAGACCTTACTCAGAATGTGAGACTGTACAAAGAACACATGGACCACCTCCAATATGGGCATGAAAAGGAGTGAAGAAAAAGATCACATTAAGTGTCTGGAGAAAAAAAGAAGAGGAGGGGCCGGAGAGATAGCATGGAGGTAAAGCGTTTGCCTTTCATGCAGAAGGTCATCGGTTCGAATCCCGGCATCCCATATGGTCCCCTGTGCCTGCCAGGAGCAATTTCTGAGCATGGAGCCAGGAGTAACCCCTGAGCACTGCCGGGTGTGACCCAAAAACCACAAAAAAAAAAAAAAAAAAAAAGAAAAAAGAAGAGGAGAGGCTGACTATGGAACAGCTTCTACCTGCTCAGAACAAGGGTGAGAGTTGACACTGCTGGGGAGATCCATGTCTTCCCTTTGAAGGTGGTCCAGGTATGTATGGATTTCCATGGCAGGAGGTTGAGTTAGTCTTACTTAAAGACAGATTCCATGTGCTCTTTCTTGAGGTTCTTTCCAGCCCCATGGAAGATCCCCAAGGAGATTTGGGTAGGAAAATGTCATATCCACACCACAGTCTTACTGAGCTTTCCCAATTCCCAAACCTATCTGCCCTGTGCCATCTTTGCCCTGCAGTTGCTGGTGAATTGGGAGAAACCAGTGAGATTGATTGTTCCAGAAGGTATTGCATAAGTGACAGGTGCAGACACTCACTTTCAAGTCAGTTAGGGAAAAAAAAAGTTGGTTTATTGACTCAAACAGTTTGGAAGGAAGGGCAGTGGTGTGGTGTGGTGTGGTGTGGTGTGTGTGTGTGTATACAGAGCAGGTATGGGGACACAACTTGGCGATGTCACAACTCAAAATATATCACCTGCTCTCTTTTGCAACCTTTAATGGCCTCATACACATATTGGCTGAGTTTGATGTGTGATGGCTTCATTCAATTCCCCCATCTTGCCCCTTTTATTGCAACTGAACTTTCTAGAAACCTAAGTAAGGGAGTCAGGAGGAAAAGGAGGTCAGAGTTTCTTACCTGTTAGAGGCTATCAATATGTAGAGAAGGGACTGGCAGCAACATTTTCATCTCAAGGAAAGAGAACAGTCTGTTCTGCCCATATGCTTGGTTTATAAAATCCTAGGAAAGGATTCCTATTGGCCTGGCTGGGACATGTGCCTACCTGTGAGCCTATCAGATGACTAGAAAAATTGGTGCACTTTGGTTGGTTACCTCTGGCTCCTAGGTCAGCTGAAGCCAGAGTAACAGGGAATTTGTCATTGGTAACCCAAGGAACAAAGAGGAGGAAGGGAATGTGTGTCTTGGAAAAAGAGGTACAGTCACCAAAAGTGGACAAACTTCCCCAAAAAACAGGGGAGGTGACAGAATGAACTTCTGGGGCAGAAGTTGGGGCACCTTCTCAGAGCTTCCTTTTTTATCTGAGTATTTTCTTTTCTGGGAGGTGGGAAGGCTTAACTTTTTTTTTGAATTTATAACACATATCAGTGTTTTTCATGACTCGTTAATCATTTTTAAATTTTTGGTTTTGGGGCCACACCTGGCAGTGCTTAGGGGTTCCTTCTGGCCCTGAACTCAGAAATCACTCCTGGCAGTGCTCCAGGGACCTTAAGTGATGCTGGGGGATAGAACCTGAGTTGGTTGCATACAAGGCAAGTACCCTACCACTGTACTATCTCTCTGGCCCGTGTCACTGCTTTTAAAATCTACTCCCCTTGTTCCATAATTTAATTTTCCTATTTCTCTAATATGAAAGAGACTTGGGTAGGGATAGGAATGCAATTGGGAAGTTTGGGATGCACTAGAATGGGAATGAAAGGAATTGGGGAGTCCGAGATAAGAAGGCTCTTTTATTTCCTAGCTGTGTGCTCTCAGGAAAGGTGCAGGTGCCCTCTGAGCCATTTACTCCAAAGTGGCACAGGGAGCTCCAGGGAAAGGGATGGTGAGAAAGAGTGAGCACCCACATCCTGAAACACCAGCCAAGACCTACTTGCAAGAGGTGCTTTGTCAAAGTCACCGATCTCTTCTCTGCTTCCTGTGGCTGCAGTTTTTCAGCCAGAGGTGGTAGTCCAGGGCTCTGGACAGGATCCCCAGGGACAGGATCCCCAGCTGCACCCCAGCCCATCTTCAGGGGCTTAAAGACGTCTTTTGATTTGATTCTCCTTTTGGGGGTGATAATTATGGTCATGAGTGTGGTGCTAACTGGCATTGTCACTGTGGTGTTTTCACTGAATAGGCAATTAATCCTTTGCTAATGTGGACACAGCAAGACCCTCTGAGGAGGAATGAATTGTCCAGCGTCTCCAAAGCCCTTTGTACTGACTTCTCTTACAGTTCCTGTACTAAACTCTGGTCTGATGCTTTGACCTGTTTATCTGCCTTTGGCTGCTTCGAGTTAGATTCTCGGAGGCATGGGTGTCTTCCTGGAGGTTGGTGACCCTTCTGTCTCAGGGCCCCAAGGGTGTGGGGTGGAGCATAATGTGGTGGAAGTTTTGTCTCTCAGGATCACACTTTGCCCAACTAAGCACTGTTTGCTGAGTCTTGAAAACATATCAGGTGGATTTCATGTATTCTTTCATATCATCGTTTTTTTTTTTTTTTTAATTTTTAGGATTTGGATCATATCTGACAGTGTTCAGGGGTTACTCCTGGCTCTGTGCTCATAAAATCGCTCCTGGCAGTTTCAGGGGTCCATATGGAATGGCGGGAATTGAACTGGGGTCTGTCCACGGTTGGCGCATGCAAGGCAAATGCCCTACAGCTGCGCTATCCCTCCGGCCCAATCCTTAAAACAATCCTGGATTAGGCCAGAGACAGAAGGATTAAGACACTTGCTTTACATGCAGCCAGCCCCAGTTTGAATCCCAGCACTGCGTAAGATCCCTGAGCCCAGCGCCAGAAATGAGCCCTAAGTACAGTTGGGTGTGACCTCCAAACCAACAAAATTAAGATGTCTACATATCACAGGGACAGTAATTTATTATTTATTATTTATTTTGGGCTTCTTCTTGGCAGTGCTCAGGGGAGAACAGGGTGGGCCACACGCAAAGCAATTCCCTAACCCACTCTGCTATCCTCTGGCCCTCTCAGTTTTTGAGATGAAGTTCATGGGTCAAGGCACTTACTCAGGGTCACCCAGTTTTGGAATACAAAACCAAGGCCATGTCGGAATTAGGGGCAAAATCCCTCAGAGGCTTGTCTCCTTCCATTCCGGGTCATACTGGGGTGTGCTGTAGGGCTGAGGCATCGAGAAAACCCTCAGAAATGAAGCTGAAATGGGAGTCCTCTCGGGAAATAAAGGGGTGAGGATCAGAGAGGTTGCGGGGTGGGGCCATGGGAGGGGGAGGAGAAGGGGAGCACGGTGGGGGAGGGGAGGTCCGAGGGGTGCTCAGGGGGCACCTGGCCTCTGGGAAGAGGCAGGAGGCGGTCAAATCTGCAGGAGGAAGAATTCCAGCAGGGTCTCCCCCTGCCTCTGTCTGGGGCTGGAAATCAGCCCCTTTGGGTTGTTTTCTCGCTGGATTGGGGGTGTTTAATATTAATAGTAATGACTGTGGCGGGAAGATAATAGGCCTCAGTCAGATTAGAAGGGGGTAAGCGCTTATCTCGGGCTGCTGAAGACACATGTCTTTCACCTGCTCCTTTAATATCCCCCCTCTTTCATTCCACCGCCCACCCCCTCCCACCAGCCTAGAACAAAAGGGGTATTATGGGCCGGGGTGTTTTCAGGCTGCAGCCAAGGAGACCTCCCCTTCCCCCTCCACCTCCTCTCCCCCCTCACCTCCCCCCTCCACTTGAATGGGGCTTTTTCCTCCAGCTAGAGATTAGCTCCGTTTGACAAGGCAGTGAACTTTGGGAGGGGTGAGTGGGGGTTCTCCGCTGGGAGCCTCGGAAGTGCCGCCCTAACAAATGCCGCTGGAGAGACACCCAAGAGACAGCTCCAAAGACAGACTGGGAGTCAAGGGCAGACAGACAGACAAGCAGGCAGGCAGCAGAAAAGGCATTGAGGTAGAGTTAGACCCTGAGACTTGGGACACACATATACACACAGGGAGGCAGGGAAAAGGCAGGAGAGATGGGGAGGGCATGAGCAGGACAGACAGACAGACACACAGACATCCACAAAGAACACAGATTGAAAACACACACACACACACACACACACACACACACACACACACACACACACACACACACACACACACACACACACACACACACACACACACTGACCAGAGATACAAAGACAGAAAGAGAAGGGGACAGTTTTAGGTTAAGACATCAAGGACTAGTCAGAGAAGGTTCTGGAGTTAAAGCACTTGTACTTACTTGCAAGCTGTCAACCCAGGTTTGACCCCTCACTGCATAGTGTCCCCAAGACTGCCAGCAGTGACCCTTGAAAACAAAACCAAAAGTAGCCCCTGAGCACTGATGGGTGTGCTCCCCCTCCCCCCCCCCAATAAAACAGATAAGGCCTTAAAGAGACAAGTGAGTGGGAGAAGAAAAGAGGAGGAAGGGGAGGTAGAATGGGCAAGAACAGCAACCATGAAAGGAGCCGTAGCCAGACAGCTGCAGGAAGGTGAAAGGCCTTTGACCATCCTGGGGCCAGTTTTGGACCCTGACCTTGGTCCCCTTTCACAGTAGGTCAGGCTTTGGCAAGATGAGGAGAGGAGTTGTCGACTGGACAGCAGGAAAGATGGATGAAACAGGGGTGAGTGGCAGACAGGGGAGCAGCCCTTGGAAACATGGTTCCAGGCAACCCACCCAGGAAGGTCTTCGTGGTAGAGGAGCGAGGGCTATGGCATGGCTCTCAGGAGGCTTCTTTTGGGTCTTCCGGAAAGGATCCCCCACTCCTGCTGGTGGTGAGATGGAGTAAGGAAGAAAACCAAATCCCATTTTACAAAAAAAAAATTTTTTTTGTTTTGGGGCCACATCTAGTGGTGTTTAAAGCTTACTCCTGAATCTGTGCTCGGGAATCAAAGGGTTCAGGGTCTTTATGGGGTGCCTGAGGTGGAAACCATGTCAGCTGGTCAGTTTTGTGCAAGGCAAGCATCCTGCCTGCTGTATTGTATTTCAGCACTTGTTATTTTAAAATAATTAAATGTAAGTAATTAATTTTTGTTTTTTGGGTTATGCCCAGTGATGCTCATGGGTTACTCCTGGCTCTGCTCTCAGGGATTACTTCTGACAGTGCTCAGGAAACCATATGGGATGTCGAGGATAGAGCCCAGGTTGGCTACATATAAAGCACGCACTGTATCTACTGTACTGTCACTCCAGCCCATTCATTCTTTCTTTTGCTTTTTGGGCCACACACCCGGTGATGCTCAGGGGTTATTCCTGGCTATGGGCTCAGAAATTGCCCCTGGCTTGGGGGACCATATAGGATGCTGGGGGATTGAACTGTACAAGTGGTCTGTCCTAGGTCAGCCACATGCAAGGCAAATACACTACCATTGCGCCATTGCTCTGGCTCCCATTATTTCTTTTTTTTAATAAAAAAAAAAAAAAGTGTGTGGGCCCGGAAAGATAGCACAGCGGTGTTTGCCTTGCAAGTAGCCGATCCAGGAGCAAAGGTGGTTGGTTCGAATCCCGGTGTCCCATAGGGTCCCCTATGCCTGCCAGGAGCTATTTCTGAGCAGACAGCCAGGAGTAACCCCTGAGCACCGCTGGGCGTGGCTCCAAAAAAAAAAAAAAGTGTGTGGTGTTTAAATCTGGTCACACCTGGGGGCTGGAGACATAGCATGGAGGTAAGGTGTTTGCCTTTCATGCAGAAGGTCATCGGTTTGAATCCCGGCGTCCCATATGGTCCCCCGTGCCTGCCAGGAGCAATTTCTGAGCATGGAGCCAGGAGTAACTCCTGAGCACTGCTGGGTGTGACCCAAAAACCAAAAAAAAAAAAAAAAAAAAAAATCTGGTCACACCTGGTGGTGCTTAGGGACTATACCTGGCTAAAACCATGTGGTCCCAAGGAATGAACCCAGGGCCTGCTGCATTTAAAACTTGTGTTCTGATCTGATTAGCTCTCTTTGGCCTTGGGTACTATTATTAATGAGGGATACACAGACAGTGGTAGGGCACCTGCCTGGTATGTCATGAGTTCTAGCCCCAGCACCGCCCACCCTCCATATGCCCTCCCTGTGGCACTGCCAATGAGATCTTAGTGCCACACCAAGTGCGTGATCTTCAAGTTATTACACTGAAGTCTGCAGCCTCATTTATCACCAAAGAACAGAACAACAAAAGGGATGGGAAAAATAAATAAAACTAAAAATAAGAGACACCGAGTCCCAGTTTCCATGGTCAAGAAAAGGCTCCTGAACTTTTGCAAGAGAAAGTCTGATTTTATACACCCAAAGGAACAAACAGTTCTTGCTGCTCAAGAGTAGATGAGGCAGAGGAACCCTGCAGAATGTTCCACAACTGGGCCTCCAGAAGGAAAAAAAACAAAGAGGAGGCCAATTCCTCTGGTGTCAGCACTCCCATGATGCCGGCCTTGCCCTGGGGCTGACTCCAACCCAAGGTGGAGCTGTACTGGGGTGGGGGTGGGGAGCCTGTCTCCCCACATCACTGACTCAAGTTTTTTTCTTAGCCCCAGAGCTTCATTCAGAGGTACAGGTACTCAGATGCAGCGCTGATAATAGGTATTGTATAAAATGTTTTAGATCAAGGGTACATGCACTTCTGAAGAGGGAAGGGAGTGAAAGGGCTGACTGGATTGAGGAGCAATTTTTTTTTAGGGGGGCCACAACTGGCGGTGCTCAGGGGTGACTCCTGGCTCTGGGCTCAGATATTCCTCCTGGCAGGCTCAGGAGACCATATGGGATGATGGATCAAACCCGCTTCTGTCCTGGATCAGCTGCGTGCATAGCAAACGCCCTACCACTTGCTACCACTCCAACCTATGAGGAGCATCTCTTATCTCCTTCTGTTTTAGTTTTTGGGTCACCCTGAAGGCACTCAAGGCTTACTTCACCTCTATGCTCAGGGATCACTCCTGATGGGGCTGGAGGACCATATGTGGTGAATGTGTTGAGTCTGGGTGGACTGTGTGCAAAGCAAACAACCTCCCTGGGGTGCTATCGCTCCTACCCTTTTGCATATCTATCTGCTTCTGAAGTGGGGAGCCCCTAGCAGACTGGAAGGTTCCTCTTCTCCCCATCTGTGGTCAGTCCCTGCCACCCCTATTACCTTCCCTCCAACAACTGGAATCCCCTCAAGGGCTGAAACTTCCAGTGTGTAGTGACAACAGTGCTGGAGGGACACCAAAGACCTGTCTCCTCCTTGCACCCCCTCTGAGTGCCTTCTGCGAAACCCTACACTCCACCCACCAGCCCACCTTAACACCCAGGGCCCACTTGGAGCACAAGCCACTTCCTGTCTGGGTCTCGGTAACCCCCTGGAATCCCAGCCTCCCTTCCCCTCCCTCCTCCAGCCCTCCAAATGCTTATGAAGCCATTTGCAAATCCAGGACTGAAGCAAGCAGCGTGAGTTTAATAAAGCACCAGACAGATGCCATCCATCACAGACGGACTCACCCTCCTGGCGGCTTTAGGTCATCCAGCTGCCTTTCTGGACTGCCCTCAGGTGCTGGCCACACATGTACCCCCATTTGGGACCCCCCTCCTGGTGCTGTGGAGTTATGGACCTGCTGGAGTTCACCTTCAGGGACACAGCAGCAATGCAGATGGAGAAAGGAACACTCCCACATTCCTAGTGGTTCCCTGTAGCAGGTGAGGCCAAGATAGGGGAGGGAAATAAAGATTTTATACTAAAAAAAGAAAAAAAAAAGATAGGAGAGGGAATTCTGTGGAGGGGTCCCTACAGGACACTCATCAAAATATATCTTTTTTGGGGGGGCCACACCCAGCGGTGCTCAGGGGTTACTCCTGGCTGTCTGCTCAGAAATAGCTCCTGGCAGGCACGGGGGACCATAGGGGACACCGGGATTTGAACCAACCTTAGGTCCTGGAGCGGCTGCTTGCAAGGCAAACACCGCTGTGCTATCTCTCCAGGTCCATCAAAATATATCTTTGTTTGCTTGTCTTTGAGCCACTCCTAGCAATACTCGGAGGTTACTTCCGATCCTGTACTCATGACTTATCCTGGTAGTGCTCAATGGGCCACATGGGATGCTGGGGATCAAACTTGAATCAAACATGAAGGCAAAAAAGCTACAAGCTGTACTATCTCCCCACCTCCTAAAATATTCCATTTTTTTTGGGCCACACCCTGTGACGCTCAGGGGTTACTCCTGGCTATGAGCTCAGAAGTTGCTCCTGGCTTCTTGGGGGACCATATGGGACGCCGGGGGATCGAACCGCGGTTCGTCCTAGGCTAGCGCAGGCAAGGCAGGCTACCTCCAGCGCCACCGCCCGGCCCCTAAAATATTCCATTTTTAACAATACAAATGTACACCCAGAATCCATGGTGAACAAGATACCTCAACTTTAAGTGGCAGGATCCTCCTTACTGATTGCTTTGGGATTTCCTAGTTTTTTTTTTTTTTTATTTTTAGTTTTTGGGTCACACCCAGCGGTGCTCAGGGGTTACTCCTGGCTGTCTGCTCAGAAGTAGCTCCTGGCAGGCACGGGGGACCATGTGGGACACCGGGATTCGAACCAACCACCTTTGGTCCTGGATCGGCTGCTTGCAAGGCAAACACCGCTGTGCTATCTCTCCGGGCCCGGGTTTCCTAGTTTTTAATATGCCCAACTCAAATTTAGTATTGTCACAAAGCCAGCGTGTTCTGCCCGAACCCTGCTGCCTCTGGCCACTTCAGCCATGGTTCTATGGCTACTCGGTAGCTCAAGTTCCAACAGCTGGAGTCAAACTTGGATGTTTCCTTTCTCTCCTGTCTGCCAACTAACTTTCTGGAAATCAAGGGTAACTAACTTCTCCACCCCCACTTTTTGTTTTGGGGCCACACCTAGTTGTGCTCAAATTTACTCCAGCATGTTCTCAGGGATAACTCCTGATGGTGGTCAGGAGACCACATGGGAGCCATGGATCAAACCAGGGTTAGGTGCATGTAAGTGAGGGTTACTTTCTCTCCTGCTGTACTTTCTCTCCAACTCTATTCTAATTTTTGTTCTTGGGCCACACCCAGCTGTGCTCAGGGTTTACTCCTGGCTTTACACTCAGGAATTACTCCTAGTAGTGCAGGGGGATCAGAATCCCCCAGAGGTGTCAGAGATTGAACCTGGACTGGCTGAATGTAAGGCAATCATCCTATCCGTTGTACTATCTCTCAGGTTGTCCCACCTTGTCTAATTTCTTAGCTCCAGAATCTAACCACTTCTCTCTACCTCTCCTATGGCCCTTTAACCCCAGGCCACACCTCTGTGCAGAATCTCTCATGGCTCCTGGGCCCCAGGAGAGAAAGGCAAGCCTCCAGCATCCCAAGGCCCCCTGTGACTTGCTCCCACCTCCACTCCTGGACATATTAGCAAGCCAGGCACAGTCCTGCCCAGACCCTTTGGACTTGCTCTTTTCTCTGCCTGTGATACTCTTACCCCAGATATCCAGTTCTTTCCCTCCTCTCCTGGGCTGTTACTACTGTTTCCTCCTTCTCCAAAACAGCACATGGCTACTCTTTACAGAACCATACCTCCTTTCCTTCCGGCCATCTTTTTTGTTGTAGTTGTTCTTAGAGAGCAGAGTTTGTCTCTGGGACCCCTTTCTGGCTTCAGTATCTAACTCCTGGGTACTTTGCACTTTCAGTCTATGAAGGCTGGACACGGAAAGAGTTTCATTCTGCCTATGCACCAGCCTGTTTCTGTTTGTACCCCAACGCTTCAAAGACACCTCCTCCAGGCAGCCTGGCTCGGGTCCCAGCTATGCAGAACTGAGTCTGAACTCTGAGCAGTATTGTAAAAGGGGTTCAGAGCAGGGACCAGAGCGCTAGGGATTCAGCCCAGCTTGGTCCTAGGCACGGTGAGTCCCTAGGCAGGCCCCCTCTCTTCTCCGAACCCATGTCCCTTCTTTAGCAAAGGGTTTGGATCAGGCTCCTTTCTGCTCTGATCTGTTTAGGGTTTTCCAAAGTTCCCGGAGAACAGGATGCGGTTCTGGGTGCCAGTGGAAGTTCCATCACTTACTCCTGCGTTCGTTGTCTGTTCCAGGTTACTTTAATCTCCAACAGGGTGACTCTGGACCTTTGCTTGCTGGACCGTTGTGAAATTCAAGGAGAGGGATGCATGAACCCGTGAACTGTGACTCGGAAAGCACCCCCAATACACAGTAAGCGTCAGCTTGTTTTATTGCCGGCCCAAGCTGACTAGTTTTGGAAGAGCACAGATTGCTCTTGGCTTCTTGCATTTTACCAAGTGCAGATATTTATAAACAGCAGCTGCTGCCGTGGCTTCCCCAACCTCTGAGCCCCAGGGAGATAACATGGTGGACAAGGACCCCACAGCCAGCGGGAAACCTGCTCTCTGTCTTGCACCGGGTTGACCTTACCTGGTTCCATCTGCCCTGCCCTCTCAGGGGCTCCTGCCTCCTAATCCCACGCACCCAGACCCTTGCTGCCTGTGTCCCTGTGTCCATCCCCTGGTTTTCTGACCAGGGACTCAGGCCTGGGCTGCAACTCGCCTTTCACACCCAGATGTAGGAGGCGGCCAGAGCCCCGCCTGGAGCCGGGCTGGGGGCCAGCCTTACATCTGGCATCGATTACCACCGGTGGCTGCGGAGTGGACTCCTCTGCCTGCCACTCACCTATCTGCCGGCTGACAGAGGAGATGGGAAAAAGGTTTTCACAGCTGGAATAAATTGAGGGGAAGTGGAGGGGGAGGGTCGCTGAGAGACAAAAACAACATTGAACTCAGATGGAAGAAAGACAGCGTTAGAGGTGGTAAATGAAGGAAATATGTGAGTGCCTGCGTGTGCATGCTCGTGTGAGTCTGGACTCAGGGTGCGTGTGTGTGTGTGTGTGTGTGTGTGTGTGTGTGTGTCTGGGCTAAATATATGTGCACGTGTGGACTCTGTATGGATGGTAGGTTTGTATCTGAATTTGTGCATATATGTACCTGGGACAAGTGTGTGTGTATGTGTGTGTGTGTGTGTGTGTGTGTGTGTGTGTGTGTGTGTGTCTGATTTAGCTGCATCTCGGTACATATGTATGTCTGGTATAGATAGATGTGAGCATTTATGTGTCTGATAGAGGTATGTGTGTGCCCATTTATGTTTGCATATGTATGTGTGTGTGTCTGGTATAAATGTGTGCCCAGCGTAAGTATGTGTGTGTCTGGCAAGGCAGCTAGGGTATTTCACTTAGCACTTCTGTTTATTTATTGGGGAGCGGCTGCTCCCCACTCCTACCGAAGCCTGGGCAGCATCCCTATGCCAGGTGTCCCGGCAGATGCGAACTGGAGGAATCCAGGAAGTGAGGACTAGGAAGGGCACAGGGAGGGAATGTGGAAGAGCCCAGGCCAGAACAGATGGGATGGAACCATGCAGGGAGAAACGGAGCAGAGAATAAGGAGCTACTGGGAGATTGTGGCCGAAGGAGGAGAAGGAACAAGGGGCAGGGCACCCACTGCCTGGCCCTGCCCCACTTCCCCCACAGGGACCCCGTAACCAGCCAGCCACACCTCGAGGAGCAGGACGCAGGAATCCTCCTCCTTTCCTATCTGTCCCTCTTTGGCAGAACAGAGCGTTCAATTGTGCTACCGAGTAACTGAGGGATTTTTCCCCTGGACCAGCCCGTCCCTAGCCCTGGGTCTGACCTCCCACCAGGTTCAGTTTGCAAACCTGTTCTGTAACTTCCTTGTGAGAAACAGTGGAGCCTGGGATGGGACATGAGGGGCCCTGCAGTAAAGGGGGCCCCTGGGTGTGTGTGGGGTGTGTGTGTGTGTGTGTGTATGTGTGTGTGTGTGTATGTGTGTGTGTGTGTGTGTGTGTGTGAGAGAGAGAGAGAGAGAGAGAGAGAGAGAGAGAGAGAGAGAGAGTGGTGAGTCAGCAGAGCTGCCCATTTTGAGGCAGCCAATGCCCTGCCATAACATTGTCCTCGTGGAGTCCATAAAAGCCCCCTCCAGTGTTACAATGTTTGAGAGACTGTTAAGTTTTAAGGCCTTGGACCCCCGGGGAGGAGGCACATTGACAAAGGGTTTTGTGGTTCTGGGTTTATGTGGCAGTTAGAAGGGACAATGGGGGCCCGGAGAGATAGCACAGCGGCATTTGCCTTGCAAGCAGCCGATCCAGGACCAAAGGTGGTTGGTTCGAATCCCGGTGTCCCATATGGTCCCCCGTGCCTGCCAGGAGCTATTTCTGAGCAGACAGCCAGGAGTAACCCCTGAGCACCGCTGGGTGTGGCCCAAAAACCAAAAAAAAACAAAAAAAAAAAACAGAAGGGACAATGGGCTAGGATGAGATGGGGAACATGTGTCCGCCCTCAGGGGCCCTTGTTCTCTCAGCTCCCTGTGTCCTCTCTTAGGGCTCTGAGTACCCTCTGTGTGGGTTTCTAAGGCCCAGGGATATCTAAGGGAAGGGCCTTGGAGCCCAGAAGACCTGTACAGTGAGGGAGAGAGACTCTGTCTTAACCAATGTTGGGCCCACTGGGACCACTCTCCACCCGTATCGGATCTCCTCATTGTTCCTCTCCATGGGAGGAAGTGGGTGCTGCAGTCCCTCAGCCTTTGTTGCATCCCTCGTCTGGGGGCTGGTGCTCAAGCTCCCTTCCTACTTCTCCTGGGCACTGCGTTTCCTCTCACTGTGTCTCCGGTGAGTCACCAGGTCACTGCCAGAGGCAGTTCTGGGCATGTGTAGAAGCCATTCCTGCATGTGGAAAATCTACGCTGGAATCTAAGCCTGGGTGCCTGGGGCCTGCTCTCTGGGCATCCATTTTTTGGTTGTTTGTTTTGATTTGATTATTTTATAGTTTGACTTTGGGGCTATTGCCAGTGATGCTCAGGGCTTACAGCTTCCTGCTCTATCCTCAGAGGTCACTTCTAGTGAGACCCAAGAGAACATAGGTAATGCCATGTGTGCAAGGTAAATGCCTCACATGCTGTACTTGCTGTCCATCCTGAGCCTCCACTTAAAAATATTTTCTCCATCCCCTCCCACCTCGTAGCCTATCAGTATACCTGTCAATCTACTTTCCCGATTTTGGACCTTCTCAGAAATGCTTGGGGGTTTCTTCTGGCTCTACTTTCCCTGAGGTCAGCAGTCTGGTGCCTGGGCTGGACTCCGTGGTGCTCGCAGACATCTAAGGTATATTCAGCAGTGCTCAGGCCATGAGGTGAGGGGGATTGACTTTGGGACCTTATTGCATGTAAGGCCTATGCTCCAGCCCTTTGAGCCATCTCCCTGTACTGTTCATTACTTTTTTGTTTTGTTTTGTTTTTAGGCCACACATGGCAATGCTTCGAGATCACTCTTGGCTTTGCACTCAGAAATCATGCTTGGCGGTGTTCAGGGGGCTAGATGGATTTCTGGGGATCAAACTCGGGTTGGTTAGATGCAAAGCAAGTGCCCTACCCGCTGCATCAGTCCCAGAATCTCATACTTCTTTCACCTGTTACCCAAGGGAGCAGAGCGAGATTTTTCCCAGCCATGTAGTAGGTCTGTGAGTCTGACTAAGATCATTTCTCTGGAGAGAGGGGTAAATAGCAGATTCTGGGGAAGGACCTGCGTGTTGACAGGGAGTACAAACATATATGCTGAGTCCTTGGCACACCCCACTCTCATCTCTAAAGCCTCTGCAATAGCAGCTGTTCCTTCTTACTTCACCATGGGAGCCTAGGACCTTGTTCGGGACCGACTTTCCATTGTTTGCATTGTTTGGCACTGTCCCTGGGAGCTGGTTATCTGCAAATCTATGGTAGGAAGATATGGGGTATAAGTCATAGAACAGAGGCCAGAGATACCGCTCAATAGTCTGAGCACAAGTCGGAGGTATGGGGTTTCCAGGAACTTCCCCAGAGCACCTTTGGGTGGGGTCCAACCCCTGACTCCAATGGTGGCATTAGAACAGCCTTATGAACCAGAGGGATAATATAACTGGTAGGGCATTTGCTTGCAAGAGGCCAATCTAAGTTTGGCATCCTATATGGTCGGTCCCTTGAGTGCCAGTGCCAGGAGTGGTTCCTGAGTACAAACCCGGGAATAATCCCTGAGTATTGTTGAGCTTGGCCCCCAAACAAAGAAACAGACAAAGAAGAACCACTTTGTTTCTCAAATGGTTCTCAATGCCATGCGTATGTTCTCTTGGCCATGCCTATTAAGCCTGAGAACACTGGTCCCCTTGCCCTAGCGAGAGCTCAGCCCAGGGCATGCACAGGATTTCTGCACGTGGGCCTCCAAGGTCCTGACCACTGCCCACCTCATGAGGGGCAGCTCTGCTTCCCACAGTTGGAAGGAGACAATCCATGCAAGGGAGCCCAGGCCTGGGGGTCAGCGCAAAAGGAGCTAAGGAACCCTCCCCAGCTCTCCACGCGCTGCTGCCTTTCGAAGGCCTGCAGTTGGGAAGCAGTGATATAAGAATGCATTTCCATGTGTAGAACACTCTTCAGCACCTCAGGGGGCAGATATGTTCTGTGACCCTTCCCACCATTACTTCTCCTGGTTGAGAAACCCCTCTGCTAGGCCCTGGCACACAAGGGCGTGCTCCTGAATCTCTGCGTCCACCCCTTGCGTGGACACGCAGGCAGATAGTGTAGGCATCTGCACACATTTACAGAGATGTAAGCACAGGCTTGTTGGCGCACTCACACAGCACACGGACATGAACGCAGCATAGTCACTCAGCCACATGGTCAGACTCGACACTCTCACAAACATGCATTCACACACGATGCATACATACATACTTACATGCACACACACAAACAAGCACACATACACCCACACACATATTCAAGAATACATACTTTCACATACTCAATTGTGTATTAATACACAATACACACAATACTTACTTGCATAAGCACACATCCTCTCACATAAACAGCGCTGCTTGCTTTCTTCCTGCCTCACAGCCTTCATATCTGCTCTCCCTTAACTTACCTGGAACTGCCCAACTCTAGGTGGCTGGGCTCTGGCATCTGGAGTCACTCTATAGCAGTGCTTCTCAATTATTTTCTGTCATGCCCCCCTAGGAAGAAGAAAACATTTTTCGTGTCCCCCCAGCGCGACTGTAAATAGTATCTTTATTTAAAAAAAAAAACCTTTAATGTGCAAAACAAAAATATATAAAATAACTTGAGCTGATTTTTTAATCAGAGGTGATGTTGATTAATGAGCACGTTTTGCTACGCATAGCTTTTTGAAGCGGGTTTGAAGCAGGACACAGCAACTCGCAGCTCCAGAGACATACAGAGACAAACACGGGGCTTAGCTTGTTAGGACAGTGTTTGCCGAGATCAAACGCTCCCCCCTTTACGGAGCCTCTCGCCCCCCCTTGAGGGTACGCCCCACTATTTGAGAAGCACTGCTCTCTAGGGATGTGAGCAGGAGGAAGGGTTAGAGGTCTCAGGAAAGCCCTGAGCTGGGTGATCAGCCAACCCCATTCAGGTGCCTCGCTGTTCTTAGCTCCGACAAGCCTGTTTATTCTTCCACGCTTCTGCTGCCTGTCTTGTGGAGTGGGAGGCTGTCAGGAGCCATGCCAATGAGTCTTTGTGGGAAGTAACAGGACACAGCACCTGGCACAGTGCGCGGGGTGGCCCCTCAGTGGTGGTGGAGGTGCTGTGAGGCAGGACCAGCTTCCTGTTCTCCATCTGCCCATCATCATGGGCTTCCAGGTTCCTGGACAGGAGGAGACTTCAAGGGCTGGAGCTCATGCTTTGCAAGTGGGAGTCTGGGTTTGATCCCCAGCACCACATGTTCTTCATACGCACCATCAGAAATAACCCCTGAGTAGCTCCTGTGGATGGGGCTCCTCGGAACAGATAAACGATATTTTCCCTTCATGTGTGTTTGGCCAGTGCTATTTTCACTCCTTTGGCTAAGGTCTATTTCTGCTTTTAAACAGTTCCCAGAGCTCAAAAGCACCTCACCTCCTTGTGAAGTGGGCCAGTTTCTTAATAGGCTGGTTCTAGTGGGACAATGACAGGGATCGCTTCCTTCCTTCAGGAACTCCATTTCAATTGATCGTTTCCTCTGTGCAGAAGACAGAAGGCGAATAAGATCCAGATCTGCTTTGGCCATCTGGAGGTGGGGTGTTATTTACATAGAGAGAAGAACCAGGGAAGGGGAAGAAGGGATGGAGGGGCTCCCCAGAAGGAGGGCTATGTGTCTGGAGGTCAGGTGCAGAGGGGCTCACCCACAGCCCTGCTTGTGGGGGCAGTGGTGGAGAGAAAAAGGGAGATGGGCAGGTTTTCAGAGGGCACATAGGAGGTTTTCCAGGACCCTCTCGGCAGCTGGCTGGTGCTTCCTCCTTTCTTCCTGGAAATGAGGCCAAGGCTGCTGCTAACAGCAGAGAGACAGCCTACTGACCGAGCTCGAGGGGTTTTGCTCACTGAACATGTCTCTTGGGGCTGAGGGTGTGGTCAAGCAGCAAGGCACCAGGTTTGCAAGTGCAAGGCCCTAGATTTACATTCTGGCACCTAGGTTAACCTTTCTGCTCACCCCAACAGCAGTGCCAGTGTGGTCCCCACAATAAAATAAATACACATAAGGTGCTTAAGGAAAACCTCCCCCAACTCTCCACCTACTACTGCCTTTCTTTTTCTTTTTTTTCTTTTTTTGGTTTTGGGGCCACATTTGGCGGCACTTGGGGGTTACTTCTGGCTCTGTGCTCAGAAATCACTCCTAGCAGGCTTGGGGGACCATAGGAGATGCCGGGATTTGAGCCACCGTTCTTCATGCAAGGCAAACGCCCTACCTCCATGCTATCTCTCCGGCCCCTGTGTTGCCTACTTCTTTATTTAACATAGATGAACTCATACAGTAAGTAAATTGTTTTATGTCTGACTTCTTTCACTCAATAGTATATTTGTAAGCTTTATTTATTTTTCTGTTTGTTTTTTATTTGGGGGGCCACACTCCTGGCTCTACATTCAGGAATTATTCCTAGGGGACTGGGGAATCCTATGGGATGCTGGGGATCTGGCAAATGCCCTAGCAGGCCCCACTTCTTCATTTACACAGTTGCTCGCAGCGGCAGTGTTCTTATTACTTTGTAGTAGTCCATTATGTGACTAGACCTCCATTTATTTCTCTGTCCTACTGCTGAGCCGGTCTAGATTTTTGCTCTCATGCACAATGTCGCTATGAGCCTGAGCTGATGAGGAGAATCTCTTGGTAGACCACATGCTTGTTCAGCTTTATTAGATAATGTCCAATCGTTATGATAATTATTCAACCAACTTTTGCTCCTATCAACAATGCATTAGAATTCCAGTTGCTTCCATCCTCATCAAAGTTGGTCTCTCTGTCTTTTTATTTGAATTATTTTGTTGACTGAAAATGAGTATTGTACTTTGTTTTTACTTTTTGTGTTTCTTTTTCTTGTTTTGTTTTGTCTTCTTGTTTTTTTTGGCCACATCCACTGATGCTCAGGGGTTACTCCTGGCTATGCGCTCAGAAATCCCTTCGGCTCGGGGGACCATATGGGACACCGGGATTGAACCATGGTCTGTCCTAGGCTAGCGCAGGCAAGACGCCTTACCACTAGTGCCACCGCTCCAGCCCCACTTTTTGTGTTTCTCAAATGACTGATGACAATAATTTTTTTTCTTGGTCAGTAACAGATTTTACTTGTGAGACATGCCTTCTACCATGGAGCCATTGCCCTGACTTTTCAATCCCTTTTCTTTTGTGCTTTTCAGCTATTTGCACCTCCCTGGTTAGTGATATACTTACTCCAGTCTCTTGGACCCTTTTCTTTCTTTCTTTCTTTCTTTCTTTCTTTCTTTCTTTCTTTCTTTCTTTCTTTCTTTCTTTCTTTCTTTCTTTCTTTCTTTCTTTCTTTCTTTCTTTCTTTCTTTCTTTCTTTCTCTCTCTCTCTCTCTCTCTCTCTCTCTCTCTCTCTTTCATTCTTTCTTTCTTTCTTCTTTCTTTCTTTCTTTCTTTCTTTCTTTCTTTCTTTCCTTTCTTCTTTCTTTCTTTCTTTCTTTCTTTCTCTCTCTCTCTCTCTCTCTCTCTCTCTCTCTCTCTCTTTCTTTCTTTCTTTCTTTCTTTGTTTCTTTCTTTCTTTGTTTCTTTCTTTCTTTCTTTCTTTCTTTCTTTCTTTCTTTCTCTCTCTCTCTCTCTCTTCTCTTCTCTTTCTTTCTTTCTTTCTTTCTTTCTTTCTTTCTTCTTTTCTTTCTTTCTTTCTTTCTTTCTTTCTTTCTTTCTTTCTTTCTTTCTTTCTTCTTTTTTTTTGGTTTTTGGGCCACACCCGGTAACGCTCAGAGGTTACTCCTGGCTATGTGCTCAGAAGTTGCTCCTGGCTTGGGGGACCATATGGGACACGGGGGATCGAACCGCGGTCCGTCCAAGGCTAGCGCAGGCAAGGCAGGCACCTTACCTTTAGCGCCACCGCCCAGCCCCTCTTTCTTTCTTTCTTTCTTTCTTTCTTTTCTTTCTTTCTTTCTTTCTTTCTTTCTTTCTTTCTTTCTTTCTTTCTTTCTTTCTTTCTTTCTTTCTTTCTTTCTTTCTTTCTTTCTTTCTTTCTTTCTTTCTTTCTTTCTTTCGAGAGAGTGGGTCTGAGAACTCACCTTCCAGAGTGACCTACAGTGCATGAATTTCACAATATGTGGGGATTTATTTTACAAGTGGGCATAGCCAGCAATGTTTAGGGCTTACTCTTGGTTCTGTGCTCAGTAATTACTCCTAGTAGGGCTTGGGGGACCATATGTGGAGGTAGAGATTGAACCTGGGGTGGGCACTTTACCCATATACTATCACTCTGGCCCTGCTGCCCCCTTTTATAGTTTTTGTCTTTTTTGTGGATTTGTCAGAGTGAACATTTTTTGGATGTCATTTTTCTGGTGGGTGTTTATTCTACAGGTAGCTTCTCTCCCTCCCCTACCTCAATCACTTTTTTCTTCATGCCCTTTAAATGTCTTTTGATAAACAGATGGTTTTAACTTATTATTATTATTAATTGCTAGAGGTACTAGTATTGATTAATTAATTAGAGGTACTATTATTAATTACTAGAGGTATGGGGTGCTCCTGGCTCTGTGCTCACAAGTTACTCTGGCAGTGCTGTGGTGCCAGGTATTGAACCAGCATGTGCCAGAGGCACCACTGTACCATCTCTCTGTCCCAGAAGTTTTTAAATTTAACATTGAATAATTGATAAATAACTGATATATAATCCCTGCCCTGGTTATATAGGAATAAAACAAAATATTCTTTAAAAGGAAATTATTGCTGGTTCTAAAGTCATGAAGATATTTCATATTTTTTGGGTTGCTTTATAGTTGTTGTTGTTGCTGCTGCTCCTGCCTGCTGCTTTTTGTTTTTGGCAATGTTCAGAGGTTACTCCTGGCTCTGCACTCAGGAATTACTCCTGGCAGTGCTTAGGGGACCATATAGGATGGTAGGGTTCAGACCTGGGCTGACTGCATTTGAGGCAAATGCCCTACCTGCTATACTATCATCACTGACCAAAACTCCTCCCTCACCACATTTTTTTTCTAGAATCTTTATTGTCTTATCTTCCATACTCAGACCTATAATCCTACTAGAGATTTTTTGTTTGTTTATTTGCTTTTGAGCCACACCCAGTGGTTCCCAGGGGTTATTCCTGGCTCTGCACTCCTGGCGGTGCTCACCCAGGTCAGAAGTTTCCAAGGCGGGGCCGGAGAGATAGCATGGAGGTAGGGCATTTGCCTTGAGTGCAGAAGGACAGTGGTTCAAATCCCGGCATCCCATATGGTCCCCTGAGTCTGCGGGAGTGATTTCTGAGCGAAGAGCCAGGAGTAACCTCTGAGCGCTGCTGGGTGTGACCTAAGAA
This sequence comes from Suncus etruscus, assembly GCF_024139225.1. Classification (NCBI taxonomy): domain Eukaryota; kingdom Metazoa; phylum Chordata; class Mammalia; order Eulipotyphla; family Soricidae; genus Suncus; species Suncus etruscus. The sequence goes on along the minus strand of NC_064865.1, from coordinate 679,152 downwards.
GTATCTAAGGCAAACAGCTCTGCCATTGCTCTGGCCCCATTAACTTATTTTTATGTATGCTATGAGATAGGGGGTCAAGATTCTTTTTTTGGGGGGAGGGGGGTTGGGTCACACCTGGCAGCATTTGGGTTACTCCTAGCTCTACACTCAGAAATCATTCCTGGCAGGCTTGGGGGACCATGTGGGATGCTGGGATTTGAACCACTGTCCTTTGCATGCAAGGCAAACACCCTACCTCCATGCTATCTCTCCGGCCTCATTCTTTTCTATTTTTTTTTTTTTTAGGATTCATTTTTGCAAACTATGTGCTAGTTCTATCTTGGCCTCTGACCCCACTTACTTCTGATAAAATGTTTACTTTAATTAAGAAGAACTTTTGTGGGGCCGGAGCGGTGGCAGGGCATTTGCCTTGCATGCAGCTGACCTAGGACAGACCACGGTTCGATCCCCTGGCGTCCCATTTGGTCCCCCAAACCAGGAGCGATTTCTGATCGCATAGCCAGGAGTAACCCCTAAGAGTCACTGTGTGACTCTTTGAGTGTGGCCCAAACAAAAACAAACAAACAAAAGAACTTTTTTTGTTGCTGGTTTTTTTTTTTTTTTTTTTTTGTCACACCCCGGACTCCTCCTGACTCTATGCTCAGAAATCGCTCCTGGCAGACTCTGAGGGACCATATAGGATGTCGGGATTCGAACCACCGTCCTTCTGCACTCAAGGCAAATGCCCTACCTCCATGCCATCTCTCCAGCCCACAAAAGAACTTTTGTGTATAATTATGTCCTTTTCCAGCTGAAATCCAGAGCAGCCTAGGGTTTGTCAGGACAGAGCTTGGTGTGTGAGGATCTGAAATGTGCTTTGTTACCTCTTCCAGGAAAGTGGCCTGGCATAGGAGAAAGGAAAAGAAGTGAGAAATACCCCTGCTTCCAGCTGGGGTTCTGACACTCACTGAACTCACACCTGGCTGTCCTCAGGATCTGCCCCAGGCTCTGTGCTCCAGGGATTATGCAATGCCAAGGATTGAACCCAGGTTTCCTTCATGCAAAACATGCACTCAACCCTTTGAGCAATTTCTCCAGCCTCTCTGTTGTTTATATTTTTTCCTGCCCTCATTCATTCACTCATTCCATGTCTGTTAACCTGCTCTGTGACAGTCACTGGTGACCGGGCATGCAGCGATGGACAGCGTGGACAGCAACTCTTACCATCATGGAACTCACTTCAGGTGGAGGAAGAAAGGTGATTAGGATATGAATAGTAAAAGACATACAGAAAACTATGAAGGAAAGGGTTTTTGTGTTTGTTTGTTTTTTGTTTGCTTGTTTCTGACCTATAGCTGGCTATGCTCAGGACTTACTCCTGGCTCTACACTCAGGAATCACTACTGGCAGTGCTCAGAGGACCGTATGAGGTGCAGGGGACTGAGCTCTGGTTGGTCTTGTGCATGCTAAGTATCCTACTTGCTGTGCTATTTTTCTGGCATTAGAAGACTATTTGTTTTTTGTTTTTGTTTTTTTTTGGTTTTTGGGTCACACCCAGCAGCACTCAGGGGTTACTTCTGGCTCTATGCTCAGAAATCGCCTCTGACAGGCACAGGGGACCATATGGGATGCCGGGATTCGAACCACCGTCCTTCTGCATGAAAGGCAAACACCTTACCTCCATGCTATCTCTCTGGCCCTAGAAGACTATTTTTTTTGTTTGTTTGTTTTTTGTTTGTTTTTTGGGCCACACCCGGCGGTGCCCAGGGGTTACTCCTGGCTGTCTGCTCAGAAATAGCTCCTGGCGGGCCCGGAGAGATAGCACAGCGGTGTTTGCCTTGCAAGCAGCCAATCCAGGACCAAAGGTGCTTGGTTCGAATCCCTGTGTCCCATATGGTCCCCCCGTGCCTGCCAGGAGCTATTTCTGAGCAGACAGCCAGGAGTAACCCCTGAGCACCGCCGGGTGTGGCCCAAAAACCAAAAAAAAAAAAGAAATAGCTCCTGGCAGGCACTGGGGACCATATAGAACACCGGGATTCAAACCAACCACCTTAGGTCCTGGATCGGCTGCTTGCAAGGCAAACACCGCTGTACTATCTTTCCGGGCCCTCTTCCTCCTTCCTCCTCCTCCTCCTCCTCCTGCTGCTGCTCCTCCTCCTCCTCCTCCTCCTTCTTCTTCTTCTTCATTATTATTATTATTACTATTTATTAGTTTTGATGCCACACTTGGCGGTGCTCAGGGATTCCTCCTGGTTCTGTGCTCAGAAATCGCTCCTGGAAGGCTTGGGGGACCATTCTGGGATGCTGGGAATTGATCCAGAGTCTGTCCTGGGTCAGCTGTGTGCAAGGCAAACACCCTACCGCTATTGCTCCGGCCCCTAGATGGCTGATTTTAAGTTGCCCCATCAGAGGAGAAGGCATTATTGAGATGAACAAAGACCCCAAAGTGCCATGTGGCTATCAGGGGAAGAGTTTTCTTAGCAGAAGGGGCCGCAAATAGAAGATCCCATACACAGCAATAGACAATGCACATAGCAATACGCAAGTTATGACAGAGTGAAGAGCCTGTGAGGTATTGGTGAAGCAAATTAGGCAAGAGGAAGGAGGAAGTGGTGGTTTGGACTAGGCATGTATATGCGATCGCTAAGAAAAGTTACAACCCTGCTAGGTGTTTGGGCCAGGACCTGGAACCATGGAGATGGGACTTAAGACAGACACAATGGGGCTAGGAATGCCCCTGTGCTCATCTTCTCTTCCGCCAGAATCACCTGTAGACTAGACCTGCAGCCAGCAGGTGAAGGCATTCTGTGGTGACAGGCCCCTGAGAGACACAGCTGAGTAGGCGAAAAGAGAGCTCACCTCACGCTCAATGGTTACCAAATGGTTAAAATAAAAAAGACTAAGGGGCCGGGAAGGTGGCGCTAGAGGTAAGGTGTCTGCCTTGCAAGCGCTAGGTAGGACGGACCGCGGTTCGATCCCCTGGCGTCCCATAGGGTCCCCCCAAGCCAGGGGCGATTTCTGACTGCATGGCCAGGAATAACCCCTGAGCGTCAAACTGGTGTGGCCCAAAAACCAAAAATAAAATAAAATAAAAATAAAAATAAAAAAGACTAACCACAACTAATGTTATTAAGGATAGGGAACAGCTGGAAGTCTCCCATACTGCTGAAGTATTCAAGAGTTAAAAAATAAAAAGCGGCGTTTGCCTTGCAAGCAGCCGATCCAGGACCAAAGGTGGTTGGTTCGAATCCCGGTGTCCCATATGGTCCCCCGTGCCTGCTAGGAGCTATTTCTGAGCAGACAGCTAGGAGTAACTCCTGAGCACCGCCGGGTGTGACCCAAAAACAAAAAACAAAACAAAACAAAAAAGAGTTAAGCCATGTCCTTTTCTCTTCCCTTCCTTCCTTTTCTTTCTTCCTCCCTTCCTCCTTTCTTTTATCTATTTTTTCCTTTCCTTTCCTTTCCTTTCCTTTCCTTTCCTTTCCTTTCCTTTCCTTTCCTTTCCTTTCCTTTCCTTTCCTTTCCTTTCCCCTTTCCTTTCCTTTCCTTTCCTTTCCTTTCCTTTCCTTTCCTTTCCTTTCCTTTCCTTTCCTTTCCTTTCCTTTCCTTTCCTTTCCTTTCCTTTCCTTTCCTTTCCTTTCCTTTCCTTTCCTTTCCTTTCCTATCCTTTCCTTTCCCCTTTCCTTTCCTTTCCTTTCCTCCTTTCCTTTCCTTTCCTTTCCTTTCCTTTCCTTTCCTTTCCTTTCCTTTCCTTTCCTTTCCTTTCCTTTCCCCTTTCCTTTCCTTTCCTTTCGTTTCCTTTCCTTTCCTTTCCTTTCCTTCCTTTCCTTTCCTTTCCTTTCCTTTCCTTTCCTTTCTTTCCTTTCCTTTCCTTTCCTTTCCTTTCCTTTCCTTTCCTTTCCTTTCTTCCTTTCCTTTCCTTTCCTTTCCTTTCCTTTCCTTTCCTTTCCTTTCCTTTCCTTTCCTTTCCTTTCCTTTCCTTTCCTTTCCTTTCCTTTCCTTTCCTTTCCTTTCCTTTCCTTTCCTTTCCTTTCCTTTCCTTTCCTTTCCTTTCCTTTCCCCTTTCCTTCTCCTCCTCCTCCTCCTCCCCCTCTTCCCCTTCCCCTTCCTTTCCTTCCCTTTCCTCTTTCCTTTCCTACTTCACACAAAGAACTTGGTCTCTTGAACTCTTGTGTTGGCTGTCTTGGTCTAAGCATAATAGTCTGAAGTCCACCCATACTGTGTAAATGCGACAAACAAAGGCTTGTTGTGGTAACAGAAGCTGCTCGATAATCTGCCAGTACTGTAATGACTAAGACAGCCTCAAGGTCATCTCCATTTACCTACCTCACTAACCTCATTGCCAACAACTCAGCTCCAGAAAAACCCAGTTAGTTCTACCTTCCAAGGGTCTTAGTGTTCCCTCTTGCTCATCAAACCTGCAGTGCTGTGCCCCATCTTCCCTCTTTCCAAATGCCAACATTTTTCCCTTAACTGTACCAGGCTATGCCAGGCATATCTATCTTAGAAGATAACTGAAGTCTCATCTCCCACTGGAGCTTCTCTTCACTGCCTGCCTCCACCCTGCCCTATGCAACCCAGTCCGTAGCCTCGCCAGTCCTCACCCTTCAAGGCCCACTGAGCACATCTGAGCACCATTCCCACTGGCTTATTTGCTCCAAGTGAGCAGCCATGTCCTTTGTTCATCTGCTGTGTGTGAAGCATGGAATGGGCGCTCATCTTTTCCTGTTGGAAAAATAACAATAATTAAAACAAAGGAATACTTATTGGGTTGGAGAGATGGTGAGAAAGGTGATCTAGATTCAAACTCTGATATCCCATATGGTCCCTGAATCCTGCTTGGAGGTGGCTCTTAAGGCAAAAGATCCTCATTCTGCATTTTTAGCTCAGACCCTGGCTGCATTTAATTGAAAGAAGTAATGGGGTCTCCTAGGCATGGCCCCATGCTGGAGGGAGGCATAGGAAGGCACCAGGCCTTCTTTCCCGGCCTGGTCCCAATAGTGGGGATGGGTAGACCGTAGAGAAATAGGGACATAGAAAGCCCCTTGGTCTCTGCACCCCCAGCTCCTGCCTGAAAGGTTCCAATCCCACCTCAGAGTAGAGCCCAGTGGTGGGTCCAGGAATCTACCCTCTGTGTGGGGGAAGGTGGTAGGCAGGGGGAAGGAGGGAGGAGGAGGCAAGTGTTGAATGAAGGAGCCATAACCTGGAGGCTCCTGGGGTCCACCTGACTCCCACATCTTCAGAATTTATGCAGTTGCTCTGCCTCCTGGGACCCAGCCTTTTAACTCAAGTCATGGGATTATTTATTCCTGCGAAGGTCAGCAAAGTGTGCTGAAATCAACTGCAGCTCAGCTGGAGCACTCAGGGAGGACGGCACGTTAGGCAGACAGACAGGCCGACAGACCCATCATCACCACCTTCAGCCAGGGAACATACTCGCCAGCCCCAAGATAATCTCGGTGTCCAGTCACAGCGGTGCCTAGGGACAAGGGAGGTTATTTTGAGGTTGTTTCCATGTCCTTATCTCCCCTGCCCCCTTCCAACAAACAGTCAGACAGAAAAATAAACAGCCCCACAGCCCAAGCCATTCTCACGGAGGGGGGGGGGACGGACTCACCACCTCCCTCCACACCCACACCCAGACTTTTCTCAACCAAATTCCTGGAGTCCAGCCACTGTTGGTTCTGAAAAGCTCCCCTCCCCCAATGCCATCCTTCCTTTTGCTTTCCAGGGTAGCAGTGTTCCTAGCACATCTGGGTAAGCTCCCACACACCCCCACCCTGGCCTCTTGGGTTCCAGAGTCCAAATGAAGGTTTTTTTTTCCCCCTGCGGAACCTCTAAGGATACTCTCTTCCCCCCAAACCCTCCATTCTGCCCCTCAGAAGAAGTACCACAAGAGCTGGAGGAACTCCAGAAGAGAAAAGAAAAGGGAGGGGTCCATAAGGGGTGGTGGGTTGTGTCAAGCCCAGCTCAGGGCTGAGCATGAAGCAGGTAAGACCAACCCTGGTGTGGCTAGCAAGTGGGTGTTGGGGGCTCAAACTTGGCACTAAAGACGGATACATTGCAGGGGGGTCACCTCAGTGGGTTAAAGTTCTAGGGGCATCAGAACAGGGCAGGGCTGGAAGGGAAGGATGGAGTAGCTGTTCAGCCTTTCTCACCTGCTTAGAGTTTAGTGTTTGGGGGCTCTGTGCTGCTGGGGTGGTAGACAGAGCCATGGAACTCAAGGATGGAACACTAAGGCCTATGCTGACTCCTGGGTCACATTTCTGGCCCCTGGCCCCTTGAGAGATTGTTCTGGACTAAATGAAAGGCTGGGACAGAGCCCCCATTCTAGCCCTGGAGTCCATGGTCTCACAGGCAGGGTGTGCTTGAGTGCAGGGGCCATGTAAGAGGGTGGGATTGTGTGTGTGTGTGTGTGTGTTGCTTTCTGAGATGGGTGCATTGGCAAATTTAGGGTGCATCAGAGGCATCACTGTCCCCACTTCCTTATTCTCTGACTCCAACTCTCCCCTCCTGCCCTCCGAGGCCCTTCTGCGCCCTCATCATTTCTCCATGTTCCCCATGTGGGCTGCTGGGGACCAGGCCATCTGGGCTACCCCTTGAAGTCAGCACACTGAAGTTAGCTGTGAGTTGGGGTCCTTTGGCAATCACACTGAAAGGCAGCTCTGTGTACAAGGAAGATAGGATCCTCTGCCCAGGGGCCCTGAGGGAGCCCGGCACCCTGCTTCTTCCTACCTCCCCTGCTCTGAGGACCCTAGGGTCTCCCCAAACCCCTGTACAGGCCAGATCCACTAAAATAGAACCCTGAGTTGGAAGGGAGAGCAGAGACCGTGTTGGCTAGATACGGGGCGATGGTGAGGTTTGCTAATTTGGGGAACCCTGGAGATCTCTGAGAACAGACACTGCCTCGCTCTGCTCTGGAAGGAAGTGGTCCTTAGGTTCCTATGGGGTGAATTTGGTTTTTGTTTTTTTTTTCATTTTTTTTTCTGGTCCACACCCCATGGTTCTCGGAGGCGGCTGACTCCGCTCTGGGAGCTTTCTTGGTGGTGGTGTTCAGGGGGATCATGTAGTGCTGGGGACAGTGCCCCAGGCATCTTGTGAAAGTCCTTGCTGCAGGCTGGCCTGGCTTTTGTTTTCCTTGGGGGAGGCGGTGGAAGGCACCGCCCGGTACCTCCATGATCTGTGGGTGGGGGCTGGTGAGGGAGAGGAAGCCAGGAAGGCCAATCTCCTTCCACACCCACCACCTCCCAGTCCCTCAAAATGCAGGCGAAGAGATGGGAGCACTTCAGGATTGGCAACTGAACCAAGAGGGGGTCCAAGGGGAATTCCAACCCTGCCCACTCGCAAACCCATCGCCATGCCTTCATCTCCCCACTACTCCCTCCATTCCTCAGATCTTCCCCTACAAAGCGGGCTAGAGTGAAAGACAACTGAGGTCATCCTCAGAATCTCCCTGGGGGTGCAGGAAACCCCAGAAGGGACCCACACTGGGTGGGGCTCAGTGGGACCCACTCTTGAGATGACACCCCGTCCTCCGGTCGAGGGACTAATCCCAAGGGTTGGGCCACAGGCTGGGCTACCTCTGGCGCTCGGACACCTCAGTCCTTCCCTCACTGCCCAGGTCTTGAGCTTCTGGGGTCCCCCCACGCCTGTCATGCAGCTCCCCCAGCCCAGCCTGGTCGGGCCCGGCTGGTCCTGGCATCCCAGGGCACACTTGGGGCGCTTGGGGACCCAGGGCTCTCCAGGTCGGGGAAGAGGGTGGGTGGAGCAGGTGGCAGGGAGAGGGAGAGTGGCTGCTCGGCCTTGCCAGCCTTCCAGGATCCCGGCCAGCCTGTAGGCCGAGGTCGGGGTGCGCTAGGGGAATGCGATTTGCAACTCTGCGGGAGTTGCAGGCATTCCAAAAGGCCTTGCCCCGGAAAATAGAGCCTGCAACCCTGCTTCCCTCCTCCCTCTCTCCTCCCTCTTGTCTTCTCTTGTCTTCTCTTGTCTTCTCTTGTCTTCTCTCTCTCTCTTCTTTCTTTCTTTCTTTCTTTCTTTCTTTCTTTCTTTCTTTCTTTCTTTCTTTCTTTCTTTCTTTCTTTCTTTCTTTCTTTCTTTCTTTCTTTTCTTTCTTTCTTTCTTTCTTTCTTTCTCTCTCTTCTCTCTCTCTCTTCTCTCTCTCTCTCTCTCTCTCTCTCTTTCTCTCTTTCTTTCTTTCTTTCTTTCTTTCTTTCTTTCCTTCTTTCTTTCTCCTTTCTCTCTCCTCTTTTGCTCTTTCCTTTCTCTCTACTTTTCTCTTTTTTCTTTTTCTCTCTCCTTTCGCTCTTCTCTCTTCTCTCTCCCCCTTCCCCCTTCCTCCCTCTCTCCTTTCTCCTCCTCCTCTTCTTCCTCTTCTCTCTCCCTCCTATCTTTCCTTCCTCCCTCCCTCTCTCTCCTTTCTTTCCCTCTCTTTCTCTCTCCTTGCAGGGGCTCTTCCAGCTCTCTTTGTCCATCCATCCATCCATCCATCCGTCACGCCCCCCCCCCCCCCGTCACCTGTCACCGTCCCGCTTCTCCACTCGGCTGTTTATTTAATTGTTTTCCGAGCTCGATGGCGAGCCCTCCTGCCGTCCAACTCTGCCATCCGCACTCTGCCCGTGTAATTTAAAGCTGGAGTTAAATTATGACTTCTCCGGACCTGTTGTGGCACCTCCGCCAAAGCCTAATTAAATGATCACATCCATTCCGAAGGCAGCGCTCCTCTCCCCTCCAACGTTAATTACAACATAAGAGGCTTTAATGGCCCGCCTCACCTCCAGCTCCTGGAAAGAAAGGTCAGGCGATTAATTTTCGTCATTAATCTTTCCCCAATGTGGACACTGTGCTGTCACCAGAGCCTATTAAGCCCCCGATGTCCCCCTTCCAGCCTCCCGCGCCCCTCGCCCCCTCCTCCCTGAGTGACTGCAGAGAGGAAAATATTTAAGAACCACTTTGTCTCCCTGACTCGTCCCCCTCCGCTTTTCCTGGAGACAGTTTCTCCTTGGGGGTCTGGAAGGCGGGACAGGGCGCATCAAGTTGCTTTCCTGCACCCCTGAAGTGCTGACAGTTTTGGGAACCCAGGAGAGAGCTGAGAGCAGAGGCTGGGGGAGGCGTCTGTGCTCCCTCCTGGTGGGAGGTGGGGGAGGGGGCCCTCTGCCCATCTTTTATTCGGAACCTGGGAAGAACATTGGATAAGAGGGATCCAGATAAATAGGATGGGGTAAGGTGCTTGTCTTGCACCCTGCAGCCCGATTTCAAAGGCCAGCAGGGCAGGGAGTGATCCCTGAGCATCGAGCCAGCAGTCGGCCCTGACCACTACTGTGTGTGACCCCAAACTACTCTCCAGCAAATAAAGTGTGAGGAAGGTGTTGACACCGGCTTTTATGTTCCTTTATGGACATTTTGCTCCATGGCAGTGAGCGAAAGCCTTTCCCATTCCTCCCACCTCACCCTGGGCTTTCCTCATCCTGGAACTTTAGTTCCATTACATGAAAAAGGGTTACACAAGTGGGCTTACAAAGGAGGCTGGAGCAATAGCACAGCTGGTAGGGTATTTGTCTTGCATGAGGCCTACCTTGGTTCAATCTCCAAGATTCCATATGGTCCTCCAAGCACCACCAGATATGACTCCTGAGCACAGAGCCAGAAGCAACCCCTGAGCACCACTGGATATGGCCCCCAAACAAAAAAAGTGTGGTTGCATTAGAGTTCTATAAAGGCAGGTTTAAAACGTTGACCCTGTGGGAGAGCTGACTTCAGATCTATCACAGAAGAACTGGGGGTCACTCGTTGTGGATGGTGGTCCTGTGCACAGCATGAAGAGGTGTGTGTGTGTGTGTGTGTGTGTGTGTGTGTGTGTGTGTGTGTGTAATGGAAGAGGCGATGTTTGAGGAAACCCTGAGGCTGGCATCCCCAGTGCACCCCACTTCAGTAGCAGGCTGAAAAAGGGAACCGCATTCTATGGTGAGGTTCTCTGTAGACCGTTTTGATTCCAATCCCAGAATTTATTTGATTTAAAATTCTAATCCAGAAGAGAGTCCCCAGGAAGTGGAGGGATGAGGCGTGGCTGGAAGGCACTTACAACTGGCAGGAACAGAAGAAGGGGTACAGGTGTGGCTGTGGAGACCCACTCCACCCTGTCTCTGGTCTCCTTAGGGTCCTGTACTATATTCCACAGGGGTCAGCCAGGGGGTGATGATTTGAGAAAGTGGAAAATTGGATGGTTAAGGACACCTGGGGATGTCCAAATAGGTAGAGCTCCTCACCCCCCAGCCAATGCCCTGTACACTGTGTCTCATCCTGTTCCTAGGCCTTTGCAACAGATCTGGCTCATATATACCCTTGTAAAGGACCCCAAAATCTCTGTGTGTCTGAGGATGTTCAAGAACTGCTTCCTCCTCCAACATCTGACACACACAAGCTATAGGTTTCGCCCTTGGAAATGAATGACCCTGAGCTTTATTTGTTGTGGCCCTGGTGGCCCCCAAGTACCTCCAGAGCATTGTTGAAGAGTAATGTCTATTGCAAAAAGCATGCTTCAGAGTCAGCAGCTGGGAGCATAGAACCCCCATCCTGATTAGCCATCCCACAAATCCTGAGCTCCTCTGGTCCAAGGTTTAAAGAAGTGTATGAGGAGAAAGAAGTGTACACGTGGAGAGAATGTCCTGGGAAAGTCTCCAGCACTCCCCAACCCGGAAGAAAGGGTAACTTGGCCACAGCTTGTACCTGCCAAATGCCCAAGATGGTTAGAAGGGACTTTAACCTGTGGGTAAGGCGTCCCAGTTGTATGTGTTTGGAGGTGGGTGGGGTGACTGACGTTGTCTGTTGTTAGTTATCAAAGTGGTGGTACCTAAATCAGTTGGCTTTTGTTTTGCTTTGTTTCAGGGACACACCCAGCAGTGTTTAGGGGCTACTCCTGCCTGGCTTAGTGTGGTCCTTAGGAGACCATGGGGTGTAGGGGACGGAACCTGAGCCTCCAGCTTGCAAAGGCTGTGCTCCAGTCTTTGGAGTTCTCTCCCCCACCCTCAACGGGTTTTGGGAAGGATCTTCTAGGAAACTCAAGAAGAGCTGCAGGACCAGAAGATTTGGATGCCTCAGGGGCAGGTGGAGGTGGATTTCAAGAGACAACCCATCTTGTGTCCAGTCAGTCACCCACATCCTGCTGAGGTGGGTACCCGCCACTGCCCAGGACTGGGAACAAATTCCCATCACCAGTCAGCCCCTCCCCTGATGCCACCCTCCCCACCTCTACCCAAGGACATTGGGGACATCACGTCCGCAGTGGCCCACGTGGCCAGATAATAATAATAATTAATAACCATTAGGAACAGTAAGGAGAGACGAGTGCCTGGTCAGCCCGATATGCAGCCTTGGCTTTTCTCGTTCTTCTTTTTCCTTTCCCTTTTTTTCTTTTTTGACTTTAATGAAAACAATGATTTGACTTTGAAGAAAGTGACTTTTTTCAAGTGAAAGCTGGATGGAGTTGGTCCCCCCTCCCCATGACCATCCCTCTTCTCTTCCCAGCTCCTCCTCCTGTGTGTCCCCCACCCGTTTTTTTCCCTCTCTCCCTTTTTTCTTTTTCTTTTAATACTCTGCGTTCTATCATGCAAATCCCCTTTCAAATTATGAGAGTATTAGAGCCATCAACGGTAATGTCACCGCCACAAAATGAGAGTGGGGACTTAAGCACCTAACGAACAATGAAATGTGCGAGCCCTGGGACAGGACAATTAAGAACTGGGCTTAGCCAGCCAGGGAAATTTATTGCTATCAAATCCATATTTCTATTTTCCCCCTGAACAGTAACCTATTTGAATATGATTAAAGGGTTTCATTACGGCGGAGAGAAAGGCCCGTGTCCCACAGTTCCTGGTGTGCTCACAAACACGGACTCGGAGCCAGGGTGCCCTGGTGGGAGGAGGTGGCCAGGGACTGGAGCTGGGAGCGAAGTCCAGGGGTTCACAAAATGCACCTTAAGGGGGTTGACTGCAAAGATAGCTTCTCCAGTGGGTGGGAGTGGAGGGATCTGAGAGCCAGCCCCTCACTGTCTTTGCAAGAAGTGTTGGAAGGCTCCTGAGAAATGGGGAGACTGAGGCGCAGGGCATTTGAGTGACTCAAATGAGCGAGGGGGTTGCCTAGGGTTGGACTCCATGCCCGGCTGACCCTTTCTGCGCCCTCCTGCCAACCCTGCTTTTCCTCCCACCTGCTTCCTCCTGCAGCCTCAGATACTGCAGAGATACACTTGACATACGGGGGCCTCCCAGCCAGGGGAGATTTACGGCCTGGTGGAGAAGAGACAGACTGAGGAGGCTCATAGTCCCTGGAGCTGCGGTGGCGTTTGAATGTCAAAGAGGACTGTGAGGGGTTCAGGGCAGGTTCAGAGGCTGGGCTGGGCAGCAGTTGCCTCAGAAGCTCCAATTCACACAGTCAGTCAAGAGTCCTGTGCCCTTAGTGGCCCTGCTCGACCCCTCCTTGGCCTCTGCGCATCTTCACAAGCTCCGATGCTCCTCACCCCGGCTGCCTTCCCAGCAGCCCCGAAGCCTAAGGGAGGCCCCTGACATCCGGCCACTTGAGGGCCCTGGAGTGGGAGAGCGTTCTCGCACCTCTCTTCTCCTTAAATCCTCAAAACAAGCCTTGAAGCCACATGGGGGATGGGGCGGAGGGGAACTGGGGGAGAGAGACAGGGCGCCTGAGTGAGAGAGATTCAGAGAGGTGAAATATAATCATTTGCCCTTTGGGGAATCGATGACAGAGCTGGAATCTGAACCCGGCTGCAACCCCTGCTCCCACATGTGTGGATCTTGGCTGGGGGCGCAGCCACATGGAGGCTTGGGATCACTGCGCCACCCCCACGCACACACTTGTAGCCTCCTTTTCTGGAAGCTCTGGAGAGAAAACAGTGACCAGGCCAGACAGGCCAGCTGGAATCACAGTGCAGGACGAGGGTGACAGATGTCACGAGAGAGGACCCCTTCCTTCTCCCTACTGGTGCATCCTCACCCAGACAAGCGGAGACCCCTCTTACAGGCTGGAGGGTGACCCAGGCCTCCATTGGGTCAGCCAGAAGAGGGGGCAGGATCATGGGGAGAACTTCCTTCTAGAAAGCAGGCCAAGGATGCAGGGTGTTTGTGGAGTCCTGCCTTCCCCTGGCCATAAGGAGGAGGCCTGGGGAGGGCAACAGGATAGGGCTGGGTCTGAGGTCCTGCCAAGAGGCAGGCTGTGTGGGGTGTGCCTCAGACAGGGTCTATGGCCATAGCTGCCTCCTGAGCACCCCAGCTCTTCTGTGGCCTCCTTCTCCCTTCAGACACCTCTCTTTGTCCCCTCTGGACAATAATATGTATAATACCTGGGGCTTCCAGAAAGTTCTGCCTTGACTTCTGGTGAACTGGATATAGCAGCATTAATTAATTAATTTTGGGGGGCCACATCTAACTGTTCAGGGCTTATTCCTGATACTGCACTCAGGGATCACTCCTGTTGGGCTTAGGAAACATGTGGAGTGTCAGAGACTGAGCCCCGGTCAGCTGTGTGTGCAAGGCAAGTGCTCTCCCAACCTTGTATCATTCCAGCCTCTATAGTAGCATTATTAACACCTCGTGCCATCTGGGACTCACTTCCAGTGACAGATAAGCCTGATATGCCTGAGGCTTGGGCTTCACCAGGACGGGGGGCATGTAAGGGGGCCTCCTGATGGGGAGAGAGACTTCTGGTTTCTGGACAGAGCTTTCCTTTTCTATTTTTTTATTTTGTTTTGTTTTGTTTTGGGGTCACACCCGGCAGTGCTCAGGGATTACTCCTGGTTCTACGCTCAGAAATTGCTCCCGCAGGCTCGGGGGGCCATATGGGATGCCAGGATTCTAACCACTGTCCTTCTGCATGTCCTACCTTTCTGCTTTCTCTCTGACCCCGGACAGAACTTTTCCCAGCTTACCCTCTCTCACTTCCCTGTCCATCCTGCAATCTTCCCCCCCCCCCCCCCATCAGTGCTTGAATCTGTTTCTCACCCACTCCTCTGCTCCTGTACTTTCCCAGCATGTGTGGGAACAGAAATGTGGCTCATAGCCTGCTGACAGGATGATTGAAGGGTCTGGGACAGGTGACATTGGGGTCAGACACCCTCTAAGTTTGATGTGTACTTTTTTTTTTTTTTTTTGGTTTTTGGGCCACACCCGGCGGTGCTCAGGGGTTATTCCTGGCTGTCTGCTCAGAAATAGCTCCTGGCAGGCACGGGGGACCGTATGGGACACCGGGATTCGAACCAACCACCTTTGGTCCTGGATCGGCTGCTTGCAAGGTGAACGCCGCTGTGCTATCTCTCCGGGCCGTGATGTGTACTTTTGTTCCCACTCTGGAGGTGAGCAAAGTGAGGCTCAGAGAGCCCAAAGGACCAGGAAGGGGATGGTCTTCATGAAACCTACTGCCCAGCCATCTGACAAGCTATTTGATCCTCTGTACTTATCTGCATTCTTCTAATCCTTCCTTCATGGAAATCACCTCATCTCAGGATTTAGTCTTGGCCTCTGTTCATCGACCCACCCAAGGGTGATGGTTAAAATAATAAGCCCAGATACTGACCATTTGGAACGGACATTGCTGGTCACAGCAGTGGAGCAGTGGCCTGAGGCCCCCTGCTGGGCTGGTGCTAACGTTTAACTGCTGGCTTTGGGGGGAGGCCCAGCAAATCCTCAAGCAGTGGCGAGGATAAGGAGATGAAGATTAAATGCGCAGGGGTGGGGGCAGACTGTGTAGTAACTAGAGTGGAAATGTTAGCAACTAGTGTAGGCACACTGCTTTATCCTGCCCATCAGGCCTGCATTGGTCAGCCAGCCCACCTCCTCCCTCCCTCCCTCCCTCCCTCCCTCCCTCCCTCCCTCCCCTCCCTCCCTCCCCCCCCTCCATCCCTCCCTTCCTCCTCCCTCCTCCTTCCTTCCTTCCTTCCTTCCCCTTCCTCCTTCCTTCTTCCTTCCTTCCTTCCTTCCTTCCTTCCTTCCTTCCTTCCTTCTTCCTTCCTTCCTTCCTTCTTCCTTCCTTCCTTCCTTCCTCCTTCCTTCCTTCCTTCCTTCCTTCCTTCCTTCCTTCCTTCCTTCCTTCCTTCCTTCCTTCCTTCTCCTTCCTTCCTTCCTTCCTCCTCCTTCCTTCCTTCCTTCCTTCCTTCCTTCCTCCTTTCCTTCCTTCCTTCCTTCTCCTTCCTTCCTTCCTTCCTTCCTTCCTTCCTTCCTTCCTTCCTCCTTCCTTCCTTCCTTCCTCCCTTCCTTCCTTCTCTTCCTTCCTTCCTTCCTTCCTTCCTTCCTTCTTCCTTCTTCTTCCTCCTTCCTTCCTTCCTTCCTTCCTTCTTTCCTTCCCTTCCTTCTTTCCTTCCTTCCTTCCTTCCTTCCTTCCTTCCTTCCTTCTTCCTCCTTCCTTCCTTCTTTCCTTCCTTCCTTCTTTCCTTCCTTCCTTCCTTCTTTCCTTCCTTCTTTCCTTCCTTCCTTCCTTCCTTCTTTCCTTCCCTCCTTCCTTCTTTCCTTCCTTCCTTCCTTCTTTCCTTCCTTCCCTCCCTCCCTTTTCTCTCCCTCCCTTCTGTCATCCCATGCATCAAGCACTCATCCATCCAACCATACCAGCAATGTGTCTATTCATTCACTCACCCAAACCCACACTCCACTATAGTCCTGCCCTCCAGTGGCTCTGGGCACTGTAGGGAGTCCCTGTAGAAGTAGAAAACAAGTTTCCTTCTCTCTAGCTCCTAGAGTCTAGGAGCTCACACTTGAGTTGAAGAGCCAGAGGAACTCGCCAAATAGTCACCAAGAGATGACACAGACAACACGGGTTGGGCTGCCCAAAGGGTTCACAGTAGAAAGACTCTGTTTATGTGTGCATGTGTATATGGGTGCATTCATGCATGGTGTGTGTTTGTGTTTATGTGTGGTAGAGATGGGTGGGGGGGGCAGGAGGAAGCCTAGCTTTGAGTTATAGATTTAGACACATGAAGATACACTTCTGGCCTGTCTCTGCCCTGCCACCTGAGGGCTTCACAGCTCCATCTCCATCCCTAAGGACCAGGTCACCTGCCTGTTCTGTGCCTCTGAACCCCATACCTGAGAGAGCAGAACTACAGAGAAGATACTGGCTCCCACTCTGACCTCTCTGGCCAGTGCCTTGCCTCCTGCTGGGAAGGAGCTCAGCCTGTGGTTGGGTTCCCAGCTCTCCCCCTTCTCTCCTTACACCCTCTCTTTCCATCCCGGGCTGTCAGTTTAACGGACAGGTGTTTAATTCCATCCTGTCAGGTGCCTGGAAATGCCAGCACCACTGCACGCCAGTTTGTGGAGTTTGTTCTTAAAGAACAGCGAGGCGCTGCAGTATGGCCCTCTCCCGTTTCTTTGTCTTCATCCCATCAGGCCAGCCCAATGCAGTCGCAGGGATGTTTCTTTGCTGGGCTGACTGAACCCAGGAAATACGGCAGATGCGGTGGGGAGCTTTTCCGAGCACCTCTGATGGGGACTGGGGTCCCAAGTGCTGAGCGTCATCAATGATGTCTTTGGCAAGCTCTGGGTCTGCCTTTTAACTATTAAAATGGTAGTCCAGCTCGAGTACAGTGTGCTCACAGCCCCTGAGGGTGAGGGTGTAGAAGGAGCTTCTCCAGCCTCTTCTCTATTGCTGGGGCATGCTGGAGCTGTTTGTGCCTTGTGGCCTTGGGGCACATGGAGGGTCAGGAATTTGCTGGACAGTGAGACCAGGCAGTGTGGTGGCACAGAACATACATGGTCTGCAGTTTACTGTGTTAGGTTCCTTGCTTTCCAGAAGGACTTGACATCCAGCTCCTCTCTTGGCCTTTTATGAGAAGATAGAAGGTAGAAGCTTGAAGCTAGAAGCAGGCTGGAGACAGAGCCCTTCATCTTTCTGGGTTTGGTATAGTGTTTGATAAATGGGAATTTATCAGCAACAGCCAGAGGAAAGTTGGACAGCTGGGTCCGAATGGTACCTCAGAGGGTTTATGGGCTCACTTGGCACAGAGTCCCCTCTGGTTCCTTTGCTGCCTTTCCAGTCCTCTTCTCTCCTGCTCCCTTATCTGTTTCTTTTCTTTTTCTTCGACACCTCCTACCTGTCCTCTCTCCACCAGACCTCCACCCATCCAGATACCCCAATGGAGCATCACGGTTCTTAACGAAACAGAACCACTGCCAGATGAAATATATTACTATTAAATACTTAATTCTTCTAGTGAGCAGAGAGCAGGCAGTATGAATACGATTATTAAAGAAAATTACTTTGGCTGATCAGATATTTCTGCATACTAATTTCTGACCCCTCTTCCCTCGCTCCCGCTTCACGTCCCTCAGAGACCAGGACAGATAAAATTCCATCACAAATAGCTGATTACTGAGGCTTGCATTAAAAATCACCCATCCCCATCTTTCTTTCTCTTGTGCCTTCTCCAGGCTGGTGTCCTTGTGGGGAAGGGGTGTCTCTAGACAGCAACAGCCTTTGGGGAGCATATAGGGAGAACAAGTCCTCTTCTTCCTCCTTTTATATTTCAAATTTAATGTCAGTATTAGACAAAGTCCTTTCTCTAATATCAGTACATTGACTCTTCCCACAGTTCCCTAAGGAGCAAAAGACCCTGCAAGCTCCAGGGTCCTGGTTCTAGGAGTTCCAAATGCCACCTACTCCAGCGTTCTGAGCTTTGGACACTATAGCCCAACTACTAAGATGGCTGAGGCTGCCTGGGGGTGACCTCCAGTTCTCAGGGAAGAACAGGAAGTGTCTGTTGAGGCCCTGCCCCAAGGGTGGGACTTCCTGCCTTCATTCCCTTCTAATTGACCGAGCGCTTTGTAAACCCAGGGGACTATGGAGTGAGGGAATTCAGACACTCTCTGACCAACATCTGCAAACTCTGATGTGTGTATGCGTGTGTTTTTCATATTGAACTCAACTTTATGTGCCTTGCTTTATTTCATCTGCAAGATGGTGACACTTTCTTATTCAATATCTTCCTTATTCAATTATTATGGGGATAAGTGAGTTCATATATTAAAAAACACTTAATGGTGCTGGAGAGATTCACTAGGGGTTAGGAGCTTGATGCACAGCACTGCATATGATCTGAGAACTGTCAGGAGTGAACCCGGAGCACAGATGTAGGAGTAATCCCTATGATCCCTTCTGGGTGTGACTTCCAAATTCAAACTAGCCAGCCAACCAGCCAACCAACCAGCCAAACAAACAAACAAACAAACAAATTTAAGCAGTGCCATATATAACTAACAATTAAAAACAACTCTAATATCTAACAATAGGTAACTAGATAAAGAAACTGCAGTATATACCTACACACAATGTAATCTGTACACTACTTGAGTATAAGTAAAGGTGTTTTTGCCACTACATGGATGGCTCTATTGGGTTTCTGAATGGAGTTAGTCAGAAGCAGAGCGGCAAATACAGATTGATTTCTCGCATATGCAGGGTATAAAAAACAGGGTGTGGTAATAACAGGTGGTCAGAGGCAACAGAACTTGAGAACTAGACTATAGAACTGAGCGGACCAGGGTGGAGGGTAGAGAGTGGATGGGAGGTGAAGGGAAGGGGATGCTCTGGTGGCAGGTATAGTGTTGAATGCATGAAACCCTAGTATTAACAGGGTTGTAAATCATGGTGTTTCAAATTAAAAATATAAAAAAAGAAGTGCTATATATATGCACATATGTATGATTTAAAAATTGTACCTCCCACCTTCTCATGAGTGACTTCTTCCTCTAATTCCCCATCAGAGGAATTTCTCTGGACTACTTTCTTTGCTCTTCACTAGGTCTTTGGTACCTCCTAGACCCTTTCTCTGTGACCCTTCAACCCCCCTCTGAGCCCTCTCCCTACCTCCAGCTTCAGTCCTGGCCACTGGTGCCAGAGCAATTACCAGAGTTCTGAAATCAGGGGTGGTGAGGGGAGTGTGCTAAAAATATAGCCATTCCCCACAATCCCATAAGCCTTCAATTTACCTGCTTTTATAAAAAGATGCGTCCTTAGGTGTCACAGGAGGAAGGTATAATTACAGCCTGGGAATGTTAATTCCCTTGCTCCTGATATGCGGATCACTGCTCTGCAGGGCTCCTGTCCTCCTCGGAGCCTTGGGAGGGGAGGCAGGCAGGTCCCTGGAAGGACGTCAGGCTGCTAGGCAGCACCGGACCTGGAGGCATGTAGAGATGTGCCCTAGAACCAGTGGAGATGGAAGCTGCCTGAAGGGTGCCCTATCCTACTAGCAAGCTTCCAGACTCACTGGGAGTTGAGGCTGGAGGGGACAGATCCCTGAGACTGAGACACACTGACCTGCAGGGAACCCTGTGTTCCTCCTTCCCACCCTGCCTCACCTTTCATCTGTTTTCAGCATAGCAGCCTTTAGGCTTTTCACTCCCTATGTCCAGTGTGAAAAATCCCAAAGTTTCAGGGCCCTGTCCATTCATCTGAATTTTTGTATTTCGCCAATCTTCCCTCTGTCCCTTCCCGTCCTGCCATCCAGCCCTTGCCTGATATCAGTTGGACTTCAACATCTACATTTTGTTTTACTGTCTTTCCCTCCAGAGGACTCTATGAGGATGAAGATATTCACCTGTTCTGTCCACTGTCCTAGTCCCCGGGCTCAACAAAGCGTTCTTGGTGCCTATTCAGAGTTGATGAAGGAATAGTCATGAAGGGGAAGAATAGATGCAGAGAACAGAGGCATTTGGTAGTTAGAGGAAACTTGAGTGGAACTATGTATTTGGTGCACAGAAAAAGGGAAGGATAAGATTAAGAACGCAGGAGACCAAGACTGAGGATGGATGGGTTGAGATCCTGCCCAAAACAGGACTTATATGGCAAGGGGAGTCTTTTTCTGTGGGTGTGGACGTTGGACCACAACCAAGTGCTCAAGAGTTATTCCTGGCTCTGTGCTCAGGAGTGGTTCCTGACAATACTTGGGAAATCATAGGTGGTGCTGGGGATTTGAACCAAGGTTAACTGAATGCAAGACAGTGTCTTTACCCTCATATGATACCACTAGACTCTAAAGAGGATTTTGTAAGAGGCAGAGGGGTTCTGAGTGCAAAATTAGGTGACAACAGGTCTTCCTGCTTCCCAGCCTCTGACAGGTTGTTCCTGACTCCATCCCAGAAGACCCTTCCCTTGCTCTGGCCTTATCTCTTTTGTCTTCAAAGCTCAACCCAATCCCTGCCTGTAGGGCTGATTCTTGGGTAAGCCACAGCCTCTGAATGACTGGCATTCCTCACAACCTTCTTGTCATTGCCTGTCCCCAGTGGTCATTTACTTATGAGCGTCTAGAGAGGTGGGATTGTGACATTTCCAATGGGAAACCTGATGGACTGGCAGTGTTCAGAATCCAAGACTTACTTCTGGTTATCATGGGTTTAAATCCTCTGTCTTCCATTCAGCAGCTGAATGACTAGCTTCAACTGTTACTGTCCCAGCTGTGAAATGGGACTAAAAACCTCTTTGGGGAGTGTCTGGGATTAAAAACCTCATCCCCTCATGGGACTGATCTGGCCATTAATTGAGCCCAGGTGCAGAGCAGAGATTAACAAACTGTGAAGACTGTCTGGACATTTCCTAGCACCTAAATCTCTGCCTTGCACTTCACACACATTGACGTTTCTAGCATCCTGACAGCTGGATCTTGTCTTCTCCACTGGGCTGTCAGCACCATGAGAAACTTGTATAGCCCAGCATGGCCTCCTGATGCTAGTGCAAGTGTTAGATGAATACGTACCAGATCTGTGGCTGATATTAGTAAACATGTAACACGTAGAATTCAGCTGAAATACTGATGCCAGAGGAAAGAGTACCTTTAGAAATGGGGGATGTTTGGATTTTGGGGCCATATCTGGCAGTGCTTAGAGGTATTCTTGGCTTTGTGCCAGGAGGGACCCCTTCCTCCTGTGGGACTCAGGAGACCATGTGTAGTGTTAGGGGTTGAACCAGGGTCACAACTGCTGTAGCCACAAACAAGGCAAGCTCCTTACTTTCTGTACTATCTGGCCCCAGGGCCGGGAGGGGGGGAATACTTTTTTGCTTAATGGTGTCCTTTTGCCTTTACATTTTCATTTTTGGGCCATACCCGGTGATGGTTCAGGGGTTACTCCTAGCTATGCTTTCAGAAATCGCTCCTGGCTTAGGGGACCATATGGGACGCTGGGGGATCGAACCGTGGTCCGTCCTAGGTCAGCCGCATGCAAGGCAGGTCAGCCGCATGAAAGGCAAACACCCTACTGCTGCGCCATTGCTCTGGCCCCTATATTTAATTTTTAATCAAGGCACTATGATTTGCAAAGTTGTTCATTATAGAAGATATTAGAGTATAATAACTGGAGAGGTAGTACAGCGGCTAGAGTGTTTAGCTTGCATGTTGTGGATCAGGATTCAATCCCTAGCACCCCATAAGGACACCGAATACCTCCAGGAGTACTGGTAATTCCTGAATGCAGAGCCAGGAATTACCTGAGCAGTGCCTGAGCATTGCTGGGGTGGAGGGCAAAAGCAAACAAAGGAACACAATAACAACAAAAGCCCAAGTTGTTCATAAAAGAGCTTTAAGCATAATCCAATGTTCCAACCCCAGTCCCACTACCAGGGTCAACCTTCCTCCACCAGCGCCTCGGGCTTCCTCCCATCCCCCAGCCTGACCCCTTAACAGCACGTTAATGAAAACAAACAGGCCTGTGCTTCTTCCCAGGAATTCCAGTGGCCCCTGGGGGCTGAGGGAGAGTGGACTGCCCCAGAGGACAGGCACAGAGTGGCTGGGAAGGACTTAGTTCCAGCCCATCTGAAAGCAATGTGAGGGGCAGCCTGCGGAGAGACTCCAGGCCAGGACTAGGGGACTGCTTCACCCCTACCAGGAACTCTGAAGAGAGGAGCCTGCGACTGAGGCCGGGTGGGGCCCAGCCCGCCTGACCCTCTGGGGTGCTGGCAGGCCTGAGCGTCGGGTGCAGCCCTGGTCCCAAGGCTGTATATACACAGGGCCGGGAATGTTTATTTTTCCTTATTGACTTTCTCCAAATAAACCCCCAGCCAGCAGAAAGGGGCTCCCAGCAGCAGCTGTTTACCCAGTGTTTGTGATAAAGAGGCTTCTCCCTAGCAACAGGTGGCAACGTGCGGCTCTCCGGGAACACGGCAGGGCCTTTCGACCCCGAGCTGTGTTTACCCAAAGGGGGAGAAAAGGGACACAGGGAGAAAGGAAGGAAGGAGGGAGAAAGGAGACTGAGAAAGGAAGGCAGAAAGGAAAAAGGGAGGGAGGAGGGAGGGAGAACGGAAGCCAGAAGCCAGAAGAGCAAGAGCAGGAAAACTCTGAAAGGTTTTTTGGGGGTTGGATAGGACTGGGGGTAGAGTGAGGGAGTCAGTCCTGGGGAACCTGAGCTGAGAATTACAGCTGATGGTCCTGAGGAGGGACAGGGTGGTAGGAGGCCTGAACCCCCCTGGCTGAGGGGAGCAGGGAGCACAGCTCAGAGCCTCTCATGGGGCCTGCTCAAAGCCAGTCTGATGGTGTCTGCCTGTAGGTGCCCAAGCTTGAGGGGTGCTGACTTCCTCTTACAGCCTTCTTCCAGCAAAGGGGAATCCCTCCTCTCAGAGCACAAGTTTGAGGTCAGATCTGAGGTCAAGATCGAGGCCAGCCAGGTTCTTGCTGCAGGGCTCATACTCATGGCCGAATGTTAACAGCTTGTTCTTCTAGCTTCTTGGAAACTACCAGTAGCCAGTCCTAGGTGCTGGGAGCCTGCAGGGCTCTCATTCTAAGCTCTGTTGGTATTGACACAGGTCGGGGTTTGGAGTGAGGGTTTCTGCATCTGCGACTAAATTTCTTAAGTATAATACATTTCATGCTTGGAAAATTTCAGATAGTGGGTTTTAAGTCCCACTCTGACCCAGCACGACCTCTTTGTTTTTTCTTTTATCTATTTATTTTTTATATGGTTTTGGGTCATCCCCAACGGTACCTGCTCAATGCTTATTTCTGCCCTGTGCCAGGAATGGCTGTTGGGGAAGATTGGGTGAGGAACTATGTTCAAGACTCTTGGGAGGGGCCGGAGAGATAGCATGGAGGTAGGGCATTTGCCTTGCATGCAGAAGGACGGTGGTTTGAATCCCAGCATCCCATATGGTCCTCTGAGCCTACCAGGAGTGATTTCGGAGCATAGAGACAGGAGTCTCTGAGTGCTGCTGGGTGGGACCCAAAAACCACCCCCCCAAAAAAAAATAGACTCGGGAGTAGACAGTTCCTTTCTGCCCTTACATACCTCTCATAGAAGTGGACTTGTCATGAGGCTGGCCCCCCTTATGTCTGGGGGAGATTCTTGGCAGTAGCAAAAAGAGGAGGACTTGAGGTATTGGGCATGGTGTCAGGACTTATGTCTATGTTCCAGGTAGCCGAGTAACCTCAAACAAGTCACTTCCTTCCTCCAGGAGCCCATTTCCTCCTCAGTTCCCAGTCATTCCTCAGGCTGACAGAACCTGAAGGTACTTGGCAGAGCAGGCTATGTTTGTCATGCTGCCTGGGTCTTGCTTCTCCTTCAGGAGTGCTTGGAGTCCACTTGGTGCACTTCTTTTTCCCTTTTGCAGAACCAGGATGGAACCCAGGGCCTCCGATGCAAGGCAAGGACACTCTCAAACAAGCTCTGCTGCTGAGCTGCACATCCGTGGCTCTGCAAACCTACTTTCTTGCCCAAAGGGAAATTTATAGAGAATGCTCACTTCTGTAGAAAACTGCCTCTGTCCCTAATACAGAGGCAGTTTTCTACAGAGTGGTCCAGTGGCCCAGGAACATTGGTGGTAGGTGGGATATTTGACCCTACACTGGTAGACTGTCCCAGGGACCAGAGTGTGTAAGGCTGCAGCTAGAGCTTTCTAGCTAGACTCAGGATATCTACCTAAGCCGGCAGATGTGTGCTGATGCCTTCCTCGGGATCACCCATTGTTTATAGAGGAGATTTAGGCCTGCACCTAGGTGCTATACCCTCAGAGATTGAAGTGTGAAGGGAGCTAGTGGCTAGGTTGCTAGTGTGTATTCTCTCTCTCTTTCTCTCTCTTCCTATCCCTCTCTTCCTCTCCTCACAGACATGCATTCACCTCACAGGCATACATGTAATGTACCACATAGATACATCCATAGACAAAACACCCTTATAGACATAGGCTTCAGAGACAAACATCTCACAGACATAATCACCTCTCACAGAGATCACATATGACTTAGATACACTTCTTAAACATACATACACCTCACAAACGTACAAGCATTCCCAGAGACACATACTTTAGGTACAGATGCTCCTTACAGACACGTACCTACCTCTTTATTTTTATTTTTGATTTTTGGTTTTTGGGCCACACCCGGTGGCACTCAGGGGTTACTCCTGCCTATCTGCTCAGAAATAGCTCCTGGCAGGCATGGTGGACCATATGGGATGCCGGGATTCGAACCAACCACCTTAGGTCCTATGTCGTCTGCTTGCAAGGCAAACACCACTGTGCTATCTCTCCGGCCCCTTCCTCCCATATTTAGACACCAACATAGACTTCTGCCTGTGTAGGTAATACAGGCCCAATTCCACAGACACTAAGAGTCCACCCGGAACCCCCAACTTATTTGTTCCTGCACTGACCTTTCAGCAGCACCCACTGTGGTTTGGGCACTGTGCTAGTTACTAGAAGGCGTACAACAGGCAGAATGCATTGAGGGGGACAGACCATAGGAAAACGAAGGCGTAACTGGGCCTGCGTATGAGGCGTGATCACTCCTGACAGGGGAAGGAGAAGCGCGAGGAGGCTGCAGTTCTATTCCTTTGCAGGTTCCCTCTGTGCCCCCCTCAGCAGCCAGGCCACAACCCAGAGCCCTCCAGGTCTAGCCCACGGCAGGGGGTGGACAGTGGTCGGAGTGGCACCTTCACCCAGGCCTGTCACATGCCGGCAGCAGGCGCCTCTGGAGGTCTGTTGCTCTCGCACTGCAGCGTGTCACCGTTACTATTCTAATCCTCGTTACAGGAGATGTCCCTCCTGCTCTAACACAACAGCCGCGCAGCGTTGCGCAGCCCGTGGGGAGACGGCATTTTTCTGGCGCTGCCGGGAGAGCAGTCAGAGTGGCACCAGGAGGAGAGTTGATGGCTCCTGGAGCTCCTGGTGGGGGTGCAGCCCCTTCCGATGTCAACTTTTTCCTCTCCTCCCTGTCTCCCTCGCTCTTCCTGTTCTTGTCCCTGCCCTAAGCATGCGTCGGGTTCTCCTCAGCGCCTGCCTGTGCAGCTCCTCCAGTGTGGAGGAGCCCAGTGAGCCCAGGCATCTGCCATGTGTGGGTACACAGTGGGGTTCGTGAGCAAGTAAGACAGAGAGGGGTAAGGAGAGCGTGGGAAGGGGCCCGGTATCCCCTTCCCTGAGGGGAAGCACAGGCCCCAGGGCAGACGAGAGAGGAGCAACCCCTATTCCTGCTCTGGAGCTTCTGGATGCAGTTCTTGAAGGTCTTGTCGTCCCCTGTGATTAATTCCTTTGGGTGAACATGACCTCCTCCCTTGGGGCCAGAGAGATGCACAGTAGGTAGGGCCTTTGCCTTGCATGTGGCCGACCCATCCCCAGCATCCCATGTGGTCCCCTGAACCTGACAGGAGTAATTTCTGAGCTCAGAGTCAGGAGTAACCCCTGAGTGCCACTGGGTATGGGCCCCAAAACGAAACAAAATAAAACAAAAGAAATAAAAAGGCAATTGTATTTGGTGGCCAACAGTGTTGAATGGTCTCCAGTGACTGATTCAACTTTTCTGTCCTCGATGTTTCAATCTATAAAACAGGCCCTTTACATATGCTACTGTGGGTGTTGTAAGGATTAAATAAGAGACTCTTTTCTGGGGAAGGGCACACCTGGCAGTGCTCAAAGGTTGCTTCTGGCTCCACACTCAGGAAGGAATCATTCCTGGCTAGTTCAGGAGACCATATGAGATGCCAGGGATTGAACCTAGGCCAGTGCAATGCAAGGCAAGCAACCTACCTGCTGGACTGGTAGGTTTTGGCCCATAGAGAGACTTTTTAAATTGTAAGTGGGGAGCCTTCCAAACAGTGCTCAGGGGTCTCCAGAGCTGTGCCCAGTGATAATAAGGGGGTTGAACGGTGCCAGTTGGGCCACATGCAAGGACTGTGGCTTCTCCCCTGTATTCTCTGGCGGTTTAACATAGTGGCTTTACAAAGTGGTCAGCATGGTGGCTGGCCCTGGGGGATAGCTCGGACCAGACAGGGTGTGTGTTTGGGTGTCAACCAAAGGTCGTGTCCAGGGGTGGGGCAGGAAGAAGGAGGATTTTGCTCAGCTGATCATTTCCCCCAGGGCTGGCCTTGGTGTTGCCTAGGCACTGGGTGAGAGAGGGGACCCCACGGGCTTTTGCAGTGCAGGCAGCCAAGTGGGCTCAGATTTTCTGGAAGGGCACTGTATCATCAGGGTCAGCGTTTGAGTTGAGTTGGGGAAGGAAGAAGCCGGAAGGTGAGTTAAGGGGTGCTAGGAGGTTTACTTCCAACCCTAGGAGATGAGCACAGGGAGACAGCGAGGGAACAGAACCCTCAGAAAGTTTCCAGCACATTCCTGCTAAAATTAGCCCCGACTTGCGTACGCAACTCTATATTTAAACCAGCGGCCTGTCAGAGTCACTGTGCTGAGCTGCCGGCACCCACCAGCGACTTTGGGGCCCAGAGCTGCTGTCGGGGTGCAGGCGGCAGCCCTGAGCATGGGCAAGGTGCCCAGGGCACAGAGGAGCCCCTGCCTACCCACACCTGCTGGTGCAGAGTGGGGGCGCATGCACGCGGGGTACACGTGCTATTCCCAAGCAGAGTGTGAGATGTCCTGTCTTTTGTCCTGGCCTAGTGGGACAGAAAGACACAAGCACAATCACTGGGCAGGCACAGGAGCAAAGAGGGTGGAGGAAAGGGGAGGAGCAAGCAGAGGGGAATAGGATGGGGGAGCTGGGAGAAGGAGCCTGTGTGTCTAGGAAGATGGTTAAACTCCCCCCACCCAGCCCCACTGGACTGGGCATGGGGATGGGGTATCATCATGTGGGCTCAGGTTCCTGTGATCCCCTGGAAGCCCCCCCCCATCCCCCCCGTGCTCTGAGGGTGCAGGGACCCTGTGCTGAGCTTGTCCTCGCTGCAGGCTGCCCGGCCTCTCCAGGGACAGTGCTGCCTGATAAGAAGCCGGTTTTACCTGAGGCCTGGAACATTAACTTTGACACTGAAAGGGGGATATTTTATTACCCGGGAATATTTCTGCATCTCTTTCCAGATCTCGATCAACCCCCACCCCAGCAGCAAGCAAGTCTCTTTAGACAATTAAAATGTGTTCTCCAGTTAACCCTAGAGATCCAGCCCTGTTCCAGGCTGGAGGCAGGGCGGGTTATATGTGGACAATAAACCCCGTGTGCCTAAACCTGAGCCCCTTGATATGCTGTGTTGTTGTGTCTGTGTGCAAGTGTGTTTGTCTATATCTGTGCATGTTTGGATGTATCGTCTATCTATATGCATGTACAGGTATGCCTGTATGTGTGTATGGACGCCTGCGTGGTTGGGGCGAGGTGTGGTGAGGTGTAGCCTTTTTACAGCTCCAGTTCATCCTGTTTTTCCCCCCACCAGTGACCTCTGACTGCCAACCATCAAGGGTCTCTGAGTGCAATCAACTTTTCTAAGGCTGTACAGGGAAATGAGATCTTTGAGAAGAAGTGTGAGAGTCCTTGGTCACACAGAGACCTTAACCCTGGTCCTCGGCTCTCCTAGGTGCTCACTGCCTTCTGCTGAGGGAAGTCTGCCCGTCCAGAACATGCCTGCTTGGGGGACCGTTCTCAGGTCCATCTGACTTTCTAGGCCTTGTGGACCACAGGCCAGGGTTCCCATGGCTGTCCTGCGTTCACCCTGAATACTGCATCCAAGCTAGGAGGGTGGATCTTCCTCTTCCCAGGTCCAAACACCTCCCCTCTTTCTGTGAACCCAAATGTATCCAATTTAAATCATAGCTAGCTAATATGCACGGTTTCTTTAACATTGTTCTAAGCATTTATTTATTTATTTATTTTTTTTTGGTTTTTGGGCCACACCCGTTTGACGCTCAGGGGATACTCCTGGCTAAGCGCTCAGAAATTGCCCCTGGCTTGGGGGAACCATATGGGACGCCGGGGATCGAACCGCGGTCCGTTCCTTGGCTAGCGCTTACAAGGCAGACACCCTATCTCTAGCGCCACCTTCCCGGCCCCTCTAAGCATTTATTAATATTTTTTGTTGTTGTTGGTTTTTGGGTCACACCCAGCAGCGCTCAGGGGTTACTCCTAGCTCTGTCCTCAGAAATCACTCCTGGCAGGCTCGGGGACCCTATGGGATGCCGGGATTCGAACCACCGTCTGTCCTGGTTCAGCTGTGTGCAAGGCAAACACCCTACTGCTGTGCTATCTCTCCGGCCCCTGTTCTAAGCATTTATTAAGTGAATTTGTTCACTCACTCCTCATCCTTACCTTCTGAATAGCAGTGGATACTATTATTCCTATTTCACAAATGAAAAACATGAGGCATAAGTGATAACCCTTTTTTTTCTCTTGATTCTTTTTGGGGGACCACACCCAGTATTCAGAAGCTTCTCCTGGCTGTGTGCTCAGGGATCACTCCTGACAATGACCACGAGACACCGGCGATCAAACCTAGGCCTTCTGCCTGCAAAGGTGCACTCAGCTCATGGAGCCAGCTCTCAGCCCACAGAGTCAGGATTTGAACCCGTGTCTTCTGGCTCAGGGCCAGGCTCTCAGCTGCTACTCCCAATCCTGTCGAGGGTTCCTTTTGTGTTGTTGTGTCCTTCAGCCCTAGGCTGTCCTCCTGGCCCATCCAAACGGGCTAAGGAAAGCCTCTGTCTGCGTAGCTCCAGGCTTCGGCACCATGCCAGACCCTAAGCAGAAGCCTGCTGACAGGCTCCATGCCTGGCCTGCCCTCCCTCCACCAGCATGAATTCCTTCCCTTTGCCCCACACCCTGGGCCTCCTGAGCCATAGTCCACGCTCCCATATGGCGTCTTTTAAGCTCCTCAGCCCTCGATTCCAGAGTCTTGAAACTACTTTCCTGTGCGCCAGCCAAGGTCAGACAGAATCCATCCACAGGCTCTGAGAGGTTCCAGACTCCGTCTCTGGCCCCCAGCCACTGCTGACGCGCCCTCCACAGGGCTCCAAGATGGAACTTGCAGGTTCTGGAAGGGGACCCTGACTGCGGCACCAGCTTCTGGCTTCCGGGGCGGCATCCCCACAGAGGGATACCGGTGGTACGACTCTTGCGGTTTCCTCTGTTTCCAGAAACCCTTAGTGAAATTACAGCTTTAATTAAATACAGCTGGTTGTACGTTATACTCCATATAATTATCATGTTATTATTATTATCGCTCAGACAAAAGTTCAAACAAAGTTTATTATAAATACTGTTTGACAGAAACAACTGGAAGATTGAGGGTGATCAGCCTGCCTGAGTGACGGAGAAGAGGGGCTGCAGGGCCCAGGAGCCCAAGGAGAAAAGGGCCCCCTTGGGAGGTGCAGGCGCTGGGGGGCAGCTGGTTGGAGAGTCCTGACCCCCGGGGTGAGGGTCAGCCTATGTCGTCTATGTGACTGGGGCAAGAGCCCGTCCCACCTGGAGGCTTCAGTTCTGTGCTCCAGAAAGGACAAATTTCAGTTCTACTCTGTGGATTAACTGAGGTCCATGAAGTCTGTCAGGCACTGTTCTGGGCCCTGGGGCTCAGCAGAATGAGGTAAGCCAGATGTTTTCCCTCAGGAACTTACCTTTTGTGGAAGGGAGAGAGGATGAATGCATGAGTGACTATGCAATAAAAAAAAAAAAAAATCCAGGTAGCAATGAGCTACCCAGAGAGAAACAGCAGAGCAGAGGAGAGAAAGGGATGCAAGAAAGACCAGTGCAGTGCTGTTTTCAGGGAAGGATGGAGGGCCTAGAGGCAGCTCAAAGAGGTAGAGCACATGCCTGGTATGTACAAGGCTTTGCCCTTGATCTTTGCCACTATGTGGCCCCAAAAGCACTCTGGGGTTATTCTGGTAACCCCTAACAGTGCCAGGTGTATCCCTGGTAGCCTCTGGCACCCCCTAGAATTGAGTCCGAACCATCAGGCCAGCATTACTGGGTTGAAAATCACAGGGAGTAGTTCCTGGCCCCAGAGCATTGTTGGGGACTCTGGTATAAACAAAAAAGAAATGGTCACAGGGGCCGGAGAGATAGCATGGAAGTAAGGCATTTGCCTTGCTTGCAGAAGGTCGGTGGTTCAAATCCCGGCGTCCCATATGGTCCCCCGAGCCTACCAGGAGCGATTTCTGAGCATAGAGCCAGGAGGAACCCCTGAGCACTGCTGGGTGTGACCCCCCCAATAAAAAAAAACAAAAAACAAACAAACAAAAAGAAATGGTCTCATCTGATGAGAAATGTGAAGGAAATAAAAGAGCTAGTGGTAAGAAAAGATGGAAGACGCCCTCCTAGCAGGAGACAAAGCACCGGCCTAGGTCGTGAGGTAGACAGCTATTCTGCATGTTCAAGGCATGATTGAGAGTCTAGGATGCTGGATGCAGAAGAATGAAATGAAGTGACAGAATACAAGGTCTAGGGAGAGAGAATTGCTGCATACATCAGGCCTGGGTCAGGATAGGAACTCTGGGATTTCTTCAGAAGGAAGGGAAAGAGTTTTGTGTGAAGGGAGTGAATGGGGTGACAACCTGAGCTGGTTAGGTTTTGCTTCATATTGGGAACACCACAATACCGAACTTTCTTCCCACTCTGGGGTACCCTGACTCCAAGGCTCATTCTTTGTTTTTTGGTTTTTGTTTTTTGGGTCACACCCAGCAGTAGCAGTGCTCAGGGATCATTCCTGGCCCAGCTCAGGAAACCTTATGGGATGCGGAGGATCAAATTTGGTTCAGCTGCACACAAGTTTCCCACCTGCTGTACTATCTCTCCGGCTCCCTCCAGGGCTCATTCATTCTTATGGGACCACCCCAAAACTCAACTGCACACAATGAAAATGTGCTATGTTCTCTCAGAGATCTGTGGGCTGGCTGAGCTCAGCTGAGTGACGCTTGCTTGGGCTCTCTGGAATCCGATTACATGGCACATGGGACTTGGGTCCTCTGAAGGCTGGACTGCAGAGGGAAGGGGTTCAGGCCGCCTCTTCACTTGCAGGAGGATTCCCTCAACTATATGGAGGCTTGGTCCACCATCTTCCTCCTGGCTTCCTCCTGTGCTAGTAGGTTCTTCACAGCATGGTGGGTTAAGGGAAGAGCCTGATGGCCTGCCCAAAGGCTTGCTTTTGCTACCTCATTTAAGCCACACGATGTCACCTTTGCCAACCTCCTGGGTATTTGGGCCTGTTCTCTTTTTAATAGGAGAAGGCGAGGTGCATATAAAAGTATCAGAGAAGGGAAGCACACAGAATTGAGAGTCCACTTGTAGAGAGAAGCCACCACAGTTTTCTATGACAGAGATAGTAATAGCTACTCTTTCTCTAGTGTTTACTATGGACCAGGAGCTTTCCCAGCTTCTATTATGTTCTAAAAATTATTTTTAGTTTTCAGTTTTTAGGGGCCTCCTAAGCAGTGCTTATAAGCACAGGAGCGTTTCCTGGGATTCTCTACCAACCAGGCTGTAGGTTCAGTGCTCAGACCTGACAGTTGGATGTTGCTCAGGGCTAGGAATTCTGGGGGTCATGTGGTGGTAAGGTGTGGTCCAAAAACCGAAAGAAAACAAAAAAAGATAGAACTTGGATTTTTGTACAGGCAATGTACATGTACAGGCAATGTACATGTACCCTGGCCTCTGAGTTTTCTCTCAGTCCCCTGTTTTCTGTGTTTTAATTCATTTTATTTTCATATCAATCCTAAGAGACGGGTTCTATTGCTTACCTTATTTTATAGACAAAGAATTGGAGGCACAGAGAAATGGAGCATATTGTTTGGTGGTTCATATGAGTCACTTTTGGTGGTACGAGGGGGACCATACAATGCCAGAATTTGAACTTGGGTCAGTCACATGGAAGGCAAGTGCTGTAAATAAACTGTCCTAGTGCTCTGGCCTGAGATGCAGCCTAGTGAGTGAGTGAGGAGCTGTGATGGGTCACAAGTGCTCCTGCTCTAGTCTTTGCTCTACCAGAATTGGAATCAAGCTTCCCTGGAAGTCCAGAGACATTTCCAACAGCTGGACCTAGGGACTTTCCACTGGTCTCCCCAACATGCCTCACCAGGAATGCAGCTAGTGTCTGTCTGGCGTGACTTGCTGAAATGCATTGCACAGGGACTGGAAAGACGGTACAGGAGGGAGTGTGGCCTACCCAGATTCAATCATAGATTCAAACACCACATGTGGTCCCTGAGCCCTGCCAGGAGTGATACATGAGTACAAAGCTAGGAAGGAGTAAGCCCTGAGCATCATCCAAAAATAAGCAAAGAAAAAAAATTAAAATGAAAGGAGCTTTCCTGAACCTACTGTCAAATACTTCCATGGCCCTTGCCACTGGATGCTTGAATATAGATAGAGCCACACATGATATTTTTGTATTGGAAGGAATTTTCCAGAGCAAGTGCCAGTCCTATAGCATAGACCTGGAAATGGAGGTCCAGAGAGAGGTAGGGCCTGATCACAGTTACTGTCAGTGCTTCAGTGAACTCTGTGGGCCAGAATTCACCTCCTGTCTGAACATACAACCCTGTGTGTGTCTGACCATAAACAGGAAGGTTCAAGAGACCAGGGGAAAGATGGGAATGCGTTTGGGCTCTAGGGAGGGGGAGCCTGGTGTGACAGAGTGGACAGTGCAGAAGGTGTCAGGGGTCTTGTGACATCTCAGACACCTCACCCAACCTCACATTTCCGGGGTAAAAAAACCCTTAAGCATCAGCCCCAAGGGGCACTGAGATACACAGAATTCTTTTCGTAGGGGTTGGGTAGGGCCACACCCAGCAGTGCTCAGGTCTTCCTCCTGGCTCTGCACGCAGGAGTCATTCCTGGCAGTGCTTGGGGGATCGTATGGGGTCCTGGGGATTGAACTCAGGTTAGCTTTGTGTAAGAAAGGCAAGGGCTCTTACCTACTGTACGATCATTTCAGCCCCAGGAGTATTTTTTAATGGCAGTGCTCATTGGGCTACTCTCTGCCCGCTCTTCAGTAGTGGCAGTGGTAGGGGTGGGTTGGGGCAGAATTTAGCTGAGGACCACTCCTGGCAGTCCTGAGGACACCGAGCAGTGCTGAGAAGTCAACTGAGTGTTCTCACATGCAAGCATGCACTCCAGCCCTTGGAGCCATCTACCTGATCCTACCCTGGTCTTCAAATTCCAGGCTCTTTTTTATTTTTTATTTTTGTTTTTGGGCCACACCCGGTGACGCTCAGGGGTTACTCCTAGCTCTGAGCTCAGAAATTGCTCCTGGCTTGGGGGACAATATGGGACGCCAGGGGTTCGAACCGCGGTCCATCCTAGGTCAGCCTCATGCAAGGCAAATGCCCTACCGCTCCGGCCCCAAATTCCAGAGCAGGGAGTATAAAGCCTGGGAGGACTAGCTTCTCAGAAGCCTCAGATTTTGGGGCCACTGACAGTGAGCCTGACAAGGGGCAACGGAGCTGACCAGGTCTTGGGTCAGCCATGATTTTATTTTCGTTTGTTTTCAGGTCACACCCAGCAATGCTCGGGCTTTGCACTCAGGAATCCCTCCTGGTGGTGCTCGGAGAACCGTACGTGGTGCTGGGGATGGAAGCCCGGCCAGCTACATGCAAGGCAAGCGCCTTGCCTGCTGTACCTCTCTGACCCCTCAGTCAGTTTTCTGTGGGTGTCTCAGCCCAGTGCCTGGGGACGCAGGGCAGCCCCCAGTCGCAGCCCCAGGCTCGATGCCGGTCTGCTCCTTCTCCTCCTCCCAGCCGTCACCTGGCACAGAGCAGAGCTCGAGCAGGTTGCAAACTTCTGCTGACACTGGCAGGGGCCGCCGCTCCCAGCCTGATACTTCATGGCAGCCACACTTGCACAAATCTTTAATTGTTTAGTTTAAAGAATTGTGTTTTGACCGCGAGGGGATTTTGGCTGGAGCTCAAGAAGTGATAATGATATTTCGCTGCCAAGACGTCTCCTTGGCTCTCTGCGTGTTAATGTGCACTTTCAAGACGCTCCAATTAACTGCATCAGCTCTTGGGGAGCGGAGAGGAAGCAGGCAGGAGAAGGCGAGGAGAAGGCAGACAGTCCCTCCCCCATCTTTTATTAGCAAACAAATGGGGGGAGATGACAAAGTCCTGGAAGACAAGCCCCCAGAGAAGTGGTGTCTCTCGCTCTGGAGGGGAGATGAGGCTGGAGAGAGTTCCCCAGATAGGGGGCGGCCTCAGAGCCCACCAGGAGGCCGGAAGCTCTGGCCCACCTGAGCCCCACTTGGCCTGCAGCTTGAAGGCTGGCATGCTCGTCATGGTGGTGTCTTCATGGACTTTCCTTCTTCACACCTCTGTGCTGCTCTCCGCTGCACATCTGGTTCAGTCCCTCACTGTGCCCCTAGATTCTGACTGACTCAAATCCTAACTGTCAGCCTCTCCCATTGGCCCCCAGTCCTGCTGGCCCCTGCAGGCCCTGGAACCGAACTTGCAGGTTGCTCGTAGACACCCTCAGGCCTTTGAGGCTGTGCTTTTGTGGAGTGGGGGGCTCTGCTGAGCAGGCTCTTCTCCAAACGATCTGCTTGGCTTACTTCCTCACCTCCCGGAGGTTTTGACACAAACGTCACCTTCTCAGTGAGGCCATATTTAAAAGTGAGACATGCCCTGTCACTCCCTGTCCCCCTTCCCCGCTTTGTCTCTGCAGTATTTACCACAGTAGCGCCCAAGGAATCTTGCTTGGCTGCCTCCAGTCTCTCTGCGCCTGGCCCCTCAGAGGGGCCGTGTTTGAGGGTCCTACATGGAGCCAGACGCTCCTGCAGGCTAGAGCACCGTGGGGATGTGGGGAAACTCAACCCTTTTCTTGTTGGTAAAGGAACTCTGTCCTTTCATGATGACTGCCCTCCCTCGAATCCTAACGCCATATCTGGTTCTGTCCTCACCTCACTTTCTAACAGGACCCCCTCCCCAATCCACCATTTTGGCTCCCTGTTTCTTCATCCTCCAAATATAGGCTCACTCCTGACTTAGTCAAAGCCTAACTCATCTGCTCCTCACCTCTGCTCCACCCCTTGTTTCCCACCAATCAACTGCCCCCATTCTCCATGGGTCAGTGTCCTGAGGGGGGAAGAGATAGGACAGTAGGTAGGGTGCTTATCTTACATTGTAGCCCACCCAGGTTCAATCATCGGCATCCCATTTTGTCCCCCTGACTCCTGCTTAGGAATGATTCCTGAGCTCAGAGCCAGGTAAGCCCTGAACGGTGCAAAACCCAGGAGTGGCCCCCAACAAAACACACTTAAAAAAACCGTCTCAGGTCCTGCCCAGAAAGAAGCTGGGCTTCCCCATTAGGCTTTGAAATAGGACCTCCACGATTCAAAGATTCCAACAGGGACCACACAGCCAGCTGGCTGTTTGGGGGAGAACACCACTTCTCATGGACCGGAGGCTCCCAGCTCGGCTTCCAGCTCCCCTTCCTCAAAGCTGTGCTCCCAAGCCCCCCAAGGGCGCTGGGTAGCATCAGTGTTCCAGGAGGAGCTGAGAAGGCCCCTCGGGCGGGGGTCCTGTGCATTCCCCAGGAGTGGGCTCCACACCCCCCTTGGGTCTGCTCCCGGCTCCAGCTGCAAAATGACTTTTCCACATGTGGAGGTGGGTGTGGGGGCCCCCAGCCTCCCCCACGAGCTAGGCAATGTGTGAGCCAGGGCCCCAGCAGCAAGTACCGCCCCCCCCCAACAGAGCCGGCCAAGGAAAGAGAAGGGGGCAGGTGGCTGGAGGGGGGCGCGTGGCTCAGACCCGTCCAGTCCACTCCCTGCCTGTCGGCCTGGCCTCTGCTGCAGGGTCAGCACGGCGGCTCGAGTTTCCAGCGGTTGAAGACAGGAAGATTTAGCGCGGGAGCCCGGCGCACAGAACACTGTTTGTCCGCCTTTGAAACCCGAGGCCTGGCGGCAGGGACACCGGGCCCAGGGCCGCTGCTGGGCTGGCCATTGGGGATGGGCCCACCCCCTGGCCCCGGCTCCTGTTTCTCCAGGTGCCGGGTGTTTTCCTACGTGTTAATTTGCCCCAGTGGACTCGCCCATTCCTGGCCCCAGACTCCCCTACCCCAATCTCTCTCCATCTCTCCCCTACGCCCAGCCTGGGGAGGCCCAGACACCGCCTTTGGGGTGGACCAGAGGCCCTGGCGACTGGACGGATTCCGTGAGGGCAGGTCCAGGGCTGAGGGTCGCCCGTGGTGGGGTGGGTGTAGGGAATCTGCTCCCCTCCTCTGGGCCCCCGGCCATCGCGTGGCACGACGGCTATAGCTGGCACTACCCACAGAGAAAGGGACTGGAGCACTCACATTGACTGCCTGCTGACTGCCCAGCACTCCTGGATGCCACCCCCTTCAGAAGGCTTACCAGGGTTTTCCTCCCTTGGCACAGATCCCAGTAGAGGACCTGAAATTCTTCCCACCCAGATCTCCCGTCATGGGTCTGCTTCCCTAAGGACTCCGGTTGGAAGGTCTTGATCCCAAGGTTTATGATCTTCGGAGACATTTTAGAGACAGGTGAGGCAAGGAAGTGACTTACATTCAAGGCTGTTCAGCCATGGGGGACTAGAATGTCGGTCTGTAGTAAAGTCTCCCAACTCCAGTGCCCTCTTCCCTGCCCTCAAGCACCAGGGAAGAGAGGGTGAAGGGAGCCAAGGGGAGCACTGGGGTAGAGCCACAGGAGAGGGGCTTGAATAAAGCCCATGTGTGGGAATGCCTGGCTTTTTAGTTCCAGCCACTCTGGTCCTCTCTCACCCAGTTGGGACGAGGGTCTGAGGCCTAGACATGCCTCCAACGGCCCCAGAAGACCCTCAGGTGCCCCTGTGTGGAAGGGACATCCCCATCTCCTGTCTGTGCCTACAGGGTTGGGAGTAAATTCCTCTCAGTCCTAGAAGCTGGAAGCTGCAGGTTCAAGGGGATTTTCTGCAGGGACCTTTCCCATTTTCTCTTCAGACAGGGGCTGAGGGACCCACCCGCAGACCCAGTTGTCCTCTGGCTGGAGAGTCCATGCCCCCTTTCCTCCAGGTTTCTCATCAGCCTTTCTAGCAGCCCTTTCTCTCCATTCTGGACTGACAGCCCTTCACCCCACTTGATCTCTTTCACTTCCACCCAATCTCGTCTCCCAGCACCTACCTCCAACCAGCGCTCCTGTGCCCATCAGCTGGACTGTGGTACGGAGGGTTGGTAGATAAAGGTTCAGGAGTGGTCTCCCACACACACACCCGTCCCACAAAGAGCTCTGTGACCCCTAAAGCAAGGAGAGAGTAGCATTAAGAATCAAGGTGGTGGGCCCGGAGAGATAGCACAGCGGCGTTTGCCTTGCAAGCAGCCGATCCAGGACCAAAGGTGGTTGGTTCGAAATCCTGTGTCCCATAAGGTCCCCCGTGCCTGCCAGGAGCTATTTCTGAGCAGACAACCAGGAGTACCCCCTGAGCAATGCTGGGTGTGGCCCAAAAACTAAAAAAAAAAAAAAAAAAGAATCAAGGTGGTGGGGCTGGAGCGGTGGCACAAGGGGTAAGGCGTCTGACTTGTCAGCACTAGCCTAGGATTGACTGTGGTTTGATCCCCCGGTGTCCCATATGGCCCCCCCAAGCCACCTAGACCTTGTGCCCCTTGTCAGTTCTGTCCCTCTCCACACCCTTTCCCACACTTAATTTTAATTGTACCCTCAGAATGGTCTGACATCCAGGGTCCTCGTTGAAGGGTAGGACGGGTTATCAAGGGTGATGCGAGCTCCCTACAGGGAGAGCATCGATCCCCTGCACCGCGTACCCTGAGCAACACCACCTTGCGGGGTATGAACACTGAATTGTGCATCCAGGATAGTAGGGCCGAGAATCACAGGAAGGTCCCCAGTGCTGGGGGATGTAGCCCCCTATTAAAATAAAAGAAGCCTCCTGTGGCCCACCAGCTAACCTGCTGTGGCTGAATGAAACCAGACCTCCCTGAGCGTGAATCCGGCTTTCACACTTGCCAGTAGTCTTGGGCAGATCACATAGACTCATAATGGGGCATTTCATTTGGCAAAGAATTTTCGCTCTGGGATTATGGATATGATTTGGCATTAGAGCATTTGTCTGGCATGTAAGGCCTTGGATTTGACCTCTGGAATTACTATATATATATAGTAATTTTTTTCTTCTCATCTACACTCTGGAATTAGTTATGAGGATTGGCTGTACCCAGCACACAGGAGACATTGATCTTTTTTTGGAGGGAGGGCATGCCCAGTGGTGCTCAGGGATCACTCCCCATGGGGCTCAGGACCCTATGGGGTGTCAGGGATCAAATGTGGGTCAGCCATGTTCAAGGCAAGCACCCTACCCATTGGACTGTCTCTCCTTGATGCTTGATTCCAGGCTGGTTACTGAGTGAACGCGGGTGAGGTCTGAGGTGTTACTCTCTAACTAGAGAGAGCAGAAGTGGGGAGAAAGCAAAGGGGGCCAGGTGAGGGGAGCCTAGACAAAGTTTGAAGGTTTGTCAAGTTGAGCCCTATGAGAGCTGGAGATGTTCAGAGAAGGTGGGAGGATTAGTAACCTCTCTGCTTAGTTTCTGTGATGCTGACACCTCCAGTTAAGTATGTTGGACTTTTAGCTTTGGAACCACACCTGGCAGTTCTCTAGGATCATTCCTGGCAGTGCTGGGGGACCATATATGGTACTGGGGATTGAACCTAGGTCTGCTGTGCACAAGGAAAATCCCTTGACCACAACTCAAGGCTTGGGCCTGGCCTTGCTCACTAGGGCTAAGGAGATTGCCATGTTTTCTGTGTCAAGTCAAGGCGTTACAGACAAAAAAGAAGTCAACAACAGGGCTGGGAAGACAGTTGAAGTGCTAGAGCATGTGTGAGGCCTGGAATATTTTCGTTTGTCTTTATTTTTGGGTCATACCTGCCTGTGCTCAGATTTACTCCTGGCTCTGTGCTCTGGTTCCCCTGGTGGGCTCAGGGGAACCATATGGGATGCCAGGGATCAACTGCATGCAAGGCAAGAGCCCTCCTCAGAGTTTGTTCTTGGGCAATGCTTAGCACCCCTGGTGTCCCCCCCCCCCCCTCCCAGTACCAGGATATCCCTTCTCACCCTAATGAAAGGAGAGAATTGACAAAGTGCTGGGCTTGCTTGTCACTCAGGAACAGGGCCTGGAAGTTGTTGATTCTGCAGAGGGGGAGGCTGTAATGTAATTCAGGGCTCTGCCCGGGGGTGTTTGTGTGGGGGAAGGCCAGGGTTTGATCCCTGGCTTCCTTCCTTCCTTCCTTCCTTCCTTCCTTCCTTCCTTCCTTCCTTCCTTCCTTCCTTCCTTCCTTCCTTCCTTCCTTCCTTCCTTCCTTCCTTCCTTCCTTCCTTCCTTCCTTCCTTCCTTCCTTCCTTCCTTCCTTCCTTCCTTCCTTCCTTCCCCTTCTCTTTTTCTTTCTCTCCCTTTCTTCTTTTCATCTTTTGCCTGTGTTATCCTGACTGAGGGGTGAGGGGGAGGAAGAGGAAGAGGGAGAAAGCACAGAGAGCCCCAGACCTTTGGGCCTGACGGTCTGAGGGAAGATGAGCACTACTTCCTGAGGGGGTGAGTCTGAGGGAGGGGGTGGGGTCTGGAACACCACACTCTGGGTTCACTCACATTGAAGGGGCCCATGAGGACAGAGGGCAGGGCGATAGTTGCAGAAACGAATCAGGAGGGCAAATTCGGGAAAAAAAGTTTGGGGCCTGAAGCACTGGACACTCTTTATCTGGGGCCTCAGAGGGGACCCCAAGAGAGAGTATGTGCATAGAGAGCAAGGGGGTCCCCCTGGCAGGAGAAAGTCCCAGAGTGGAGAGAGGCCAGAGAAGTGAATCTATGAGCCTGGAGCGATTCCTTTTTGTTTTGTTTTTGGGCCACATCTGGTGGTACTTGGGGCTTACGCTTGGTTCTGGACTCAGGGATCACCCCTGGTTAGCTCGGGGGGACCATGTGGGGTGCTGGGGATTGAACCTGGGTCAGCCGTGTGCAAGGCAAATGCCTTATCCACTATATTATAACTCTAGCCCCCAGGAGTGATTCCTGAGCACAGAGACAGGAATAAGCTCTGTGCACTGCCAAAGTGGCATCTCAGCCCCACTCCCCCAAGAATGAAAGATGGGTCATGCCACTTTGCCAGGACTCTTTGAGAAGGAGTGCCCTGAGCGCATATGGGAGGAAGTTCTGGGCAGGGTGCCTGCTAGCTACACTATGGCTCCAGGGCTGGTGGGTGCTGCGTGGCCCAGATGGGCATGCTGGCACAGTGTGCCTCTCTGGGGAGATATCCATCTTGGGCTGGTGGTGAAGGGAGATGGAGGACTCGTGCAGAGCAGGAAGGAGGGAGGCGTGACTCTCCAGCCCTGTGAAAGCAATCAAGAGCAACTTGGAGAGGAGGGGACTACTTTGCAGTTTTTTTCTGGTATTTAACATTTTTTACTCCGGACATTTCAAATATGCACTGACATCCACAGAATAGTAGAAAGAACCCCCATGTAACTCATTGTGCACCTCAACAATGGGTCATTCATGGCCAGTCTTGTCCCATTTCTTCCCCTTTTATTTTGAAGCAAATCAGACGTATCATTTCAGCCATGAATATTTCATATGGACCTGAAAAAACAATATGGACCATAAAAAATAACATGGATGCTATTAGCCCTCAAACACAGGAAACATAGGGCTGAGCTGAATGCCAGTCATCAGGAGCTTGTCTTCCCTTGCATGGATCTGGTTTCCAGGAACCCTTCTCTGGGAAGGGGCAGGCTCCTTAGAGCCTTAGAGCTCCTTAGAGCTGAGCCTGGGACTAGGACAAGAAGTACGCAAGATGAACTTGCAGCGTCTTCTTGTGCCAGAAAGCATGGGAGAAAGCATGCTTGAAACAAAATAAACCCAGAGCAAAAACAAATATTCCCCATGAATGGGCTCTGACACGGGGCCACAAGAGACAAGTGAAATAGAGCCCAGTGGCCAAAGTTAGAATAATTTGAGCAACAAAATAAATATGGCATATTGGATTCTGACCCGGAGTATAAAATACCTATCTCTGAAGCCATGCCGATTTAGATACTTGAATAAATAAATACGTGGGGGAGGAGAGAAATCTGTTGTGCAGAGGAATTCCAAATAATCTATGTAGATTCTCTAAGGGGGACGGGAGACACCCACCTTCTGCCTTTTCAGTGGGGCCCTCTGCAGTGATTCCTGTCGAAAGAGCAAAGCAGAGGCTGGCATGGAGGCTCTATATGGAGGGCCGCGCTCCATCACTGATAACATACTGCTGGATGGCCCCAGGAACCCAGTCAGGAGTAACCCTGAGCACGGACTGGGTGTGATTCCAAAGGAAAAGAGATAAACTTGGGCTGAAGCACTGAAGTACAGTGGGGAGCGAGTTTGCCTTGCATGTGGCTGACATGAGTTAGATCCCTGGCACCATATATGGTTCCTTGAGCATTACCAGGAATGATCTGAGGGCAAAGGCAGGAGTAGGTCCTGAGTACAGCCAGGACTCTTCCCCCCCCCTCCCAAAAAAAAAAGAAAGAGTAGCAGCATGGCATGAGGGTGGGGCTAGGGTAGTGAGATTAACCTCACACAGAGACCAGCAAACCCCACCTCATCACCTCAGGACAACATCAACGGTCCAAATGGCATTGAGAAGCTAGAGAAATAGCTCATGGGCTGGAGTCCATGGTTTGTATGCAGGAGACCTGGATTCAATCCTTGGCATGGCACCACCTGGTCCTTGGAGCACTTCTAGGAGTGATCCCAGAGCACTGAGTTCTGAGGAGCCCAGTGCATACCTGGATGTGTGTCCAAATCAAACAGAATAATGTTGCCCTCTGCTATCTATTATTTTTTTGTGGGGAGTGTAATTTTTTTTTTCACCATACTCTGGTGCTATTTCTGGCTGTGTACTCAGGAGTGAACCCTGTTAGCACCTGGGGACCCTATGTGGTGATGGGGATCAGATCAGGATTGGCCACAAGCAGGCAAGAGTCTTCCTCCCTGTTCTGTTTCTCTGGCTCCTGTTCTTTTTCTATGATGTGCTGAAAATGGGACTTTGTCTCTGTAATCTTCTCAAAAACATCTAGCCCTGGGATAATCATGACAAAAACTCTCAGTCCACAAACAACCTGACTTTGAGATTGTCAAGGTTATGAAAAATAAGGACAGGCTAAGAAACTGTCTGCCAAGAGGTGTCTCGGGAGACATGACAATTAAATGTAAGCTAGTATCCTGCAGGGGATCCTGGCCCAGAAAGAAGATATTAAGTAAAAACCAAGAAAATCGGCACCAGAGATGGCCTTTCATTAATGATAATGTATCAACGGTTCCTTAATTGCAACCAATGAACCATAGGAATGTAGGAAGGTAATAACAGGAAGGCACCGGTGCATGGGGGTGAGTACAGGGAAATTCTCTTTCCTTAGCTTTGCTAAAACTGTTCCCTGAACATCATTGTTAAAAATGTCACTTTTTGGCTGGAGCAATAGGAAGAAGAGTGGGGTGCTTGCCTTGGATGTGGTCAGCCCAGGTTTGATTCCCAGCACTCTGTAAGGTCCCCCAAGCCCTATCAGGAGTTCAAAGAAGCAAAATGTCGTCTGAGGGCCCAGAGAGATGTACAGAGAGTAAGTCACTTGCGTGAGGTCAACCTGGGTTCCATCTCCAGCACGCCAAATGGTCCCCCTAGTCCTACCAAGAGTGATCCCTGGGCACAGAGTCGGGAGTAAGCCTTGAACACTGTCAGGCATGGACCCACAGTAAAAATAAAATAAAATGCATCTTTTTTGTTTGTTTGTTTTTGGGCTACGGCCGGTGGTGTTCAGGGATTACTCCTGGTTCTGCGCTCAGAAATCGCTCCTGGAGGGCTTGGGGGACCATGTGGAATTCTGGGGATCGAATCCGGGTCTGTTCTGGGTCGGCAGTGTGCAAGGCGAGTGCCCTACTGCTGTGCTATCACTCTGGCCTCATAAACTGTATCTTTGTGTTCAAGTTTTTACGTGTCACAAGCATACCCTCCCGCCCCCGCTTCTGTGAATCATGATTCAGGTTAGGTGCCCAGATGCAATTGGTAATGGACTGAGGTCAGAAGAGGTGGCTGGGAAGGGAAGGCGCAGGATCTATTTGCGGAGCTCTGGAAGCAGAAGAGCTGCGGGCAGTGCCTGCTTGAGCTGCTGGAAGTGCCTGCTTTGTCCCCTGGGTCTGAGCATCACAGGCAGAGGAATGAGGTCACAGGGCGGGGACACAAAGACTTGGTGATCTCAAGTCTTCAAAGATCACCTGACACCTTCACAGGCTCAAGTCGCCTCCCTGTCTCCAGCTCTGCCAGGGACCTGCCTGCAGGCGGATGCTGTGCTGGGACTCAGGTCCAGGCCACGGATTCCTTTCTCAGACCACAGAGCCTGTCCTTGCTCTGCACTTCTGCCAGGAACTTCGCCTCAGCCAAG
This sequence comes from Suncus etruscus, assembly GCF_024139225.1. Classification (NCBI taxonomy): domain Eukaryota; kingdom Metazoa; phylum Chordata; class Mammalia; order Eulipotyphla; family Soricidae; genus Suncus; species Suncus etruscus. Next base: position 635,616 of record NC_064865.1, on the reverse strand, counting down.
TTTTCCTTTGGCGTCCTATTGGGCAGATGAAATGAAACCTGAAATTAAGTGAAATCTGGACATGTCTGGAATAGTGTTTCCTGGGAATTGCTCTTCTTTGGAGCTGAAGAAAGAGACAGTCAGAAAGACAGTATAGCAGAGAGGGTACTTGCCTTGCACACACCTGACTTGAGTTTGATCCCTGGCATCTCATTTGGTCCCCTGAGATCGGAGAAGTGGTCTCTGGACACAGAACCAGGAATAAGCCCTGAACTTCTGAGTGTGGCCCAACTCCCCAAAGAAAAGGGTCTCACTGCTGCTAATAAAAAAAAAAATTAGGATTATTATTTTCATAGGGCTGGGGATCAAACCCACGACCTCATACATGCAAGACAGGTGCTTTGCTGCTGAGTATTACCCCTACCTCCCAACCCCTAATATTTTCTTTCTTTTTTTTTTTTTTTGGTTTTTGGGGGGGACCATATGGGATGCCGGGGGATCAAACCGAGGTCCTTCCTTGGCTAGTGCTTGCAAGGCTGACACCTTACCTCTAGCGCCACCTCACCGGCCCCTACCCTAATATTTTCTTAATTTGGGTTTTGGGGTCACACCCATCAGTGATCAGGGACTACGCCCAGCTCTGTGTGTGGGAATCCTTTTCAAAATTTCTTTACCCAAACACTTGAAAGGAAGATGGGAAAGAAATGGCCAAGTGTCCTGGGGTGTGGGATTCTCTTTGCTAGAGGCACATGTGAGTCTTGGTGAGGTTACTATAAGGAACCAAACTGGGATGAGCAATGGCAGAGCCTGTGAGGAGGGACTGGTTCTCTTAGAGGTGCCTGGGCTCTGCCTTAGGACCAATCTCAGTTCTATCTGGGCTGTGAGGAGGAAATATTGACTGAAAGTTCTTACAGTGCTGATCCCCAGGGAGGGTTTGTGGGGTCATGCTAGAGGCAGAGGTGGGATGGGAGGTACCACTTTTGTGCTCAGACTGTGCCCAGAAGAGGACCAGAAAGGGTGTGTGTGTGTAGGAGAAACATATCCTAGCCACTATGTGTCTGCTCCCTAGAGGTGAGGCCTGCCCCCACACTCCTACCTGTGTGCTCTGAGGAGTTCTGTTCTGGAGGGGTAAGGTGAGAGAAGCTGACCAGGACACAACCTAGGATAGAGACCAAGATCAGGAACAGGGAGGAAGAGGTGGGCCCTATGGCCACCCCACTGTCCCCATGTTGCCTTCTTTCCTGCGTGATCCTCTGTGGACTGCACTCAGATGTGGGGCTTAGGGCGCATTGTCTCTACCTTTCTTTGCACAAAAGTGAGAGAAGTGTGGGGAGGGGGGTGGCTGCCCTCCAGGATTGAGGGCAGCTCCCAGGGTAGGGGACGGGTTTAGAAAAATCTCAACTTTTTCACGTCTCAGCAAACCTTCAACATGTCTCAGCGAACCCTTGCCCTGCTTTTTTGGTTTGTTTTGAGGCCACACCCAGCAGTGCTCAGGACTTACTTCTGGCTCTGCTCAGGGATCACTCAGGGGATCATATGGGGTTCCAAAGCTCAAATGCAGGTTGGCCACTTGCAAGGCAAGTACCTTATCTGCTGTACGACTCATGCCCCTCCAACTTTATTTATTTGTTTGTTTATTTATTTATTTATTTATTATTTTTTCCAAACCTGGTGGTGCTCAGGGGTTACTCCTGACTCTGCACTCAGTTATTACTCCTATCAGTGCTCAGAAGCCTTATGGGATGCTGGGGATCAAACCCGGATGAGCTGCATGCAAGACAAACAACCTACCTGCTGTGTTATCGCTCTGGTTCCCCCGTTTTATTTATTATTTATTATTATTATTATTATTATTATTATTATTATTATTATTATTATTATTATTATTATTATTATTTTGGTTTTTGGGTCACATCCGGCAGTGCTCAGGGATTACTCCTGGCTCTATGCTCAGAAATAGCTCCTAGCAGGCTCGGGGGACCATATGGGATGCCGATATTCGAACCACCATTCTTTTGCATGAAAGGCAAATGCCTTTCCTCCATGCCATCTCTCCGACCCCCTCACTGTTTTATTTTTAAAAAAATATTTCTGGGGGCCTGAGTGATAGTACAGCGGTGAGGTGTTTGCCTTGCACATGACCAACACGGGACGAACCCTAGTTCAAATTCTGGCCTTTCATGTGGTCCCCCGAGCCTGCCAGGAATGACTTCTGAGCCCAGAGCCAGGAATAAGTCCTGGACACCTCCATATGTGACCCCCCAAAAAAAATGAAACCAAAAAAAAGTATCTTTTGGGTCTGGAGAGAAAACACAGTGGGTAGGGAGTTTGCCTTGTACATAGCCAACTCAGGTTTGATCCCCAGCATCCCATATGATCCCCTGAGCACTGCCAGGAATGACCCCTGGGCACAGAATCAGGAGTAACTCTTGAGCACAGCTGGGTGTGGCCCCCCAAACCAAAAAAAATAGTTTCTTTATGTTTGTATGCTTATAAGTGCATATGCAGGGAGATAGGTGAGTATTTCTTTTTCTTTTCTTTTTTTTTTTTGGTTTTTGGGCCACACCCGGTGACACTCAGGGGTTACTCCTGGCTGTGCACTCACCAAGCTCCTGGCTTGGTGTACTATATGGGACGCCGGGGGATCGAACCGCGGTCCGTCCTAGGCTAGCGCAGGCAAGGCAGGCACCTTACCTTTAGCGCCACTGCCCGGCCCCTCTTTTGCTCCTTCTCAAGTAAATCTAGAATGTTCTCCTTTCCCATCATATTCTCTCTTCCTCTCTCTCTCTCTTCCGCTCTCTCTCTCTCTCTCTCTGTGTGTGTCTCTCTCTGTCTCTGTCTCTCTCTGTCTCTGTCTCTCTCTCTCTCTCTCTCTCTCTCTCTCTCTCTCCCTTCCTCTCTGTCTGTCTCTGTCTCTTTTGGTTTTTTGAGCCACACCCAGCAGTGCTAGGGGTTGCCCCTAGTTTTATGCTCTGGAATCACTCCTGGAAGACTCAGGGGGCCCTTAAAGCATGTTGGGTATAGAACCTGAGTCAGTCACATGCAAAGCAAATGCCTATTTTTTGTGTTATTGCTCCAGCCACCACATTCTCTTTTTTATTTAAAAAAAAAGAAGCATGATTTGGGCAAGGCCCCATGGTACTTAGGGGCTTCTACCCCTGTTCTGTGCTCAGGGGGTCACTCCTGGCGGTGCCAGGGATCAAACTGAGATCAGGCTGCATGCAAGGAAAGTGCCTTAACCCCATACTAACTCTCTGGAACTCCCACATTCTTATTTTTAGTGGGCGGTAAGGGGCTTGGGCCACACACACTATTCTCAGTTTACTCTTGGCTCTGTGCTCAGGGGCCACTCAGGGGACCACAGTGATGCCAAGGACTGAACCAGAACTGACTGGGTGCAAGAGAAGTTCCATCACCCCTGTTCTCTGCCCCTGAAAATACCACACACACACACACACACACACACACACACACACACACACACACACACACCACAATCCCAAGAAAGGACCTTCCTTCCTGGCAATGATGTGCAATTTATCCAATCTCCCAGGACCTCCATGTCTTTATCTGGAATATGGGTATAATGGCACTCACCCAAGTTGGCTGTGGAGATTAAATGGCATGTTTGAGGTCTTGAGTTGGACTCTCTGAGGTCTCTCTCTCTCTCTCTGTCTCTCTCTCTCTCTGTCTCTCTCTCTCTCTGTCTCTCTCTCTCTGTCTCTCTCTCTCTCTCTCTCTCTCTCTCTCTCTCTCTCTCTCTCACACACACACACACACACACACGTAGTGCTTGGGACATAGAAAGTGCTCAGTATAATATAACAATAACTTATACACACTATTCTACTGCAATAGATACACTCTGATTTACTCTTTCCTGAGCCCAGTTCTTCCAGCTTCAGAATCTGGGCTCCCTTTCAGCATCTGTTTAAGAAATAGGTTCCTCCCATGTTTGTGGTTCACACTCCAGGCTGCAGACGGCAGCCTGAGCTGGGTGGAGCAGGGCAGAGGCTCCCTGTCCATTAGTCAAGGTTTCCAGGCCCTGGCAGGGCCTCCCTCCCAGGCCTCTCCAGGCAGCTCCTGGGCCCGGAAGTGTGGCCATTTGGAAAGGGAGCATCTTTGCCCGGTGACTGTGCCCGAGTCAGCATTCCCTTAGCCAGGTCCTGGGGCTCTCAACGCTGGCTGCTCTGGGCACCTGCATTAGCTGCTTCCTTTCCAAGCCCTAGAGTCCTGGTTGCTGGGAAAGTAGACAGTCTGCCCGGATTCTGGCAGCCGCTGTGACCTTAGGGCTGGTGGCATTGTGACCCTAGGCAAGTCCCTGACCCTTTTTTATTTTTTATTTTTTTTTGAGTCTTAATTTAAAAAGAGATGGAGTCAGGGTGATAGTACAGAAGGCAAATCACTGGTCTTGTAAGCAGTTGCTTACAGCCAAGACCGGTTAGATCCCTGGCATCCTATGTGGTCTTCTAGTACCGCTCCGGGAGAGCCAGGGATACCTCCCCTCGATAAGACATAAATAGACAGAAAACATGGGCTGGAGGGATAGTTCAGAATTGGATGTTTGCATGAAGGAGACCCGGATTCAATCTTGGTCCTCCTGGAGGACCAGGCCAGCAACCCCCAGGCACCACTTGGGTCAGGCTTAGAAAGAGAGAGAATTCACCAATGAGAGATCATCATACTTTCATGATCTAAAAACGAATCTGGCTCTTCTCGGATACTGGAAAGTAAAGTCAATCAGGGATTTAACCAAACAGGTTTTCGGCTCTGGCCTGGCAATCTGAGTGACTGGGAGCTGTTTTGAATGACTCGCCCCAATCACCTGAGCTATAGGCAGGGATGGAGAACTAGCTTGGGTCAGCTCTGGGCTCCTGCCCACAGGCCTGCCCCCTCTCTGTGTCTCTCTCTCTGTGTCTGTCTGTCTGTCTGTCTCTCCCCCTCTGTCTGTCTGTCTCCCCCTCTCTCTGACTGTCTCTCTCTCTCCCTTCATCCTCTACATCCAGCCCTTCTCTTCCAGGGGCTTCCACCCTGTTTACAGAAATGGAAATTTGCATGATGAAAATAACCTCAGCCGGACTGCGATTTTTTGTTTTTACTGCGCTTGGCACCGGACTCGGAAAAAGCGGCTGCAGAGCCAATTACTGGAATTTTAAAACACAAATAATATTTTATGGGATCAGTGGGCTGGCGCGGCTCCTCCGCCCGACCCGACCGGCAAACAAGCCCCGACTGTGCGTGCCCGGGGCGAGGCGAGCGCGCCGGCCGGGGGTCGGGTCGGGAGGTGGCCCAGGGGGTCCCCCACTTTCGGGCAGGTGCAGCCACGCGCCCCCTTGGCACCCGCGCCCTGGGCACGACCGGTGTCCCGGGGCGGCCGCAGGCCCAGGCCTGCCCGGCGCGCACAGGGTTAAGCGGGAGCAGGTGTGCGGCCAGATGCGGCCGGCGCCCCAACCCCGCAGTCCCGAAGAAAAGTGCCTTTGTCGCCCGTCCCCACCCCCGCGGCGGCCGCCGGCCCTGCCACCTGGAGCCCGGCCCGGGCCCCTGGCAGTAACTTCCCATCCCGGCTGGGGGCCCCGGGTTCCCCGCACCCCCGGCCCAGCCTTGACCCGGGCGCAGGGAAATGATGTTTCTCTGCAGTCCTGTCCCCCTCCATTCTCTTTCTCTCCCTCTCTCCCTTTCTCTCCTTTCCTCTCCTTTCCTCTCTGCCTCTCCCTTTCTGTCTCTCTCCCTCTCTCTCCTTTCCTCTTCTTTCATCTCTCCGTCTCTCCTTCCTTTCCTCTCCTTTTCTCTCTCTCTGTCTCTCCCTGTCTCTGTCTCTCCCTATCTCTGGCTCTGTCTCTCTCTCTCTCCCTCTCTTTGGCAGAGAAGGGAACAGATTCAGGTCTCACAAGGAGAGTCATTGGGGAGGATTCTCTCTCTCTGTCTCTCTCTGTCTCTCTGTCTCTCTCTGTCTCTGTCTCTGTCTCTGTCTCTCTCTCCCCCCCCTCTCTCCCTCTCTCTCCCCACACCCTCTGGGTAACTCCCAGCTCTGCTTTCAGAAATCTCCCCTGGCAGGCTTGGGGGACCCTATGGGATACTGCGGATCGAACCTGGGTCCTTCCTGGATCAGCCGCTTGTGCAAGGCAAATGCCCTACCACTGTGCTATCAATCCGTCCCCTGCATTATTTTCTTTCTAAATGAAGCAATGGAGGCATCTCCAAAGTGGTTAAATGTCTCCTTCGAAGTTAAAAGGCTTGTTAAAAATTGGGGGATTTAGGGGGCCGGAGAGATAGCATGGAGGTAAAGCATTTGCCTCTCATGCAGAAGGTCATCGGTTTGAATCCCGGCGTCCCATATGGTCCCCCGTGCTTGCTAAGAGCAACTTCTGAGCATGGAGCCAGGAGTAACTCCTGAGCAACTGCCGGGTGAGACCCAAAAACCAAAAAAAAAAAAAAAAAAAAAAAAAAAAATTGGGGGATTTGGGTCGGAGAGATAGCGTGGAGGTAGGGCATTTGCCTTGCATGCAGAAGTACCGTGGTTTGAATCCCGGCATCCCACAGGTCCCCCAAACCTGCCAGGAGCGATTTCTGAGCATAGAGCCAGGAGGAACCCCTGATCGCCGCTGGGTGTGACCCCAAAAGCAAAACAAAACAAAACAAAAGTTGGGGATTCACGCAGATACAATGGGCGATACCCACAGCCTTGTCACTGAGGAGTGCGGTGTGTGTGTGTGGGGGGGGGGGGGTGTTTGCAACTTGTAGGATGTTAATGAACTGGGGATCCGTGGGAGGTGGTTGGGGGGTCCTTGGAGATTGCCCCCCCTCTACCTGGCACCACCTCCAGTTAGACCATGCCTTGGTTCTCCTTGCTATTCCTTGCGGGGTGGCTTGGGGTGGCTTAGAATGGATGATTGGGAAGGTGTGAGGCCGGTTGATCCCCAAGGCCTGGGATTCACCTCCCCCCCACGAGGGCCAAGCAAGGGGAAGAAAACGTTTCCCATTCTCTCCCTCCCGGCTTCATCCCTCCCCGTGGGCCCCAGGAGGCCAGGTGGCCAGGTTAAGTAAATAGCTGACGCTGGCTCAAGACAAGCAGAAGAAACCCAGACCTCAGCAAAGGTCTACCGCCACGCCCCACCCAGCAGCTCCCCCTGGGGCCTTGCCACCAGCACCCCGAGATTGCCAGCCGAGCCCAGGCCTGGCCCCTCTCCCCTCGAAGCGACGTCCACTAGCTTGGTGGCTGCTGCTGCCTGGCCTGCCGTTACCGGTTTCCTCTCGACTGGCTTTGGAGCTTTGCCGCGCAGGAACTTGAACTTTCCCAGCCCCAGGCGTTTTCTCCTGGATGTGGAAAGAGCTCTCTTGGGAGCTCCTGACCTGAGATCGCTTGGAGCGCTCTCCACTCTCATCTCTCCCAGACCTGCAGATTTGTAAATCAGCTTTCTTCTTTTGACCGGATCATCTAGCTGGACAACCCCAACTTCAGTAGTCCAGCTTGGAAATTTGAATCACCCTCACACCACAACTCCAGACCTTTTCCTTTTGGTTTTTCCCATCTCAGAAAGGGAAAATCTCAGAATATCTTCCTAGTGGCTCAAGAAGAAAATCCTAGAGCTTATTCTTAATGTCTCAAGTCCTGTTGTTCATCCAATGGCAGGCGGCCTTACTTAGCAAAACCTTGTTACTTTGCCTTCCCGGTGTCCAGGTTCTGCTCCTCAGCTCTCCCCACGCTGTCTTGGGTCTCCCTCTCTTGCCTGGGATATTGCAAGACCCTAACTTGGCCCTCTGGGCTCCTCATCTCTCCCTGTCCCCCACCCCTAGTTCCTTCTCCCAAGAATTGTCATTTTGTGTTTGTATGTTTGAATTCAGGATCTCACACATTCCAGACGTGTGATCCCTGAGCTTCACCCTCTCCAGGGTTATCTTATTTTTTTCTCTCTCTGTCTTGTGTGTGTGTGTGTGTGTGTGTGTGTGTGTGTGTGTGTGTGTGTGCACACACACACCCAGAGATCCTTAGGATTTATTCCTGACTCCGTGCTCTTGGATCACTTCTGGTGGTATTGGGGGACCGACCATAAGGAGTGCTGGGGATGGAACCCTGGAGGGCTGCATGCAAGGCAATGCCCTACCCATTGTATTATCTCTCTAGTCCCTAAGAGATATCTTTTTAAAACCAAAGTCATCATGATATTCTTCTGCTCAAAATTCCCCAGTGAACATTTCATGAACTGATCTCAATAGTTGTGCAAATCTCAGCATTTCTCAACCTTTTCCAGACTGTTCTTTCTTCCAACCTTTTTTTTTTTCTGAGCCCAACACCCCCCATGCTACTGGTTGGACCCTCGGTCTCATGTCATGGTCCCCCACTGATATGATTTTGAACGCTTGGAATATGGGGAGTCAAAGGGCCTGGTTGAAAAATGCAGATGATGGAATCACCTCTCGGTCCTTTTCTTCCTCTACCCTCCCTGTAGGTCCCCCCATCCACACGTGGGACAAGACCTCCTGCCCCTGCCTCAGGGCCTTTGCTTGTGCTACCTCTGTATCTGGAAGCTATTTTTTCTTTCCAGATTCCTCAACTGTTTCCTCTCACACTCTGCTGAGTTGCTCTCTGACACACCCACCCCCGCCCCCCCAGGCACATGGGTCTCCCATTTCCCTTCCCTGTTCTCCCTTTCTCAGAAGCATTTCTCAAACTCTAGCACACCACTCTTCTACCTGACTGCTCCTTGTCTTCTCCCTGTAGGTGCTCAGAAGGCTTTTAGCAAATTCCCAGGAGGGGCTCAGAAATAGTTCAGGGGCAAAGCACTTGTAAGCATAAAGGTTGGTAATACCCCTGAGGGTTTCATTTCAGCACCGACCCACCTACCTGAGTGAACCCCAGAGACATAGGCAGTATGACATCTGAAGTGTACCACTACCGTGAGTGCATGCACCCTGGTCATCACGACAAGGGAAGGGGAGAGGAACAAAGCCCTGACCTTGGGGTCGAGAGCAAGTACAGAGGTTAAGTGTATGTGGTCAAACTCCAGTTAGATCCCTGAGCACAGTCAGCTGTGGCCGCATAACCAAGGGTGGGGGTGGGGGAGGTCTGACTTGATCTAATGCCAGGAATTGAGCAGGAGGGATGCCAGCTTGCTTGGCATTGTGGTCTAGTATTAGAAAAAAATGGGAGGCTAAAGAGATAGCACAGCGGTAGGGCATTTGCTGTGCATGCAGCTGATCTAGGGCAGACAGTGGTTCGAATCCCGGCATCCCATATGATTCCCCCTGCCTGCCAGGAGCGATTTCTGAGTGCAGAGCCAGGAGTAACCCCTGAGCATTGCCAGGTGTGACTCAAAACCAAACCAAAGCAAAACTCAACAAAAATCAAAACTAAAACCAAAACCAAAACCAAAAAAAACAAACAAAATATGTTTCCGTTGCTGAAGAGATGATAGTACAGTGGGTAGTATATGTACCTGCCTTGCATATTTGGGTTTAATTCCTGTCACCACAGTTTGTCTCTCGAGTCCTGTCAGGAGATTCCTGAGTACAGAGCTAGTATTAAGTCCTGAGCACTGCCAGGCGTTGCACCTCTCTCCAAAATAAAAACCAAAAACAAATCACCAAACCCAAATCCAAAGTCTCAGCCCCTAGCAGTAACCAGGCACAGCAGGCCTTGAGTATGAGTACAGAATGGAGGAGTGAATAAAGGAAGGGAGGCCTAGGGACACTTTCCCTCTGGGGCCTTTTGTCCCCCTGAACCAGGGAGTCACATCCATCTAAAAGTTCCCTCAGTCTTAGATTTCAGGGTCCTCCCGACCCTCCCTGCTGCAGGCACCCAGGAAGGGCCTGGGCAGGCGTCCTGGGAGGGAAACCCTGACTGGCATGTCAGTGGGAAGGGATGGACGAAAGTGCCCTCCCCTCACTGATGGGGTAATGCTTCTTTTTTGTTTTGTTTTGTTTTTAGGCCACACCTGGCAATGCAATGCTCAGGGATTACTCCTGGCTCTACACTCAAAAATCTCTCCCTGCAGGCTTGGGGGGCGAGGCGGGGAGTGCTGGGGGGGGGGGGCCCTGAAGGGTGCCTGGGGTTGAACTCCCATTATAGTTGAGGCCTGAAGCTGCCATGTGTTACCACTCCCCTGGACCTGAATGCTGGAAGCTGCTGTGGAGAACTTGCCCATGTAGGATGAAGAGCTATTGGCTTAAAGGACTGAAAGTGGGCTGGGAGGATTCTGAAGGAGCCTCAGGAACTTGGCACCGTCACCTTTCCAGTGTCTTGGGTAGTCCAGAGGGAAGGAGGGGAGACAACATGGCCGTGATGAAGCCAGACCACCATTGCCACTCATGCCTTTCAATAGAGCAGAACCCCTGGACTGAGCCTGGGGACTCAGGGAGAAACCAACAGGACGACTCTTGAGCCTGAACTTAACTTTTGGTAGGCACCAGGTATTTGAAGCAAATAGGCTTCTGCTCTTCCTGAGATGTGATTATTAAACAAAAGTGATAGAGGGGCTAGGGGTGGGCACATGCCTTGCTGGGGTTTGATCCCAGGCACCAAATGCCTCCCAAACCACCCCAGCACTATGGGATTTTGAGCACTGCCAGGCGTGGTCTCCGGTGGCCTCAGTTCTGCAAGGCTGGAGCTGTTTCCCATCTTTGGGCCCTAGCATTGAACTTGCCAGACCAGTTGGATGAGTATCACTGGAAGACACTCAGCACTACTGAGTGATGATGGGTGGGGCTAGAGCAGGGGTCTCAAACTCTTGGCAGCGGGCCATCTGCGGCCCTCCATACAACATTTTGTGGCCCTGCTCTAGAGGAATCTTTTTTTGTTTTGTTTTGTTTTGGTTGTTTGGGTCACACCCCCCAATGTTCAAGGCTTACTACTGACTTTGCACTCAAGGATCACCCCGACTTTGCCTCCTGTGGCCCCCAGGTCAATTGAGTTTGAGACCCCTGGGCTAGAGAGTTAGTACAGTGTGTACAGCTCTTGTCTTCCACGTGCTCCACTCAGGTTTGAACCACAGCACACCCCCATAGAGTCTCCTGAGATCTCCAGCAGTGATTCCTGAGCTAGAGTGCGGAGTAAACTTTGAGCTTTACCAGGTGTGCCCCCAAAACATAATGAGTGTGTTATAACCAGGCAGCTTATTCGGGGGAACAAATAGGGAATAATCACAACTCTTCCGATGGTGGAGATGGTGGAAGGCTTCCTGGAGGAATGGCCTACCTGAGCATGACTTGAAAGGTAAGAAAGCAAGGGCTGGAGTGATAGGATAGTATGTATTGCTCGTCCTGCATGAGACCAACATGGGCCCTGGTTCTATCCCTAGCACCGCCTATGTTCCCCCAGGAGTGATCCAGGAGTAAGCCTTGAGCACCATCAGGCGGGGCTTCCAAATAATACAACAACAACAAAACAAAAACAAACAAATGAAAAGAAAGCAGAGATGCTTTTTAAATTTTTCTGGGCAAGGGCATGACTGCAAGGCCAGTACTTCTGGGACATGGAAGCGGTGTGGGAAGAGATGAACAGCGGTTTGTAGACCTCGGAGTGAGAGGGAAAGTAGAACCCAGGTATCAAGCTCATCCGGTACAATCACTCAGCTCAAGACAATCCTGATGGACACTCTAGTGCCCAGCCTGAGAAGGGCCTGGGGGAGGCAGCCTCAAGAGCTGGCCTGGGGTCAGGAGAGTAGAGCCCGACACAGCTCTGCACTAGGCTGCCTGTGTGACTCTGAGTGACCCCAGAACTCTTCTGACCTTCGCTGAAGAAGTGATGGAGATAATTCCCTTTGCTTTGCTGGACTCCTGGATCAGACACTCACTTTATGTACTTCAGAATGTATGCAGAAGATTTGAAAATGACATCAGGCCAGAACAATAGTAGGCGCTTGCCTTGCATGTATTTCAAATGGATTCATCCCTGGCATCCCATAGGGTCCCCGCAGAACTGCCAGGAGTGATCCCTGAGTGCAAAGCCAGGAGTATGCCCCTCTCCCCCTCAAATACATCAAGCAGGATCACAGTCATTCTGGCGCTTAGAATATGGTCTTTCTGGCCTAGAAGTCCCGCTCCAGGCCCCCTAAACCGGATACTTTAATGGGAGTTTGGGGATTGGCAGCCCCCTTGCCTGTGGAGCTTCTTTCCTGGCACCTGATTACCAAATAAAAGCTCCCCCTAGTGGTTATTCTAGGAATAACGGCCCCCTTAGGGCAGAATTCCTAGTGGACTGACCACTCAGAGGAAGCTCGAAAAGGCCAGGAAAGAAAGAAGCTGAAGCTGACGCTGAAAATCCGGGAAAGAAAGAGGACAGAACTATGCAAGAAGTATGTCCTGAAACAGAACGTCAGACTGGAAAGGTCTCAGGACCTTCTTCCCACCCCATTTTACAGATGAGGAAACCGAGGTTCCAGGAAAGGAGTCTGACCCTAGCTAGCACTGGGGCTATGCCAAGACAGCATTCCACACCTTGTTCAGCTTATTGAGTAAACAGAAGTGATTGTACCTTCCTTCCACCAGGCAACATTCCCCCCAAATCTTCAGACTCTGTGGTGGTCTCCTCTGGGGACCCACTCCCCAATGCTCCCCAATACGAAATGCCAAACACTCCATGCAGAGTGGCTGGCATGACCTCAGAGTTCATCTCTGCTAGAGTCAAATCTCAGAGGCAGACAGCGCTCCCTGACTTTTTGTCTTGTGTTTGGCCTACACCCAGTGGTGCTCAGGTCTGACTCCTGGCTCTGCGCTCAGGGGTCACTCGTGGCAGATCTTGGGGCATCCCCTGGGACGGTGAATATTGAGCCCAGGTTGGCTGCCCGTAAAGCAAGCATCCTACTTGCTGTTCTGTCTTTTCAGCTCCCTTTTCTGGACTTTCATTTTCTTTTACTGGGAGTGACCAACCCCAACCAGAGGGTGTGTATGTGAGTATATATATGTATAATGTCAAGATGTGAGTGAACACGCACATATATGTGTGGGTACATGTATGAGTTAGCTGTGACTATGTGTATACGTGTATATATGCACAAGGATATGAGCATGTACATGTGTGTTCTCTTGTGAGTAATTTGATATGCATGGATGTATATATATGCATGATTGTGTATATGTATTCTTGTGTGCACACATTAGTGTGTGTGGTATAAGTGGGTGTGTTGCAGCACCCAGTGTGTGCTTTGAGGTCACTCTTGGAGTTACTCAGGGAGCCACACGGTGCAGAGAATCAAACCCAGGCCTCCTACGTGCAAAGCTTGTGCTCTAGCCCTCGAGTAACAGGCCTGTTTTTAACTTTGATCGTTAAAGTTTGGGTCTCATGGTTTCGTTGTTGTTGACTCTGTGGCTATTTAGTTTTGTCTTTTCTTAATACCACTAACGTACCTGAGTCCCTTTGGTCCCCGTCCCCTGTTATTTCACATTTGTTTTCTCCTCTGCCACTCAATGTCTTTCCTTCTCATTATACTCTGGGGCCAAGAGTGTTCTTGACAACCCCTATTTAAACCATTGAATTTCTTCATGCTGTTATTCTAAATACCTCAGATTAGTGATATTATCTATATTTATACTTTTTCTTCTAGTTCCATTAATGTGGCAGCAAACGCATAATTGCATCATTCTTTACAACTATGTGGTATTCTATTATATATATGTACCACATCTTCATGACCCACCCGTCTGTTGTTGGATATCTAGGTTGATTCCAACTCTTAGCTATTCCAGTTATTTTTTTTTATTGTGACCAATGTGAATTACAGATCTTCCACAGATATATTTAAAGTATAAAGGGACAGTGCTTTAGGGCCATTCCCACCACCAGTATTGTCCTCCCTCCACTCCTGTTCCCAGCATGCATCCCATACCACCCTCCTTTGCTTCCTGGACTGCTGATGTAGCAGTTCTCTTTGGTATATATCTTGATGTAGATTTGGTATCTTGATTCTGTTGTTGATGACTTTGAGTTTGGTGTTTGGGTCTGATCATTTTTTTCTTTTCACTCAATGTTCATATGACTGTTCGTTTCTGGTACCATCCACTTTTTTTTCTTTCCCCTCCATGTACGAGGCAAAACAAGATGATTCAAGCCCTGTGGTTCTGTTGGAAGAAAGGGGAAAAAATGTTGGGAGGAGTTTGTCTAGGAGCTATCAATATCAATTTAAAAGGAGAAAAGGGGGAGAAAAAGAGGGGAAAAAAGACACAAAACCTTGTCACATCCTCCCCCACTTTTCTTCTTTTTCTTTTTTCTTTTCCCTCTTGTGTTGTAGCCATTTTAGCTGGTATTTATTTTTGCTGTTGTGTTTTTTGTCGGTGCCTGGTTGTTTTCTTTCTTTCTTTTTTTTTGTTTTTGTTTTTGTTTTTGGGCCACACCCGGTGGCGTTCTGGGGTTACTTCTGTGCTCAGAAATTGCTCCTAGCAGACACTGGGGACCATATGGAATGCCGGGATTTGATCCACCGTTGGTCCTGGGTGGCTGTGCTATCTCTCTGGCCCCTGTTTTTGTTTCTTTTCCTCTCCCCCCCTCCCTTTCTTCTTTTAAATTGATAACCCAGATATTTTTTTTACCTTACAACTTCTTCTTCTTCTTCTTCTTCTTCTTCTTCTTCTTCTTCTTCTTCTTCTTCTTCTTCTTCTTCTTCTTCTTCTTCTTCTTCTTCTTCTTCTTCTTCTTCTTCTTCTTCTTCTTTTTTGGTTTTTGGGCCACACCCGGCGGTGCTCAGGGGTTACTCCTGGCTGTCTGCTCAGAAATAGCTCCTAGCAGGCACGGGGGACCATATGGGACACCGGGATTCGAACCAACCACCTTTGGTCCTGGATCGGCTGCTTGCAAGGCAAACACCGCTGTGCTATCTCTCCGGGCCCTACCTTGCAACTTCTAATGTCATCCTGATAGTTATTACTTGCCCCTTCTAGAGATGGGAACAGTGAATCACCAAAAAAAAACAACACAATCTGTCAAGGTGAAAAATAAGATGAGAAGCCTGAGATGTGGCTCCGTTTGCCCTGTATGTGGGAGACTGGGAGTTGGAATCCCAGCTTTACCCTGCACTATGGAGTGTGATTCCCAATGCTATCACGAAGCATATGATCCCCAGAGTGTGTGAGCATTGCAATCAAGTAGGCCGGGAACCCAGGGTAGCATGGTAGGTCCTGAGATCCATTCCTTGTCCTTGAGACCCCAGCTTTCACAGAGCTCCTTTCAGGTTTCTCCCTACCTCCCTTCCATCCTTTCAGCCTAGAGTGGCCTCAGGTTCTGTTTAAGGCAAAGGAAGATTGAATAGCTTGAGTACAAAGAGGAGATGAGTGATGGAGGTGGTGGGGGAAGAAAGGGCTGCTGGTCTGTGCTGATCTAAGGAACTTAGAACAGTTAAGTCCCAGGCTGACTCAGGGGAACTTGGATTTTGAACCAGCAGGGAGAGGGAAGACCGAGCACTGCTGTGGGGACATTGACTGTTGTCCAGGAGCCAGAGGAAGAGCCAATGTTTGGGTCCAGGGACATCAGGTGTGGCCACGTGGTTCTTACTGGCATGTGCCACAGGACTCTTCAGTGCTCAGAGCAGAGCACAGGTCTCTGCTGCAGGGAGCATCCTGGAGTGGCTGTGGCATGGGAATGCTGGCCTTGACTTCGCCTCCCCGAGCCTCAGTTTTCTTATCAGCAGATGGAGTGTGGTAGTGCCTACTCAGAGCCTGTCAGAAGCACTAAGTGAATGAATGATGTAAAGTACTTAGAAAAATGCCTGGTGCAATGAACCCAAAGTTTTGGTACAGGGCCTTCCTTGCAAGCGTGTGGCCACTAGTTCAAATCCTAAGGCTCCCACAATCACAGAAGACAATCTTGGTCACCTCTTTGTCTGCCATCTGTGGAGGTGTGGGCGTTTTCCGGCACACACACATGCAGCCGTGTGTGTGTGTGTGTGTGTGTGTGTGTGTGTGTGTGTGTGTGTGTGTGTGTGAGAGAGAGAGAGAGAGAGAGAGAGAGAGAGAGAGAGAGAAAGAGAGAGAGGGAGGGAGAGAGAGAGGGAGGGAGGGAGAGAGAGAGAGAGAGAGAGAGAGAGAGAGAGAGAGAGAGAGAGAGAGAGAGACAGACAGACCGTGGTGAGTCAGCAGAGCTGATAAAATGTACAAGTGCCATGAAGTATGATCTCTGGTGAGTATTTGTGTGAGTGGCTGCTCCTGAGTCGCACTGTGCCACTGAGCACCTTGAGTGAGTCAACCTCCAGTGAATGCGTGTGTCAGAACTCCAAATAAGGAGGTAGGTGAGGACCATAACCGAGTGCCTGAACATCACAGCCTGATCATGTGCGATGCCCAGTGAGCCCCACAGTCAGGAGTGGGTGCGACCCCAGCATTACAGCAACGCCAGCAAAACACAGAAAGGGCAGGGAAGGGGCCACATCTGGCAGTGTTCAGGGCCTACTCCTTCCTGCCTCTGTGCTTAGGGATCACTCCTGGAGGGTTCAGGGGGACCAGATAGGATTCTAAGATTGAGTCCAGGCCAGCTGCATGCAAGGCAAGTGCCTTAGCCTTATACTAGCTCTCTGGCTCTGAACTTAGTGTTAGGAAAGAATTGTCTTTTTTTTTTTTTTTTTTTTTTTTTAAGGAAAGAATTGTCACGGGGCTTACAAGACTGCCACACTGCTATTGACCATGACAGAAAGCAAGGGCAGATGTGCAGTGTCCAGTCTCGGAGCTGGAGTGAAGTGGTTTCTTTTTTTCCCAAAAGGGGTGAAAGTAGAGCAGATATCTGGATTCAGCGTGACATTCTGGTGCCAGGGCTCCCAGAAGCTCTGAAAGCTCCCCAACACCTCACTGTCCCCCTGAGGTGGAGCTCCCAGGTACATTCCAGAACATTCCTCAAGTTGCTGCCTCTGACATCATTCTGGGTCTCTGGAGTTATCATCTCAGTCTGGAGGGTATTAAGACCATAGTGTATTGTGTGCATGACTAGGGATCCCAAGTTCAGACCTGACAGTGGGGTCCTGAGGTTGTGAAATGGGGCTGCAGAGGTGTGGAGGAGGCCTCCGAGGGAGAAGGCAGGCAGGCAGGGTGCTCGTACCCACCATGTTTACTGAACTGAACTGAATTATGACTAAATGCCAGGCGCTGGCTTCAGGCAATTGCCTAAATCATTTAGGGGTTGACAGAGGAGGGAGGGAGGGGACGTGGGGAGCTTGGGGGAGAATGTTCTTGTAATTCTTCAGTCTGAGGTACATTAAGGAGCCATAAGCCATGTCGAGAGCTTGAATTACATTAGAGAGATTATCCTGTTACAGTTCATAATCCTGGATAATATACCGTCCTGGAGCGCACCTGCCCGTGATAAATCTCACCCCATAATGGCCTGACCCTGGGGACCAGAGAGGCTGGGGCGGCTGGCACGAGCTGGCAGGGACCCTGATTCGGGAGAGAAACCAGGAGACCCCAACTCCTCCTCATGTCCCCTCGACCCTGCCTCAGACCCAGGGAGCATGACTGGACGGGGCTCAAACATCTTTATCCCAATTCAGGGGTCTCAGTTTCCAAATGCGCCTTCAAACTTAGTGCCCCCCACCCCATGATCCCACCTCCTGCTTTAAGGAATTCAGACCTCTAGTGCCTATGTCCCTGGATTCTCTCATCTCTCCAAGCCCAGTTGATGTTTCTTTCCCTTTTTTCCTTCTTCTGTGTTTTTTTGGGGGGGCCACATGTGGAGGTGCTCAGGGGTTACTCCTGGCTCTGCACTTAGGAGTTAAACTTGGAGGTGCTCAGGGGATCCTATGGGATGCTGGGGATCAAACCCAGGTTGACTGCGTGCAAGGCAAATGTGCTACTCACTATTATCACTTTGTCCACAGTAGATGTCTCATTCTTCTAGTTTTGGGGCCAGACCTGGCGGTGTTTGGGGCTACTCCTGGTTCTGTGTCCAGCGGTCACACCTGGGCAATGCTTGAGAGACCAGACAGTGATGGGGATAGAACCTCCGTCATGCAGAGCCCAAGTTCAGCCATCACCCCTTGTCCCCATGCACATTTCTTGTGACAAAGATGTCTTAGAAGGACAACTGCTTTGCTCCCCCAAATAGCAGTGGAGGCTGGGTCATCTCTGTGCCCTGCAATGATTTCTGACACACACTGGGCACCAGTACGTGGAATCTAGGATCTGGGACCAAGACACAGAGAGACCAGCACAGGGCACTCAGCCAGAGATTTTGTGTTTCATGGCAGAATTGGGGTCAGAACCCCAGGCACCTCCTTCATGTGAATCGTGAGCTGCCAACCCTTCAATGGACCCGGTGAACCTTGGTCTGGGACCCGGCACAAGCCTGAGGGAGGACTTTAAGGGTCCTCAAGTGGGATTTGAGCCTGGCACACTCATCACAGCCACTGCGTTCCGACCTTATCACCCCGTCCCCCTCCCTGGCCCGGCAGTACTGTCCTGGCCTTCACCCCATTTCCTCTGTTATTGCTCTGTCCTGCTGTTCTGTCCTCTTTTCCTGGCAGATCTGGAGGATGCTGGGGACCTTGCCACATGTCCCCAAGTCCTGTGGGGCTCGGGCTCTGCTTGCCCTCTTACCTTGCTCCCCAAAGTGCACCTCACTCATGTCAGGATCTTCTGCGTAGTTCTGAGACTCAGGCTCCAGCTGAGTCTGGCCACTCCTGGCCTCTACAAGAAGCTTCAGCTTTGCCTTTCCCAAGCCCTCCTAGTTAGGCATGTCCCTGCATGAGTGCAGTGTCCTTCCCCAGATAGTTGTTAGCCCACGAGACAAGGTGACACAGTTTCTACCTCACAGATATGAAAGTTGAGGCTTAGAAAAGTGCTAACCACCGCTAACCTCCGCCACAGGGTACACCTCGAGGAGGGCAGAGCTGGCATTTAAGCGCATTTAAGGCATTTAAGCCTGTGCACCTTGGAGCACTCATGCTCACCCCTGATGTCACACAGCCAGCGCTGTCCACTGTAGCCAGCTCCCTCCCCACAGATGCCCTTTCACTCTGCAGGCATCTCCAGCACCTCCACCCCACTCCCTACTGTCGTTGCCAAGTTCCACAACTCCCTGCATTCCAAGTCACTCAGGGCTCTGGGATTCCTCCTTCTCAGTACCTCATATCATTCCTGTAGAGATTGGAGCTGGGCCCTTTGATCTCCCACTTGCCTGTCCATTCCTCCACATTGTCTATCCAGGAACCCGGTCATGTTAGAGCTAGAAGAGAACTTAGAGATGAACTGACTCAGGAGTGATCTTTTGCTCTTTTGGGTTTGTTTTTTGGTGTGGGTGGGTAGGACGTATTTCACATCCAATTGTACCGGTCATTTTTGGGCCTTCATCCTGGCTCAGGAAACACTCCTGGCGGAGTGGTGCTCAGGAATAGAAAGTGCTGGGGATTCAATCACGGTGTGCTACAGGCAAGACAAATATCCTACCTAGCTATACAGTTTCTCTAGCACTACCCAGTGGTTTTTAAGTCAGAAAGCATCTCAGGACTGAAGTGCTAGTATAGCAGGTAGGGTGCTTGCCTTGCACACAGAAGACCCTGGTTCAATCCCTGTCATCCCTTATGGCCCCAGAAGCCCATCAGGAGTGATTCTAAGTGCAGAGCCAAGAGTAGCCCCTAAGCATCACCAGGTGTGCCCCCAAACAAACAAAACCAGAAAGAAAGCATCTTGGAGAAATGCTTCAGTAAAAGTTCTAGAAAACATTTGGGTCATGGAAGGTGGGGATGGGTAGGGAGCACCCAGAGTTCTGCTTCTCTGCTCCCCTCTCCCCACTACAGGTATTCACCTCTAGAATACAGTTGGCCACATTAAATGCTAGAAATCAAACCTGGGTCAATCGTGTGCGAGGCCTTACCCACTGCACTATCCCTAGCCCCAAACCAAAGGTTTTCTGTTGTACCTCTTTCTCATACAGACCCACGTCTTCACCTCTGCTCTCCTGACCTGGGCTAGTCAGTCACAGAGTCTTTCTGGCCCTTCCTGAACTTACTTCTTTGAACAATGGGATTAATAACTGGCTCTGACACTTTCAGTTCTCATTGATTGCAATAGCAAACTACACAAAAACACAGTGGCTTAATGCAATATTAGTCTTGTTATTGTTTGCTTTGTCTTTTTTAGTCACGGTAATTTATAATCCTGTTAACAAGAGACTTTCAAATTTATAGTGTTCCAATTCCAAACTCCCCACCAGTGTCAGCATCCCTCCACCAATGTTCCTTCCACCCGTCTCCCGAGCAAACTCATCCAAACATGTTTTAGGGCTAAAGAGAGAGGACAGTGAGTCAGGCCTTGTATGCAGTTGATTGGCTTTGATCCCCAGGACCCCATAGGATCCCTGCCAGGTGTGATCCCTGATCACAGAGCTAGAAGTAAGTCCTAAGTACCACTGGGTGGTGGCCCAAAAACAAAAAATAGACCCTCCAAAAGACTATCCATCATTAATGCTTGCTTATATTTTGCATCCAGACATCTACATCACTCCTCAGACTTCCCCCTCCACCCCTCTGCTCAATCTTGGCATTTCTCAGTACTGTAATTCAGGACCAAGGGTTTGCCATAATCCAATAGCTTCTATTCTGTCTGTCTGTCTGTCTGTCTGTCTGTCTGTCTGTCTGTCTGTCTTTCTTTTTACCAGGATGATGGTCCTCAGGGTCTATACCTGACTCTGTGCTCAGAGATCACTCTCGGCAGTATCTGAGGACCCTATGTGGTACCAGAGATTTAGTCAGGGTTGTGGTAGCTACAAATTTTGTGGGGTTTTTGTTGGGGGGATGGGTGGGGTGTGGGAAGGCACATCTGGTGGTGCACAGGGATTAAATTCTGGCAATGTTCTGGGGACCATATGTGGGGCTAGGGATTGAATTAGGGTCAGTTGCGTGCAAGGTGGCGCCTTAACCTCTGCATTATTTCTCCAGCTCTCATTCTCTTGTCTCATTGCTCTATAGACCACAGATGAGTGAGAACATCTGGTATTTGTCTTTTTCCTTGAGATTTATTCTACTCAGCATGATAAACTTCCAGGTTCACCCAGTGGTCCTCAAACTATGGCCCGCGGGCCACATATTGTATTTGTATCTGTTTCGTTTCTTCATTGCAAAATAAGATATATGCAGTGTGCATAAGAATTCGTTCATAAGTTTTGATTTTACTATAGTCAGACCCTCCAATGGTCTGAGGGACAATGAACTGGCCCCCTGTTTAAAAAGTTTGAGGACCCCTGAGTGAACTGCATGATTCCATCTTCCTTACAGCTGCATAGTGTTCCATTGTGTATATGTGCCACAGCTTATATGCCATTGCTTTTTATCATCTGTCGTTATATTTGGGGTATTAAACAACCCTAGTTCAGTCTCTCCTAGAGTGTGGGATGGCTGGGCCTGGGGCGGGCATTCTGCTGACCTTTCTCATAGTTATTGTAGCCAGTGACTGACTCATACGCTGGCGGCCTGGGGGGCATAGCCTCTTTTTTTTTTTTTTTTTTTGTTTTGGGTCACACCCGGCAGTGCTCAGGGGTTACTCCTGGCTCTATGCTCAGAAATCGCTCCTGGCAGGCTCGGGGGACCATATGGGATGCTGGGATTCGAACCAATGATTTCTGTATGAAAGGCAAATGCCTTACCTCCATGCTATCTCTCCAGCTCCACATAGCCTCTTTTTCTGCACACCCACAGAACCTCCACGTGATCTCCCTGCCTGGATAACTCGACTTCTCCCACGACAGCTCACAGAACCCCCAGAACACAAAAGTGCAAACGCGCGGATTCTCTAAAAGCAGAGGCTCATTCCTGCCACATTGCAGGGGTCTAATTCAAGGGAGGGAGGGATTTACACTTTTCTTTAATCTGCCGGCGTTGGTGTGACCTTGAGCAAGAAAATCTCTAATCTTTCTAATTTTCCATCTGTGTTCTCATCTGTGAAGAATAAATACATTCATCCACGGAAGGTTCTTAGAGCAGAGCCTGGCACCTCGTATACATGTTTCGCTGGTGCTATTTTTACTTCTCACCCATCTGCCCAGCTCTGTGCTAGGTGGCGGAGGGCAGGTTACAAGAGTAATGGCAAAACCAGTTTATGCTCCTGATAATAAATAATCTAGTTCATGAGATAAAATTAACACACGGAAAGATCAAAGTACTAATTCAAGGCATTGTGTAATTAAGGAGCCCGAGAGAGGAACAGATAACATACTTACGGAAGTTGGAGGACAAAGAGATTGGCTGTGGGGGCTGGGTGGACCGCCAGGCCTCACAGAGGAGAGGAAACTCCTTCTAGGGGCAGGGAAGCTTGTAGGTTAAGCACAGACTCGGAGTCCGGCTCCCTTTTAGCCCTTCCTTCTGTCCCTCTCTGGATCCGCCTAGCTGACCTTTATAAGACATTTAGCTTCACTTTGCCTCACTGTCTTTTCTGGAACATGCTTCTTCTATCCAGCGAGGCTTCGGTGAAGATGCATTTTCTACAAAGGCCTGGCACCGGGTTGGGTGTGTGCTCAGTATTCACCGAGAGGAGTTGGCCCCATGTCCCTATAGGAGACAACTTTAACTGCAGGGTGGGCGGCGGCAGCGAGAGTGACTTGGTACATGTCCAGATGTGTGCAGGCACAAGGAAGTTGAGGTTCAAGCATGGAGGAACCAGTGAGCACAGCTGGCATCATTTGCGCTTGCCTGGTGAGGGGAGCTGTGAAGGGTTTCTTTTTTCTTTTCTCTTCTTTTAAAAAGTAAAAGCACTTTTTATTTAAAAAATTTGAGAAAGTGGAGTGGAGAGAGAGTCAGTAAGAGAGAGAGACTAATGCACTCGAGAGAGCGTGCCCTTCTCCAAAGGCCAAGAAAGACCCAGCTTCAAAGATTGAGAGATTCCAGCTTGAAAGGATGAAAGTCCATATCTCAAGAAGGGAGATACAGGCAACATGTGTTTGGACACCATGTACCCAGGCGTGTGTGTTCATGCTTTATTTATTTATTTATTTATTTATTTATTTATTTATAATGTTTAAAATTAAATAACCATGAAATATATAGATACAAAGTTATTCATGATTGAGTTTCATGTCATCCAATGTTCCAACAGCCTGTGAAGGAGAGGGATAGCTGTCATCAGGCTGTGTCTTAGAGCCAAACAGTGCCCTGCGGGGAGAGAAGATAGGGTGAGTGGTAGGGATTGAGTGGTGGGGCACTTGAAAGGCATCAGGACCTTTCTCCAGCTTGGTTGGAGACCTAGGGACAGGGTAGACAGAGGCAATTACTGGGGCTCCAGAGGAAGCCCTCTGCCTTCTCTTAGTTGGCCCTCTGTGATGGGCTGTTGGACTTCTGGCTTTTCCAGAAGGTTGCACTCAGCAAGATGCAGGGCAGCGGGGAGCCTACAACCCCCTTTTCTTTCCTTAGAGGAAGGACTAGACCACTTCTGGCTTCCTAGTGTAGACCTGCAACGAATGAGACACTTCAAGAGATCCTTCAGAGCAAGAGCCCAGCGTGGGCTGTGTGATTGTATGTCTGTATAGGTGCGAGTGTGAAAGAATGGGGATGCGTGTGAACGTGAGAGTGAGCCAGCACATGAGAATGTGTGCATGAGTGAAAATGTGTGTGTTTGAGAGGGTGGTGAGTGTAAAAGTGTGAATGTGTGAGTGTAGGGGTGTGAGTAAGAGTGCATGAAACTGTGTGTGAGGTGTGTGATATTTTGTGTGTGCATTTGTTGTTTGTGTGTCTGAGAGTGGGAGAGGAGAGGACCCGCGTGTCTATTTTTCTTAGGATGTGGCTAGAGGGTCAGCATCCTCTTCATGGCCTGTGTCTGAGGTCTCTGTGTGTGTCCATTTTCCTAAATTTTGGGTACTCTCTCCACTCTTTTTCTCATTCTTTGTGATGTGTCCCCCCTTAAACTTCTGCTTGTGCAGCCACAGGTTCACTTTCCATGGGAGGTGGCTGTGGGGGTTCAGCCTAGGCCCTACCTCTGTCCAGCTATCTCCTGGGCCAGGCTTCACCCCAGGTAAGTGTCTCCAAATTTTGGGGGGGGGTACACCTGGCGGCACTTGGGTTACTCCTGGTTCTGAGCTCAGAAATTACTCCTGGCAAGCATGGGGGACTATATGGGATGCCTGAATTCGAACCATCCTGGATCAGCTGCATGCAAGGCAAACGCCCTACCACTATGCTATCTCTCTGGCCCCAAGTGTCTCCATTTTTCTCTGTCAAAATATGCCCTGTGACCCCTCTGACTGCCCCCAGACCCCATAACTAGTAGAGAATACTCCCAAGGCATGTGCCGGCACTGGGGACAGAAACCCCAGAACTCCTCTATCCTCTTTGCTCTTGAACCCTGAGCTGAGGGGGGCTGACAGCTTTTGTTTACTAGGAGGCACAGAGGACAGGAGGGAAGGCTGTGTGTGTGTGTGTGTGTGTGTGTGTGTGTGTGTGTTCTCCAGTCCCCTTTCTGCTGATTAAAGCTGAAAAGTGATAGCCAGCAGACTAGGTTCAAATCTAGCCCATTCTCTGCCATTCTCCAGCCCTGGCTGCCCCTTTCGGCCTCTCAGGCAGTCGGAACATTGGATGGAAACAGGACCGTGGTGCTAATAAAAGCAAAGTGTGCCCCTTGCACCCGCCCCCAGATCTGGCTCTTTCCTTCTCTCTCCCCTTTCTTTCATTTAGTGGAGGCAAATGGATGTGCCTTGCATGTATGCTCCCCCACTGAAGAAGAGGAAGAGGGCCAGGATCCGGGACTCCTTGGGGACCACGACCTCAGCCAGTGGCCTCTGGCACCCCACATCCTGTGGTAGGAAGCGGGGAGCACTGAAGTTTCCCAGTACGGAGGGCCCCAGTGGCACTTGGGCTCGAGCACATGGAACTGTTGGGTGACCTGGAAACGGAGCATCGGTCCCAAGCACCTCAAATCTCTCTCCTCCCCTCAACGCTCCTCTCTCTCCGTCTTCCCTTCTCCCTCCTTTTGATACCCCCTTCTCTTCTCTCCCCTTGGCTCTCCCCTTGGCTCCCCCTGCGGCTTGCCAGCTGCCAGCAGATGACATCTCCTTTCATGTTTGGGGCTGAGTGCGGCTTTGAATGTACGTTTGATTCCTTTAAGATAATAGCTGGTTCACTGTCAGTTGCAGACTGATCAGTTAAAACCTTAATCACTGCCTGTCTCCTCACACGGCACTTATTTTTTAAGAGATTAATCCCCTCAGCCCTGCTCCAGCTCACATTCGACTTGGAAAAGGGATGGGGGAGAAAGGCCAGGCTCGTGTTCTCTTGGCTATTATTATTGTTATTGTTGTCACCCTCCGTCTTCCCTCACTTCTCCCCACTCTGCCTTTCTTGTCGGTGCCTGTCTGCCTGTGTGTCCCCAGCCTTCCTCGAGCTCAGGCTCGAACACACAGGCGTGTGCATGGGCATCTCCCTCCAGGTTCAGTGGGAACACGGGACCCCCACTTGCAGGAGCCCGCTTGGATGCTCCATGCAGACAGGAAGGGCAAGGCTGCGTCCAAGCCAGGGTGGGCGACCGGAGTAGGAAGCTCTGTGGAGCATGCAGACCAGCTCGATCCTCCCTCTGATTCATCCGCTCTGTGCTCAGGGATGGGCGCCTCAGCTTCTTTGTCTGTAAAACGGGCTCAAGAGCAGCTGCCGAAGGGAGGTAACATGCACTAAAGAGAAAGAGAAGCAAACATGTGGACTAAGAAACATGAGCATCTGCCCTGCAAGTTCAAGGTTCTGAGTTTGATCCCTGGCCATGCCCTCAGATACTAAAACCGTCTCCATTCTTGGGCACCTCGGCAGCATAATAAACCGTGCAGTTTCTGGTGCAGTGAAACCAAGTGTGAGCCTCCCTCCTATTCCCCATAATCTCAGTGACAAAGGGAAAGGAGGGAAAATGAAGTAGAAGCCGACAAGGAAGGCAGCCACAGTGGGGGCTCAGCATTGCCCCCACCCCTTTGTGCCCCCCTTCCACTCCTGGGTTGAATGGAAGGTTCTTTCCCAGAGGTTGCCCCGTCCATCTCTGAAGGGGATGCTTTGTCTTCTCAAGAATATCTATCTCATAGGGGGCCAGAGAGATAGCACAGCTGTAGGTCGTTTGCCTTGCATGCGGTCAACCAGGATGGACCCTGGTTTGACTCCCAGCATTCCACATGGCCCTCTGAGCCTGCCAAGGCGATTTCTGAGTGCAGAGCCAGGAGTACTGCCACCGGTGTGCCCTCCCCCCCAAAAGAACATTTCATAGATGCTCTCACCTGATTACCCATCTCAGCAGGTGAGTCAAGGTTCTGGGGATGCAGGGACATGAAACCCCACTTTTAGATAATCACATCTGAAATTTGAAAGGAAGCCAGAGGTTACTTAGTCTAACCTCCAGAGGTCATGAAGAGGAAGAGACTGAGGTGAAGAGAGGGCAACTTGCCCAAGGTTTTAGGCTCCAGGGTGCTGGCTTTGCACTCGGAGCCCAAGTCAATCAACCACCATGACAGGAAATGAGCACTTGGTTTGGATACCTCTTCTAAAATGGAAATGATGGGGACCTGAGAAATAGTACAGATGGGGTTGGGTTAAGGTACTTGCCTTACCCTCTGCTGACCTCAGTTGGATGCTGGGTACTGTATATGATCCCTGAACCCAGAGCCAGGAGGTAAGCCCTGAGCACTGCCAGGTCTGGCCCAACTCCTTTCCCCACAAATGAATAAATAAAATAATGGCAGTCCTTGGCTGGGAGTGCCTGGCGCATGCAGATGAGAGTTCCCCATGATCGTCTGGTGAAGGCATGTGGGCAGGTGAGCTAAGCATCCCAGAAGGAAACATGCTGTGGTTCTCAGGGGTAATCAGTGGCCACAGGCTTGGAACAACCCAGGAATAAGGGTCAGCTTCAGGACAACTCGATGGGGGCGGGCCCCCTGCTGTCTAAAGCCTCACTGATGATTGGCACAAAATGGTCAAGTCCTGAAAGAGGAAGAGAATGACTCTGTGAGTAAGTAGCTTAGGCCCGAATCCAAGAACTTTCTTCTGGAAATACACACCAAGGGCAGTGGAGGAGGTGTCTGGGAGGTGTCTAGGTGAGGGACAAGCTGGGAATAGGGGAGTAGGTAGGGGTGTGGGTGAGGGTTCCATGACAGGGGTGCAGGTGGGGGATGGGGAAAGGGAGAGGTTCTGTTCCTGTAGAGGAGAGGGCCTGGAGAGGGGGTCTGAAACACTCCCCCAGCCTTGTCAGCCCCAGCAGGAGGCAGCCCAGGGTTAATGGCATGACATCCCCGCGGCAGCCGGTCCGATGGGCTCCTGACGCCTTTTCTAATTTGGTGAGAGCTGAAGATTAGAAGGCAGGGAGAAGAGAGTTTTCCTCGCACAGGTTATTATCCTGCCAACTCCCTGGGCGCCCAAGGGAGGGAGTCAGCGTGTTCCAGGAGAAAAGGAAGCAGGGCCTGGCATTCTGGATCGAGTGGCCCTGGGGAGCGGGAGGGAGAGGGCTGGTGCAAATAAAATTGATGCTATTAATGGCTCTGGTGCTGGCTGAAATGGGAGCAGCAGCTGTTTCCACAGCGGCAGAACCACTGGGAGGAGGGAAGCATCTTCCTGGAAGTAGAACACGCGTGCAGAGGCTGGGCCCTAGAGGTCTTGACCTTGAAGGGACCCAGGTGGGCTTTGTCTTGGAAAAGAGGGGCAGCCTCCTCCTGTGACTCCCTGGTCCTTCCCACCTGTCTCCTAACTCCAGCCCTCCTCAGGTGACCCAAGTCCAGACAGGAAGAGAAGGCTGTGTTGCCCGCTGCTGGTGGCAGGGTTGCCAGTCTGGAGAATTTTGCTTCCCCCTGTCTGTGCTCCAGGAAATCTCCCTTACCTAGGGAATGCGGGGAGGAGGCAGAATGCTCTGGCCTCAGAAAGGAGGTCAGTGAGGCCCTCCAGGCCTGTCCAGAACCTGCCTCCGTGACTCACCCTCAGTGCATCCAGAATAGCCCAGATAAAGTGTGCCCCAGCCTGGAGTTCAGAAGGTTGAGTCCGAGTTCTTCCCTCACGACCACCTGGATAACTGGCTCCAGCTTGGGGATGGTCCACCTCTCAGTTTCACAGTTTTCCTCAGTTTCCACATCTTGCCCAGGTCTGAGAGTCTGGGGGACTGACCCTGAAGGGAGAATGGAGGGAGGAGGAGTGAGGATTGAGGGGCTTGGCAGGGAGGACTCTTGGGAGAGGCATCAGAGACTAGGAGGCTGGGTACTGGGTGCCAACTGCAGGGAGAGGCTGGTGGGCAGCCACTAGGTCTAGACAATGGCAGCAGAGAGGGCGCCCTTTCCAGGCCAGTGTGATGACTAATTCTTAGATATGAGGATGAATCTTTGGGAATTTTGTTTTCTTTTGTTTTGTTGTTTTTATTTGTTTGTTTTGGGCCACACCTGGCAGTGCTCAGGGCTTACTCCTGATCTGGACTCAGGGAGCGCTGAGAGGAACATATGGGATGCCATCATCAAACCCAGTCCAGACACAGGCAAAGCAAATGCCCTACCTGCTGTACCATTGTTCTGGCCCGTGAATCTTTAGTTTGTTTGCTGTTTATGACAATGCTGAAGGCTTACTCCTGGCTCTGTGCTCGGGGTCACTCCTGGTGATTTTGAGGGACTATGTGGGATTCTGAGGATTGAATTTGGGTCAGCTGCATGTAAGCAAACACCCTATCTGCTGTACTATTGCTCCAGTCTCTCATGAATTATTTTAAACATTAATTTTTATTGAATCAATATGAGATGCACAGTTACAATGTTGTTGATGGTTGAATTTCAGTCAGACAATGTTCTGACACCCACCCCTTCACCAGGGCACATTTCTCACCACCAAGGCCCTCAGTTTCTCTCCAGCCTCCCCCGACCCCCTGGTCTGCTCTATGGTCTTAACTCTCTCTGTCTCTGTCTCTGTCTCTGTCTCTGTCTCTGTCTCTGTCTCTCTCTCTCTCTCTCTCTCTCTCTCTCTCTCTCTCTCTCTCTCTCTCTCTCCCTCTCCCCCTCCATTTCTTCTCTTAGATTCTGGTTAGCAATACTGTTACGGAATGGTTATGCCTATCACTTTATCTCCTTTCAGCACCCAGTCCTTATCCAGAGTGATCATCGCCATAGTAGTCTTCTCTCTGTCCTAACTACACTCCCTCTCTCCACCTCTTTGCTTGCTACCCCAGATGAGTCCTCTTGACTCGTTTCTATTGTCTTTGAGTCTTATTCTCTTACTATGATTTTTTTGGGGGTCACACTTGGCAACGCTCAGGGGTTACTCCTGGCTCTACGCTCATAAATCATCTCCGGCAGACTCGGGAGACCATATGGGATGCCGGGATTCCAACCACCGTCCTTCTGCATGCAAAGCAAATGCCTTACCTCCATGCTATCTCTCCAGCCCCACTATAATTTTTTAATATCCCACAATGTGAATCATTTGTGTCATGCCCCCAGGTCACAAAATTGTTTTGTGGGCCAGATTTGTAACTCAGCAGTAAAAAGCCGCATTGCATGCAAGAGACCTAGCTTGGACACCCCCCCCAACACTGCAAAAGCAAGCAGACAATCATTACAATAAGTGAAAATGTTCTTTCATCAACTTTTGTGTACAATGATACCAATAGTTTAATAATAAAACAAGAATTGGTCAGGGGAGATGGTTCAAAGGATTGCTTTGCATGTAGGTGGTCTGGACTCAACCTTAACAGTGCATGTGCTTCTAAGTTCTGAGCACCAAGCTGGGAGTCAACCCTGAAAACTGCTGATGTGGCCCCAAATCACACACACACACACAAAGAAGAAAATGAAAAAGAAAAGAAAATGTCAGTCAGAAAGGACACAAGTAATGTATTAATACTTATAAATTATATATGAATATATTGGAGGGGCATATCTGTCTCTGCTCAGGACTTATTCCTGGCTCTGTGCTCAGATTTCACTCCTGGTGAGGCTCGAGGGACCATCTGGGGTGCTGGGATTCAGGTGCGTGCAAGGCAAGCACTTTGCCTGTTGTATCATCTCTCTGGCCTCACAAAGTCTATTAATGATTAATGAAGGGGAGGGAAGAAATCACACAAAGAGATGCCCCCAAAGTGTGAACTTTGACTCCGAGGAGGACAGAATGAGGGAGCTGGCGGCTGTGACTTTGTCTTTGCAATCTTGGACACCATGATTTTTTTTTTTTAAACTCCCATTCACAGTCAGGGACTCAGAGCATTCCCGTGACTGAAGCCAGGGCTCGTGACTCAGAATTGTCGCAGACTTAGTCCTGAGAGAATGTGGAGCTGGGCTCTGCGCATCCCAGGCCGGCTGCACGGGCTGGCTTCCTTCAAGTGAGCGCCCACGGAGCGTTCAGTCTTTATTACAGGGTAAGTAGCAGCACCGTGCTCCCGGGAAGCTCACCTGTGCATTACTGAACTCAACAGTAACGGCAGTAATTGCTCAGAACAGAGCACAACAGGATTTTTTTCTCCCAAGGAGGAGTATTTTATCACTGACACAGAATTGCTGGTGCATGGAGATAAAGAAAAAAGCAGCCCGACTTTTAGTCGATTTTATTATTGTTTTAAAGTTCTCTGTAGACAATGAACCCTTTCATTGCTTGCTACCAAGACACTCTACCCCCACTGCCCTCCACCTCATTCTCTGTTGGGGTTTGACATTCGCAGTTCATATTTTGGAAACCCTGGCTCCCGGCCCTTCCCAATCCAGGTGAGTTAAGAAAACACAGGCAAACAGCAGTCAGCATTAATCTTCTTCATTGCAGGATGGTGATTCTCTAATAAATGGAAAGAGCCAGTGAGTTACATACAAGCTGTGCTGCGGTCTAGGCCAGTTTCTTCAATCATGTCAACAGGTGTGGGCCGGCACCTGTCTGGTGCACCAGATCACAGACCGGCAGGCATCACCAAGACCAGCTTTCAATCTTTTCTATACCTGAGGGCCAGCACCTGTTTTCAGATGGTTAAAAGTACTGCATTGAGGATTTTAGATCCATCACTTATTGGGTGCACCCCAGTTTATTGAGTCCATTTTGTAGATGAGAAAACTGAGACTTAAGGGAAATACCTACATCCTGGTTTACAGAGCTGGCAAATGTAGGAGCTCAATTCATACTTCATTTTTATTATTTATTTATTTATGTTTTTGGATTCAAAATTTATATATATATATTTATTTATTTGGTTTTTGGGCCACACTCGGCAGTGCTCAGGGGTTACTCCCGGCTCTGAACTCAGAAATTGCTCCTGGCAGGCTCAGGGGATCATATGGGATGCTGGGAATTGAATTTAAGTCTGCCCTGGGTCAGCTGCATGCAAGGCAAATGCCCTGCCACTGTGCTATCTCTCCAGCCCCAAATTTAAACGTTAAAGACTCCTTTCCTCTCCTCTCCTCCACTTCCTCCCTTCTCCTCTCCTTGCATTTCTATCCTGAACTATATTCTTGGTCCTTATCTTTGTATTTATTTAATCAACTAAATGAATATTTCAAAGCTTATGCTTTTTCCTTCACCAGATGGACGTAAGAGTTGTGTGAGGATTAAATAAAATCGTGCCATTAATCTCAGATATAAAAAGCTTAATAACAAAGGGTAGAATCTTCCTGAACTATAATAATAAAGTACAGAGTAGGGAACAAAGAAAGAGCCCGTAGAAGGCCTGTCTGGTTATACCACCACTGAGTCTATAAAGAGAAGTTTATTCCTGTTTGGTTAATAAATGCTGAATGCTGCAGAAGGTTCTCATTGTTGAGGGGCCACCCCAGCAATGCTTGGGTCAGAAGTGCTGTTGAAGAAGGGAGCTGGGTGGTTAGGGAGCATTGGGGAGCTAACTCCGGACAAGCTCTCTACCACTCAAGCCACACTCCTTGTTTTTTTTGTTTTTTGTTTTTTAATATTTTATTTAAACACCTTGATTAAATACACGATTGTGTTTGGGTTACACTCCTTGGTTTTAAGCCCTTGCCAGCACCAGCTCATTACATTCTCATCCCAAACTTAGGAGGCTGTTATTGCTTTCATTTTACAGATGGGGAAATGGAGGCCTCGGTGGAGGTAGCCTAATACAGAACATGCAGCAGATTGTGTGTTCTCCATGTTTAACCATGTAGGCCTCCTGCCGCCTGGTCAGCCTGGACTTCGTGCCTTTCTCTTATAGCACAAGGAGAAGAAGATGTCTGTTTCGGCAAGTTTCTTTGAATGAACTGAACTGAGTACCTTGACCAGTCACTCATGCATCCACAGTTCTCAGCTCAGGGTAGCTGATCTCTATCCATATATATATATATATATATATATATATATATATATTATATATATATATATATATATATATATATATATATATATATATATATATATATATATATATATATATATATATATATATATATTGGTCCACATCCGGTGGTGCACAGTACTTGCTCCTGGCTTCACTTAGGAATCACTCCTGGCAGGGCTCTGGGGCCCATATGCTAGGCTGGGGATCAAACTTAGGTCAGCCTTGTTTAAAGCAAATGTCCTGCCCACAGTACTATTACTCCTGATCCTTTCTCCTCCTCCTTGAGGGAGGGTATTTGGTAAGATCTGGAGACATTTTAGGTTGTCCTCATGGGAAAGTGGGGTGTGTAGACGACCAGCACTCAGTGAGCATGCCCGAAGCAGCCTTCCAGCTTATAGACCAGCCCCTTCCACCCTCCTTGGCTGCTCCAGAAAGACCCAAGCTGATCATTTGCCTTGGGAATTATGGGTGACTGTTTTGAGTGGCTCCCCCAAGTGCTCTTGCTTCCCCGGCCCCACATTCAGATTTTCTTTGTTTTTTGGCCACACCCAGTGATGCTCAGGGGTTACTCCTGGCTATGCACTCAGAAACTGCTCCTGGCTTGGGAGACCATGTGGGACACCGGGGATGGAACCGGGGTCTGTCCTAGGCTAGCGTGGGCAAGGCAGACTTGCGCCACCGCTCCGGCCCTGACATTCTGATTATTTTGGACAAGACTACACATTCCTTCAAGTGACAGCACCCCCACTCCACCGTCTGTTGGGTGGCAGAAGGCTTGTGTCCTCCTTCCTGTCTGCTCCCCTTGAGTCCAGTTTTGGATCTTAATCACCTATAGGGTTTTAGGACTCAGATTTCTAGGCTCCAGGGAGAGTATTCAGGGAGCAGTCAAGTGGGGGGCAGTCACTGCTCTTGAGGGAAATGTAGAACTCAGGGAATATCCCTTAGGCCTACCGGTTCTTCCTTCCCACAGGAGAAGGCTGATGAGGAGGAGGCAGAGCATCTAGTTCCTCCCACACCTCTGATGGAAAGGGACTGAGGATTGGGGAGTTCCTGCCCCCCCCCAGAGTTCCAGGACTGTAGGGCTCAGAGAACGGGAGGCCGAACTGAATGAGGGGGTGCTGGAGGCATCCAGGCCAAGCTTGGTCCCATCAGGGTCTGGAAGCCACTTCCCCAGATAATAGCTATTACCACCATCAAAAGGTTGACACCAATTACCAGGCAGAGAAGGGACCTTGCCTTTGCATATCTTAACGAGGACTGACAGCTGCTGACCCGCAGGTACAGGCTTTGCCAGCCCTCAGAGGTTCCAGTGGCACCACTTTTCAGAGCGTGAGGCAGCCCATGGGCAGGAGAGAACTGAGAGCTGGACCTTGGGCTTCTCAGAATTCTCAATATAGCAGAGTGCCCTGGGAGCAGTGGAACTACATTGTGAGTGTCCCCCGTGTCCCCCAGTTACCCCAACCTGCTTGAATGCCTCAGAAGGTGCCTCAGGGAACCCCTCTCTCCCACCCCACTTCCTGCACAGCCAAGTGGCTAGATTCACTCTGCCCTGCCTGTGTGTTGTGTGTGTGTGTGTGTGTGTGTGTGTGTGTGTGTGTGTGAGTGTGTGTGTAAGGGGACCCCTGTCTGGTGGGTTGAGAGGTAAGTAGGAGGGGCTCTTTAGGAAGCAAAACCTCCTTCCAAAAGCAACCTGGTCCAGGACATATTTCTTCTCCTTTTGGGAGCTGGGTACACGATGCCATTTGGCTGGGAAAGGGAAAATCAGCTCCTTCCCCTACCCCAGGAGCTTGGTTGAAGGCTGTGGGTGTGAGATTGGCCTGGGTATCAGGCATGAGACCTTAGTTTCCTTAGACCTGGAAGTTTGGGATTAAATTTCCTGATGCCCAGGTACCTCCTGGTGAGGACACACAGAACTGGGCCAGGAGTCCAGCCTCAGCATTGAGAAAATCAGGGCCAAAGTGCTGCCCTCTCACTCACAGCCAGCTCCCCTCCTTCTTGTCGTGGCAGAGAAAGTATATTAGGGAAGGCATTTGCCTTGCACCTACCTGCCAACTAAGGACTGATTCCTGGCACTGCATATAGTCCTCGAGAAGCCTGACAGGAGGGATTCCTGAGCACAGAGCTCTGAGCACTCCAGGTGTGACCTCAAACCAAATACCTCAGCCTTTTCTAGTTTGCTGGATCTCTGCTCCTGCCAGGCACCCCAAGAGCCTGTTGGATGACAGCCACGAAGAAACAGGCAATTCCAGGGGCCGGGCGGTGGCACTAGAGGTAAGGTGCCTGCCTTGCCTTCGCTAGCCTTGGACGAACCGCGGTTCGATCCCCCGGCGTCCCATATGGTCCCCCAAGCCAGGAGCAACTTCTGAGCACATAGCCAGGAGTAACCCCTGAGCGTTACCGGGTGTGGCCCCCAAAAAACCAAAAACCAAAAAAAAAAAAAAAGAAAGAAAAGAAAAAGAAACAGGCAATTCCAGAGGCGTCCAACCAGCCTGGCTTTCAGGAAGCTAGGTCAGCTCCTGGGCAATAGCCCCTTTATGACCACAGTTGGTGCTGTCCAGGACAGAGGTTGTGTGAGACAGCGCTACCTGCCTGAATAGTCAAGCTGCTCTGTGCCCCATGCCAACTGGCCCTTTTTACCTGCCCAAAATTTTGGCTTCAGGGTGTGGGGGCACCTAGAGAGCTGGAAAACCCTGACCTCTGCTTCCTGCTCTAGAGAGAAAGCAGATTCCCTATAAGAGTACTGAGGGTAGGCCAGAGTGATAGCTCAGCAGAAAGGGCATGCAGCCTTGCATGAACCCTTGCATGGGTTCGAGCCTCAGCATCCTACATGATCCCTCAAGCATCATCAGGAGTGGTTTCTGAGCACAGAGTCAGGAGAAACTCCTGGACACAACCAGGTGTGGCCCCTCAAAAAAAGTGACTGGGATGGGGCTGGAAGGATAGCACATGGGTAGCACATGGCCAACCCAGGTTTGATCCTTAGCATCCCATATGGTCCCCTGAGCCTGCCAAGTGTAATTTCTGAGCATCGAGCCAGGAGTAACCTTCGAGCAGCACCAGGTATGGCCAAAACAAAATCAAACCAAAAAGTAGGGGGGTGGTAGGGGGGTGCAGTGGTAGAGCTAATGGAACAATAATATAGCAGGTAGGGTGTTTGCCTTGCACATAACTGGCCCAGATTTGATCCTTGGCATCCCATATGGTTCCCAAGCACTGCCAAAAGTGATTTCTGAGTGCAGAGCCAGTAGTAACCCTGAGCACTGCTAAAAAAACTTCTGTGGCCCCCCAAGAATGCCCAGGGATTGAGGCAGGGGGAGTCTCCCTAACTCCAGCTCCCTCAGTTACATATGTAGATCACCCCAACATCCCTGTGAGTTCCCCACTCTTGCATTAAATAAATAATGATGGGGCTGGATGGCGGTGGATGGTGAAGGATTTCTCTCTGCCACCCCAGGCCACGTGGCTCTGCAACCCCATCCAGCCGGCCGGGTTCCAGGCCCAGGTGAAAGGCGAAATCACTCACTCATAGGCAGGCTTCAGGAAGCATCATCTTTATTCATGCCCTAACCACCACAGGTGTGTGGCCTACTCATAACCTTTCAAGCACAGCAATACTTTGCTAGCCCTGCGTCTTATCTCCTGTTAGCCATCTTCCCTTTGGGCTCCATGCTGGTCAAAGACCAGAACACAGAGGCCCAAAAGCCAGAGCGCCCAGCAGCGCAGAAAGGGCGCGAATCCCCTTGGTCCAAGGCTTATCTAACTTTTCCAAGACCCCTCCCAGGAATGGGCGGGGTCTTGCAGGTAAGGTAACACCTAATATTCAGTTCCCAAGACCCCTCCCAGAAATGGGTGGGTCTCAGGTAGCTACACCCAGATCCAGGGTCTCAGGTACACTACACCCACCACTAGGACAGGATCACCAGCCCATTATGCATGGATAATTGTGCCCACTCCTATCTCCCAGTCTCATGATAGGAGCCTCCTTCAGGGATATTCCTCCCTCTCCCCAAGAGGTGCTTGGATATCCCCAAGGTTCAAATGGAAAAATCAAGATTCCAGGCCCCACATCCCACACCTGATCCGGGGTCTTCCAGAAACCCCAGCCTGCTCCTACTCTGGGATGCTCCAGAGTTCAGTCTAGCTTCTACTTTTAAGGGAGCAGGGTCCTTGCCTGGCCAGCATGAGGGGTTCACTCAGAGGTTAAGAAGGCGGACACTGGACTGAGAGGCTTATTCTTGAAGCCTGCTGTTTCCTGCTACAAGGTACCCCATCACCCTCTCCATCACTGTGTGTGGGTGCTCTGCCCAGGAGGTGAGGGCCTGGGGCCTGAGTGCCAAAGAAAGTGGGAAGATGCTGCTGTTGTCTGTAGGAAAGGAATTCCGTGCCCCTTTCTAGGATCACAGTGCTGGTTCCTGGTGTCTGTGCTCCCAGATAATCTGGTGACACAGTGCTCCTTAAGACCTGGTGAGTGGGGGGCTGGGCGGTGGCGCTAAAGGTAAGGTGCCTGCCTTGCCTGCGCTAGCCTTGGACGGACCGCGGTTCGATCCCCCGGTGTCCCATATGGTCCCCCAAGCCAGGAGCAACTTCTGAGCACATAGCCAGGAGTAACCCCTGAGCATTACCGGGTGTGGCCCAAAAACAAAACAAAACAAAACAAAAAAGACCTGGTGAGTGATATTCAGTCTAAGTCTGAGTTCCAAGTCCCAGTGCCACTGGGCGCAGGCAAGGCTGGCCGGCCAGTGCCCCGACCTGCAGGGGCCAGCAGACACAGGGAGCCCTGTTCTCTCTTCTCCGCCCTCTTCCCCATCCCAAGAACAAGAAAAAGAAAATTCTGTTGGAAATGCTCTTTTCCCCCTGCCTGCCCTCCCCCACCACCCTGCACTGAGTTAAAAGAAAAATAAAATACATTCCAGGAACCAGGACGGCTGCAGAGCAAACTCAAACCAGAAAATGCTTAAAGATGTTTTAATGACTTAAACACAGGGGCCGGTTTATGTCTAAAAGTTTCCACATTAAAAAAAAAAGCAAATTCAATATTAAATATCCTTCTACCGCCTCCTGGGCCCCTCTGCCACCCCTCCTGGTTCTCGGGGCCTTCTGGGCGCTCCGGCCCTTCGTTTTCCTCCGCACCTCGCAGGCAGCTGTGCGCTATTAGCACTCGGTGTGAACAGAGACCAGGCCCCTCCATAAAGTTTATGTTCACATTCCAAAAAAGAAAAAACAAGGGAAAGGGAGAAAAACAACACCCTCGGTACAGACCAGAGCTCCTGCTAGCCAGCTCCTCCCCTCCAAGCACAGAAACCAGGAACTGTTAACTAGCAGCTGACAGATTTTTACAGCAGGAATTAGACCCTCATTTGGTTTGGGATTAGCCCAAATCTTACGTCTCATTACAGCTCTGCCTTATTGGGGTACCCTTTCTTGGACTTGGGGAATTAGGGATAGGCCTCTGGGTTGTAGGCCAGAATTCTTGGTGTCTGAGGTGAAGTGGGAGGGGGGCAGGAAACGGGTAGACAGGTAGCTAATGAGACTTGGAGTCCTGGTTGGGGCTGGGGCTTCGCGAAGCAGCTGGATTGCCTACATGAATGTTTAGGCTCTTTGTCAAACAGGAAGAATTGAACCCCTTCCTTGATGGGGGTACATCACAGGTGAGAAAAAGGTGCTGGTTTGGATAGTGACCTTTACCTTATCATCCCAGGGACCCCAAGCCTTAGGCACAGTAAGAATGATGAGGGAGGGGGCCGTAGCAGTGGTGCAAGCGGTAAGGCGTCTGCTTTGCCTGCACTAGCCTAGAATGGACCACGGTTCGATCCCCTAGAATCCCATATGGCCCCCAAGCTATTCTGAGCACATAGCCAGGAGTAATTCCTGAGTGCCACCAGGTGTGCCCCCCCCCCCAAAAAAAAAAAAAAAAGAATAACCAGCCAGAGACCAGATAGACAGGACGGGGTGAAGGCATTTGCCTTGCATACAACTGACTCAGGTTCAATCCCTACCACTGTGTACAGATTCCCTGAGACTCTCCAGGAGTGATCTCCAAGTAATGCCACCAAGCCACCAAAGGAAAACAACCAAACAAACCCAAATCCCAGCAGTGATTACAAGCATTGCAGGCACGCTTCTACAAAGCTCTGCACTGAGCCCTTCATATCTACCTAACCCTCACAGAACCTTGAGTAGAAGCACAAAAAAAGTGCATTCCCACTTTCTCTGTGTGTGTGTGTGTGTGTGTGTGTGTGTGTGTGCGCGCACACACACACACACACACGCGCATGTGTTGAACCACATCTGGCAGTTCTCAGAGATTGGGCTACTCTTGGCTCTGTGTTGGGCTACTCCTGACTCTTCTCGTAAGAATCACTCCTGGGGGGCCGGAGAGATAGCATGGAGGTAAGGCGTTTGCCTCTCATGCAGAAGGTCATCGGTTCGAATCCCGGCGTCCCATATGGTCCCCCATGCTTGCCAGGAGCGACTTCTGAGCCTGGAGCCAGGAGTAACCCCTGAGCACTGCCGGGTGAGACCCAAAAACCAAAAAAAAAAAAAAAAAAAAAAAAAAAGAATCACTCCTGGATGGCTCAGGGGACTATATGGGACGCTGAGGATTGAATCCAGGTTAGCCTTGTGCAAGGCAAACTTCCTATCTGCTGTACTATCTCTGCACCCATATTTCTACTTTCTGGATGGTGATGCTGAGACTTAGAGAAGACAGAACATTTACTCTAAGACCCGGCAGTAAGCAGGAGATCCAGAATTCAAGTGTGAGTGAGGACAGAGCTCGAAGTTTTCCCTTCAGACCAGTTGCTACCAAGATCACAATGGGTGTCTACTCTAGCTTGTTCTTCCCAGGGCTTCTGCCTCTCATTGTATCTACTAAATGACTGTCAGCAATGTAGGCCTGCATTACTGCTGCTATAATTTTTTTGAATTTTATTTGGAGGGGGGTATGGAGTATGGCAGGGCCATGTCCAGAAGTGTACTGTTTATTCCCAGATCTGTGCCCCCAGAGGTGTTCGGGAGATCCTGCAGTGCTAGGGATAGTATTGAGGTCAGCTGTATGCAAGGCCTTCATCCATGCTCTATCTCTCTAGTTCTGCTGAAATCATTGTGTGTAGTTCCTGTGACCTACCATGATGTGGAAGCCAGGTGTCATGCTCTCCTGTTGTCTTTGTCCCTTGGAGTCAAGCACTGTTGGACTACCTAGGACTCTGAGGAAATGACTGGCTCTCCCATTCTTCCCCAGGCCAAGGAAACCTGGTAGATAGAACACGCTGTTTCCCCACAAGATCTGCTGGAGAGGCCTATTCTGGTTTCCAGGATGGACCGAGAACATCAGAAGGTGCCTACATTTGTTCAATAGAAGCTGGACTTTGCAAAGACCACACAGCTGCTGGTGGTCTTGTCAGGTAGGTGTGACAGTCACCAGCACAGAGTAGGAAGCTGACATAGGGGAGGAATGCTGGCGTTTGCCCAGTAGGGACACCTTTGCCTTCTCCTCTTTGGGGAACCCTTTTTGGATAGCTGCTCCCTAGATGGATGCTGCCTCTACTCCAGGGTCAGGCTTGAGCAAGAACATGCCTGAAAATTCGAGAACTGTGCAGAATCCTTTCTTCTTCTTTCCCTTTTTCTTAAAATGGAAATTTAAGGACATTTTGAAGCCTCCGTGCTACTTAGACTTTAAGTGCCCTTTCCAAAGTTAAATCACTTTGTCAGTTTCAGAATGTAAAAATGTTTTATGTATAACTTGGTTTGCTCATAAAATCTTCATGGGGGTGTGTGGAGAAATTTGAGGCCAGAGGAAGGAAAGTTAAAATGCGAAGGGCGTCGTCCGCTCTCCCAATGCGGAGAGCATAAGCACATACATACAGGGTGTGCATGTGTGCCCAGACCTGGGTGGATCTGTAGTTGGCTTCAGACTTGAGTCTCCTTCTGGTCCCAGGAACAGCCCTGGGGGGGGGGGGCAGAATGGGAAGGGGCAGAGAAACAGGGATGCTGA
This sequence comes from Suncus etruscus, assembly GCF_024139225.1. NCBI lineage: Eukaryota > Metazoa > Chordata > Mammalia > Eulipotyphla > Soricidae > Suncus > Suncus etruscus. The sequence continues at coordinate 595,496 of NC_064865.1, read as the reverse complement.
GGGCAGGCAGAGCAGGGGAG